>NC_090394.1:24685084-25330084 GCF_036365525.1 Heterodontus francisci
AAAATCGGAGGGATTCGAGCTGGGTCGGGCTTGAGACGGGGTCGGGGTCGGGCTCAGGTCCACGGTGGTTTGGTCGGGTTTGGGTTGGGTTCTTTTTCCCCGACCTGAGCAGACCTTTAGTTCCACTCACAACTCCTCTTGTTTTGAAACAGTCTATGTCTGCATGCAGCATTAGGCAGTGAGATAGTAAATGGCAAGTAACATTTGTGCTTTACAAGTGCCAGCCAATGACCTAATCCAAAAAGGGAAATGTTAACAAATCCCCTTGACATTCAATGACATCGTTGAATTCCTTACCACCAATATTCCGGGGCTCACTGTTGACTGCAGAAACTTAAATTATCCAGTCATGCAAATGCAAGAGCAAAGCTGCAAGAGCAGGTCAGAGGTTGGGAATTCTGCGGTGAGTAACTCACCTCCTGAATCCCCAAAACCTACCTTTCCACCTGTAAAACACGGTCAGGAGTGTGATGGAATACTTTCCACTTGCCTGGATGAGTGCACTCAACATCATCCTGGTCAAAGCAGCCCGCTTGATTGGCACCCCATCCACCACCTTAAACATTCACTCCCTCCACCACCAGCGCCCAATGGCTGCAGCATGTACCATCTACAAGATGCACTGCAGCAACTTACCAAAGCTCCTTGGACAGCACGTTTCAAACACGTGACCTCCACACTTAGAAGGACAAGGAGAGCAGGTGCAGGAACACCACCACCAGCAAGTATCCCTCCAAGTGACATGCCATCCTGACCTGGAACTATATCATCGTTCCTTTGTCGTTGCTGAGTCAAAATCCTGAAACTCCCTACCTAACAGCACTGTGGGTATATCTACACCACATGAACTGCATCAGTTCAAGAAGGCGACGCACCACCACCTTCTCAAAGGCATTAAGGATGGGCAATAAATGCTGGCCTTCCCAGCGATGCCCACATCCCATGAATTAATAACAAAAAAATGAGATCTGTAACAAAAATGAGCGTGCACGTAATTGTAGGCAACCTATTCGTTTGGATAGGAAATTGGTTAGGAGGTAGGAGACAGAGAGTGTGTATAATGGTTATGCACTCAAATGGGCAGTGTATGACTAATGGGGGGGGGGTCCCAGGGATCTGTACTGGAGCTTCAGCTTTTCACTAGGGGCAATTATGAGGATAGGTTGCATAGACCAGGCTTGTATTCTCTTAAATATAGAAGATTAAGGGGTGATCTAATTGAGGTGTTTAAGATGATCAAAGAAGTTGATAGGGTAGATAGCGAGAAACTATTTCTCTTGGTGGGGGAGTCCAGAACAAAGGGGCATGATCTGATTAGAACTAGGCCAATCAGAGGTGATGTCAAGAAGCATTTCTTCACACAAAGGGTAGTGGAAATTTGGAATTCTCTCCCTCAAAGAAGCTGTTGAGGCTGTGGATCAATCAAAAATTCCAAACTAATATTGATAGGTTTTTGTTAGGAAAGGGTATTAAGGGTTACGGAACCAATGCGGGTAGGTGGAGTTAAGATACAGATCTGCCATGATCTAATTGAGTAGTGGAATATGCTCGAGGGCTGAATGGTCTCCTCATGTTCCTATGTGCTGATATAGCTTCTTTATTTCTCGCTCCACTGATGCCATTGGTCGATGTGGTACTGTGCCATACATACCAGGAGTGTCCCAGGTTTGAATCCTGTTCTGTACTGATCCGAGTTGGTGAAGCATTAGTGGCTCCACAGAGGGTCTCAGCATCTCTGGGCTGGATGGGGGAATATGTCTTAGTTCCTGCTCTTGCTCGCTATCCAGAGATTAGTGACCACTGCTGGTAAGTGCATATGTGTGGACATTAAATGAAGTTAGGATTGGATTTGGCTGCGATGCTCACAATAATAAATAGCCAGTGGTGGTCGCTCATTATCTAGACTCAAATGTGTATAACAAGGTACCACAAGATGGCCGGTGCTTGTGTAATGTACTTCAACTGGAGAGGAGGACATGGTGAAACTGGGATGTGATGGAGGGGTGGGGGGTGGGGGGGGGGGGGGGGCGGAGGTGCAGGAGTGGAGAATTGAAGAAAGTAATTTCTCTTCTGAATATAAGGATAAGTGAATGAGTTTGGACAATCTTGACCTCCCTCTCAGTGAATTTGGATTAACAGGACAAAACCACCATAAATTTTTGTTGTCAACTTGACTAGTGTGTATGTCTGCTGTGTTTTATATCATGATATACCTGTCAGATTTATGTATCATCCAGAAGTGTCACTATGCCAATTCAGCCCTTCCTAAATATATTTGGTTAGCTAGCCACATAGTTTTAAATAATGTAATGGAATCACGCACCATGAGCTACTTATTGATGTCCTTTGACATTTCTGTTTCTTTCTGAGCTATCAATTTCTGCCAGTCTGATTGATGTTGCACTGCATATTGGGTTGTGAAGGATTTCATTGACTAAACAATGAACAGTGATTGAAATTGGCATTTGTAATACAGCAAGTACATGCTGTGCATCCCTAAGGAGCCTGCAATTAAATAATTGTTGATGATAAAACCCCTAGCCTATACTTTGTATAATGCCAGGCAGGGGCTATACGCCACTGTTCTGTACACTGTTAGAAGAGAGGTCTACTCTTTTAAGCTTTGTTCTGTAAAACAGGATTATTGCTCTGACATTTTTATGTGGGGGGAAGGCAGGAATGAAAAAAGTAAGAAGGAAAAGAGCAGCTTAATTTGGAATAGAGAACATTAAGCAGATCTCCTAAGATCATAGAAATATAAACAGAAAATGCTGGAAACACCCAGTGGGTCAGGCAGCATCTGTGGAGAGAGAAACAGAGTTAACGGGATGGATTTTACAGGCAGCATTGTGAACCAGATGTTGAGACCATTTTCAGATCCCAACCCCACTCAAGGTCATTGCACAACGTCCGGCAGAATTTGCAGGATGTGACCAATTAGTGGCTCACCTCTTTGATTGCCAACTAATTAAGGATGGCAGGAGCTAGACGTGGCAGGCCCCATTTAGAGGGTGTCCCTTACCCATCAATGTGGCTGCAGGCAGACTGTATCACTACAGAGTGAAAGGGCAGCCCCACAGTTCAGTGATGCCTCCCTGGAGATTCTGATAGAGGTGGTGAAAGTCCCCAGGAACGTTTTATTTCCTGACAGCAGCAGGAGGAGACCTGCCAGCCAGACTAAGCAGGCATGGCTGGAGGTTCCTTGAGAGATATGCAGGCGCAGTGTGGTGAGCAGGACATAGGTCCAGTGCTGGAAACACTTCAATGACCTTCTGAGGTCTGGCAAAGTGAGTAAGATGCAACGCCTGGCTGGCAGACATGAAGTAAACACATGCTGAGCCCGCCTCTGAGTAGGCAACACCTGGGAACACTTACGACATGTGTGCCATGTCGACTCCTCACCCAAGGGAAGGGTTCACAGCGCTTAAAACTTTGGAGGATGTTGACTTAAACCCATGGACAGTAAATCACCATGATCATTGCATGTGAATGTGCCTCATGATGTTCTGATGGGAAGTATCACAGTATTAAAGTAGCAAAGAGATACAGACAGACCCTTAGAAAATAGGCGACATGTTTAGATAGAGGATCTGGATCGGCGCAGGCTTGGAGGGCCGAAGGGCCTGTTCCTGTGCTGTAATTTTCTTTGTTCTTTGTTCTTTGTATTAATACTCTTGATCTGCACCTTGCACACAATGCCTGCGAGAGAAGCCATTCTGGGGGAGGAGTGGTCAACCTGGCAATTTTGACACTGATGGAGGAGGAGGCCCTTGACATTGGCAGAATATCTCAAGCTCCCATGACCGAGGCTGGCCCTGCACTAGTGCAGGTGGCGCAGCCTGTGGCGGTGCCCTTATGCTGGGATGCACACTTGAGCAGCCTGCCACCACATCTGCTTCAGCCACAGGGGGAGCAACCAGTAGAAGCTCTCATAAGAGGACAGAGAAGTGGTGGTGGAATCACTTTGGGGTTCACTTGCCTGCAGCTTGGAAGGCTTCTGTCGATTGCATGTATGTTTTTGGACTCTTATCTGTGTTATGTCATTATTGGGACATAGCAACTGCAGCGTAAGGTGCTGCCTGTGTAAGAAAACTGTAAGTGGCTGGGGCCAGTGTGTGGCCATTAGAGACGAGCTGCTTCATGACTACTGGACATTAGGAGACATCTATCTAGCGTTGGACTATTAATAGCAGGTGAAAATGCTGTGAGATTTGCCTGCATTGGAAGAGTCCACTCCAGGATCTGCCAACCTCAGGAGAAGCAACCCAGGATCAGGGTGTCACGGACTACCCTGCCATCCTGGTTGGTGTATTGTCCCCTCATTGCAACCTCTAAATGGCCTTGCAGCACAGTCTAATAATCCTCATCAACTTCTTCCTCATTCACTCTTCCCCATGGTCCTCCTCCAGTTCCATCCTGCTCTGCTGGGCTATGTTGTGCAGAGTGCAGAAGACCACCACAATGCATGACATTCTTGTAGGGGCATACTGGAGTGCAACCCGTCGCCCCACCCATGACCAGTCAAGGCACTGGATCCAAGTCTTCAGGGGACAGATTGTGGCCTTTGCAGTGAGATGGCAGCGATTGTATCACTCATGTGCCTCCATTGTGGCGTTTTGCGCAGGTGTCAGCAGCCATCTCTTCAAAAGATATCTCTTGTCAACCAGGGACCATCTACGGAGGCTGTGTGGTGCCATGAACCGCTGCAGCACCTGTGGTTATCTGAAGATGAATGAAAGCTGCCAGGAAACCTAGCACACACCTGAAGGAAAACACTTCTGATGGTCGCACTGCAGCTGCATGTTGAATGAGTGAAACCCCTTCCTGTTGATAAAAACACCGGGCTGCTCCGCTGGGGCCTTGATGGCCACATGTGTGCAGTCGATCACGCCCTGCACCTGAGGGAATCCTGCCATGTAGGCAAACCTCACTTCCCTCTGTGCCTGACTGACCGCATCTGAGATGAATGTGATGAAGTCCAATGCCGTCTCATACATGCCATCTGTCACTTGAGTGATGCTATTGTGGGCAGCTGCCTGCGAGATCCCACACAGGTCCACAGACGACCTCTGAAACCAGCCAGAAGCTAAAATATTGAAGGAGACTGAAACCTTGACAGCTGCTGGCAGTGGGTGTCCATCTGCTCCACTAGGCCTAAGGTCCTCCTCCAGAAGAGTGCCCAACTCAGCCACTACCTGCCTCGATAGGCACGGCCTTTGCTGGTATTACTGCTCAGACATGTTAAGCTAATCACTTGTCGATAGACCATTCTTGTCCCTCCTGCCCCTTGACCAGCACCTCTGTGTCCCTATGCACCAGGGGACTGCCTTTATTGCTGGGGCTGCTGCTCCTCCTGACTGCTCCAGCCACCTCTAAGTAGGTGACCCCCCCATGTCCAGATACAGCCTCAACTGCTAGGACCTCAGCTGCCAAATTTGCCTTGCACCTTACAGTCACCCAGAATGAACCCAAATCCACCCTTTCATTCAACACTCCCAAGCTGAGAGCTCTGCTTCCATTATGGAAGACTGTGGCAAGACATGAGCTCCTCTTTGCTGATTCCCCCATATACAAAGGAGTGAATGGCTGCCGCTTTGGTCAATGTTTTCCCACTGTCCAGCCACCTTATCTGCTTGGATGAGGTTCTGACACAGCGTGGGGCCTGTGCGCCTCTGATAAAATTGCAAAGCTGTGTCAAACGACATCTCAAGTGCCTGATTAATCACCCTAATGGCTTGCCCGCTGTTACTGGGCAGGTGGCCTTCATCCCTGAAAAGCCACATCTGCAGAAATTGCAAGAAGGTGACAACAATTCAGGCCACCGGCATGGCCTGATTCCGAACCCTCCTCCGTCTCCGTGGCAAAATTCAGCCTAACGTTTCACATTGATGACCTTTCATCAGATGACGGTTTCGTCATCTGAAATGTTGGCCAGAATTTAACGAGGGGGCGGTGGCCCTGCCCACCAGCTGGAAAGCCACGATGCTATTTTACATGGCTCAGGCAATTAATTGCCTAAAGTCATGGCATATAACCCTCTGAAGCAGAATGTCCTGCCTCCAAGAGCTGCCAGCCAATCAGAGGGCTGGCCCCTCTTCAGTCCCAGTAGTCCCACTGGGAGCAATGGCCATTGCTGGGATTGCAGCAGTCTCTGGAGCAGTAGCCATCGAGAAGGCCCTGGAGTGCAGGTAAGTGGGGTCAGGGCTCGTCGGGGCCAATCAGCCAGGCCCTGACAAAGGGGAGAGGAATTGATCACGAGAGTGGCTGGGGGGGAGGGGGGGTGTGGTGGGTGTACCGGCAGGGGCGGCCCGTGCCACTGGGAGGTCCTTTGGGGGGCACAGGATGCCTGCTCACGAGGAATGAACCGCCCCCCCACCACAAGGCCACAGGGAGGCCGCTAGGTTTTATTGGACGGCCTCCTCTGGTGGCAAAGTGCCCATCCGTGCTGGTAAAATACCAGCGGTGGCAGAAAGAGGCCCTTGTGTAGCCACTTAAGAGCCTCAATTGGCCTAAAGGCTGGCAGGCCACCCAGCACCTCCCCTGCTGCTGGTAAAATACCTGCAGAGGCAGGTGAGTGATGGGCATGGCACCCACCCCCCCCCCCCCCCCCCCCCCGACCCGATCTTACTCTCTCTCCCGACTCCCAGCCCGATCCCAGGGGAGGGGGGGGGGGGGGGGTGGGTGCGGTTTAAAATTCCAGCCATTAACTGTGTTTCTTGCTTCACAGATGCTGCCTGACTTGCTGAGTATTTCCAGCATTTTCTATTTTTATTTCAGATTTCCAGCACCTGCAGTATTTTTCCTTTGTATTAAGAGAGATGGTTGACATGATGTTAGTCATGAATGTTTTTCTTGTTATTACCACCACTTGTGAACAAGTGTTTCCCATGTTGGACAACAGAAACCTGGCCTATAAGTGCTAACTCCTTCTTTTTCACTGAAGCCTCCCCACCTGGCTACAGTTGCCATCACTTACCCTGTTCAAATTACTAAGTTGGTAGAGTAGCTGTACTTGCCAAGTCCTACCTTGGTCTCTCTCCCCTACTGCTCTGGTACCTTCTCTGCTTTTGAGCACTTCACCGCCTTCCAGTCTTCTTACTTCTTACTTAAAATCCTCATTGCATACTGACTCTCAAGCTCCACATAGACTTGTCCGACCAGATCTTCTCCCTAAGTCTCGGCCCCAAGAGACTCAGCCTCAGCTACTTCACACTACGCTTAAATTCTCTCTGTCGATTTCTCCTAGTTTGGATATATAAACATGCAGGGTTTCCATCTCACATCTGGTGAAGTTATGGGCAAGGAAATTCCTGGCCACAAAATTATAACATGGCCACTCACTTCACACATGGAAAAACATTCCCAAGGAATGAGGGTAAGCTACAGACTGACCATTGAGATGGGCACAGGCAGCCACAGATAAATCCATATTTAGAAGCTTCTGAACATGACGTTATCCATAAAGGAATCATTGACTCTATCCCTTTGTAGACATCTGTCACACATCTGGACCCCAGACACAAGTCTCAATCTAAATCACTACCCGTTTACTACTGCCGTTTACTACATCGCTACTGCCAATTAGTTAGGATGTTTGGAATTGAAATGTATGGTTTGATTCATCGATTTATGCCAACTGCTTTAATTTACCTGCAATGACTGACAATTAACATGTTTTCAACCAGCTATGGAAAACTCTACTGGACAATGAGTACTCAATCTGCATTGAGTTTGATGAACTGTACCCCTGAGAGCCAGAAATATGGACCGGGACTTAATGAGGAGCCGGTGGCCCCGCCGACAGGCTCGAAAGCCAGGGGCAAGCCAGCCTCTGCCGGCCCTGGAGGCCACAACGCTATTTTGTGTGGCTCAGGGGGTCGTGGTGTCTGCCCCTCTGAGGCAGGATGTGCCACCTCCAAAAGCAGACAGCCAATCGGAGGGCTGACAGATCTTCAGTCCCAGCAGCAGACTCTGGACCCAGCCAGCGATGGAGGCCAGAGAAGAAGCTAAGTGGGCTCAGGGCTCACCGGGACCAATCAGCCAGGCCTCAGCCAGGGGAAGGAAGTGGAGTGGGGGGGGTGGGGTTGTGGTTACTTGCGATAGTGGACAGGAGTCTTACTGAGGGAGTGGCCCAAGCCGCTTTGGGGCCCTCTGTGGGGTACAAGGTGCCCAATCAGGAGGACTCCCCCCAGCTCACAGGGAGGCCGCCAGGATTTACTGGGCAACCTCCCCAGGTGGCGAAGTACCCATCAACCGCTGGTAAAATACCAACAGCAGGAATAGGCCCTTAAGTGACTACTAAGGGCATCAACTGGCCTCAGGGAGGGCGGGCTGCCCACCACCTCAGTCGGCCTAAGGGTGGGTGGACTGCCCACCATCTCCCCTGCCACTGGTAAAATACCAGCGATGGCAGGTAGGCAGCGGGTACAGCAACCCCCCCACTATCCCACCCGATCTTACCCACCCTCCTTTCAGTCCGCTCCTGGAGTGATGGGCGGTGTGTAAAATTCCAGCATAAAAACAGAAAGTGCTGGAAATACTCGGCAGATCTGGCAGCATCTGTGGAGAGAGAAACAAAGTTAACATTTCAGGCCTCTGGCCTGAATATAATGGCGGGAGGACAATACACAGTGGCCTTTCCCCATTGAGCCTTTGTGGCGGCTGCTCCAAACTTTAGGGCATCCCTCAGCACGTAGATCTGGACCTTGGCATGTGCCAGTCTGCAACACTCGATTGTGGACAGCTCTTTGCACTGGAAGACCGGCAAGTTTCGGGCAGACCAAAGAGCATCTTTCACCGAATTGATGGTCCTCCAGCAGCAGTTGATGTTTATCTCGGTGTGCGTCCCTGGGAACAGCACGTACAGCACAAAGTCCTGTGTTACTGAGCTGCTTGGGATGAACCTTGACAAAAACCACTGCATCTCTTTCCAGACCTGCTTTGCAAAGGCACATTCCAGAAGGAGGTGAGCGACAGTCTCTTCCCAATGCAGCTGCCTCGAGGGCAGCGTGCGGAGGGGGCGAGGCTCCAGGTGTGCAGGAAGGATCTGACGGGGAGGGCCCTTTTCACCACTTACGTCTTGGTGCTTGTTTGAAAGCTCTGGTGATGAAGCATTCTGCCAAATGAGTTTGACAGGCTGCTCTGGAAACCATCTGACAGGATCCACCATCTCCTATTCCCGCAGGGCCTCGGGGACATTACATGCAGACCACTGCCTGATGGACTTGTGGTCAAAGGTGTTTTTCTGTACCAAACATTTCCACAAGGAACAGGTGGTACGGCACAGTCCAACTGGATGGAGTGTTCTGCGGCAATGTGACCAGACCCATCCTTCACAACACCGGGGACAGATAGAACCTCAGCACGAAGTGACACTTGGTGTTTGTGTACTGGGGGGTTGGGGGGGAGTGGGTGTGGGGTGGTCTACGCTCTCTTATACTGTAGAGATGTAATGTCCTTGATGGCCTAATTGATGATTCCTTTGAGAGGTTCCCTCGCTTTACTCCTTATCACATTTCAATTGAGGTGCCTAGTCTTTGTTCTCAAGGGAACATAGCTGCCTTTGCTTGCTGTTCTGTTTTTATTTCTGCTGTTCTTTTAATTTAATTTGATTAACCATATTACTTATTACTTCTCTTTTAATTGTCCCACTTCTCCTACCACACCTTCCCTAATGTTATTTGCTCCTCCAAGGCATACAGTTTTATTAGGTTGATACAAAGGTAAAACAAAACAAAGACATATGTATAGATATTCTTGGGATTACAGGGTAGCTGAATTCTGACGGTTCTGCATACTGATGAGGGCTTTTGAATCTTGCAATGTTTGGGTGTTGGTCCCAGTTTTACTTCTGCCAGGTCTTAAAGGGAAATGGCTTTGCAAAAGTCCCAATTTAAAGGGATTTCTTGAAGATGTTTATTTTGGAGATCATTTCGAATGATTTTCTTTCACTATTTTCTGTTTCAGATCATGGTGTGGATGTTTCTGTAATGACAGAAGTAGCAGAATAATTGATTTAACCGAGAAACTGACTATAAAAAAACTCTTTCCAATAGTTCAGCAGACCAGGAAGATTTTTAAAGAAGATGGGATCTAAAAAGTGTCTCCCACAATACGTGCTTTTATTCCACTTCTGGACAAATCACAGTTATTAACTGGAAGTGACCAAGTCTCGGGTTCTATGGCAAATCATTGTTCCCTTAATGTTGAGGGTTGCTTTGGAAGAGTTGAGGTACTTCACTGGGGCCAACATAATGGGAGCTCTGCAGTGCAACTCAGCTGACCTGTACTTTATCTGTGAGTGGATGTGAAGAGTTTGGGGATTAATGCATGGAGGCAGGAGGCATTGCTGAGGTTTTAAATGAATTCTTTGCATCTGTCTTTACCAAGGAAGAAGATGCTGCACAGGTCATGGTGAAAGGGAAGGTAATTCGGACATTTGAAGGGTTTAAAATTGATAAGGAGGTGGTATTGGATAGGCTGTACTTAAAGTTGATAAGACACCAGGACCAGATGAGATGTATCCAGACTTGTGAGCAAAGTTATAGCTCATGGAATGAAAGGGACAGTAGCGACATGGATACAAAATTGGCTGAGTGACAGGAAACAGAGAGTAGTGGTTAATGGACATTTTTGAGACTGGAGGAAGGTTTGTAGTGGAGTTCCCTAGGGGTCGGCGTTAGGACCCTTGCTCTTCCTGAAATATATATTAATGACCTAGACCTTGGTGTACAGGGCACAGTTTCAAAATTTGTGGATGATATAAAACTTGTGAGGTTAATATCTTCTTTCTTTGGTCTCCTTGTCTTGAGACACAATGGGTAAGCACCTGGAGGTGGTCAGTGGTTTGTGAAGCTGTGCCTGGAGTGGCTATAAAGGCCAATTCTAGAGTGACAGACTCTTCCACAGGTGCTGCAGATAAAATTGGTTGTCGGGGCTGTTACACAGTTGGCTCTCCCTTTGCGCTTCTGTCTTTTTTCCTGCCAACTGCTAAGTCTCTTCGACTCGCCACACTTTAGCCCCGCCTTTATGGCTGCCTGCCAGCTCTGGCGATCACTGGCAACTGACTCCCATGACTTGTGATCAATGTCACAGGACTTCATGTCGAGTTTGCAGATGTCTTTAAAGTGGAGACATAGACGGCCAGTGGGTCTGATACCAGTGGCGAGCTTGCAGTACAATGTGTCCTTGGGGATCCTGCCATCTTCCATGTAGCTCACATGGCCAAGCCATCTCAAGCGCCGCTGGCTCAGTAGGGTGTATATGCTGGGGATGTTGGCCGCCTCGAGGACTTCTGAGTTGGAGATACTGTCCTGCCACCTGATGCCAAGGATTCTCCGGAGGCAGCGAAGATGGAATGAATTGAGACGTCGCTCTTGGCTGACATATGTTGTCCAGGCCTCGCTGCCATAGAGCAAGGTACTGAGGACACAGGCTTAGACCTTTGTGTTGATATAGAACTTCAAAAGGACATAGACAGTTTGGTGGAATGGGCGGACAAGTGGCAGATGAAATTTAATGCAGAGAAGTGTGAAGTGATTCATTTTGGTAGGAAGAACACAGAGAGGTAATATAAAATAAAGGGTACAATTCTAAAGGGGGTGCAGGAGCAGAGGGACCTGAGTGTATATGGACATGTCACTGAAGGTGGCAGGACAGGTTCAGAGACCAATTTAATAAAGCATACAGTATCCTTGGCTTTATAAGTAGGGGTATAGAGTACAAAAGCAAAGAAGTTATGTTACACTTCTATAGAATGCTGGTTTGGCCTCAACTGGAGTATTGCATCCAGTTCTGGCCACCACACTTTAGGAACGATGTGAAGGCATCAGAGAGTGTACAGAAAAGATTCACAAGAAGGTTCCAGGGATGCGGACCTTCAGTTATGCAGATAGATTGGAGAATTTGGGGACTATTTTCCTTGAAGAAGAGAAGGTTGAGAGGAGATATTATAGAGGTATTCAAGATCACGAGGGGTCTGGACAGAATAAATCGGAAAAAACTGTTCCCATTGATGGAAGGATTGAGAACAAGAGGGCACAGATTTAAGGTAATTGGCGAAGAAACAATGGTGACATGAGAAAAATGCTTTCACGTAGCGAGTGGTTAGGATCTGGAAAGCACTGCCTGAGAGTATGGTGGAGGCAGGTTCAATTGAGGCATTCAAGAGGGAATTAGATTGTTATCTGAAATGGAAGAATTTACAGGGCTATGACGAGAAGGCAGGGGAGTGGCACCAGGTAAATTGTTCATTTGGAGAGCCAGTGTAGACACGTTGGGCCAAATGGCCTCCTTCTGTGCTGTAATAATTCTCTGATTCCGAGAATGCCATTCTTCACATTGGTGAGCACACATCACAATCAAAATTCACTCCTTCCAAGTGAAACAATGATTTACTTGTACTTCTTTTAATTTAGGATACTGGATTCACTGCTCACAATGTGATCTCCTCTACATTGGGGAGACTAAACATAGACTGAGTGACTGCTTTATGGAACACCACCGTTCAATCCGCAAACGCGACCCCGAGCTTCCTGTCACTTGTCATTTTAATTCTCCACCTTGCTCCCACTCTGACCTTTCCATCCTTGGCCTGCTACAGTGTTCCAATGAAGCTCAAGACAAGCTCAAGGAACAGCAGCTCATCTTTTGTCTGGGCTCTTTACAGCCTTCCAGACTCAACATTGAGTTCAATCATTTTAGATCAGAACCTCTGCCCCCATTTTTTCTTTTTTCATGGTTTTTTTGCTGGTTTGTTTCCTGCCCCACCCCCCAAGTTTTTTTCTTTATCCTTTTACTTTGTATTTGGATGGCTGCTTTCCTGTCATTCACACCTCATCCGGGCACATCTTTTGTTTCTTCATTTGTCCCATTACCACTTCCTTTGCTTTGTACCATGGACCCTTTTGTCATTTAATCTGTCCTTCCCTCTACCCTATCACAGACCTTCCCTTTTGTTCTTCTTCCTCCCCCCAACCCTTTCACTTGCTGAAACCCCATTACATTTCTAACTTTTGCCAGTTCTGATGAAAGGTCACAGACTTGAAACGTTAACTCTGCTTTTCTCTCCACAGATGCTGCCAGACCTGCTGAGTATTTCCAGTATTTTTGTTTTTGGTTCACAACCAAAATTTTTGTCCAACCAACCATGCAAATAGAAGTCAAATATTTATTTGCGGTAATTGAAGGATAAGAAAATGACACACCTGGCTTGCTTCAATAGCTGGGCAATTATTTACCACTGAAGTGTTCTCACTGAAATGTTAATAATCTCTTTTAATTTTCCTTCCTTACGCTGCCAAAGGGGATAAGCACTGAAGCATATTCCAAATGTCAATTTGGTTCTATTTCAGCCAAGATCTGGATATTAGTAAAAATCCAAACTTTAGCCAAATTTGCATCTTTTGGATTTCATATGGTGAAACATTATATGGATTAGTCCTTAGACCAAAGATGAAAAAGGGGGCTATTATATTAATGGGATTAAAATACAACAGTAGGATGGAGAAAGATGAGAAAATCTACAGCTAAATTAGAGTAAATGGAGAAAAAGGAATGGAATTTTTTAAATGTGTTCCTCGAGCACTATATTCACAAGCCTACCAGGGTAGATGTGTTGCTAGATCTTGTTATAATCAATGAAATGGCTCAGCTATATGAATTAAATGTGGGTAAGCATCTCAGGAGTCGTAACCATAATTCTCTTCTTTTTTTCTTTGGCCTCCTTATCTCGAGAGACAATGGATAAGCGCCTGGAGGTGGTCAGTGGTTTGTGAAGCAGTGCCTGGAGTGGCTATAAAGGCCAATTCTAGAGTGACAGGCACTTCCACAGGTACTGCAGAAAAATTTGTTTGTCGGGGCTGTTACACAGTTGGCTCTCCCCTTGCGCCTCTGTCTTTTTTCCTGCCAACTGCTAAGTCTCTTCGACTCGCCACACTTTAGCCCCGCCTTTATGGCTGCCTGCCAGCTCTGGCGAACTCTGGCAACTGACTCCCACGACTTGTGATCAATGTCACAGGACTTCATGTCGCGTTTGCAGACGTCTATAAAGCAGAGACATGGACGGCCGGTGGGTCTGATACCAGTGGCGAGCTCGCTGTACAATGTGTCTTTGGGGATCCTGCCATCTTCCATGCGGCTCACATGGCCAAGCCATCTCAAGCGCCGCTGACTCAGTAGTGCGTATAAGCTGGGGATGTTGGCCGCCTCGAGGACTTCTGTGTTGGAGATATGGTCCTGCCACCTGATGCCAAGTATTCTCCGGAGGCAGCGAAGATGGAATGAATTGAGACGTCGCTCTTGGCTGACATACGTTGTCCAGGCCTCGCTGCTATAGAGCAAGGTACTGAGGACACAGGCTTGATATACTCGGACTTTTGTGTTCCGTGTCAGTGCACCATTTTCCCACACTCTCTTGGCCAGTCTGGACATAGCAGTGGAAGCCTTTCCCATGCGCTTGTTGATTTCTGCATCTAGAGACAGGTTACTGGTGATAGTTGAGCCTAGGTAGGTGAACTCTTGAACCATTTCCAGAGCGTGGTCACCAATATTGATGGATGGAGCACTTCTGACGTCCTGCCCCATGATGTTCGTTTTCTTGAGGCTGATGGTTAGGCCAAATTCATTGCAGGCAGCCGCAAACGTGTCGATGAGACTCTGCAGGCACTCTTCAGTGTGAGATGTTAAAGCAGCATCGTCAGCAAAGAGGAGTTCCCTGATGAGGAATTTCCGTACTTTGGACTTCGCTCTTAGACGGGCAAGGTTGAACAACCGGCCCCCTGATCTTGTGTGGAGGAGAATTCCTTCTTCAGAGGACTTGAACGCATGTGAAAGCAGCAGGGAGAAGAAAATCCCAAAAAGTGTGTGTGCGAGAACACAGCCCTGTTTCACGCCACTCAGGATAAGAAAGGGGTCTGATGAGGAGCCACCATGTTGAATTGTGCCTTTCATATTGTCATGGAATGATGTGATGATACTTAGTAGCTTTGGTGGACATCCAATCTATTCTAGTAGTCTGAAGAGACCACGACTGCTGACGAGGTCAAAGGCTTTGGTGAGATCAATAAAAGCAATGTCGAGGGGCATCTGTTGTTCGCGGCATTTCTCCTGTATCTGATGAAGGGAGAACAGCATGTCAACGGTTGATCTGTCTGCACGAAAGCCACACTGTGCCGCAGGGTAGACGCGCTCGGCCAGCTTCTGGAGCCTGTTTAGAGCGACTCGAGCAAAGACTTTCCCCACTATGCTGAGCAGGGAGATTCCACGGTAGTTGTTGCAGTCACCCCGGTCACCTTTGTTTTTATAGAGGATGATGATATTGGCATTGCGCATGTCCTGGGGTACTGCTCCCTCGTCCCAGCACAGGCATAGCAGTTCATGTAGTGCTGAGAGTGTAGCAGGCTTGGCACTCTTGATTATTTCAGGGGTAATGCTGTCCTTCCCAGGGGCTTTTCCGCTGGCTAGAAAATCAATGGCATCACTGAGTTCCGATTTGGTTGGCTGCATATCCAGCTCATCCATGACTGGTAGAGGCTGGGCTGCATTGAGGGCAGTCTCAGTGACAACATTCTCCCTGGAGTACAGTTCTAGGTAGTGCTCAACCCAGCGATCCATTTGTTTGCGTTGGTCAGTGATTATGTCCCCTGATTTAGATTTGAGGGGGGCGATCTTCTTGATGGTTGGCCCAAGAGCTCTCTTAATGCCATCATACATTTCTCTGATGTTCCCGGTGTCTGAGGCCAGCTGAATATGACTGCATAAGTGTTGCCAGTAGTCGTTTGCGCAGCGCCTGGCTGTTCTTTGTGCAGTGCTTCTGGCTGCTTTAAGTGCTACCGATGTTAACTCGCTGGGGGCTTTCTTGTAGTTCAACAGTGCAATGCGCTTAGTGGCTATGACAGGTTCCAGCTCTTCATTATGAGATTGAAACCAGTCTGCATTTCTCTTTGCACTTTTGCCGTAGGTGGTCAAAGCTGACTCATAGATGGCGTCTCTGATGTGGGCCCACTTGGTCTCAGCATCCCCTGTGGGAGTGTTTTGAAGGGCTGTTACAAGTGAATTTAGAAATTTTTGTAACAGCTGTGGGTGAGAAATTCTGTTCATGTTGATGCGCGGGTGGCCCTTCTGCTTGGAATGATGCAACTTCTTTGGTCTGAGTCTCACCTTGCTGCACACCAGGGAGTGGTCGGTGTCGCAGTCCGCGCTGTGGAAGCTGCGTGTGATTTGAACACTGTTTAAGGAGGGTCGCCTTGTGACAATGAGGTCTAGCTGGTGCCAACGACGCGATCTTGGGTGCCTCCATGAAACCTGATGACAGGGTTTAGTGTGAAAGAACGAGTTGGTGATGCAGAGGTTATGATAGGTACACAACTCAAGCAGTCTCTGCCCGTTCTCATTCATCCTTCCAACGCCATAGCGCCCAAGGCAGGAGGGCCATGTGTCATGGTCGGCCCCAACCCTGGCATTAAATGACGAGGTTTATGGTCCATGTACAAGAGGGAAAAAGTACAAAAACAGGGCAGCAGTCTGGATTAGAACAGACTTTAGAAAGATGAGGAATGAATTAGCCGAGGTGGGGTGGAAAGTGAAATTTTTGCATAGAACTGTTTCTATCAACAATAGAATCTTTTAAAAAAGATTGTGAAGTTATGGAATGAATATATAACTTTTTTAAAGGAAACTACTTCAAGCTTCAGATTTCTGTAGATAACAATATTAGAAACAAACTAAAATTCAAGACGAGGGTTTATAGAACTTGCAGGTGTGATAGAAATAAGAGAAATACAAAAAAAAAAGTTAAGGAAAGGATAGGGGAAGCAAAAAGGGAGCATGAGCAGAGAATCTCAAAAATAAATTAATAAGAACAGCAAATTATTCTCCATGACCCCCAAAAAATAGGCTCAATGAATTTAGCAGTGCCTAAAAAATGGAGGCAACTCACACCAATATGCAGCCCTTTAGTACTATGTGCTTTTTGCTACAGACTTTGTAGAATGACTGTTTACATATTGTAGCATGTATATGTGAGGATATTAGAAAAGTTTCTAAGAAATGGCAGGATGTTGTGTCAACCTTAAGGTCTCCTAGCTGTTTCTCTCGCAAATGTCCCAGGGTAATATTACATTATGAATCTTATGATGTATGACACTGTAAATGGGATCAATATCCATAAACTATGGGCACAAGAAGAACCAATGCAAAACCCTTTGGGCGTTATTTTAGAGCGAAGCATGTATTAAGCGGTGGGATGCGGGTGTACTGAGGCAGTCTGATGGAGTTGGCATGGGGTCCGTGCCTTTCTTTTTTTTATTCCTTTCATGGGATGTGGGCATCGCTGGCCAGGCCAGCATTTATTGCCCATTCCTAATTGCTCATGAGAAGGTGGTGGTGAGCTGCCTTCTTGAACTGCTGCGGTCCATGTGGGGTAAGTACATCAACAGTGCTGTTAGGACCAAGTCAGGATGGTGTGTGGCTTGGAGGGGAGCTTGCAGGTGGTGGTGTTTGCATGCATCTGCTGCCCTTGTCCTTCTAGGTGGTAGAGGTCGCGGGTTTGGAAGGTTCTGCCTGAGTAGCCTTTGTGTGTTGCTGGAGTGCATCTTGTAGAATGTATACAGTGCTGCCTCTGTGCATCAGTGGTGGAGGGAGTGAATGTTTGTGGACGGGATACCAATCAAGCGGGTTGTTTTGTCTTGGATGGCGTTGAGCTTCTTGAGTGTTGTTGGAGCTGCACCCATCCAGGCAAGTGGAGAGTATTCCATCACACTCCTGACTTGTGCCTTTTCGATGGTGGACAGACTCTGGGGAGTCAGGAGGTGAGTTACTGGCCGCAGGATTCCTAGCCTCTCACCTGCTCTTGTAGCCACAGTATTTATATGGCTACTCCAGTTCAGTTTCTGATCAATGGTAACCCCCAGGATGTTGATAGTGGGGGATTCAGCAATCATAATGCTGTTGAATGTCAAGAGGAGATGATTAGATTCTCTCTTGTTGGAAATGCCTGGCACTTGTGTGGCGTGAATGTTACTTGCCACTATCAGCCCAAGCCTGGATATTGTCCAGGTCTTGCTGCATTTCTACACGGGCTGTTTCAGTATCTGAGGAGTTGCGAATGGTGCTGAACATTGTGCAATCATCAGTGAATATCTCCACTTGTGACCTTATGATTGAAGGAAGTTCATTGACGAAGCAACTGAAGATGTTTGGGCCTAGGACACTACCCTAAGGAACTCCTGCAGTGATGTCCTGGCACTGAGATGATTGACCTCCAACAACCACGACCATCTTCCTTTGTGTTAGGTACGACTCCAATCAGCAGAGAGTTTTCCCCCTGATCACATTGACTCCAGTTTTGCGAGGGCTCCTTGATGCCATACTTGGACAAATGCTGCCTTGATGTCAAGGGCAGTCACTCTCACCTCACCTCTTGAGTTCAGCTCTTTTGTCCATGTTTGAACCAAGGCTGTCATGAGGTCAGGAGCTGAGTGGCTCTGGTGAAAACCAAACTGAGCGTCACTGAGCAGGTTATTGCTAAGCAAGTGCCGCTTGGTAGCACTGTTGATGACACCTTCCATCGCTTTACTGATGATTGAGAGTAGACTGACAGGGCGGTAATTGGCCGGGTTGGGTTTGTCCTGCTTTTTTTGTACAGAACATATCTGGGCAATTTTCCACATTGCTGGGTAGATGCCAGTGTTGTAGCTGTACTGGAACAGCTTGGCTAGGGGCGCGGCAAGTTCTGGAGCACAGGTCTTCAGTACTATTGCCAGAATGTTGTCAGGGCCCATAGCCTTTGCAGTATCCAGTGCCTTCAGTCGTTTCTTGATATCACATGGAGTGAATCGAATTGGCTGAAGACTGGCATCTGTGATGCTGGGGACTTCAGGAGGAGGCCGAGATGGATCATCAACTCGGCACTTCTGGCTGAAGATTGTTGCAAATGCTTCAGCCTTATCTTTTGCTGATGTACTGGGCTCCCCCATCATTGAGGATGGGGATATTTGTGGAGCCACCTCCTCCACCTAGTTATTTAATTGTCCACCACCATTCACGGTGGATGTGAACAAGCTGAATAATTAGGCAAGCTGGCAGCACAGAATGTGCTCCCTAAAATCTGCTCACCAGTGGGGAAAGGAATCTGATGGGGCTGCTGAGTTTGAAGGGCCTGCAAATGAACCTTAAGAGGGAGGATGGATGTGTTGGTGTGAAAGAATGCACCAGTTTCACACCAGACAAACTGTTTGCAGCATCTATAGCAGCAAGGACATTAAATGTAGATGCCTTTAAGTCTCAAAACCCATGGGCAACTGGCATAAAAAAAGTTATCAGCTTTCCCTGATTCCAACTGAGCAACTCTTTAATGGACACTCAAAATGGCCCCCTTCCGTCTGGTCTGGTGGGCAGAGACAAAAATGGCAGTGGGGGGTCATAACTATGTCATTTAACCCTGATTAGTATATATTCATGAGGCTTCTTCCTGTTTTAATGGGAGTTGGGGCTGCCTGGATTCTGAAAATCAGAATAGGTAGGACTTACTTACTGCCCTTCTATTCTGGTCTCACTAACACCCAGTTTTTATGTTCAAGCGGCACCAGAAGAGACATGAAAATGGCTTGCTTTGAGCTTTAAATTTAAATTCTTAAACAAATTATAAATAACTTTAATTCAAATTATCTGATCATTCAAATGTACTTTTGTACTTTTCCCGTATTTGCATTACCTGGTTAAAATTATAGGATAATTTCTTTTTGCAAGGAAACAACCTTGAATTATCAGTTGACTGTATTATTCTTTAAAATATTGTTGATGACATCAAAGGACTGATCAGAAATTATTTTCCAGAACAATGGAGTAGAACTAAATCTTGTAGAATTTCCAGCATCAGCCATTCATTCCATTTCTGATTCTTCAGTCAACTGACTGATTAGTGCTGGGCTCAGTAACTTCCCCAATGAAACCATCAGTCACCACTCCCTAAAGCCAATGAAAACACACAGCAAAACAAAAGAACCCAAACACATTCTAAGGTTATTGAAAACCTTTTATTTACAAGTTATTTCCAATTTTTTTTTGCTGCACCTTCCACAGTTACTTTCCGTATTTGCTCAAGAACTTTATTTGTTCTTTTCTTCCTCAAAATCTTCTTCTTTCCTGAGTTATTTAGATGATTATGAAGAGTTTGATTTTCCCTCCTCTTTCCTTGGTATGTTTCCTGATTATAGATTTAGCACTGTCAAGGGAGGTTCTATCGCTGCAAAGGCTCCCATGGACAGCCCCAAACCAGGATATATCCCCTCAAGGAAGAACTGGGCTTTGAGTAGAGTTGAAAACTCTAGTTGGATACATTCCTCGAGGTTTTGTCACATGACCTCATGCCTCCCACTGCCCTGCCCCCACACTTTTGACATTGATTGCCTAAAAGATTGATCCTCGCGTTTTACCACTTTACCCAACTAATTGGAAGGCAAGCAGATTCTTCACTGTCTGTCAACCCACCTTTGTTCCAATCTCCAATATTGTTATAACTAATAAATTAAACTCCTCAAAGAAAAATGTCCTGCTTTTTTAAAAACTCCAGTGTTGAAGTTAAATCATTAATTCCTGGAATGTCCAGGAGAGTCCTGGAGAATTGGCATCACTAGCCTTGAGTAGCTGGCTGACTCCAGCTGCAGTGTCTTGGCTTAGCATCAGATCCTCACATGGGCACTCCCTGTCACCCCAGCAGCAGTATCAATCCTTCGCAGCAATACAAATAAACTCATCCAAACACCATTGTTAACTCAAACGTTTTATGTAATGGCCTAAACTATATTAAAAGCCGAAAACAAGGAAATATTTTTGTTGTATTCCCCCACCCCCGCTCCATGCCTCGTAACAGTTACCTGCAAATTTTCAGTCTGTTCATAGTATATTGTGGGTATTGTAGTTTCACAAGAACGGGGTAAAGTGCAACTCCCATCATACATCTCTCAGTCTTTCTCACTCATACACACACAAAAGAGATAAAACTCTCCACTCTGAGCTGTCATGTGAGATGGGTTGTCCTGGTGTACTGTGGAAAATGAAAATAATCTCAGGATGCATTATAATATTATATACATACAATCTGCCAATAGTAGGTGGCAGGTCCAGCATCTAGGCCCAAATTTTCAGCGCAAGGCCCAGATGAAAATTCCCTGCAAAATCTAGACAGATCTTCCCTCTTGAGGGAAACTGGGAGCAGGTATTTCTAACAGTAGTTACCCAATATTATGAATAGGTTAGTAATTTATTTTTTGGAATTACAACAAATGTTCTCGCATGAATGAAGCAAAACAGCAGGAAAAAATATTTGAGCAATGTGATTGGTTGCTGCCAAAGGAATGGTGCCTTTGGGGGAAAAATGATCAATTTGATTGCTCAGTTTTCTCATGCTAACTTGTTCTTCATTAATAGCTACTGACTTAATTGAACTGCTTTTTATTCATTTGCGTTTAGTCAATTGGATATTTATTTAATTGGTAATTTAGCGGATAAGCAGCTGTTTCAGCCTATTGCTAACTTTTCTCTGTAGCAACGTGACAGCTGAAGTATAACACTTTTGAAATGTGACATTCTGGGTGCAGAACTTAATTATACAGATGGATTTGGCACAAAGAAGCAATAGGAATTAATGCGCTAATTTATAAAATCATGCAGGTCAATATATTTCTTGGGAAATTAATATTTCCACAGATGTAATGGAAACTGATGGTAACTATTTAATATTTATGATACATTATCCTGTCCTGACCAAAGCATTCTGATTTAGGTCTTATTATTTAAGCAGTCATGTAAGAGCAAATTATGCAAAACAATTAGGGAGTCACTGAGGTCTGAACATTGGATAGCATTAATAAATGTATCATGGAAGTGGCCAATACAGGCATGGTGGAGCTGTTCCTCAGACCTTCCCTTTCAGAACAGTTGATATAAAAAGACACTGGAGCAGATTTTTAGTCTTTGGATTAGTAGCTAGGCAACTGGTGCACTTTGGATTCAACATCCTGAAATGGTTCCTTGACAGCTCAGTTGATTAATGCACTGGCCAATGAGGAAGTGAAGCAGACAGGCCAGCGAGTGACTCTTGCTGGGAAGTGTCCATGTATGAATGTTGAGTGAGGATAGAATTGGGCTCAGCCATGTTACCCCTACATGGCCATCATCTAAACTTAAACAGGAAGAATGGCCACATGGATGAAATACTGGGCTGCTGGCACTCTTGGGTGTGTCCCCGGAAAAATGTCAAGGCTTCAAGTGAGAAGTGAAGAGAATTAGATGGAAAAAAAGTCTGTGTAAGTTGGGATGCTCAATAATGATTAGCGAAATTAAGCCAAATTGAAGACGAATGCTTTGAGATGAATTCAGAAGGGAAAACAGGGTTTGGAATAGGGAGGCAGGGTGGGTCTTTGACCAGGAGTCCTCCCCCCGACCAGCAGACCATTCACCCACTCCAGCATTCTCCCTCCATCTGGACCCCTCCCTCTGGCCTCTTATCCCCTCTTGATCGTTTCATTGAAAACTGTCGGCGAGGCATCGGCCATCTCAAATTCTCTGCCCCCCTCATTCAGTCTCCTCTGTCCTCCTCTGAACTTGTCGCTCTCCATTCTCTCAGGTCTAACCCTGACATTGTCATCAAACCTGCAGACAAAGGTGGTGCTGTTGTTGTCTGGGGTACCGACCTCTACCTTGCAGAGGCTCAGCGCCGACTCTCAGACACTTCTTCCTACCTCCCCCTGGACCATGACCCCACCACCGAATATCAAGCTACTGTCCACAGGACTGTCACTGAACTCATCTGCTGTGGAGATCTTCCCTCTACAGCTTCCAACCTCATAGTCCCGCAACCCAGGACAGCCCGCTTCAACCTCTTTCCTAAAATCCACAAACAGGACTGTCCCGGCAGACCCATTGTTTCAGCTTGTTCCTGCCCCACTGAACTTATTTCTTCCTATCTTGACTCTATCTTTTCTCCCCTGATCCAGTCTCTTCTCACCTACATCCATGACTCTTCTGATGCCCCACGTCATTTTGACAATTTCCAGTTTCCTGGTCCCAACTGCCTCCTCTTCACTATGGACGTCCAATCTCTCTATACCTCCATCCCCCACCAGGACGGTTTGAGGGCTCTCTGCTTCTTCCTTGAACAGAGGCCCAACCAGTCCCAATCCATCACCACCCTCCTCTGCCTGGCTGAGCTTGTTCTCACATTGAACAACTTTTCCTTCAACGCCACTCACTTCCTTCAAGTAAAAGGTGTTGCTATGAGTACCGGCTTGGGTCCTAGTTATGCCTGTCTCAGGCCCCCTCCCCCAATTCTTTTTCCAGTACATTGATGACTGTATCAGTGCCGTTTCCTGCTCCTGCCCCAAAGAAAAACATAGAACAAAGAACAGTACAGCACAGGAACAGGCCATTCGGCCCTCCAAGCCTGCGCCGATCTTGATGCCTATCTAAACTAAAACCTTCTGTACTTCCGGGGACCGTATCCCTCTATTCCCATCCTATTCATGTATATGTCAAGATGTCTCTTAAACGTCGCTATCATACCTGCTTCCACCACCTCCCCCGGCAACAAGTTCCAGGCACTCACCACCCTCTGTGTAAAGAACTTGTCCTCGCACATCCCCTCTAAACATTGCCCCTCGCACCTTAAACCTATGTCCCCTAGTAACTGACTCTGCCACCCTGGGAAAAAGCTTCTGACTATCCACTCTGTCCATGCCGCTCATAACTTTGTAAACCTCTATCATGTCGCCCCTCCACCTCCATCATTCCAGTGAAAACAATCCGAGTTTATCCAACCTCTCCTAATAGCTAATGCCCTCCAGACCAGGCAACATCCTGGTAAACCTCTTCTGTACCCTCTCCAAAGCCTCCACATCCTTCTGGTAGTGTGGCGACCAGAATTGCACGCAATATTCTAAGTGTGACCTAACTAAAGTTCTGTACAGCTGCAACATGACTTGCCAATTTTTATACTCTATGCCCCGACCGATGAAGGCAAGCATGCCGTATGCCTTCTTGACTACCTTATCCACCTGCGTTGCCACTTTCAGTGACCTGTGGACCTGTACGCCCCGATCTCTCTGCCTGTCAATACTCCTAAGGGTTCTGCCATTTACTGTATACTTCCCACCTGCATTAGACCTTCCAAAATGCATTATCTCACATTTGTCCGGATTAAACCCCATCTGCCATTTCTCCGCCCAAGTCTCCAACCGATCTATATCCTGCTGTATCCTTTGACAATCCTCATCATTATCCGCAACTCCACCAACCTTTGTGTCGTCCGCAAACTTACTAATCAGACCAGCTACATTTTCCTCCAAATCATTTATGTATACTACAAACAGCAAAGGTCCCAGCACTGATCCCTGCGGAACACCACTAGTCACAGCCCTCCATTCAGAAAAACACCCTTCCACTGCTACCCTCTGTCTTCTATGACCAAGCCAGTTCTGTATCCATCTTGCCAGCTCACCTCTGATCCCCTGTTACTTCACCTTTTGTACCAGTCTGCCATGAGGGACCTTGTCAAAGGCTGTACTGAAGTCCATAGAGACAACATCCACTGCCCTTCCTTCATCAATCATCTTTGTCACTTCCTCAAAAAACTCAATCAAGTTAGTGAGACACGACCTCCCCTTCACAAAACCATGCTGCCTCTCGCTAATAAGTTCATTTGTTTCCAAATGGGAGTAAATCCTGTCCCAAAGAATCCTCTCTAATAATTTCCCTACCACTGATGTAAGGCTCACCGGCCTATAATTTCCTGGATTATCCTTGCTATCCTTCTTAAACAAAGGAACAATATTGGCTATTCTTCCAGTCCTCTGGGACCTCACATGTAACCAATCAGGATACAAAGATTTCTGTCAAGGCCCCAGCAATGTCTTCCCTTGCCTCCCTCAGTATTCTGGGGTAGATCCCATCAGGCCCTGGGAACTTATCTACCTTAATGCTTTGCAAGACGCCCAACACCTCCTCCTTTTTGATAACGACATGACCCAGACTATCTACACTCCCTTCCCTAGACTCATCATCCACCAAGTCCTTCTCTTTGGTGAATACTGATGCAAAGTACTCATTTAGTACCTCGCCCATTTCCTCTGGCTCCACACATAGATTCTCTCCTCTGTTCTTGAGTGGTCCAACCCTTTCCCTGGTTACCCTCATGCTCTTTATATACGTATAAAAAGCCTTGGAATTCTCCTTAATCCTGTTTGCCAATGCATTTTCCTGACCCCTGTTAGCCCTCCTGACTCCTAGCTTAAGTTCCTTCCTACTGTCTTTATATTCCTTGAGGGCTTCATCTGTTCCCAGCCTTCTAGCCCTTATGAATGCTTCCTTTTTCTTTTTGACTAGGTTCACAATATCCCGCGTTATCCAAGGTTCCCGAAACTTGCCAAACTTATCCTTCTTCCTCACAGGAACATGCTGGTCCTGGATTCTAATCAACTGACGTTTGAAAGACTCCCACATGTCAGATGTTGATTTACCCTCAAACAGCCGCCCCCAATCTCAATTCTTCAGTTCCTGCCTAATATTGTTATAATTAGCCTTCCCCCAATTTAACACCTTCATCCGAGGACTACTCTTATCCTTATCCACAAGTACCTTAAAACTTACGGAATTATGGTCCCCGAACTGGAAAACTTTATCAACTTTGCTTCCAATTTCCACCTTTCTCTCACCTTTACATGGTTCATCTCCCACACTCCCCTTCCCTTCCTCGACTTCTCTGTCTCCATCTCTGGGGATAGACTGTCTACTAATATTCATTATAAGCCCACTGACTCCCACAGCTACCTCGACTACACTTCTTCACACCCTGCCTCCTGTAAGGGCTCCATTTGATTCTCCCAGTTTCTCCATCTCCGATGCATCTGCTCTGATGATGCCACCTTCCACGACAGCGCTTCTGATATGTCTTCCTTTTTCCTCAACCGAGGATTCCCCCCTACTGTGGTTGACAGGACCCTCAACCATGTCAGGCCCATTTCCCACACATCTACCCTCACCCCTTCCCCTCCCTCCCAGAATCGCGACAGGGTTCCCCTCACTTTCCACCCCAAAGGCCTCCAGATCCAAAGGATCATCCTCCGCCATTTCTGCCACCTCCAGCGTGATGCCACTACCAAATGCATCTTCCTCTCTCCTCCCCTGTCGGTATTCTGAAGAGATCATTCCCTCCGCAACACCCAGGTCCACTCCTCCATTATCCCCAATGCCCTTCCCACCGTACCTTTCCATGCAGTTGCAGGAGGTGTAATACCCGCCCTTTTATCTCCTCTCTCCTCACGATCCAAGGCCCCAAACACTCCTTTCAGTTGAAGCAGCGTTTTACTTGTATTTCTTTCAATTATTGTACTGTATTCACTGCTCACAATGCGGTCTCCTCGTCTTTACATTGGGAAGACCAAACCCAGATTGGGTGACAGCTTTGCGAAACACCTCCGCTTAGTCCGAAAGCATGACCCCGAGCTTCTGGTTGCTTGTCATTTCAACATACCCCATGTGCACATGCCCTCATATCTGTCCTGGGCTTGCTGCAATGTTCCAATGAATATCAACACAAGCTCAAGGAACAGCATCTCATTTACCAATTAGGCACACTACAGCCTGCTGGATTGGACGTTGAGTTCAATCATTTCAGAGCATGACGGGCCCTCCTTTTTATTTTTAGTTATTTTTTCTTTGTTTATTTTATTTTAGTTTATTTCATTATTAATTTTTTTACAATGTGCCTACCCATTTTTTTTTCATGTTTGTACTTTGGGCCAGGGCTGTTCATTTTTCTGTCAATTAACACCCTCTCTGCACTAACGCTTTGTCTTTCAGCACACCATTAACATACTGTTTGCCTTTTCTCCATGACCTTCTTGTCAGTTATTCTGTGACCCTGTCCTATCAACACTTTGCCTTTTGTTATCTCTTGCCCAACCCCACTTTATTTGCTTAAAACCTGTTACATTTCTAACCCTAGCCAGTTCTGATGAAAGGTCACTGACCTGAAACGTTAACTCTGCTTCTCTCTCCACAGATGCTGCCAGACCTGCTGAGTATTTCCAGCATTTCTTGTTGTTATTTCAGATTTCCAGCATCTGCAGTATTTTGCTTTTATATATTATATTGGGTCAGTATACCGTCCTTTCCTGGAACCTGAGATTGAATTCAGTGTAACTTGGTGGGATGATTTCTGTAAGGCCCTGTAGGCAGCAGTCTCACTGGAGAGCAGAAATTGTTTCTAAACAGCCAATGCATTAGAAATCACATTCAAACAGGCCATATTAATGGCTGGTGTGGGAATTGAGAAAATGTTACACTGGTGCAGTAGGAGCTGTTCTATTAAGGTTGGGACAAAGTGGAGAGAGCTTTAATCTGCATCTGTGCTAAGAGTGCCCAATGGTTGAACATGAGCGGCACAGTGGCGAGCACCGCAGCCTCACAGCTCCAGCGACCCGGGTTCGGTTCTGGGTACTGCCTGTGCAGAATTTGCAAGTTCTCCCTGTGACCACGTGGGTTTCCTCCGGGTGCTCCGGTTTCCTCCCATAGCCAAAGACTTCCAGGTTGGTAGGTAAATAAGCCATTGTAAATTGCCCCTTGTGTAGGTAGGTGGTAGGAGAATGGTGGGGATGTGGTAGGGAATATGGTATTAATGTAGGATTAGTATATAAATGGGTGGTTGTTGGTCAGCACAGACTTGGTGGGCCGAAGGGCTATTTCAGTGCTGTATGACTCTATGAGCTACGCACAATTCCCTAACACTGACATCCATCACTCATTTTGATGGCCACAAACACATTAGCACAGTATAGAGGAGTAGAAATTGGTCCTCATTGCCCCTGTTTTCCAGGCAGAAAATGGGGGCAAAAAAGACCAATTTCAGGATGCTATGTCCCACACTCGATCTGCGACTGTGTTACAGATGGCACCATATTAGAATTTTTTTTTTTTAGAATATTACAGCGCAGTACAGGCCCTTCGGCCCTCGATGTTGCGCCGATCATCTGACCTACACTATTCCATTTACATCCATATGTCTATCCAATGACCACTTAAATGCCCTTAAAGTTGGCGAGTCTACTACTGTTGCAGGCAGGGCGTTCCACGCCCCTACTACTCTCTGCGTAAAGAAACTACCTCTGACATCTGTCCTATATCTTTCACCCCTCAACTTAAAGCTATGTCCCCTCGTGTTTGCCATCCTCATCCGAGGAAAAAGACTCTCACTATCCACCCTATCTAACCCTCTGATTATCTTGTATGTCTCTATTAAGTCACCTCTCCTCCTCCTTCTCTCTAACGAAAACAACCCCAAGTCCCTCAGCCTTTCCTCGTAAGACCTTCCTTCCATACCAGGCAACATCCTAGTAAATCTCCTCTGCACCCTTTCCAAAGCTTCCACATCCTTCCTATAATGCGGTGACCAGAACTGCACGCAATACTCCAGGTGCGGCCTCACCAGAGTTTTGTACAGCTGCATCATGACCCCGTGGCTCTGAAACTCGATCCCCCTACTAATAAAGGCTAACACACCATATGCCTTCTTAACAGCCCTATTAACCTGGGTAGCAACTTTCAGGGATTTATGTACCTGGATACCAAGATCTCTCTGCTCATCTACACTACCAAGAATCTTCCCATTAGCCCAGTACTCTGCATTGCTGTTACTCCTTCCAAAGTGAATCACCTCACACTTCTCCGCATTAAACTCCATTTGCCATCTCTCAGCCCAGCTCTGCAGCCTATCTATGTCCCTCTGTACCCTACAACACCCTTCGACACTATCCACAACTCCACCGACCTTCGTGTCATCCGCAAATTTACTAACCCACCCTTCTACACCCTCATCCAGGTCGTTTATAAAAATGACAAACAGCAGTGGCCCCAAAACAGAACCTTGCGGTACACCACTAGTAACTAAACTCCAGGATGAACATTTGCCATCAACCACCACCCTCTGTCTTCTTTCAGCTAGCCAATTTCTGATCCAAAGCTCTAAATCACCTTCAACCCCATACTTGCGTATTTTCTGCAATAGCCTACCGTGGGGAACCTTATCAAACGCCTTACTGAAATCCATATACACCACATCCACGGCTTTACCCTCATCCACCTGTTTGGTCACCTTCTCGAAAAACTCAATAAGGTTTGTGAGGCACGACCTACCTTTCACAAAACCGTGCTGACTATCGCAAATGAACTTATTCTTTTCAAGATGATTATAAATCCTGTCTCTTATAACCTTTTCCAACATTTTACCCACAACCGAAGTAAGGCTCACAGGTCTATAATTACCAGGGCTGTCTCTACTCCCCTTCTTGAACAAGGGGACAACATTTGCTATCCTCCAGTCCTCCGGCACTACTCCTGTCGACAATGACGACTTGAAGATCAACAACAACGGCTCTGCAATCTCCTCCCTGGCTTCCCAGAGAATCCTAGGATAAATCCCATCTGGCCCAGGGGACTTATCTATTTTCACTCTTTCCAAAATTGCTAACACCTCCTCCTTGTGAATCTCAATCCCATCTAGCCTAGTAGGCTGTATCTCAGTAATCTCCTCGGCAACATTTTCTTTCTCTACTGTAAATACTGACGAAAAATATTCATTTAACGCTTCCCCTATCTCCTCTGATTCCGCACACAACTTCCCACTACTATCCTTGATTGGCCCTGTTCTAACTCTTATCATTCGTTTATTCCTGATATACCTATAGAAAGCCTTAGGGTTTTCTTTGATCCTATCCGCCAATGACTTCTCGTGTCCTCTCCTTGCTCTTCTTAGCCCTCCCTTTAGATCCTTCCTGGCTAGCTTGTAACTCTCAAGCGCCCTAACTGAGCCTTCACGTCTCATCCTAACATAAGCCGCCCTCTTCCTCTTGACAAGCGCTTCAACTTCTTGAGTAAACCACGGCTCCCTTGCTCGACAACTTCCTCCCTGCCTGACAGGTACATACTTATCAAGGACACGCATTAGCTGCTCCTTGAATAAGCTCCACATTTCGTTTGTGCCCATCCCCTGCAGTTTCCTTCCCCATCCTACACATCCTAAATCTTGCCTAATCGCGTCATAATTTCCTTTCCCCCAGCTATAATTCTTGCCCTGCGGTATATACCTGTCCCTGCCCATCGCTAAGGTAAACCTAACCAAATTGTGATCACTATCGCCAAAGTGCTCACCTACATCTAAATCGAACACCTGGCCGGGTTCATTACCCAGTACCAAATCCAATGTGGCATCGCCCCTGGTTGGCCTGTCCACATACTGTGTCAGAAAACCCTCCTGCACACACTGGACAAAAACAGACCCATCTAAAGTACTCGAACTATAGTATTTCCAGTCAATATTTGGAAAGTTAAAGTCCCCCATAACCACTACCCTGTTACTCTCGCTCCTGTCGAGAATCATCTTCGCTATCCTTTCCTCTACATCTCTGGAACTATTCGGAGGTCTATAGAAAACTCCCAACAGGGTGACCTCTCCTCTCCTGTTTCTAACCTCGGCCCATACTACCTCAGTAGACGAGTCCTCAAACGTCCTTTCTGCCGCTGTAATACTTTCCTTGATTAACAATGCCACACCCCCCCCTCTTTTACCCTCTTCTCTGTTCTTTCTGAAACATCTAAATCCCGGAACCTGCAACATCCATTCCTGCCCCTGCTCTACCCATGTCTCCGAAATGGCCACAACATCAGGATCCCAGGTACCAACCCATGCTGCAAGCTCACCCACCTTATTCCGGATGCTCCTGGCGTTGAAGTAGACACACTTTAAACCAAGTTCTTGCTTGCCAGTGCCCTCTTGCGTCCCTGTAACCTTATCCCCTACCTCACTACTCTCAACAGCCTGTACACTGGCACTGCAATTTAGGTTCCCATTCCCCTGCTGATTTAGTTTAAACCCCCCCGAAGAGCACTAACAAATCTCCCCCCCAGGATATTGGTACCCCTCTGGTTCAGGTGAAGACCATCCTGTTTGTAGAGGTCCCACCTACCCCAGAAAGAGCCCCAATTATCCAGGAAACCAAAACCCTCCCTCCTACACCATCCCTGCAGCCACGTGTTCAACTCCTCTCTCTCCCTATTCCTCTCTTCGCTAGCACGTGGCACAGGCAACAACCCAGAGATAACAACTCTGGTTGTTCTCGCTCTAAGCTTCCACCCTAGCTCCCTGAATTTCTGCCTTAAATCCCCATCTCTCACACGGCAGTTTTGCAGGCGTCCCAGGCAGCCATCTTAAACAGGTGTTCGACTTCTTACATTTGTAAATGAGGGGCCTATTGCCTGTTGCAGCCCCTCTGGCAAATATTGTGTTGGAATTAAGTGGAGCAGAAGCCATAATTCTTCCACTCAGGATTCTTAAACAGTCTAGACAGCCTACGCAGCATTCACAGCCAAATGTTTCATCTTTTTTTAAGGAGGAATGTCCTGGCTACTCCGCCCACCTCCCTGACTGCTGCTCCATCCCCCACCTCCTGGAACACATCATCAGGATACTGCCGGGGTGTCAGACGGCCTGACATTCATTTTTGGAGAAGGAGCAAGCTGCCTGCGGAGATGTGACAGGCACAGCCAGCTCACCCAGACCAGGAAAATGAAGCCCTAGGGATAATTTAGGGACAATTTCAGGCCTCCTCTTTGTGTGGCACGCTGTTGGTACACTGCTGGCTATGGATCCAAAAACAGGCTATGACCAGTTTCCAGCCTATAATGTTAACAGGAAATGGGGAGTGTAAATACTTCATAGGGAGCCAGTGAATCAATATCATGTATTAGATCAGTGCAACTTCATCACATGTTATAAGTACAATAAATCACAGTTAGTCATGACAAATCTCTCCACTCACAAGCTATCTAGTCAGTCTCACTTGTGTAGGTATTTATCATATATCATGCCTGACTGCGACATGATCTGTGGTAAAGGACAACAACAGTTCACAGAGTAGATTTATTTGTACAGCTATGGTACCTCTTTATTTATCTTGTTGTGGTAGGTAAGGAAAACACAACCTCCCTGAAATTCTGGGGACCAGAGAGGATGGAGAGTTAGCGCATCACACAGCCGGTGGGGTGGGGGGGGGTGGTGGTGGAAATTGCGATAGAGCCCAGATCCACTGGGATCCTGCCCCATGTAACCAGTGCTATCAATTCCATTGGGAGTTCCGAGAGAGTTTGTTGCCCATCCATGAAGGGGATGTGGCTTTTGGGTGCTTAGGGCATCCTGGAGATTCCGCTCATTGTGGCCTGACAAAACTTCTGCAGGCTCAGAATTGGTGCAAGTTCCATTGAAGACCTTATTTAGGCACCAGCACTGCTCTTCAGTCCTTCCTGGGCCTCTGGTCTGCTCCCCACGATGTGGTTTAGCTAGAGGAACAGTGCCTGAAGGATATTTTTGAAATTTGTAGGGGAATTGCCCTACAATGTAGATAAGCTTGAAAGCTGTGCACACAAATAGACTTCAGCTTTTAAACTGAATGCTGGAAAAAGGCCTTCTCACTAAACAGAGGAAATGAGAAATTAGGCTTGGTAGTGTCTGTTTCGTGGGCGCTACGAGCGCCATTAGGGATCTAAAATGGTGTCCATGGTGCTCACACATTCCTGAAGTGAAGTGCGATGGACACCATCTTGGTAAAGGCGTTAGCACACACATAGTTAATGTCAGCCAGAAGTATGCAGAGCAGGCAAATCATTATGTTAATCAGTGTGCAGCACTGATCTAAAGCCAGCACTGCCATTTTAGACCTCTACGCTTGATCACAGTTGATCATGGGCTTAGCAGCAAGAAGGACTCACCACCAGCGCTATTAGAAGGGATCAGCAACTACTTATAGGTGAGTTACCTGTTGATTTCTTCCAGCTGTTGCTATGATTGAACACGTTTTTGGTGCTTACTATATTTGTTTCAAGTTTCAAAAGTCTACAGGGAGTGGTGTGGCTGGTGCTGAAGTACTATTTGCTGACTTCAGGCTTCTGCACAAACAAGTTGCTTCCAGACATAGGTCCACTAGAAGGTCTTTTCCTTGGAATTGAGCATGCCTTGGAGATTGGGCAGAGGCCACGCAGAGCAGGACAAGCTGTTAGACAAAGAGGGAAGAAGGGATCTCAGGAGGAGGCCATATCCGTCCAGGATGTTCAGGGAACAATTCTCCTACCTGAACCTCAGTGATAACCAATGTTTGAAATGTCTGCGCTTCACTAAGGACATCCTCACTGAAATCTGCTGACTTCTGCAGCCACAATTACAACCTCAGAGCAGGGCAAATATTCCACTGACAATAGCTGTGAAAATGACCGTGGCCATAAACGTTTATGCACTAGGCTCCTTCCAGGATGGAGTGCGAGATATTTGCAGCGTCTCACAATTTGCTGTCCACTGTTGCACAAGGGAGATCACTGAGGCTCTCTATTCAAAGAGAGGTAACTATATTTCACTCTCTCTTGCCAGAGACAAACTGGCGGAGTGAACACAAGGGTTTGCAAGGATTGCAGGCTTCCCCATTGTTCAAAATGTCACTGACTACATCCAAATTGCTTTGTAGGCGTCACATGTCACCTCTGCCATGTACTGGAACTGAAAGGGATTCCACTCCCTCAACCTCCAGCTGATGTGTGACCATCGGTAGAGAATCAGACAGGTCAATGCACAGTATCCTGGCAACAGTCATGATAACTTCATTCTGTGGCAGTCTGCTGTGCCAGCGCTATTTTATCCACTATGGAAAACCAAAGGGTGGCTATTGGGCGTCAAAGGCTGATGGCATGGCTCACAACTCCGATTTGCAACCAACATACACATAGACAGCATGCATACATTAAAAGCCACAAGAAATGTAAAAGAGCAGTCCATTGGCATGCTGATACAACGATTCCACTGCCTGGTCCGCTCTGGAGGAGCCCTGCAGTACTCGGCTGAGCAGGTCTCAAGATTTGTCATGGTATGTTGCATAGTGCACAACCTCGCCATCATGAAGGCACAGCCCTTACCACCACCTATCAGGTGAGAAGCTGGGGAGCAGGAGCATGAGGAGGAGGAGGAGGAGGAGGAGGGAGAGGAGCTAGAGGCCCGGACAGTACGTGAAGAACTAATTCAAGCGCGAAACCAGTAACCTCAATCCTAATTCCCCATTCACAAGAGTCCCATACGCCTTACCTTCCCTCTGTCACTGACCATCACATTGTCCCCATGGCCACAATGCAAAAATAAAAGCCACACAAAGTAAATATTCCAAATCAAATTTATAAATGAGCTCATGCCTTATCATATATAATCTAATCACCCTTGTACATTTCCTTAGTGTCAGTATTCCATGTGCTTTTGCCTATCCTAGTGCTCTTACACAGTGCAACGCCTTGGCTGCAGCATGACTGGTGGAAGGCTGCTGACTTTCAGTGGCAGAGACTGCAGATGGCCTTGGAGGACGACCTTGAGCCACTCTCAGCTTGGGCGGCAGCTGTCTGGTCTGGCTGGCTGACAGGCAACAGCAAGGCCAATGGTGGCGTGGCAGGGGGTTCCTGCTTCATGGAGCTAATGCCTCTCCACTGACGGTGCCTCAGCTGTCCTTGTAATCTGTTGGATGACAGGTTGCTGTGATACCCTGCAAGCTCCCTTGAACACTGGTATCCACAGCCATGACAGCAAAAGTCTGAACTTGCATGTCAGCAAGTTGACATTGCACAACTTCAGTCTGCTGTGCTCAGATTTTGCTGGAAGCTGCTTGTGCTGCAATGGAAGCTGAGATATTGGCCATCAGATGTTGCATAATGGCTGGATCCGCAACTGTTCTCAAGGGGTTGGCCACCATTTCATTACTGAAAAGGATGGGCTCCAAGCTCTGCACAAAGCCCTATGCCAAGCTGATGCCAGACTCTTCCATGCTCCTTGGCATTTTCTTTTTAGAGGCTTCCTAATGTGCCAAGCATTTCATTGTGTACACTCATCAGTCTTCTGCTCTAGCCTGGTCCATCAAAGTCTTCATCTGAGTCCTCTTCACCAGAACTCATGTGCGATCTGGCACCTGTGTTATCCTTGTCCCCTGTCCTGATTGCCGCACACAGTCCTAGTGTCTCATCATGTGCAGATCCTTTCTCTATATTATCCTCTGAGATACGCATGGTGTCAGTGTCTGAGCTGGTACTTGGAGTGTGAAATCAAGTGATGGTGTATCTCCATCATCACTCTCTTCTTAGTGTTCCTCCACTGTTTGGCCAGGTGGCAGTCCTTAGGTATCTGAAAAGAGAAAGGTATAAGGGTGTGGGGAGTGGGGGAAAGTAAGGGGTCCATGCCTATACCATCTGTAGCTTGTAGTTCAGAAGAGATTGCAGGATGAGGAGGAAGTGGGATATGAAAAGGAGGACTAGGATTGAGGATATCGTAATCTTCGACCACAGCCTCAGCAATGGCCATTCCCTGTCTTCTCCATACGGTTTAGAACATGCAGGTGTGTCTCTCTCCCTCCTATTAGTTCTTGCTTCCTCTGGTTCTGCGTCACCTTCTCCTAGAAGAGAAAGGACAGTGTGTCAGTGAGTGTGGTGAAATCTATTTAGCTGATGTGGTTGAGTAGCTGGCAGTGTGTGCAAGCTGAGATGTGGGTACGAGGCTTGCAGCAGTGCTAAGTGTATGAAGGTGCAGTAGAGCATATCAATGAAGTGGTGATTGATGTAGATTGTTGGTAGGTGAGTAACAGGGGTGTGATGAATTGAGATGTGGCTGAGGCAAGTGGTAGGATCGGGCATTTGAAGATGCATTCATGGACATTGACCATTCATGTGAGTTCGTTAAACTTCTTGCAAAACTGCATCCAGATCTTTGGAACATTGACCTGCTGTCAATCCTTGCTCTCACTGCCTTCTCACTGTGTATCTGGAGAGCCTCCTGCACCCCACCCCTGTGGATACAGGATATCTCTTCTCTTGTCCACCTCCTCCACCAAGACCTCTAGTGCAATGTCAGAAAATTTTGGTGCACACTCTCTCCCAGGGTCAGCCAGTGTTCTTTGTTGCACAGTAGCCACAATTCACCTTCCATTTAAGAGATGCAGGGTAACTTTAAGCATTGCAGCCGATGAATAGCGTGGCTCGTGCTGGCCGTGTGCAGGAATCATAATAACGAGCAGGCAGCACGAGGATGCCATGCTGTCTAAACTACATAGAAGCATAGAAAATAGGAGCAGGAGTAGGCCATTCGGCCCTTCGCACCTGCTCCGCCATTCATTATGATCATCCAACTCAGTAACCTGTTCCCGCTTTCGCCCCATACCCTTTGATCCCTTTAGACCCAAGAGCTAAATCTAACTCCTTCTTGAAAACATACAATGTTTTGGCCTCAACTGCTTTCTGTGGTAGCGAATTCCACAGGCTCACCACTCTCTGGGTGAAGAAATTTCTCTTTATCTCAGTCCTGAAAGGTTTACATCAAGCAGGCGAAGGGTAATTGAGCATTGCAGTTCCTGTGCCCTTTTTTGGGGCTATCCAATTTAGCCCCCAAGTTCTCAGCTAGTTCAAGCCATGGATATGCCATAAACTAAATGAAGCCATAAAGCCTCTGTTAAGTGTTCCAAAAACGACTGTGCTAATACTACAGACATTTCTTACTAGTATAAGAAACCAATTATCCCTCATACAAGCCACTTACGGAATATTAAGGTGCCATATCTCCCCATTTGTATGAAAAAGCTCTGGAGAAATGCACAATAATCAGGAAAAGGCCATAAAATTGTAGCTACAAAGTCTGTCGTGCTGGGGATAAAGCCATGTCCAAGTGACTTAATGACTGTCACAGAACCTTGCAGTTATCATGTTTGATTGACAGAAAGGGGTGTCGAGAGCTTCTGGCACATCTGTCACTCTGATTGGTTAATTGAATGTAGGGAAACCTTGCTTTGAAATTCAGATACAAAAATTAAGAGGGTTCTGCATGCCTCACAAAATCAGCATCAGCAAACACTATGTAGTAATCTTTCTAGTAGTTCAGTAGTAGAGAGAACAAACTGCCTCTCTGAGTAGAAGTCGCAGTTTCTGTTAGTTCACCTAAGCTCTCTTTGTTCTGTAAGAGCTTTTACAGGTACAGCTTATTAGGAGAGGGAGTATAATGGGGAGTTAGATTATGAGGCTGTACCAGCCAGTTGCAAGTGGAGAAAAATGTCACTTGTCTTTATACGTGTGCAAGATCAAAGAAAGGTGAGGGTGAAGCCAGCTCATAGACCATCACTCATCATGTGTAAGGCAGGTTCAGCCAGAAATAGAGATTCAAGTGGAACAGATAACCCTCTTGTCGACTGGGGCTCATTGACTCGACAGTCTAGGAGCTAATGTCTGTATCCTAGGGAAAGAAGGCGATTGACTCAACCACCAGTTACTCATAAAGATGAGGTCGTCAAGCTCTGAAGCATTGCTAACCACCAGTATCTAAATGATAATCTATTCAATAGACTGGCTATCAAATCTGTTAACTTGTCAGCTCTCTAGGGTATTAACCCTAACATAACCTTACCCACTGCAATGATCTCAGGCCGTGGTCACTACTAAAATTAATACACAGCGTCCATTAATGCTGATTTATAGTGATGTATTGAATTGCCTCTGTAACATTGGCTACTCATTATATTAGATAATTCTGCACAATAATGATTAGCTATTCAGATTGCTAGATAACTACATTTATTCATATCTATTATGTCCTCGTGCACTTACCTTCCAGTTGTGATTTTGTGAGCAATAAAAAGTCTTATATTGCCTGACTGGTTGTTTGATGTCTTCCTTGTTGATTTGGTGAGAAAGGGTTAATTTATTAACTGAGTAGCTTGTATCTATCCAAATTGAGTGTTTAACGAAAATGTACATTTAATGCAAACTGGTTAATGTTAGAACACTTTGGCAAGTCAACTCAGGTGTCACAGAAGCATAGAAACATAGAAAAAGGAGCAGGAGTAGGCCATTCGGCCCTTTGGGTCTGCTCCGCCATTCAAAAAAGATCATAGTTGATTGTCTAATTCAGTATCCTGTTCCCACTTTTTCCCCATATCCCATGATCCCTTTGGCATTAAGAAACATATCTATCTCCTTCTTAAAAATATATTTAATGATTTGGCCTCCACTGCTTTCTGCGATAGAGAATTCCACAGGTTCACCACCCTCTGAGTGAAGAAATTTCTCCTCATCTTGGTTCTAAATGGCATATCCCGTATCCTGAGAATGTGACCCCTGGTTTTGGATTCCCCAGCCATTGGGAACATCCTCCTGCATCTAGCCTGTCTAGTTCTCTTTGAATTTTATAGGTTTCTATGAGATCCCCTCTCGTTCTTCTAAACTCTAGTCAATATAGGCCTAGTCGACCCAATCTCTCCTCATATGTCAATCCTGCCATCCCAGGAATCAGCCTAGTAAATCTTCTTTGCACTCCCTCCATGGCAAGAACATCCTTCCTCAGATAAGGAGACCAAAACTGCACACAATACTCCAGATGTGGTTTCACCAAGGCCCTATATAACTGCAGGAAGACATCCTTGCTCCTGTACTCAAATCCTCTTGCAATGAAGGCCAACATACCATTCGTCTTCCTAATTGCTTGCTGCACCTGAATGCTTGCTTTCAGCGACTGGTGTACAAGGACATCCAGGTCTTGTTGCACCTCCCCCTTTCCCAATCTATCACCATTCAGATAATAATCTGCCTTTCTGTTTTTACAACTAAACTGGATAACCTCACATTTATCCACGTTATATTGCATCTGCCATACATTTGCTCACTCACCCAACTTGGAGCCTCTTTGCATCCTCCTCACAACTCACTTCCACCCCCCCGCCCAGCTTTGTGTCATCTGCAAACTTGTAAATGTTACATTTAGTTCCTTCACCCAAGTCATTAATATATATTGTGAATAACTGGGGCCCAAGCACTGATCCCTGCGGTACCCCACTAGTCACTGCCTGCCACCCGGAAAAAGACCCGTTTATTCCTACTCTAATCTCTGTTTCCTGTCTGTCAACCAATTCTTAATCCATGCCAGTATATTACCCCCAATCCCATGTGCTCTAATTTTGCACACTAACCTCTTTTGTGGGATCTTATCAAAAGCTTTCTGAAAATCCAAATACACCACATCCACTGGTTCTCCCTTATCTATTCTACTAGTTACATCCTCAAAAAACTCCAGTAGATTTGTTAAGCATGATTTCCCTTTCGTAAACCCATGCTGACTTTGCCCAAAACCGTTTATGCTTTCCAGGTGTTCTGCTATCACATCCTTTATAATAGTCTCTAGCATTTTTCCCACTAATGATGTAAGCCTCACTGGTCTGTAGTTCCCTCTTTTTTCTCTCCCTCCTTTTTTAAATAGTGGGGTTACATTTGCCACCCTCCAATCTGTAGGAACTACTTCAGAGTCTATAGAATTTTGGAAGATGACCACCAATGCATCCACTATTTCCAGGGCCACTTCCTTTAGTACTCTGGGATGTAGGTTATCAGGACCTGGGGATTTGTCAGCCTTTAACCCCACTAATTTCCCTAGCACTATTTTTTTTACTAATACTCACTCATTCCTAAACCGATGCTGGGAGTTAAATCCCAAACAATTCCGAGTGAGGGCATTACGGATTAACTAGTCTGGCTCCTCAGCTTATTAAGTGCATTAGCTCAATTTGTAGTGCTTTTGCCTCTGAGGTAGTATGTTGTAGTTGCAAATCCCATTCCAGAACTTAATCTAGGGTGACACTTCATTACAGCACTGTACATGTTGGTGGTGACATCTCTTGCTAGCACTTTGAGCTGTCTGACTTGGTGGCTTGGTAGATGTAGAAGATCCCATGGCACTTTTTAAAAGTCAATAACCAATGGACATAGATTTAAAGTAATTGGCAGAAAGATTGGAGGGGAGTTGAGAATTTATTTCACCCAGATGGTGGTGGTGGTCTGGAACTCACTGCCTGAAAGGGTGGTAGAGAAACCCTCATTGCATTTAAAAAATACTTGGATATGTACTTGAGGTTCTGTAACCTACAGGCCTACAGACCAACTGCTGGAAAGTGGGATTCAGTTGGATAGCTCTTTTTTGGCTGGCAGGGATACGATGGGCCAAATGACCTCCTTCTGTGCCATAAATTTTCTATGTATCTATGTTTTTATGTTTCTATAAAAGTGCAATTTGCATTTTTCAGTCAGCCTAAATTCAGTGGTCCAATAATTCAATGTTCATCACATGGCATAACAGTCCTGTTATCATTCAGTGCATCCTCACATTCACTGTTGCCAATGCCAACTGCTGCTCTATAACCAATTTTTCATGACCACCAGACATCCCAAAGCACTTTCCGGCCAATGAAGTACTTTTATTTGTAGTGTAGTCACTGTTGTAATGTAGGAAACACGGCAACCGATTTGCACACAGCAAGCTCCCACAAACAACAATGCGATAATGACCAGATAATGCTAATTGAGGGATAAATATTGGCCCAGGACACCAGGGATAACTCCCCTGCTCTTCTTCACAATAGTCCTGTTAGATCTTTTACATCCACCTGAGAGAACAGATGGTGCCTCGGTTTAACGTCACATCTGAAAGACAGCCCCTCTGACAATGCAGTGTTCCCTCAGTAGTGCACTGGAGTGTCAGTCTAGATTGTTGTGCTCATGTCCTGGAGTGGTTTTGTTTGTCCTGCATGTCTATCACACTCTAGATATCACACTTTGTTACAGGTGCTAAACAATCATTTAAAAAAGAAAGAAAACCAGGCACTTCATCTAGGGGTGTGAAATTATAATGGAATTTACTGATCCCTAATTGAGCTGAGGTATGTGCACACACTTATAATTATCTGCAATCTGACAGGGAGCACACAAGTGCTAGTCTTGAAGGGACTGACCTGGTTAGCAACCAAACAAAACAAACCAAGCTTGAGATGGCAGACAACCCATGTGCAGTTTCATTAATAAATCTCCAATTCTCTCTCTTATTTGTATAACTAGCTCATTTTGTTAGGTTATTTTGAATGTACTTTTACAAAATGATTGTATTATTGTGTGGTGATGTACTGTGACATAACGCAGGTACACGCTCATGTGAAACACATTTTCTGTACAATGATGTGATCAGATGGTAGTTGAGCTCAGTGATGAGACAGGCTGGCTGATATACCTGGTTTCTAAGGTTAAACCATTTGGTCCCTTCATCCCTGATCGACATCATGTTTGTGAGCTTCAGGTAGCAGTGAGTATGCTACAATTCAGCATGATAGAGGAAAAATCAATTTGAACTCCAATTCCTGATTACTATCCAGTAAGTCTTTCTGGAAAATGCATGTGCATGGCAGGGTCAAGCCTCTACTGAATAGCACCCACGGCACTCATTAGTCAAGGTGATGTGCTGGAGGACTGCCAGGCTTCTGTTAATCTGTATCCCAGTGCAAGTCAACACTTTGATGAGAAAAGTATGGAGAATCAGTCAGACCAAGAAGAAACCTGCCATTCACATATGCCTGTGTCACAGTATTGTAGTAATTCTTGAAATATTACAATGCCTTATCATATTTGCTAAAACTATCTCAGAACTTCAGATGAATTACTTTTCAGAGTATGGTGATTGTTGGTAAGTTAGCAGCCATTCTGCAGGAGGCCACCTGTTAATTGTTTGCTAACATTGGTTGAGGGAGAATTACTGGCGAGGACAACGAGACAAAATTTGCATATTTCCATGGGATCTCTAACATCCACCTACACCATTAAAGCAGGCAGGTGGGGCCTCAGTTTAACATCTCACCCTAAAAACGATCGCAGTCCTCAGCATTGCATTGGAGTGTCAGTCTAGATTATGTCTGGCTGTGGGACTCCATATAGTGTCGGTTCATAAATAAACCACTGCAAATAAATCATTGGTATCCAAGGCACGTATGCGGCTTATTCTGCCTTAATGTTCTTTCCGTTAAACAAAGTAAATATTGCCCTGAATATACTTTTAACCTATTATGTTCTCTCTTTTATAATGCCTTGAATATTTATTTAAGCATCATTGACTGAATATCTGAGGGAAAAAAGTAAGCGATTGGTCGAGTCCTTGTTCAGAGTTTATTTGCTTTTAATTGCTGTGGATTATTACCATCGGTACAGTTTCATGCAAGGATTATTGTTAATCTCTAAGGGAGCCACTATGAAACGTGCAGCAACTAAAGGGACCAGTACTTTGAAAAGTAGCAGCACTCCCACCGTTTATTATTAACACAGCTCACAAACCACCCTTCTTGAACTCTGGTATTCCGATGCAGTTAAAAACAATCGATTTTCCTCTCTAAAACGGGTGTCCTTATTTTGAAAACCTCCCTCCCTTCAACATTCAGGGTCCCACAGTTCCACTTAAAATAAAGCCAATCGTGGCCTGAAGGTTTTAGGGGGGCCCAGCCCCCAACCAGGGTTTTGTTATAATTAGATTTCTGTGTTTAACTGAAGGCAAAAATGTTCGCTTTAATAGGCATATTTTTTGCATACTGCTGGCACACATGATCCCTGCTTTATTGAAAAGGAGAAAGGTTTTGTGAGGGGTAGGTCGTTATTGAAGAGACTGTTTTCATCCGTGTCCAGATTCCATTCTGGAGGCAGTGACAGGAGAGGCTGGAAGGCGGTAGTCTGACTGAGGATGAGACAGCAATGAGTGTGAGTGCCTTGCCTTACGAGGGAGAGAAAAACAAAAAAAAAAGCTGGAAGCTAACAGTCCCTTTTTGTTATTGTATTTGTGCTGCAGAGCGAAGTGGGCAACCTGTTGTTGTATTAGACCGGCTGACTAGATAAAGAAAGATAGATAGAGAGAGAGAGAGAGAGATACATTCACACAGGACAGGCGGAGAGGGCAGATGGATGAAGCGAGTTAAAAGGTAAGGTTTGATTCGGGTGAGATGTCCTGGGCGGATGACAGTTAATGAAAAGGGGGATGCATGTCAGGAAAATGTAACATCTGAACGATACATCAGCAAATTGGAAATGGAGGTACAGGAGGCTTACACACTGACATTTTGAGACGCTGACATTTTGTTTCCAGCATTGTTTTATTTCAGTGGCAACATTAACAAACTGTCCTGAACACATTGTTAATCAATCAGCACGCAGGGTTTGATGAACTGTTTCACTTTCATTTGTCTGTTGCACATTTGCATTCAGTATTCCAAACCGAGGCATTTCTGATTGATAATACACATATATTTTATTGCGGAATAAGTATTTGAAAGAAAAAAACTGTAAGACATTTTAATAACAATTTCGGTGAGTTATGGGCAGTTTGACGATTTCACTGTGCTCAGCGAAATTCACTTTCAAACAATTTGAATGTGAGATTTTTGCAAAGATCAAGCATTTATTTTAAACATTCCTCTGAATATAAAATGGTGACGGATAGAATTATTTTGCTTCAAATATTAGCTGTTAAGTCTCTATATTTGATTCATTTTGTGATTTTTATATTCTTTTGGTGATGTTCGTTGCTGGGGCCCTGACGACCTTATAACGGTGACACCTGCTGCCTGTCCCTGGGATCGGCCAATTCGCTTTATCGGCTCTTGCTTGGGAGAGGTTCAAAGCAGCAAATTTTCCATTAATCCCCCCACGCCCAATACACACACATGACAAAGGGATCCCTTCAGAGTTATAATGAAGATAAAGTTAAATGCAATGCAAGAAGATTGAGAAAACATGTGGAAAGGTTCCCTGAATAAGTTTTAAGGTACAATTTATTAAGAGAAAGAACCATACTCTTTTATGGTTAATGTCAGTGAGGATGGGATTTGTAATTCATAGTCATAGTCCCTCTTTTCCCCTCCCCTTGTCCCCATGCAGTTCTTGCCCATGTGTTCACTGCAGTTCCCCCCGACCATCTCATTGAGAATCTGTTGACTGCTTTGCTTCCCCACCCCAGTCCAGGATGCTGGCGACGAGAAGTTCAAGAGGCTGATTAGGCTGTCAATCTGATTCCGGTAACTCGTGGTCCGAATGAACCTGAAATCAAATTGGACAGAAACATTAGCAAAGTGCTTAGTTCCAGCAACAACAACAAAAAAAAGAGTAAACTATTTGTCTGTGCTTATGGAGCTGTGAGTTGTCTCCGGCTGACACTTTCCAGGCAGAAGTAACTGCATAGAGCTAGCGCAGTGCTTGTAAATAATCTTATCGTTAAAAAAAACACAGTAACAGTTGACAAAATATATAATGGTAAAGACGCCCTCTAGCCACATGGAATAATCATGGCAAGAAATGTTGAAGCCTCGCTGTATTTTTCTTTTAAATTGGTACTAAAATATTCAATTAAAGGAAGTGAGGCTTAGGTTTTACAAATGAAGCCTGAAATAAGGCAAGCGGTGAAAGTCATAATGTATATGAAACTGTATGGATCAGTCTCCCTGCGCAGTTAGTCAAATTGTAAGGGGCCACTCAAAATTGTCGACTTGATCAAGAGTGTTCAGAGTACAGTGTAGGGGTTTCCAACTTTATTTTGAAAGCCTTGTGTTTTTCACTTTGTGGCTTTAAATCTCTGTCTTTGTGGACATTTCTAGACCTGTTGCGTATGTTTGAATTATATCATGACATATCTGTTTTACTAATCCTGGCCAACATCTATCCCTCAACCAGCATCACTAAAACAGGCCATTACCTCGTTGCTGTTTGGGACCTTGCTGTGTGCAAATTGGCCACTGTTTTTTTTTAGCACAACAGCAACTGCACTTCATTGGCTGTAAAACATTTTGGGATGTCCTGTGGTCATGAAAGGAACTACTAAACTGCAAGTTCTTTCTTTAGTTATTACCCTCCTTCGAAGGGAGCTAAAATGGGTTCTTTGGGATTGAATTAGTTCCAAGGTGAGATGGATGCCAATGGGAGATTGGAACTTGTCAGTCCGCTGTGGCAGACTCAATCAGCTGATACTGGAGCTAGGCAGGTCCAAGATACTCCCAGCAGTCTTCATGATTGACTTGCCAGCTTAGCTTGATATAGTTCCAAGTCAGGATGGGTGTGTGGCTTAGAGGGGAACTTGCAGGTGTTGGTATTCCCATGTGTCTGCTGCACTTGTCCTTCTAGGTGGTAGAGGTCGCAGGTTTGGAAGGTGCTGTCGAAGGAGGCTCAGTGAGTTGCTGTTTTGCATCATGTAGATGGTACATACTGCAGCCAGAGTGTGCCAGTAGTGGAAGGAGTGAATGTTTAAGATGGTGGATGGGGTGCCAATCAAGCAGGCTGCTTTGTCCTGGATGGTGTTGAGCTTCTTGAGTGTTGTTGGAGCTGCACCCATCCAGGCAAGTGGACAGTATTCCATCACACTCCTGACTTGTGCCTTGTAGATGGTGGACAGGCTTTGGGGAGTCAGGAGTAGAGTTACTTGCTGCAGAATTCCCAGCCTCTGATCTGCTCTTGTCACCACAATATTTAAACGGATGGTCCAGTTAAGTTACTGGTCAATGGTAACCCCAAGGATATTGATGGTGATAGATTCAAGGTTGGTAATGCCATTGATTGTCAAGTGGATGTTGAGGGGAGTTGGTTAGATTCTCTTTTGTTGGAGATGGTCATTGCCTGGCACAGTATAGCACATTGTTACCTGCCACTTCTTAGCCCAAGCCTGAATGTTGTCCAGGTCTTGCTGCATGCGGGCATGGACTGTTTCATTATCTGAGGAGTTGTAAATGGAAATGAACAGTTTAAAATCATCAGCTAACATCCCCACTTCTGACAGTGTGATGGTCAGAAGTTCATTGATGAAGGAGCTGAAAATGTTTATGCCTAGCACACTGCCCTGAGGAACATCTGCATCCATGTCCTGGGGCTAAGATGTTTGGACTCCAACAACCACCACCATCTTCCTTTGTGTTAGGTATGACTGCAGCCAGTGGAGAGTTTTTCCCTTGATGCCCATTGACTTCGTTGATGTCACACTCGGTCAAATGCTGCCTTGATGTCAAGGGCAGTCATTCTCGCTTCACTTCTGGGACTGTGCTCTTTTGTCTGTTTTTGGACCAAGGCTGTAATGAGGTCTGTAGCCAAGTGGTCCGGGCAGAACTCAGACTGTGCATCGGTGAATAGGTTAGTGCTGAGTAAGTGTCGCTTGATAACACTGTTGACAACAGCTTCCACCACTTTACAGATGATTGAGAGTAGGCTGATGGGGCGGTATTTGGCTGAATTGGATTTGTCTTGCATTCTGTAAACAGTACTTACCTGGGTAATTTTTCACATTGTCAGCTAGAATGACTAGCCTGGATGTTGCCAGCAGCAGTGGGAGCTGCTGGAGGACAATCAGCCGCTTGCTGTTTTGAACTGGGGCTTACACTGATTAACTGGAGCAGAGCATTTTAGTACATTATGTCTGCTCTGAGGAGGTGACCACCCACCACCTCCTTAACTTCAGAGATGGTGAAGTTGCCTCCGCACAGCAGAATACCCAGGCCAGAAGAACAGGAATCGTTTCCCCCTGACCAGATCGATGGCCCATGGGACCACCATCGCGACCATTGCCTGTAAGTGCTGAGGTGTGGGATTCCACACTCCTGCAGAAACAGTAGGTCAGCTTTGACCTTGGCAAGGTAGCCCAAGGTCGAAACACATTACATAGTGGATTTAATGCTGAGCACATTAATGGAAGCAATCTTTAAACCCGTTAAAGCTGTATGTTGCCTACCACTGCAGGCGTTATTATGAATCCCAGTCCTTGGGTATGTTCCTGCATAACCCATAGTGTTCGCAAACTGTTGCACAGTTGTTGGGCTCAGAGAACTGTTCTGGTCACTCATGGGGGGGGTTCGTTCTGCCAGGGTGACTTTGTGGGGGTCTTGTAGGCAGCAAGGTTTGGACAGTCCTCAGCTAGTGGTGTCTCTCCCCTCTGTTCCTCAGCTGCTGCTGCTGGCTTCTCGGAGCTAGGGTGCACTGGGCGTCTTGCTGTGTTAAGCGCTTTGGGGTTGGGGTGTGCTGAGCCCATCACTATATCCTGTATTTCGGAGATGGGGGATCTTCTCTTCCAGCTGCTTCGCGTTTTGCCGCTTCTTTTGCTGGTGCCATCTTTCCTGCCCTTCCTCATCCAGTGAGGAGCAGCCGCTGTAGCCCGTTTCCAACATGAGCCTCCTCTTGCCACTGGTTTGGCTGCTGGTCTGTTCACTTTTTTGCACCTTCTTCTTTGTGGTTTACCTCTTAACCATTTGCCGCTCACCCGGTTGTCCCTCTGCTGGCTCCTCCTCCATTGATTCTGTCTACTGAAGACTTTGGGCATTGGGTTGGTGTTTGGCAGCTTGCTGCAGCTTCCTCTTCCTTCTTCTCCTTGTCTTCCTTAGACAGATTTTCCTTGCTGGGTGGCCATGTGGGGGGAAGGTTGCTGGTCTCCTTCGCGGCACCAGCCACATTCATCGTCCCCTCCTCATGCCTCTCCTTGATTCTCGCCGCCTGTGCGTAACTGAGGCAACGTTTGGGGCAGGTCTTGGAGAGGTGGCCTGCCTCACCACACAGGTTGCAGCACTTACTCTGCTTACAGTGCTTTGTCTGATGGCCTTCCTGCTTGCAGTTCTTGCAGTTCTGTGCTGTAGTTGGCCGTCACGTGACCAGATTTGTCACAGGTATGACAAACTCTGGGCTGCCCCACATAGACCGAGAAGCCCTGACTTCCCCCGATAGCGAAGCTGGTGGGAGGGTGGAGGATGGCTCCATTGGTGTCAACCTTCAAGTTGACCTTGACCTGCCGTTTGCTGGTCCAAATCCCAAAGGGGCCCTTGACCTCAGTGCAGCTCCCAGCCAGCTCGACGTACCTGGCGAGGAAAGTGAGCACATCCACAACAGGAATATTGGGGTTGTAGAGGTGGATGGTCATCACCCAGTTCCATTGCGACAGCAGTGTGAAGGGCGGCTCCGCTGGGAGGATTGACAACAGCACCTGGTTTTCTCTCTCCTTGAAGACCTTCAGGAACCTTTTTTTTTATTCATTCATGGGATGTGGGCATCGCTGGCCAGGCCAGCATTTATTGCCCATCCCTAATTGCCCTTGAAGGTGGTGGTGAGCTGCCTTCTTGAACTGCTGCAGTCCATGTGAGACTTCATGCATCCCGCTATGTTTTTGAACGGCACGGCAAAGTAGCCACTGCTGGGGAAGTCCTGCAGGCAGACGATGTCCACAGCTTCGAATCCACAACATTCATAAAGGTCTCTCTTAATGAAGAAGGTCTCATCTATGGGTGCACCTCCTTTGCTATTTTGCACCTCCACCCTAATGGTGTTACACCCGCCCCCCACCACCCCACCCCCAGCCTGGAGCTCTGGTGTTGGTTGCAGTCATGTTTTGCTTGAAGTCTTCCCAGGACAGGCACCAAGACCCAAACCAGCAAGAAAACAACAACCACAAGAGAATTCCAATCTCAAAGGCATGAAATGCCGTAAAACTGCGCTGAAACCACCCCCTCCCAACCCCCCCCCCCCCCCAAAAACACATCTCCTGCAGGATCAAGGTCTCTCACCTGCCAGGTAAGAATGACGATCTGATAGGGTAGGGCCGACAGTTAAATGGGTGCCACGTCCAGACTCCTGATGCAAACAGTAAAAGATGCCAAGCTGCATGACTTCTTCAGCAACCCGCAGAACACAGCGTAGATGCACCTGGTTGAGACCAGACAGGTCTGTCCATTCCAAGATTGATTTCCTGTTTGTGTCCCGTCAGATCCACCGATGGCAAGCCGGTGTTCTTGTCTGACCATTGCCTCCTGCTGGTGGACTGTCACTTGCAGGACGACCAGCGGGTTGGCAGGAGGACATGGAAGCTGAATGTAAAACTGTTGACCTCAAAGAATCATGAGGAACTCAACAGGGATTACAAAGATTGGAGAACCGTGAAACCTCTCTTTGAGTCTCCGGCGCACTGGTGGGAAGTGATCAAGGCAAACATCAAGAGGTTCTTCACCCTCAAAGGTGTTCAGACGGCGAGAGAGAGACAGAGGGAAATGTCCCGACTCCAGAAAAGCATACAGAATCTGCTCCTGCTGCAGTTGATGGGGGTCGAGGTCAAAGAGGATCTCCAAAAGGTGAAGAGCCAGCAGGCCTCGCTCTTTGCCAGAGAGGCCTCCACGATCATTTTCCGGTCCAGAGTCCGCTCCATTGAGCAGGATGAGATGTGCTCGCATTACTACTTCCAAAAGGTACACAGAGAGAGCTCTGTAATCAGCAGCCTGAAGGAAGAGGATGGCTCGGTAATGTCATTGCAGTCTGACATACTAAGGATCAGCAAATCCTTTTATGCTGGGCTATATGACGTGAAGCCCACGGACAACACGGCCTCCCAGTCCTTCCTGTCATCTATCATGGAGGTCTTAGATGACAGCATGAGGGAGAAACTGGACAAACCGCTAACTCTGTACGAGCTGACAAAGGCCGTCAGGTCCTTCGAGACGAGTAAAACTCCCTGAAGCGATGGCTTATCGGTTGAGTTGTGTTCAACTCTGTGGGACTGGATCGGCCCAGACCTGCTGGAAGTGTAAGAGAGTATGCTTCTGACCGGCAGCATGTCAGAATCCATGAGGCAAGGCATCATCACCCACATCTACAAGCAGAACGGGGAGAGGGTGGAAATCAGAAATTGGCGGCCATCTCACTGCATACTGTAGACTACAAGATTCTGTCCAAAGTCATCGCCAGTCAGGTCAAGTCTGCTCTGGAATTGGTGATTCACATCAATCAGACCTGTACAGCATCAGGCAGGAAGATCTCTGACAGCCTCGTGCTACTCAGGGATATGATCGCCGATGTATGGGGCAGGGGGTGGATACCTGCCTCATCAGCCTGGACCAGGAGAAGGCTTTTGACAGGATATCGCACACATACATGATGGACGTGCTCTCCAAAATGGGGTTTGGGGACGGAATCTGCAATTGGATCCAGCTGCTCTACACAAACATCAGTAGTGCAGTCTCAATGGGTGGGAATCAGAAAGTTTCCCGATCAAATCTGGAGTCAGACAGGGCTCTCCTCTCTCCCCTGTCTTGTTTGTTTGCTGTATTGAACATTTTGCTGAATCCATCAGGAAGGATGTGGTCATAAGAGCAGTGACACTCCCAGGCAGTGGAGGCATTCGGGTCAAAGCCTCCCTGTACATGGACAATGTCGCTGTCTTCTGCTCGGATCCGCTGTCCATTCGCAGACTGATGAGCATCTGTGACCAGATCGAACAGGTCTCGGGAGCCAAAGCAAATTGTGGCAAGAGCGAGGCCATGTTCTTTGGGAACTGGACCGACCGATTCTTTATCCCCTTCACTGTTGGGTCAGACTCCCTGAAGCTGCTGGGGATATGGTTCGGAAGGGCCGGGGCATGTGCCAAAACCTGGAAGGAGCAAGCAGCCATGGTGAAATGGAAATTGGTCATGTGGGAGCGATGCTCCCTCTCCATTGCAAGTAAGAACCTGGTCATAAGGTGAAAGGTGTTCTCGATGTTGCTGTACGTGGCGCAGGTCTGACCCATACCCCACTCCTGTGCCGTGGTGGTCACCCGAGCCATCTTCCACTTTATCTGAAGATCGAAAATGGACCGTGTCTGCAGGAACACGATGTTCAAATCTCTAGGCAAAGAGGGGAAAAAACGTCCCCAACATCACCCTCATCCTGATGGCCACCTTTCTCTGCGGCTGCATCAAACTATGCATAGACCCTCGGTACACAAACACCAAGTGTCGCTACATGCTGAGGTTCTATCTGCCCCCATTGTTGTGAAGGATGGGTCTGGTCACATTGCTGCAGAATGCTTCATTCAGTTGGAGGTGTCGTACCACCTATCCCTCCTGGAAAAGCTTGTGCAGAAAAACACCTTTGACCACAAGTCCATCAGGCAGTGGTCTGCACGTAACGTCCTCAAGCCCCTGTGGGGAAAGGAGATGGTGGATCCTGTCAAATGGTTCCCCGTGCAGACTGTCAAACTCATTTGGCAAAATTCCTCATTGCCAGAACTTTCAAACAAGCGCCAAAACATAGCTTGGCTGGTGATGACAAGGGCCCTCCATGTCAGATCCTTCCTGCACGCCTTGAGTCTCACCTCCTCCGCATGCTGCCCTCGATGTGGCTGTGATGGGGAAGAGACCATCGTCCACCTCCTTCTGGAATATGCCTTTCAAAATCAGGTCTGGAAAGAGATGCAGTGGTTTTTGTCGAGACCCATCCCAAGCAGCTCTGTAACACAGGAGTCTGTGCTCTACGGACTGTTCTCAGTGATGCACATGGAGATAAACATCAACTGCTGCTGGAGGACCATCAACTCGGTGAAAGATGCTCTTTGGTTTGCCCGAAACTTGTTGGTCCTCCAGTGCAAAGAGTCTTCCACGACTAAGTGTTGCAGACTGGCACATTCCAAGGTCCAAGACTACGTGCTGAGGGATGCACTAAAACGGCAAAGGCTCTATGGGGAAAGGCCACTGTGTAAGGTCCTCCCACCATAGTGAACCGAAGGGCTGGAACAATGGGAAATCCCTCGGGCTGGATGTTGCAGAGAATGTTTTTGGTTGGTTGGTAAATTGGCCATTATAAATTGCCACTAGTATAGGTAGGTGGTAGGGGAATATAGGGACGGGTGAGGATGTGATAGGAATATGGGATTAGTGTAGGATTAGTATAAATGGGTGGTTGATGGTCGGCACAGACTCGGTGGGCCGAAGGGCCTGTTTCAGTGCTGTATCTCTAAACTAAAACTAAACTTCGTAATGCAAATGTACATTGTATATAAAATGGAATGGCAAGAGTTGTGAGGCACCTCAAGTTCTGTATTGAAATAATCTGATCTTTATTTCTGAAATGTCCAATATGAATTGTTTTGTAATGTATTTTTTAAAATAAATTTTATGAATCAAGTATATTTTTGGAAAAAAATTCCACATTGTCAGGTAGATGCCAGTGTTGTAGCTGTACAGGAACAGCTTGTCTAGGGGTGTGGCTAGTTCTGGAGTACAGGTCTTCAGTACTACTGCCGGGATGTTGTCGGTCCCCATAGCCTTTGCAGTATCTGGTGCCTTCAGCAGTTTCTTGATACGGAGTGTTTCCTGACAATGCAGCCAAGGTTGACATCGCTGCGGTCTGAACTGCACACATGCATGCAACCCATTCATCCTTGCACACACGCAAAATGTACCCGTGCTTTGCCAGTTTGCCATTACTAATGCACGCATGCACGTGAATATGTCATCACACAAAGGGATGTCAGCCTCCAGTGCGAGTTTTGGAAAGCGACCTCAAACACCGCTTCTCTTCCTCGCTCCTTGCCCGTGATCAGCGCCTCAATCGTCGTTTCTCTTCCTCATTCCCTCCCGTGATCATGCCTCACTGCCACTTCTCTTCCCCCTCTCTCTGACAATTGGTGCCTCAATCGCTGCTTCTCTTCCCCACTCCCTCCCGCTATTCTCTCCTGCGCCCACCTGCTTGCTGCTCCATTTTGCTACTCTCGACCGGTTGCCTCTACATCCCGCTGCTCGCTTCCCACCTCGCCACTAGCACCCCACTGGCTCCCCCTCACCACCCACCCCCCCCCCCCCCAACCTACAGCTTCTCCAAGCAGTGAGGCGGGGAATGAGTGGTGGGAGAGAACAGCGGGATGGAGCAGCAAGCAGTCGGGAGTGGCGGGAGGGAGTGGCGAGAAGGCAGGCGCAGGAGGGAGCGGGAAACTGAATGTGGTGATTGAGGCATTGATCGCAAGGGGGAGCAGGGTACAGAAGTGGCGATCAGGAGAAGGTACTGTTGGGGGGTGGTAGAGGTGGCGATTGCAGTCATTGAGGAGTGAGGGGGTTTGGGTTCAATTTTTTTTGTATTAAATTGAGCAGCGCCATCTTCATTACTGGCAGCTGCCTGAGACATTGCAGACAGTGACATTTCAGTGGATGAGGCTGCATTTGGGCATGTGCCAGTACTGCACCACTTAGTGGTTGCGTTGTCAGCAAACACAGCCTTCTTGACATCGCATGGAGTGAATCAAATTGGCTGAAGACCCGCTTCCATGATGGTGGGACCTCAGAGAAAGCTGATATGGATCATTCACTCAGGCCTTCTGGCCGCAGATGGTTGTAAACACTTCAGCCTTGTCTTTTGCACTGACTCAGCTCTGCCGTCATTGAGGATGGTGATGCTCATGGTGCCTCCTCTTCCCATTAGCTGGTTAATTGTCCACCACCATTCATGACTGGATGTGGCAAATCGGTTTGGTAGTTAAAGCCTACCTCATAGTGAAGGAGTGTGTTATCCTGTTGCCTTCCAAAGAAAGAGGATCACTTGAGAGCACATGATAAAACTAGAAGCTGAACTAAACTTCTTGATTCCTGGACAAACTATGAATTTACCTGAATATATGGGCTAATGGAAACAATTTTTGGCATCTAAGGAGCTTGGGCCAATCTACAAGTGTAGTCTGGCACATGAAAGAGAAAAAAGCATTTAGAATTTTTAAAAAGAGTAAAAAAAACACTAAAAATGTAACAAAATATAATCACAATCTACGGCAACGTTCCAGTGCATTATTGAGAGAGTAGTTCAATATTGGAGATATAATCCTTTGGATGAAGCATTAAATTCCTGTTGTCCATGTGAACTTTGAAACAAAGGTAGGAAGCTTTCCCAGTCCCTTAGCCAATAGCAACAAAACAGATCATGTGATCATCCATCTCATTGCTATTTGTGTGTTCTTTTTGCGCACTAAATGGCTTCTGGGTTAGGGACAGGACAAGAGTCACCACGCTTCAAAAAGCATCTCATTGTAAATTAAGCATGTTAAGATGATTTTGAGCGATGAGGTAAGTGCATGTCTTTCTTTAGCAAATGCACACAAACTCGTGTAAATAGATTGACCTGCCCTGTAGCTACTAGTGGAATTATTTTTAAAATACATAACCCATCTCTTTAACTTTTGCAGGTCAGATGAATGAGCCATTAGAGAGTTTCCACTCTGACAAATGCTAATGGCCTTTAGCTGAGTCTGAGTGGTCTCAATCCCAGGGTCCACAGGCACGAACAATACAAAGTTACAAGTAATACTGACAGATTTATTGGAGTTTCTGAAGGATGTAAACATATAATGACATGCAGTAGTGTGTGGAATGTTACACAACTTGATTTTCAGATAATATTTAATAAAAGACTTCTGATTAAAGTGAAATCTCTTGGGTAAATTGGATGATAAATTATTCAATAACCAGAAACAAAAGCTGTTGATTATAGTATCAGTTCTAATTGTACAAGTATATTAAGAATCACCTCAAAAATTAGTCCCAGAGTCCATGCTATCAACTAGTTCTAAATGTTTTTGTTGAGACTGTTAAGAGTAGACTGTCTAAGTTTGCAGATGACACCATGTTGTATGGGGAAACAGGATACCTGGAGGAAAGTGATACAATTTAACCTTTTGCCTTTAACCTTGGGATGACACAAAACTATGAACTCAGTTCAGGGAAGACAGGTAACTCCACTGTAACAGCTTATACCTGGGTATAAGTACCCGAGTTAGATACTGTGACAACATGAAACAATCCAGCAGAGGTCTGTGCTGGGGCCTCAACTTTTTACCATTTATATCAATGACTTAGATGAGCGGAGTGAAGGCTTGGTAGCTAAATTTGCAGGTGACACAAAGATAGGTAGGGAAGTATGTTGTGAAGAGGCTGTTGTGGGCGGCACAGTGGCGCAGTGTTTAGCACCGCAGCCTCACAGCTCCAGCGACCCGGGTTCAATTCTGGGCACTGCCTGTGTGGAGTTTGCAAGTTCTCCCTGTGTCTGCGTGGGTTTCCTCCGGGTGCTCCGGTTTCCTCCCACAGCCAAAAGACTTGCAGGTTGGTAGGTAAATTGGCCATTAGCAATTACCCCTAGTGTAGGTAGGTGGTAGGGAAAATATAGGGATAGGTAGGAATATGGAATTAGTGTAGGATTAGTCTAATGGGTGGTTGATGGTCGGCACAGACTCGGTGGGCCGAAGGGCCTGTTTCAGTGCTGTATCTCTAAAACTAAAACTAAAAGGAGCTTGCAGACCAATATAGATAGGCTGAGTGAGTGGGCAAAAATCTGGCAGATGGAGTATAATGTGGGAAAATGTGAAGTTGCCCACTCTGGCAGGAAGAATAAAAAAGCAGAGTATTACTTAAATGGAGAATAACTGCAGAATTCTGAGGTGCAGAGGGATCCAGGTGTTCTAGTGCACGAGTCACAGAAAGTTAGAATGCAGGTACAGCAAGTCATAAAGAAGGCTAATGGAATGCTATCATTTATTACGAGGGGAATTGAAAATAAAAGTAAGGATGTTCTGCTTCAGCTATACAGGGCATTGGTGTACTGTGTGCCGTTTTGGTCTCCATATTTAAAGACGGATGTGAATGCACTGGAGGCGGTTCAGAGGAGGTTTACTAGATTGATACCTGGAATGAGTGGGTTGTCTTATGAGGAAAGGTAGGACAGACTGGGCTTGTTTTCACTGGAGTTTAGAAGAGTGAGAGGAGACTTGATTGAAGTATATAAGATTCTGAACAGTCTTGAAAAGGTGGATGTGAAAAGGATGTTTCCTCTTGTGGGTCAGTCCAAAACTAGGGGGTGCTGTTTTAAAATTAGGGGTCTCCCTTTTAAGACCGAGATGAGGAGAAATTTTTTCTCAGAGGGTTGTGTAACTTTGGAACTCTCTGCCTCAGAAGGTGGTGGAGGTGGGGCCATTGAATATTTTTAAGGTGGAGGTAGATAGATTCTTGTTAGGCAAGGGAATCACAGGTTAATGTGGAATGTGTGAAATTCGAGACACAAAGAGATCGGCCATGATCTTATTGAATGGCGGAGCAGGCTCGAGGGGCTGAATGGTCTACTTCTGCTCCTAATTTGTATGTTCATATGTAACCTTTGGGCTGGACCCAGATCTCTGTACCCAGTATGAACATCAACCTAGGAAACTACCAATAGGTGACCAATGGCTTCAAAAAGCTGTTACAACTTTCCCTTTCCACAATCATCTGTCAACTTAAAAATAGCCCTGCATATGAGCTTCTGCCATGTGAAATCAATTAATTACACTGAAAATGCAGTGGGACACAGCTTTGTAACTTAAGCCATAAATATATTCAACATTTTTTTCGTATTAGAGGAAAAAACAGAGTACACAAAAGCCTGAAGAGGGATGCAAGTGGTAGGGACACAAGTTGCATTTTCTAGTGCGAGGCCTGGAGTACACCTCCGCAGGCAAAATATTTTGATATTTAATATTTCATTTGCTGCATTTTCCAATATTTTGAAGTCTACATTAAATGTGAGTTTCGCAATGTTTTAAATCCAAAAGCAATATTTGCTCAGTTTTATTGAAAGCGACTGTCTATTTGCCATTTGGAAATTAATTATTCTTCTTTGTATTTTAATACTTCCTTCTCCTAGTAGCAGCAGATAATCTACTACTGGGCACAAAAAATGTTTTTATTTTTAAATTGGCTAAAAGATGATTCAAACCTTATCTTATTATCCACAAAATCAATTCAGTCAGGGTTGTAGTCAACAAGTTTATCTTTGTACACATTGCTTGCAAAAGTGTTTCCCCTCCCATCACCTGGTGATGCATTTAGAAGAGGCATGTTTGCCTGGAAAAAAATTGATTTTTATTTTTTACATTTAAAATAATGGATTCTGATTCATTTTGTATACTTTTATGGTTTATAATTGAAAGATTTTTCACCCACAAAAAATAGAATAAGTGACACTTGGGCTGGAATCTTACGGAACTTGGCGGGAAAGGGAAGGCGGAACCAGAAGCGAGTAGTGAAGCCCCTCCATCTCCAACTCCTGTTCCCGTAGTAATCTTGTGCCAGCCGGCAGACGGGGTGACCAACCACTCAGTGTCCGGGGGTGGGCGTTGAGGCGCGGCTGCATCGTCACCTCACACGGAAGGAAGTGCTGACGCCATGTTTAAAAGGCCGCCAGCACCCGAGCCCTGATGTAAACGTACTTTACTGTAGCACTCATCCCTGCAAGCGTCCTCTCAACATTGAACCCTTCATCATCCTCAGAAGAAATCCACACCTCCCTCCCTCTCTGCTGCTCCTCCTCACTGGAGGACCCTCCTCCGGCATGAACAACGCCCATGGCACTGCCATTCAGACTGGGCCACCCTGCCAGTAGTTGCTGCAACCTGGCCCATCCCACCTTCCACCACCCCACCCCCCTCCCCAACCACCTCAGGCCACTCTCAAGGACCATAGTGCACAGTGGCATCAAAGGGGACTCAAGCCCAGATCAATGGCTTCCAACCCCTTTCTACCTATGAATGAAAACTGCCACACTCAACAGCTGCCAAATGCAGCAATGCCAACAGCTGCCACCCCATTGCCGCCCTTTAAAACCCGCCGAAGCTCTGATGCCCTGTGTTCCCTGTGCGCTTATCGCTAAATCTGGAGGGGCCTGTAAAATCCCAGTCTTTTGCCTCATTAACTATCTTAAATGGCTGGCAATTGCTCATTTGAAAACATGAGTGCCATCCCTACGTGTCTCCCCATCAGCCACTCATAAAATTCGAGCCTGGTGTGATGATGTCGGGGGGCAGAGCTGACACCATCACATGCAATTTTACATCCCCTCCCCCCCCCCCTCCCCCGCCCTCCACCTCCATTGACGTTCGTTTCTGTGTACCTAGGGCTTTCAACAGTCCAAGCAGATCATTAGTTTCCTCACAATCGCTGTCCTCGCCAAACCATCTACAGATGTGTTATGCCCTCTTCCCCTCCAGTTCCCCCAGCTCATGCTGGCACTGTTCTCTCTTTCTCCTTCAATTCAAACTGGCACTATTCCCCCTTTCTCCCAGTTCACATTTTTCGTGTCTCCATCATCAGTCTGATCTGACACTCTTCTCTTCTAAAGCTGTGCGTCTGCTTTCACGCTATTCCCCCAGCGTGAAAACTGGTACTCTGCTTTCATCTCCCAGATCATGCTGGCACTATCCTCTCTGCAGCCCCCTCCCCACCCCCACTGTCCCAACACAGTTCACATAGGCAGAACCCCCCCACCCCACCCCACCACTGCCTCTCAGCCCCCACCCTGCCCTCCCCTGCAGCACACAGTAGTAATATCTTTCTCCCAAACCCAGTTCATGTCAGCACTTTCCTTCGCCCCACCTCTCCCCAACAACAACTTTTATTTATATAATGCCTTTAATATAGTAAAGCACTCCAAGGTGCTTCACGGGAGTGTTATCAGACAAAATTTGACACCAAGCCACATAAAGTGATCTTGTGACAAGTGATTGAAAGCTGTATCAAAGAGATAGATTTTAAAGAGCATCTTAAGTGAGGAGAAAGAGAGGTAAAGAGGTGGGAGTGGTTTCGGGAGGGAATTACAGAGCTTGGGGCCTATGCAGCTGAAGGCACAGTTGCCAATAGTGAAGCAATGAAAACTGGGGACGTACAAAAGGTCAGAATCAGAGGAGTGCAGAGATCTTGGAGGGTTGTAAGGCAGGAGGAGGTTACAGAGTTCGGGAGGGGCGAGGCCATGGAGGAATTTGAACCTAATGATTAGAATTTTAAAATTAAGGTGTTGCTGGAGCAGGAGCCACTGTTGGTCAGAGAACTCAGGAGTGATGAGTGAAGGGAACTTGGTGCGAGTTAGGATAAGAGCAGCAAAGTTTTGTATGAGCTCATATAGGCATTACCACCCCCAACCCCCGCCACCCTTTGCAGTTCACACTGGCAACATCTATTTCTCAAAAACCAGTGGAGGAAGCACTGAGGGTAGCAGGGATACTGAATTTACTCTGCGTGGGGACTTTCTTTTGTTCATTCACAGGATGCAGACATTGCTGACAAGGCCGACATTTATTGCCCACACTTAACTGCCCTTAACTCAGTGGCTTGCTATTTCAGAGGGCAGTTAAGAGGCAACCACACTGCTTTGGGCCTGGAGTCACATATAGGCCAGTCCACAAGTCACATGGTCACTACTACTGATAGCTTTTTTGTTCCAGATTTATTTATGAACTGAACTTAAATTCCCCAGGTGCCGCAGCAGGATTTGAACTCGTATTTCTGAAGCATTAATCCTGGCCTCTGGATTACTAGTCCAGTAACATAACCACTATTCTTCTATTCTCTACAATATCTATTACAAAGAGTGGCTTGGTGGTACCACTACTGACTAAGCTGGCCATGTTCTGAGGGACATAGCTGGGCCAGTGGCAGGTGGTGAGAGAACCAACATGAGGGAAAAACCTACTTGACCTCATCCTCACCAATCTATCTGTTGGAGATGCATCTGTCCATGACGGGACTGGTAGGACTGACCAGCGCACAGTCCTTGTGGAGACAAAGTTCCATTTTCACACTGAGGACACTCTTCTTTGTGTTATGTGGCATTACCACTCTGCTAATTGAGACAGATTAAGAACAGATCTAGCAGCTCAAAACTGGGCATCCATGGGGTGCTGCAGACCATTAGCCACAGCAGAATTGTATTCCAATATAATCTCTAATCTCATGGCCTGGCATATTCCTCACTCTACCATTACCATCAAACCAGGAGACCAACCCTGGTTCAATGAGGATTGTAGAACAGCATGCCAGGAGTAGCACCAGGTTTACCAAACAATGAGGTGCCAACCTGGTGAATCTATAATACAGGACTACATGCTACCTGAACAGCAGAAACGGTGTGCTGTAGACAGAGCTTCATCAATGACCTCTGTCATTGGCCAGAAGTGAGGATGATTGCACAGTGTTCAGTTCCATTTGCAACTCTTCGAGTATTGAACCAGGCCGTGTCCATGTGCAGCTGATAAGTGGCAAAGTCACGCCACAGAATGACCATCTCCAACAAAAGGGAATCTAACCAACTCCCCTTGACATTCAACGGCATTACCATCAACGAATCCACCACCATCAACATCTTGGGGTCACCATTGACCAGTAACTTAACAGGACCAGCCATATAAATACTGTGACTACAACAGCAGGCCAGAGGCTGGTTATTCTGTGACAAGTAACTCACCTCCTGACTCCCTAAAGCCTGTCTACAAGGCACAAGTCAGGAGTGTGATGGAATACTCCCCACTTGCCTGGATGAGTGCAGTTCCAGCAACACTCAAGAAGCTTAACACCATCCAGGACAAAGCAGTGTGCTTGATTGGCACCCCATTCACCACTTATGAACCTTCACTCCCTCCGCCATTGGCGCACAGTGGCAGCAGTGTGTACCATCTACAAAATGCACAGCAGCAACTTGCCAAGGCATCTGCGGTAGCACCTTCTAAACCAGCGACCTCTACCACCTAGAATGACTAGGGTATCAGATGCATGGAAACGCTATTACCTGAAAGTTCCCCTCCAAGTCACACAGCATCTTGACATGGAAATACATCACCATTCTTTCATCGTCACTGGGTCAAAATCCTGGAACTCCCTCCCTAACAGCACTGCGGGTGTACCTACAGCACATGGACTGAAGTGGTTCAAGAAGGCAGTTCACCGCCACCTTCTCAAGGGCAGTTAGGGATTGGCAAAAATGCTGGCCTGGCCAGCGATACTCCCATTCTGTGTGAATGAATAAAAAAATTATTAAACAGCAAAGGAATGAATATTAGCAGTAACATAACTATACTTTAGCCACTCTGGCTTTTTTTTAAAGAGATACAGCACTAAAACAGACCCTTCGGCCCACCAAGTCTGTGCCATCCAACAACCACCCATTTATACTAACCCTACAGTAGTCCCATATTCCCTACCACCTACCTACACTAGGGACAATTTACAACAGCCAATTTACCTATCACCTGCAAGTCTTTGGCTGTGGGAGGAAACCGGAGCACCCAGCAAAAACCCACACAGTCACAGGGAGAACTTGCAAACTTCACACAGGCAGTACCAAGAATCAAACCCAGGTCCCTGGAACTGTGAGGCTGCGGTGCTAACCACTGTGCCACTTATCTTAATAGCTCCAAGAATCTAGTTGCAGCTACTTTAGTACTTTATCAAGAAATACAGGATGTAGTTTCTGACTTATCGAACATTAATGCATCAATTATACAAGTCCCACACATCCACGCCTGGTCAGCCCACTGGATGGACCTTTGGATGCCATTTGAGGCTGATCTCTAGTGTCCTAAGTCCAAGGTTTACACTAAACCAGTATACTCTCACTTGTTATACCCTGTTGTGATCCATCTATGCCACCCGAATCTTCTTTGTCTTCTCTGCGGGGTTTTGGCAGGAAGCTAGCAATAACAGCTGGATCTTTTCTAATCTATAATTTACAAAGACACACTCCTTGGTACCTAGCAGCCTTCAGTTGTTTTTCTTCAGTAATTCCCTCATTATTGCTAGACTAACTTGTCTACTGTTAATGATATTCCTTCTAGTGTCACAATTATATCATCCATTTAATGCCAATGCATGTTATCTGCAAAACTTACATGGCATTTATAGTAATTACTAAGCTTAACCATGTCCCTGAGTAAGCAGAAAGTCATAGATAGTTTGCAACTGTAGTGCTAAATTACGATATAAGTAATATTCTTATGTCGTGGTTGCTTATTTTTGATCAACACGGAAAAAAGTTACCTGGGGTGATAATCTCTCTCTGAAAGCTTCAGATACACTCCCCAATTTGAACAGAACAGGTTGATGAATACCTTCAAAAAAGGACCAAACAGATCCATTCAAGCAGATATTTGATCAAGTCCCACAAGATGTTTCTGTTTGAATTAATTGGATATCTCCAGCCAGTGACACTAGTCAGAGACAAGCTGAGGAATCCTTCAATAATTGAATCAATTTATGCTGAGACTTTTCTTTAAGGGAAGCTAATTTTTTTGATGCCTTGGGAATTATGCTAAATCTTAAGACACAAATGCTTCAGTTTGGTCATACCAGAAATTTAACTAGACCAGCCATATAAATACTGTGGCTACAAGAGCAGGTCAGAGGCTGGGAATTCTGCGATGGGTAACACACCTCCTGTCTTCCAAAACCTGTCAACAAGGGACAAGTCAGCAGTGTGATGGAATACTCTCTCTGCTTGCCTGGATTGGTACAGCTCCAACAACACTCAAGATGCTTGACACCATCCAGGACAAAGCAGCCGCTGGATTGGCACACCATCCACCATCTTCAACATTCACTCCCTCCACCACCGATGCACAGTGGCAGCAGTGTGTACCATCTACAAATGCACTGCAGCAACTCACCAAGGCTCCTTAGACAGCACCTTCCAAACCCGCGACCTCCACCACCTAGAAGGACAAGGGCAGCAGATGTATGGGAACACCACCACCTGCAAGTTCTCCTCCAAGTAACAGACCATCCTGACTTGGAACTATATCGCCGTTCCTTCACTGTCTTGGGTCAAAATCCTGGAATCTCCTCCCTAACAGCACCCTGGGTGTACTTACACCAGATGGACTACAGAAGTTCAAAAAGGCAGCTCACCACCACCTTCTCAAGGGCAATTAGGAATTGACAACAAATATTGGTGTTGCCAGCTATGTTCATATCCTATCAAAGAATGAAAAAAAATGTGCTCAAGCCAAACATATTTCTGTTCATCAGGTGAAAGATGATATTTTGGGATATTGAAGATATTCTACTCTGCATCTAGTTACAGCATCATGTGTTCAAATCCAGTGAAGCACTGGTCAAAACTGCCTATACATGCCCTAGTAGAGGGGTAAACTGACAGACTGATCATATTTAGTGTTGCATTTGCAGGACTTATATTTAGTGGAAGTTGGTTTGAGGCTCTCCGACTTAAGGCTTTTAACAGCATGAACCGCACAGCGATAGATTACTGTGGTAGTTAAAACCAGTTAGCTATTGCAACATCGAGGGTAGATGGGAGTGCGAAATTTGAGACACAAACAGATCAGCCATGATCTTATTGAATGGCGGAGAAGACTCGAGGGACTGAATGACCTCTTCTGCTCCTAATTTATAGGTTTGTAAGTATCAAGTGTTCTTTTATGCGGATGAGTGTGTGATTCTGGAACAACAGGCAAGGCCTGACTTGTCGTGCAATATTTTTGCCCTCAATTGTTGCCCTCAGATACTTAGCAACATAAAATGGAAACTTCTGGGAGGCAGTGAAAAGCAGTTATCAACCGTAGTGACCCTAATATTATAGTAAATGGACAACATAGTTAAAACATTTCTGAATCGGATCCCCTCAGGGAGTCACATGATTCAGGGCCTTTGAGGTCATAACCAACTGCGATCAGATTTGTGGATTTTTCTAAGTTTGATGACTTTCTAAAACGTTATTTCTAACATCGTCGAGAATCCCTTTAAGAAAGCCCTGTTCATGAGTGCATAGATATATTGAGTTAAACCCAATAGTGTCCAATTTGTACCAACAGAAGGAGAAGAGGGATTTCTCCCATGCATGGAACTGGTTGATAAATGTTTTTTTTTTATTCGTTCATGGGATGTGGGTGTTGCTCGCTAGGCCAGCATTTATTGCTCATCCCTAATTGCCCTTGAGAAGATGGTGGTGAGCTGCCTTCTTGAACCGCTGCAGTCCCTGTGAGGTAGATACACCCACAGAGCTATGGCTATTTGATTTCCTTTTTATGGCTGTCAAACATTGCAAATTGAACATTGCTTGCAAACTTCTACAGAACAAATTGACATTAAATTTAATTTAATCACAAAATATGGAAAAAATCAGTGTCAATTGCAGGTCTTTCCAAATTTCTTTCCTGCCATTTAAAAGAGGGTGAGTGAGGTTTTTAATAAAAGAAATCTTAAACTGCAGGTAGAACGGCACACCAGTAATATTTCTGATTACTTCACTCTCAATCACATATTAGAGGGAAAGCAAAGGAATTGAATGTACCAGAACCTAAGTACAACAAGATTCAATAAGTAAATATTTAACAATAACTTATTTATTTTCTACTGCAGTGCACCAGCTGGACGATTGCCATTAACAAATAAGAAAAGGGATTGAAAGAAGCATCCAAACTGTCAACCCTGAGCAAACGTGTGGCAATGAAGAATAGGGACCAGGGACTTTCTGAACACAAAGTTGAACAGGCATAGCGAGGTATTTAAAGGTAAGTGAATACTTATTACTGCACACTTTAACCTACATGGTGTGACACATGAGTCAGAACACCTTTCCCTCCTTCCCTTTTATAAAGGCACTAGTTCCTGCCAGTTAAGGTCACACAGGTGCCATCCATCATCCAGTACCAAGAGGCTATTCTTCACGCGTGACCCTAGGTGGTGACCTTTGGCAAACTTTGCAACCAGGTAAGGGTTGACGGCCAAACCCAGACTTGTTTTTAGCAGGTGTCTAGAAACTGTGCTTTCATCAGGGCCCATGGATAGTAATCAGGAATGTGAGACCGAGTGAATTTTTCTTTTTCCTAGCTTATCGACACTGAGGTTAAATGTTGCTGCCCAGCTGAGGTCAGCCAACAGCACAAACTGAACCTGGGATCCTCCAGATCCATCTGGCAATGCCTCGCTTTTAATATTCTCATCCTTGGGATCAATTCCTTCTGTAGCCTCGTCCCTATCACTGTAACCTCCTCCAGCCCCACAACCCTCCAAGATCTCTGCACTCCTTGAATTCTGGCATCTTGTGCATCCCCAGTATTCTTCACCCCACCATTGGCGGCTATGCCTTCAGTTGTCTCTGCCCTAATCTCTGGAATTTCCTTCCTATGCCTTTCTGCCTCTCTACCTGCTCCTTTAAGAGGCTCCTAAAAACCTACTACTTTAACCAAACCTTTGGTCATCTATCCTAATATCTCTTTATGTGGCTCAATGTCAAATTTTGTCTGATAATGCTACTGTAAAGCACCTTGGGACCTTTTACAATGTTAAAGGCACTATATAAATACAAGTAGTTGCTGTACGTGGTAGCACTGTACCAGGTGGTACCAGGAGAATACCACAGCTGTACTGCGGGAGGACACCTCAGAGTGGTCATGCAGCGAGGCAATATGGGTGGAGCTCAGGAATAGGAAGGGTGCAGTCACGATGTTGGGGGTTTACTACAGGCCTCCCAACAGCCAGCGGGAGGTAGAGGATCAGATATGTAGACAGATTTTGGAAAGATGTAAAGGTAACAGGGTTGTAGTGGTGGGTGATTTTAACTTCCCCAATATTGACTGGGACTCACTTAGTGCTAGGGGCTTGGATGGGGCAGAATTTGTGAGGAGCATCCAGGAGGGCTTCTTGAAACAGTATGTAGATAGTCCAACTAGGGATGGGGCCATTCTGGACCTGGTATTGGGGAATGAGCCCGGCCAGGTGGTCGAAGTTTCAGTGGGGGAGCATTTCGGGAGCAGTGACCATAATTCCATAAGTTTTAAGGTACTTGTGGATAAGGATAAGAGTAGTCCTCGGGTGAAGGTGCTAAATTGGGGGAAGGCTAATTATAACAATATTAGGCAGGAACTGAAGAATTTAGATTGGGGGCGGCTGTTTGAGGGTAAATCAACATCTGACATGTGCGAGTCTTTCAAACGTGAGCTGATTAGAATCCAGGACCAGCATGTTCCTGTGAGGAAGAAAGACAAGTTTGGCAAGTTTCGGGAAGCTTGGATAACACGGGATATTGTGAGCCTAGTCAAAAAGAAAAAGGAAGCATTTGTAAGGGCTGGAAGGCTAGGAACAGATGAAGCACTTGAAAAATATAAAGACAGTAGGAAGAAACTTAAACAAGGAGTTAGGAGGGCTAAAAGGGGTCATGAAAAGTAATTGGCAAACAGGATTAAGGAAAATCCCAAGGCTTTTTATACATATATAAAGAGCAAGAGGGTAACCAGGGAAAGGGTTGGCCCACTCAAGGACAGAGATGGGAATCTATGCGTGGAGCCAGAGGAAATGGGCGAGGTGCTAAATGAGTACTTTGCAACAGTATTCACCAAGGAGAAGGACTTGGTGGATGATGAGCCTAGGGAAGGGAGTGCAGATAGTCTCAGTCATCTCATTATCAAAAAGGAGGAGGTGTTGGGTGTCTTGCAAAGCATTAAGGTAGATAAATCCCCAGGGCCTGATGGGATCTACCCCAGAATACTGAGGGAGGCAAGGGAAGAAATTGCTGGGGCCTTGACAGAAATCTTTGCATCCTCATTGGCTACAGGTGAGGTCCCAGAGGACTGGAGAATAGCCAATGTTGTTCCTTTGTTTAAGAAGGGTGGCAAGGATAATCCAGGAAATTATAGGCCGGTGAGCCTTACGTCAGTGGTAGGGAAACTATTAGAGAGGATTCTTCAGGACAGGATTTACTCCCATTTGGAAACAAACAAACTTATTAGCGAGAGACAGCATGGTTTTGTAAAGGGGAGGTCGTGTCTTACTAATTTGATTGAGTTTTTTGAGGAAGTGACGAAGATGATTGATGAGGGAAGGGCGGTGGATGTTGTCTATATGGACTTTAGTAAAGCCTTTGACAAGGTCCCACATGGCAGACTGGTGCAAAAGGTGAAGTCACACAGGATCAGAGGGGAGCTGGCAAGATGGGTACAGAACTGGCTCTGTCACAGAAGACAGAGGGTAACAGTGGATGGGTGTTTTTCTGAATGCAGGGCTGTGACTAGTCGTGTTCCGCAGGGATCAGTGCTGGGACCTTTGCTGTTTGTAGTATATATAAATGATTTGGAGGAAAATGTAGCTGGTCTGATTAGTAAGTTTGTGGACGACACAAAGGTTGGTGGAGTTGCGGATAATGATGAGGATTGTCAGAGGATACAGCAGGATATAGATCAGTTAGAGACTTGGGCGGAGAAATGGCAGACGGACAAATGTGAGGTAATGCATTTTGGAAGGTATAATGCAGGTGGGAGGTATGCAGTAAATGGCAGAACCCTTAGGGTTATTGACAGGCAGAGAGATCTGGGCGTACAGGTCCACAGGTCACTGAAAGTGGCAACGCAGGTGGATAAGGTAGTCAAGAAGGCATTCAGCATGCTTGCCTTCATCGGTCGGGACATAGAGTATAAGAATTGGCAATTCATGTTGCAGTTGTGCAGAACCTTAGTTAGGCCACACTTAGAATATTGAGTGCAATTCTGGTCGCCACACTACCAGAAGGACGTGGAGGCTTTGGAGAGGGTACAGAGGAGGTTTACCAGGATGTTGCCTGGTCTGGAGGGCATTAGCTATGAGGAGAGGTTGGAAAAACTCGGACTGTTTTCACTGGAAAGACGGAGGTGGAGGGGCGACATGATCGAGGTTTACAAAGTTATGAGCGGCATGGACAGAGTGGATAGTCAGAAGCTTTTTCCCAGGGTGGAAGAGTCAGTTACTAGGGGACATAGGTTTAAGGTGCAAGGGGCAAAGTTTAGAGGGGATGTGCGAGGCAAGTTTTTTACACAGAGGGTGGTGAGTGCCTGGAACCTGCTGCCAGGGGAGGTGGTGGAAGCAGATACGATAGCGACGTTTAAGAGACATCTTGACAAATATATGAATAGGAAGGGAATAGAGGGATATGGGCCCCGGAAGTGCAGAAGGTGTTAGTTTCGGCAGGCATCAAGATCGGCGCAGGCTTGGAGGGCCGAATGGCCTGTTCCTGTGCTGTACTGTTCTTTGTTCTTTTTTGACCAGAGCTTTGGGGGAGCTCAGAACTGCTGAAATGAAGGAAAACAGAGGGAATATGCATAAAAGCAATTCAGATCATATTTGCATGTACCTACATTCGAGTGTGGAAGAATAAGATCCCTTTTTGGCATAACATTCTGCATAGTATTGGCGCTTTCTGCAAGGTGTTCCATTACTGTTGGCATCTACCCTCCAGCAGACAAATAATGGATTGAAAGAATACTTAACCAATTTTGTTATATCAGTCTTCCAGCTTTTACGACCAGGTGCGAAAGGTGTCTAGGGGTCTGTTACTATCTTCACCTGGTCTTATTATAACAGGGTTTAATTTTAAACACACTGTTTTGAGCTCCCCCTTTGTGAATCCTTGTTCACAACTTTCCAATTATAAGGCAAAGAAATGATCACAGACAGGCTTTCTGTGGTTTAAAGAAGAAAGATGAAATTTATGAAATCTTAAACTCTAATACGGTTCACGCCTATGGATATACAATGTGCCCACGCTATCATCCACACATGATATACACATGCAGATAGGAACAGAAAAGATAAGGTGGAACAGTTTGAGGCTATATCTTGTTACGGTGCTTCGAGCTCACTGTAGTCCTTTAGTAAGTAGTCTTGCTTTTCGTTGGGGCCCAATTATCTTCTTAAAACCTTGTTCACATAGGAAACCTTTGTCTCTTTGAGTTTCACGTGTTTTCACAAGATTCAGTTCTGTGGGAAGGAGATGGAAGCAGGTGGGAGAGAGGTCTTCTTGCTTCAGTTCCAGGAGAGATCTTTACTCCATGAGCACACGGCTTTGTCTGTCTTCAAAATCCTTTGTTGGAAGATCAAATTCTCTGCAACAGCCAGTTAGTCACGGGGCAAAACTGGTCTGACCACTTTTGTGTTTTGAGGAAGCAACTGCTGGGCCCCTATTGTTTCAATATTGTCTAGTACTATACAAATATCCTTCCAGTCAGGGCTTGCAATGTTAAGTTTTTGTTCATGTGGCAAAATAATGTGTGCCTCAGTCTTGGTAGGTGGGGGGTTTGCCTGACATTGTGTTCTCCCTTCCTTTAAAGTTCACTTCCCTCCCTCCACACACAAAGTAACATTCCTTAAGCAATAATGAGGCAGACAGAGGGGGCGGGGGGCTGGCGGGGGAAGAGAGACACTGGGGATTGAAATATAAAAAAATCTAGATGGGGCAGATCGACCGAGGCAAGGAGTGAGACTGAGAATGGGAGACAAAGCAAGTGACTGAGAGGAGAAACAGAGATATAAAGAGAACGAGAGGCTAGAAAGACTTTGAGGAGATGGTGAGAGTCTTGGGGGGAGAGAGATTGAGAGAGGAGGAGGGAAAGCGAATGGGGAGGGAGAGACTGCGGAGAGATTGGAGGGGGCCTGTTCCAAGTCTGAGTCGATGCAGTTCTTACACTAGCTATTAGAAGGGAGCGAAGAACTATATGCACTGACTTACCCATTCAAGTTTCTGCTCAGTGCCGCCCTGCGAATTAGTGCCTGCTCTCCGATCTGTGCTGTCTCCAGCTCTGATTACAAATTGCTTACTGTGTAGTGGAGGAGAAGCCACCTCCGATCATTATGTTGCTCAGTGTGTTATTGCACACAGCTGCTGTGTCATGTGATGACCCTTCTCCCTTGCAGGCTAAGATCTCAGTTGGTTGAGGACTGGGCTGGGCTAGGCTACCAGATTTGAGTGGTGATCGGGTTTGTCCAATCGTTCCACTGTTCCAAAGTGATTGTCATACCTTTGGATCGGGACAGAAGTGCAGGAGACTGCAATAACGGAGCCCCAGAATTTTACATTATCTTTGGGCAATGCAAATGACGATCAGCTCCAGGCTTAATACACATTTCACAGCTGATGGAAGCCAATCTGTCCTTTACAGCTCTTTCTCACCCTCCTCCCTTTCAGTCAAAGATTCAGCAACTATTTGGCCATTGCCCACTGGTTGTTTTCTTCTAATATTTTACACAGTTCCATTACTTCCTCCCTCCTCCACTCCCTCCAGATTGCTGGTCAGCTTGAGACCATAATCAAACAAACTAGCAGAGGATATATACTGGATTTACCTGTGTCTTTTTTTAAAATTGAATTTTATTTCTTTAAACTTGCCTTTGGCTGTTCATTTTCTTTTATCAATCAGCAAGCAGTCCAGACTTTTGATAGCATTGTGCATTCTAATTATGTGTCTCTTCAGACCACCGCTGTTGCTAGGCAGCACCCCAGCTCATTCAGCTAATGGTATTGCAATTGTGCTCCTGAATACCGCACTCTGTCAACCTCCTGAGTTTTTTTAAATTCCAGGATGAGAGGATCCAATTCAGCATCCTGACAGTTGCTGTGATTGCCATAGGCAAGAACCCTCTCAGTACAAGGTATCCAGGGAGCTGGCCACATATCTGATTAACTGTTAAGTAATGGAGTGATTACAAAGCTCTCGTTGGATAATGAAGTTCTGTGGTGGATTATAATCCTAGCCCCTTTGGGACTATCCTTGATCAGGCGTACTTCTCAGATGATCATTTGAAACTTGACATAGGAACATAGGAATTAGGAGCAGGAGTAGGCCATTTGGCCTGTCCAGCCTGCTCCACCATTTGATAAAATCATGGCTGATCTGGATGTGGTCTCAGCTCCACTTTCCTGTCTGCCCTCCATAACCCTTGACTCCCTTGTCTATCAAAAATCTATCTAACTCAGCCTTGAATAAATTCAATGACCCAGCCTCTACTGCTTTCTGGGGAAGAGAATTCCATAGACTAACAACCCTCTGAGGGAAAAAATTTCTCCTCTTCTCCGTCTTAAAAGGGAGATGTCTTATTCTTAAACTGTGTCCCCTAGTTCTAGTCTCCCCCACTAGAGGAAACATCCTCCTGGTATCCACTCTATCAGCTCACCTCAGGATCTTATACGTTTCAATAAGATCAACTCTCATTCTCCTAAACTCCAATGGGTACAGGCCCAAGCTGTTCAACCTTTCTTCATAAGATAAGCCCTTCATCCTCGGAATGAGTCGAGCGAACCTTCTCTGAACTGCTTCTAACACAATTATGTTCTTTTTAAATAAGGAGAGCAAAACTGTTATTATGACCAGGTGAGGAAGGGGTTAAAATTACTAAAATACATGACACATCCACACTCACATTCATATGAGAGGCACACACACACACACACAAATAGATACAGAGGGAAAAAACAGAATTGGGAGGTTGAAGTAGAGTCCTTAATAAAAATGGAATTTAAATAGGAAGTCCCAGAGTTCTTCGTTGAAATTGAAGTCTTGAAGTCCTCGCTGGAGCAAAATTTGGGCTCGCATCTCTGATTCTGGAAGGCAGGAGAGGGGCTTTATCTGTGTCCCCTGGTTGTTGCCTTTAAGGATCTGTAGTCTTGAGGCTTAGTAGCTGCCACCGAGGCTTCCCTGGGACTTTGCTGGAGAGAGAAAGGGATGCTTTCTTTCTTGGAGTTCAATTACAGTCTTTCTGAGACACAATTCACAAACTCTGAGTTACACAGGTAGTCATGTCATGTGACCACCTCTTTGTTTGAAGTAGCAGTTTCTAGGTTTTTTTTTAAGTTCAAAGTTCTCCTCTCAAGCTGTGTAAACATACTTGGTGGGGGTGGGTGTGGTGGTTGTATGGCTTTTTCAAAGTCAATGGGTGTCGATAGTTTTTGACGATGAACACTGACAAAGCTATTCACGGTAATTTAATCAGAGAGCACCCACATTGTTCTGGCTAGATTGGGCAATTACCTTTGTCTCCAGTTGGCCTTTGGCTTTTCATGTGCAAATTCCTGCGTGGTCATCTTTGCTGCTCTGTTCTTTTTTAAAAAATTATTTGGAACAACTTCAGTAAAAGTCTCAGACAAAGTTCCATATGATGAAATTAATATTTTCCATTTGGCATGTGAGATTTCTGTCACACCTCTGTACCACGCTGAATGAAATGCGACAATGGGAAGCATTTCATTATAAGTTTAAAAAGATAAAGCACACATGCATTTTTCATTCACTCTCATCCAGTCAAAAATCTTAATATTGTCTTTTTCTCTCTGCAGCAGTGCTGATTTAAACTGTCCTTTTCCCTTGAGGTGGGTCTGAGATGGTTAGGTGTTGCCCAATGGGTTTAAACTTTCTTTAATATCAGCTTGTAATAAGCTGGGGATGGGCATTTTAATGCACATGTGGTTGTTGGGGAAGCTTGATGTCTGAACATTTCGATAATTGTCTAGGGTGAGTATGCACAAGCATTAACCCCTTAGCTGCTGTTTCTGCAACATGTGGTTCTAACTCTTCAGGTTCCAGTACCTTACTAATTTCTTTTCCTATGGTAGTATTGGGTGATAAATTGGTTTTAAACCCTTGAGATGTTTGAGATTTCCCCTGGGTCTTTGTTCTTGTTGGAGTCTGAAGTGATATGGTTGGATTTAATTAGCTCTGGGCTTGAATTCTGATCATGGGATTCTGCAATGGGTAGATCCACTCTGACCTCACTTTCAGTGTTCTGGTGAGTCATACAAGGATTGCTCACTTTAGGGCATTTTTGTTCCCCTTCTCTCCTGACTGTGGGGAGCGTCTCTTTGCTAATTCCCCTCATATCCTCTGGGACATTCCCGCCCACAGGTATCTGTCCAGATTCCACTGCACGCCCCTGCGGCACTTCAACTAGGTAAGGCATCGTCTTCACTGTTGGTTTGCCCTTTTGGGGACTTTCTTTGTCCCTGCAGATTTCTGTAAAGGATGTTAGCAGTCCTGGTAGGTGCCCCATTTCCCTATTTACAGAGGAGGGTGCGGGGTCTAATTTTTCCAACATTTTGGGGTTGGCTCATTGGCTAGTAGGGAGTTCCATTTGGGAATCCTCCTTTGAACCTGTCCTCCCTGTTCTATCCATCCCCTTCCTCCCTAACTCTCTGCCAGACCTGTGCTGTCTGTCCCCTTTTGTTCTCGGCAGGGGTCGCTCACAATTCACTAGCCCTCTGCTGAAGGATCCTCCAAATGTGAGTACAGGAATTAGGGGTGCGGTTTTACTGCAGATTGAGGTGCCCCCTCAACCTGGCACATATGGAAACTCCGACAGAACTCCACTACATCTTTGTGGAGTTTTGGCCAGTCAAACTGCTGTCTTATGCAGGCTTTGGTTTTCGTACACCGACATCTACAGCCATTGTAAACTCATGGGCCATTCTAAATATTTCTCTATGGTACCTCGGCAACACCAATGTCCAGTCTTTGTCCTCAGATCTGTGAGGAGAACTCCACTTCCTCATCAGCACCTCATTCTTTACACAGTAGCAATCAGGGACTCCCTCTGCTTCAGTTTCAGTTTGGGCAGCCTGTGTTAACTCTCTTAATACTGGGTCAGCTTGCTGAGTCTCAACTAAGGAAGATTGGTTTAACCCATTCCCTGGATCCTCTAACTTCCCAGAGAAAGTTTCAGACAACCAGACAGCAGGGTCATCTGTCTGTAGTGCCAGTTCAGTCTCCTCTGAGGGAGCTGCTTTGGCCATGGCCCAAGTCACTACACAATCAGGGAAATGCAGGGGACCATCTCCTGCCACTGCCCTGTCTCTTTTGACCTCCTTCGGTCTCTCTACTACTACTGGGGAAGCTACCACCTTCGCCTCTGCCAGATCATTACCTAGGAGTAGATCGTCCACAGGCAATCCCTACGGTCACCGGTCCCAAAACTAGGCCTCACTCCAAGTGCACCCGATGTAAAGGTACAGGCGTATACTGCCCTCCAATACCATTTACTAGAGGTGTGCAAAGGAAACCCGACGCAAGCCCGAATTCCGGACCCGGAAGTCCAAGCTCACCCAACCCGAACCTGATAAATGTCGTCGGGACCTGTCGGGGTCAGGTCGGGTCGCAGGCCTTTACATCAGTACATTGGTAAAGGCCTGCAACCCGACCTGACCCCGATGGGATCCAATGGCACGTGTCGGGCTCGGGTCGGGTCGGTCGGGCTTCTGGGTCCATCATTCGGACTTGGGTCGGGTTTCCTTTGCACATCGCTACCATTTACTACCATTCTCACATATACTGCACTCTCTGGGGGAAAGGTCAGGCATTTTCCTAGCAAAAGTGATCTGGTGGCCCCTGTATCACTGAGTATGACGATGGGCTTGCTGGCCCCACTCGAGGGATATGGAGTTACTTTCCCTTTGGAAATAAAATCCTGATAGCCTTCAGGGATCTCATTGAATTTTCCTGTACCCACAGCAGTATTTTTCTGGGTCTTAGTGCTGTTGTAGTTAAAACCACAGCTTGCTCTGCTGTGCTTTCCATCAGGATCCCTTCTCCTGCACTGGGCGGATGTGCCCCGATTAACCTGACAGGCTTTCTCAGTAGTTTCCAGCAGTCAGCTCCGAGGTGACTTGCCTTTTTATAGTGGAAACACACAGGTCTCCCGGTCTCACTCCTGCTTTCAGCACTGTCTTTTTTAGCTTGAGGAGGGCCCCCTGTGTGTCCCGTTTTTCTTTCTCTCATAGGACTTTTTGGGCTCCTATCACCCTCCCACCTCTTTTCCTTTTCGGGGTTGTGGGGGTGACTAGGGAAGAATTTTCCTTGGGGAACCGACTTGAAGGTGAGAAAAAACTCATCAGCCAGAACTGCGGTCTGCCTTGCTCTGTGCATTTTTTGTTCCTCCATATGAGTCTTTACAGAGAGTGGAAGGGAGTTTTTAAATTCCTCGAGTATATTCACCTCTCTGAGGTTTTTATACGTGGGCTGCACTTTAAGGGCCCTTAACCACTGGTCAAAAGCCAGTTGCTTACTTTTCTCAAACTCCAGGTAAGTTTGATCAGCTAGTTTCCGGAGGGTTCAGAATTTCTGGCGGTAGCCTTCCAGTACAGGGTGGCACAGTGGTGCAGTGGTTAGCACCACGGCCTCACATTTCAAGGGACCCGGGTTCGATTCTGGGTACTGCCTGTGCGGAGTTTGTAAGTTCTCCCTGTGACCGCGTGGGTTTTTGCCGGGTGCTCCGGTTTCCTCCCACAGCCAAAGACTTGCAGGTTGATAGGTAAATTGGCCATTGTAAATTGCCCCTAGGCATATGGGATTACTGCAGGGTTAGTATAAATGGGTGGTTGTTGGTTGGCACAGACTCGGTGGGCCTGTTTCAGTGCTGTATCTCTAAATAAAATAAAATAAGTACTAGCTCACATGCTCCGAGGATAGCATTTTTAGTCAGTTCATAATTTAATGAACCTTCATCTGGCAACAGGCAATAAACCTCATGGGCTTTTCCTGTTACCTTGCTTTGTAGCAGTAGTGTCCAGCTCTCGGCCGACCATTTTAACTGTCTAGCAAGCTTTTCAAAAGTTACAAAAAATGCTTCCACATCTCCCTCATTGAACTTTGGGATCAATTGGGAGAATTTTATGAGCTCAGCACATGGTCCTGAGTTAAGTGTGCCCACCACATTGGCCATGCTTTCACTGGGGTTACCCTGTCACCCCCTAGCTAACTCACGCTGCTTCAACTCCCTTTCCTCCTGGTCCTTCTGGAAAATTCCTTCTCTTTCTCTCTCAGGTCTCTCTCTTTTTCCCTGTCTTCCAATTCAAGTCTCCTCTGCTCTAATTGTATTTTAGCTAACATTACCTTGTCTGAATCCAATTCCAACTCTGCCTCTGACTTTTCAGGTTTGAGGGAAAAATGGTTGGCTACAAGTCTTAAGGGTTTGGATTTGTTAGTTTTGGCATGGAAAGTAATCCCACACAGCCCAGCTACATTCCTCAACTCTTCCATAGATGGTGCCTATAACTTATCCCAAGTTACTTCACCCTGGCTTCGGGAGGTACTGGCTTCGGATGCGGACGTGTTCGTATTCTAGCAGCACATTCCACAAGAAAACCTGTATTGAAGTCTTTTTTTAAAAATTGGAATCAATTTGATTTCCCACTTCCAGTTTCTCGTCTGTCTGTGGGTACAGTGCCGGACAAGAGCCCTCACATTTCTGTTACGACCAGGTGAGGAAGGGGTTTCAGGCTTCCCTTTCACCCCTTCTCTGGTTTGACTGCAACAGGGGTTATCTTTTATACACACACACACAAATAGATACAGAGGGAAAAAACAGAGTTGGGAGGTTGGAGTAGAGTCCTTAATAAAAATTGAATTTAAATACGGATGTCCCAGAGTCCTTAGTTGAAATTGAAGTCGTGAAGTCCTCGTTGTGGCATGTGCACAATTCGGGCTTGCTTCTCTGATTCCAGAAGGCAGGAGAGGGGCTTTATCTGTGTCCCCTGGTTGTTGACTGTAAGGATCTGTAGTCTTGATGCTTAGTAGCTGCCACCAAGGCTTCCCTGGGACTTCGCTAGAGAGAGAGAGAGAGAGCAAGAGAGAGGTGCTTTCTTCCTTGAAGTTCAGTTACTGTCTTTCTGAGGCACAATTCACAGACTCTCAGAGTTACACAGGTAGTCATGTCTTGTGACCATCTCTTTGTTTAAAACAGCAGTTTCTGGAAGGTTTTTTGAAATTCAAAGTTCTCCCCTCAAGCTGTGCAAACATACTTGGTAGGGGGGGTTTGGCTCTTTCAAAGTCAATGGGTGTCGATGGTTTTTGAATATCAACATAGACAAAACTATTCTAGGTAACTTAATCAGAGAGCACCCCCATTCTTCTGGCTAGACTGGGAAATCACTGTTGTCTGCAGTTGACCTTTGGCTTTTCATGTGCAAATTCGTGCGTGGCCATCTTTGCTGCTCTGTTTTTTTAAAAGTTATTTGGATCAATTTCAGTAAAAGTCTCAGACAAAGTTCCATACGATGAAATTAATATTTTCCATTTGGCATGTAGGATTTCCGTCACACTGTACACAGTACTGCAGATCTGGTCTCACCAAGGGACTGGACTGCTGCAGTAACATGTCCCTACTTTTATACTTGATTCCCCTTGCAATAAAGGCCAACGTTCCATTTGTCTTCCTAATCACTTGGTGTACCTGTATACTAACTTTTTGTGATTCATGTACCAGGACACCCAGATCCCTCTGTACCACTGAGTTCTGCAATCTCTCTTAAATTAAATAGTATTCTCCTTTTATATTCTTCCTGCCAAAGTGAACATACTTTTTAACACAAAGTTAGTCACTGTAGATTTGTCTACCTGAGTTATCACTAAGTATCAGTAGCAGCACATAGTAAGATTTATCCATCACAATGCTTTTGAACCATTGCTTAAGAAGTTAATGACGCTGCTACACAGGCAGCCTGCTTTAAATGATAAATTCTAGAGTGTGGAGATCAACAAAAAGGTTACTGCCATTTTACATTTAATTACTAAAGCTGTCCTTCAAGGTCTATTGACTTTACATCTGAGATGCTCTTTCTTAGGTACATTTGACTTTATCTTCATTTCAGAGGGCCAAGTTTCTTCAAGCCAGATGATCTGGTTCAACTGATTAACGCTGCTCTCTTCTTTCATCTGCTACCACTGATAGTTCTGCTTGAAAAGGACAGAGCAGGTTGAGAAACCACCTTCTCAGTACTGAACTGGAGATGCCCCCGTAAAGAAACATCATTATAGATTAGCTTAACTTTGGAGCCTTGGTATGGGAGGGGGAACCGCTTTCCTGTGCCTTCGCTGGCTCTTTTGTTGAAGAAAATAAGGAAGTCATCTTTCTGGTTTCTCACATTCCCAAGGTGCTGCTCTCCCGAGGAGTCTTCTAGATACTCTTTTGTTGCAATAGGACTGCAGTAGATCCACTTGCCATGGAAATGGCGCAGTGTCCCACCTGGCTCTTTCTTTTTGAAAATAAGAAATACTGATTGACGGTTTCTTCCCCTTCATTTGAATAATGTCCATAACTGAGTACCCCTGGAACTGTACCACACCAGGAATTAATAATGTCTTCAGGAGGAGAGAAAATTGACAAAATATCTCTAAAAGTTCTTGTGCTTCATACAAAGTGATAAACTGGGATGGAGTTGGAGAGGTTTGAAGAAGAATGATATAATGGTGTTACCTTGATGGAAGTATCTCATTCTGACTCTTACAGTTTCACTCATTTGGATGGAATATCTCACTGGCAATTAATTGACTGTGAATTTTTGTTTGGTTTTGGGGAATTCACCAGCTTATCTTTGGAGATGACTGTCCAGACGTGAGGGATAATTTTTCAAATTCGATCTGCTGGCATATCGGAAAATGCCCCTACAGTGTTCAAGGATGAATAGATGTGTCATAAGCTGGCCTTTGCTGGCTGCCACTATAAATCACTCTGATAAATGGCAGTGCAAAGATACAGCTCTCAGGAGAACAATCCTGTCCACTGGACTAAATGCACTCAGAAGGGCAGGTATAGGTTTCAGACAGCAGAGATTAAAGATACTGTTGCATTTTTATGTCTCTAAAAAAAGAATTGTCTGTCACAGATTGTGTGGCTCATTCTAATATTTACATTAGCAACGGAAAATATTTCTTAGCATTCTTACAAGCTGTAGCCTGGATGTAGGTTTGAATAAATAACGTTGATATTTTCCTACAGCTTTCTGTTACTTTTACATTTGCCTTTATTCAAGAAGATTAACAGCTGGCTATAAAAGCATGGATGACATGAAAGAACTCAATCGTGAAGAGGATAGTTTTCAGCAAGTGTCCTGCAGAGATAAAAACCGAATGAACCCTGAATCAGTTTAAACAATGCATGAAAGCTGGCCGGTTGATAATTAGAGTTGATTTTTTTTTCCCATTGAGAAACCAAGTTGATAGACCAAAGTCAGTTGTACTGAAGACCATTAAGGTGAAGACAAGGTAAATCGGGAAGTAGTGTCTAGGCAATGCCAAGTGTGGGTTTTAAAAGACTTAGAGTTAATAAGAGGGAGGAATGTCTCAGGAAGAATCGTAGAATCTTACAGCACAGAAAGAGGTCAATTGGCCTACTGTGCCCTTGCCAGCTCTTTGAAAGAGCTACCCAATTAGTCCCATTCCCCTGCTCTTTCCCCATAGACCTGCAATTCTTTCCTTTCCAAGTATTTATCCAATTCCCATTTGAAAGTTACTATTGAAATTGCTTCCACCACCCTTTCAGTCAGTGCATTCAAGATCATATCTCACTGCATTAAAAACAATTCTCCTCATCTCCTCCTGGCTCTTTTGCATGATTCTCTTCAATCTGCGGTCTTATGATTTTGGGTAAATTCTTAAAATTGACCCTAGGCCTGTGTCAAAGAGACAGTGCTTTTTCTTCACCGAATATTTAGCTAAGTTTGTAATATGAACAAAGAACTTTAACTTTTATCATGTGATGTGATCCTCCTTGTATTTAGAAGGCAGCAGAATAACACTATATTTCACTGTAACCTATGCTTTAACTACCAAACAATTATATTAAAGCGTAAATGTATAAGTGAATAGTAGCAACAACATAACATATATCTCACTAAATGCAGCTGGCGCCTCTTGTACTGGAAAATAATAAATAACTCATAACATCTGTGCTAAACTATGCTATAAGTAACATCTTTACAAAGTGGTTCTTTTCCTTTTCTCATTCCTCTTTGAGGGTGATAGATAGAATATCTGGTTTGCAAAAGACAGGCTGATAAGTGCTTTCAAAAAAGTGACTAGGATCAATTGAATTTAAATATGTATTTAAACTAACTGCGAATCCAACACATATTTGTACAAATTATAAAATATGTTTGTACTTAACTTGAATGGCTTGATCACTCCCTTGGACATGAGTTGCAAACAAATAGATTAATTGTAATAATGATTTTATCATTGTAAAGCTGGTTTTTAGCTCCTTGCGAACATGACCAAATCCGATGAAGGGTCACTGACCCGAAACGTTAACTCTGCTTCTCTTTCCACAGATGCTGCCAGACCTGCTGAGTGGTTCCAGCATTTCTTGTTTTTATGACCAAATTAATACCAGGCTAGATCTTAGCCAACCATACTGCATTTATGGCCAAGGAGGTAGAGAATTCCACTGTTTTGAGATTCTGGGAAGCATGAATAAAAGTGGGAGACATCAGTAACAACATTCACATTTCTAACGTGCTTTTATTATCGTAAAAACTTCCTAAGGCGCTGCACTGGAACATTATTGAACAAAATTTGACAGAGTCACATAAGCAGATAACCTAAAGCTTGGTAAAGAGTTAGGTTTTAAAGAGCATCTTAAGGGAGGAGAGAGAGGTGGAGAGCTTTAGGGCAGGAATTCCAGAGTTTAGGACCTAGGCGGCTGAAGGCACTGCCACCAATGGTGGAGTGAAGGAAATAGTGGATGTACAAGAGCACGGAATTGCAGGAGCACCGAGATCTCGGAGGGTTGAAGGGTTGGAGAAGTTTCATAGAAGTTGGGGGTGGGGGGTGGTTAGCCATGGTGGGACTTGAAAACACTGATAAGAATTTTAAAATTGAGGCATTGCTGGACCAGGAGCCAATGTCTGTCAATGAACACATGGATGATTGGGACTTGACACAAGTTAGGACAGGGACAACAGAGTTTTGGATGAGCTCAAGTTCACAGAGGGTGCGAGGTAAGACTGCAGAAATGGGGAGGAAGATGGGTATTGGAAGATGACATTGTGCCTGGAGACTAGAGGAAGATTAGATTAGATTAGAGATACAGCACTGAAACAGGCCCTTCGGCCCACCGAGTCTGTGCCGACCATCAACCACCCATTTATACTAATCCTACACTAATTCCATATTCCTACCAAACATCCCCACCTGTCCCTATATTTCTCTACCACCTACCTATACTAGTGACAATTTATAATGGCCAATTTACCTACCAACCTGCAAGTCTTTTGGCTTGTGGGAGGAAACCGGAGCACCCGGAGAAAACCCACGCAGACACAGGGAGAACTTGCAAACTCCACATAAGAAGAAAGGAAAATTCAGAGTAACACTGACCACAGCTGTATTAATATAATAAAGACAAGGATTATTACTATTGATGCTGGAAGATGCAAGAGTATGGATGTTGGGTGAGAACAGAATTAAGTTTGGCTGAGGCTGAACAACCCACAGAGAATTCATCAATGAAGGATGAGAACCTGTACGAGACACTGGAGGGTGGCCAGTATTTGCATAACTGTAGCTCAGCAAGAGTCGCTACCTCCAGGCAAAGATAAAACACATGGCAGGAGATAGACATTTGTGGTTTGTTGCTAGTAAATAATATGACTCATATGTATTCTAATCAATGCTACATTACTTGGAATTTTATGTTACTGTTGTGTACTAAGTTACAGACATAGTAGGTGGTCATAGATCTCCTTAAATTGAAGGCAGCACTCATGTGGGTTGCAACAGAAATAGAACCATATTGTTACGATCAGGAGAGGAGGGGCCACGAGTCTCCCCTCTTGTCTTTCCTTTTATTTGACCGCAACACGGTTTATTCCTTTTTAAACACTGGATGTGCTTTTTTTAAAAATGTATTCCTGGAATGTGGGCATTGCTGGCTGGGACAGCATTTATTGCCCATCCCTACTTGCCCTTGAGAAGGTGGTAGTGAGCTGCCTTCTTGAACTGCTGCAGTGCATGTGAGGTAGTAACACCTTCTGTGCTGTTAGGAAGAGAGTTCCAGGATTTAGACTCAGCAACAGTGAAGGAATGGCAATATAGTTCCAAATCAGGCTGGTGTGTGACTTGGAGGGGAACTTGCAGGTGGTGGTGTTCCCACGCAACTGCTGCCCTTGTTCTCTTAGGTGGTAGAGGTCATGGGTTTGGAAGGTGCTGTCTATGGAGCTTGGTGCATTGCTGCAGTGCATCTTGTAGATGGTACACACTGCTGCCACTGTGTGTTGGTGGGGGAGGGAGTGAATATTTGTGAATGGGGTGACAATCAAGTGGGTTGCTTTGTCCTGGATGGAGTCGAGCTTCTTGAGTGTTGTTGGAGGCGCACCCATCCAGGCAAGTGGAGGGTATTCCATCACACTCCTGACTTGTGCCTTGTAGATGGTGGACAGGCTTTGGGGAGTCAGGAGGTGAGTTACTCGCCGCAGGATTCCTAGCCTCTGACCTGCTCTTGTAGCCATGGTAATTATATGGCTAGCCCAGTTCAGTGTCTTGTCAATGGTAGCCCCTAGGATGTTGATGGTGGGGGATTCAGTGATGGTAATGCCATTGAATGTCAAGGGGAGATGGATAGATTCTCTCTTCTTTGAGATACATTGCCTGACACTTGTGTGGCGTGAATGTTACTTACCGCTTATCAGCCCAAGCCTGGATGTTGTCCAGGTCTTGCTGCATTTCTACATGGACTGCTTCAGTATCTGAGGAGTCGCGAATGGTGCTGAACATTGTGCAATCATCAGTGAACATCCCCACTTCTGACTTTATGACTGAAGGAAGGTCATTGATGAAACAGCTGAAGATGGTTGGGCCTCGGACATAATCCTAAGGAACTCCTGCAGTGATGTCCTGGAGCTCAGATGATTGACCTCCAACAACCATCTTCCTTTGCGCTAGGTACAACTCCAACCAGTGGAGAATTTTCCCCTGATTCTACTCCTACCAATACTGACATGCATCTACGACAGGCAGATTGGTGAGGACAAGGTCAAGTATATTTTTCCCGCTTGTTGGTTCCCTCACCAACTGCCACATGCCCAGTCTAGCAGCTATGTCCTTTAGAACTCGGCCAGTTCAGTCAGTAATGGTGATACCGAGTCACTCTTGGCGATGGACATTGAAGTCCCCCACCCAGGGTACATTCTGCACCCTTGCCACCCTCAGTGCTTCCTGAAAGTGGTATTCAACATGGAGGAGTACTGATTCATCAGCTGAGGGGGGCGGTAATGGTAATCAGCAGGTGGTTTCCTTGCCCATGTTTGATCTGATGCCATGAGGCTTCATGGGGTCCAGAGTCGATATTGAGGACTCCCAGGGCAACTCCCTCCCGACTGTATACCACTGTGCCGCCATCTCTGCTGGGTCTGTCCTGCCGATGGGACAGGACATACCTGGGGATGGTGATGGCATTGTCTGGGATGTTGTCTGTAAGGTATGATTCCGTGAGTATGTCTATGTCAGGCTGCTGCTTGACTAGTCTGTGGGACAGCTCTCCCAACTTTGGCACAAGCCCCCAGATGTTAGTGAGGAGGACTTTGCAGGTTGACAGGGCTGGGTTTGCCGTTGTCGTTTCTGGTGCCTAGGTCGATGTTGGTGGCCCATCCAGTTTCATTCCTTATTGACTTTGTTGCGATTTGATCAACTGAGTGGCTTGCTAGGCCATCTCAGAGTGCACTTAAGAGTCAACCACATTGAAAGTATTTTAACTGGAACATTCATTTAAAGATCCAGTACTTACTTAAGTGGAGCCCACTGTGCTACACAAGAATGGTTCGTTAAACTGAAATAATGAAAGTGGGTGATTCATAGAAATCTATGTGTTAAAGGGTGAGGATTTGTGTTAATATGGAGAAGTGTTATGCAAGTTTACTTTTTGCAGATGTGTCAGGAAATTGCATCAAAAGGACAAAATGCCGCTGTTGCTAAAATCAATTGCGTAAGGATAGCATCCCACATCTCCAGAGGTGGAAACACAAACTCAAATAAAGGCAATGGGTGGGGTTGGGGGGTGGGGGTGGGGGAGGGGGTCTGGACAGTCAATGTTAGCTAACGTTGTAGATGGCTTAATGTTTTAAAAAAGTACATTTTCACCTGGCTCTAACTATCTTAGCCATTCTAGATTTAATCTTCAGTAATGAAGCTGGGCAATTGGATGAAGTAACAGTGGGTGACCATTTTGGAGATAGTGACCATAATTTAGTTTTAGCATAATCATGGAAAAGGACAAAGATAAAACAGGAGTAAAAGTTCTAAATCGGGGGAAGGCAAATTTTAAGAAGCTGAGAGGTGATCTGGCGAAAGTGAACTGGATACAGCTAGTTGAAGGAAAATCAGTGGCAAATGAATAGGAGGCATTCAAAAACGAGATACTACAGGCACAGTGTAGGCATGTCCCCACAAAGATAAAGGGTGGTACGGCCAAATCTAGAGGCCCCTAGTTATCTAGAAGCTTACAGGGTAAGTTAAAGCAGAAAAAGAAAGCTAATGACGATAATAAAAATCTTAATACTTTAGAAAGCCTAGAGGAGTATAGAAAGTGCAGGGGTGAAGTAGAAATGGAAATTAGAAAAGCAAAGAGAGGACATGAAAAATTATTGGCAGGTAAAATCAAGGAAAACCCAAATATGTTTTATCAATACATTAGGAGCAAGAGGATAACTAAGGAAAGGGTAGGGGCTATCAGAGATGTACAAGGGAACTAAGGCATGGATACAGAAGATGTGGGCAGGGTTCTTAATGAGTTTTTTTGTCTCTGTCTTCACAAAGGAGAGGGTTGATGCAGACATTGTAGTTAAAGAGGAGGAGTGTGAAATATTAGATACGATAAGCATAATGAGAGAGGAGGTACTAGAGGGTCTGACATCCTTGAAAATGGATAAATCGCCAGGGCCAGATGGATTGCATCCCAATTTGTTAAAGGAAGCCAAGGAGGAAATAATGGATGTGCTGAGGATCATCTTCAAATCCTCACTGGATACAGGAGAGGTACCAGACAATTGGAGGTCTGTGAATGTTGTACCATTGTTTAAAAAGGGTGCGAGGGATAGGCCAAATAATTACAGGCTGGTCAGTCTGACCTCGGTGATGGGCAAATTGTTAGAATCTATTCTGAGGGACACGATAAACTGCCACTTAGAAAGGCACGGATTAATCAGGGAGAGTCAGCATGGATTTGTTAAGAGAAGGTCATGTCTTACAAATTTAATAGTCTTCTGAGGAAGTAACCAGAAGGATTGATGAGGATAGTGCAGTAGTTTACATGGATTTTAGTAAGGCATTTGACAAGGTCCCACATGGCAGACTGGTCAGTAAAATAAAAGCCCATGGAATACAGGGGAATTTGGCAGGTTGGATGCAGAATTGGCTCAGGGCCAGGAAACAAAATGTAGTAATCGACATTTGTTTTTGTGAATGGAAAGCTGTTTACAGTGGCGTTCCACAGGGCTCAGTGTTGGATCTCTTGCTGTTTGTGGTATATATTAATGATTTGGACTTAAATGTGGGAGGCATGATCAGGAAATTTGCTGATGACACTAAAATTGGCCGTGTAGTTGATGGTGACGAGGATAGCTGTAGACTCCAGAATGATATCGATGGTTTGGTTGAGTGGGCAGAAAAGTGGCAAATGGAATTCAATTCAGATGCATTTGGGGAGGGCAAATAAAGCGAGGGAATACACAATAAATGGGAGGATATTGAGAGGGGTAGAAGAAGTGAGAGACCTTGGAGTGTATGTCCTCAGGTCCCTGAAGGCGGCAGGACAGGTAGATAGAGTGGTGAAGAAGGTATATGGAATGCTTTCCTTTATTGGCAAGTTATAGAATACAAAAGCAGGGATGTAATGCTGGGACTGTATAAAACACTGGTGAGGCCACAGCTAGAATATTGCGTACAGTTCTGGTCACCATATTACAGAAAGGATATAATTGCTCTGGAGAGAATACAGAGGAGATTTACAAGAATGCTGCCAGAGCTTGAAAGTTGCACCTATGGGGGAAGATTGAATAGGCTAGGGTTGTTTTCCTTGGAACAGAAGAGGCTGAGGGTGACTTAACTGAGGTGTACAAAATTATGCGGGGCCTAGATGGAATAGACAGGTAGGACCTGTTTCCTCTAGCAAAGAGGTCAATTACCAGGGGGCACAAATTTAAGGTGATTGGTAGAAGGATTAGAGGGGACATGAGGAAAAACTTTTTCACCCAGAGGGTGGTGAGTGTCTGGAATTCACTGTCAGGAACGGTGGTGGAGGCAGAAACCCTCAATTTGTTTAAATGGTACCTGGGCATATACCTGAAGTGCTGTAACTGGCAAGGCTATGAACCAGGTGTTGGAAAGTGGGATTAGATTGGGCGGCTAGTTTTTTTGGCTGGCACGGACATGGCGGGCTGAATGGCCTGCTTCTGTGCCGTAATTTTTCTATGGTTCTATACACACAACTAGTGATAGAGAGTCTGCAAATGTTTTATTGCCCTTTCCATTTTATTTCCTTTGAACTCAATTGAAATATAAATCAGGAGAGATGTCGTTATGGGCTGTCCGCTTTGACACGAGCACACAAAGTCCCAATCGACACAATTCACGCCAAAATACAGCAGATTGTTGACTAATTTAGCTGATATTTTTTCCTCTGTTAATCCCAAAGCTACTTCTCTTTCACCACCATCAGAAGTTAAAATTAGTGTTTCAAATCAAGTTTACTTCGTCAGCACATGCAATCTACCTCATTGTGGAATCAGCTTCAGTGATTCAATCACTCAGGGCAAGTCCTGCAAAATTATGGACCATCTTAAATGCTCCAAAATGTAAATCCTGTGTTATTACATGTTCAAACTCACAAATACTTCATGACATTGGTGTCACCCATCCACTGAAAATTAACTTAGCAGATCAGTTTCAGAAAAGAATTAAATATGACAAATATGTGAAGTCAATGGCATTTAATATGTAACTCTGTATTTTTCACTAACTATTCCATTGAGTATAGAATATTAAGGGATGATCCAATGAAGGTATTTAAGATGATAAAAGGGATTTGATAGGGGGAAGCTGTTTTCCTCTGGTGGACGAGTCCAGAACAAAGGAGTTTCAAATTCATGCTCGACCATTCAGGAGTGATGTCAGGAAGCATTTCTTCACCCACAAAGGGAAGCGAAAAAATCTGCGACTCATTCCCCCAAAAAAGCTGTGAGGCTGGGAACCAATTGGAAATTTCAAACTGAGATTGATAAATTTTTGTTAGGCAAGGGTATTGAGGGTTAGAGAAGCAAGGTTGGTAGACGCAGTTAATATACAGATCAGCCATGACCTAATTGAATAGTGAACAGGCTTGAGGGGCTGAACGGCCTTCTCTTTCTACATTGACGGTCAGAATCCCAAATAATGTCTTGTTCAAGAATCATTCTCCGGATTGCTCCAAGCCACTGACCCAGAGTGGCAGAGCCCAGGTCTCCGCCTGTAATCCTGCATATGGGGCACAGATTGAAGGTTTTGGGAAAGAGATGCAGATGGAATTCAAGGAAGAACTTTTTACACAGCGGGTGGTAATGATCTGGAACTCGCTGTCCACAAAGGTTGTGGAAGCAGAGACAATCAATGACTTCAAAAGGAAATTGGATGGCCACTTGAAGGAAATCAACTTCCAGGGCCACGGGGATTGAATGCGGGAGTGGAACTGACTGGATAGCTCCATGGAGAGCCAACGTGGACTTGATGGGCTGAATGGCCTCCTTCTGTGCCTTAAATGACTCTATGACTCTATGTTCTGTTCCTGATGGCAAAGTTGCTGAGCAGAGTTTACACAAGAGTCTTTTCATTTTGCTTTACAGCTGCTGATACAACCTTGCTTGGTAGCATTCACTCTCTCCCACTGGGCAGCAAGAGGAGAGGGAAGGGAACATGAAGGAAGGCTCAGGGATAACTAGAATAGTGGCCTTACCAGGGGCCTCAGGTGACGGGAGGAAGGCCACAGGTGATCCCTTGAGCAATATTATAACCCTCATAACTATTAAAATAATTTTACTAATGAAAAAACAATGGGCGATCTATATTAGGCCAGGCTGGAGTATTTGCTAACAAATCCATTCCTATGCAATCCTTCTAGCTGACACTGGTTTTGTCTCATTTAATAAGAGCATCATTATCTAAAATCTATATGTCCATCAGCAACATTTCATGAGTTAAAAATGTCTCGAACTCAGGGGAACTAACCCTTAAAAAGGAACATAATTCAATGTCATGGCCTGTCTTGCTTTAAGTGAAAAATCCTTATCTTCACTTACATTTTGGTCTCCCTCACTTTTACTGTGTTTTAATGTACCATCAACCTATTTAATCTTTAAGTGGATCTGCTGCCCTCTGATGGTGACCCATCTGACTTGGCTGGTAGATTCTGACGACTGCACTAGGGTTCTGGGAGCATGTGGAGAGCTGGTTCTGTGTTTACAGTTGCCTTGCTCTGGGTGAGTCTAATGGCTGTTTGTAAAGGTAGATTGAGCAGAGAAATTTGCTACTTGCCTAATTTTCCGAAAGCTTGTACAGTTTCAGTCATTAATGGTGGAGAGTTAATTTTCTGCACAGTGGAGCATTATTACATACTGTTGTATAGCAATTCAGAATACCATCAGTATTACAGACTTAAACTTGTAATCAGTTGACATGGAGTAAGATATATGTGGCTGGGAGTGTGTTGTGTAGAGAAAATGGGATGCTTGTTAGGAAATTAACATTGTAATTCAGTGATCAAGATATTGTTTTGGGGGTTTAATCCAATGAAATGATGGACTCAGAATCATAAAATCATAGAATAGTAGAGCACAGATGGAGACCATTTGGCCCATTGGATCTGTGTTGGCTCTTTCGAAGAGCAATCCAATTAGTCCCACTCCCCCATCCTTTCCCCATATTCCTGCAATTTTTCTCATTCAACTATTTATCCATAGATTCATAGAATCTTTTACAGCACAGAAGGAGACCATTCGGCCTATCGTGTCCATGCTGGCTCTCCACGGAGCTATGCAGTCAGTCATACTCCCCCACTCGGTCCCCGTAGCCCTGCAAGTCTATTTCTCTCAGGTGGCCATTCAAACTCCTCTTGAAGTCAGTGATTGTCTCCACTTCCACCACCCTTGTGGGCAGCGAGTTCCAGGTCATTACCACCCACTCTGTAAAAAAAAAAAAAAGTGCTTCCTCATATTCCCCTTGCACCTTTTGCCCAAAACTTTCAATCTGTGTCCCCTCGTCCTTATACCATTTGTTAATGGGGAACAGTTTTTTCTTGTCTAACTTACCTAAGCTTGTCATAATCTTGTACACTTCTATTAAATCTCCCCCCAATTTCCTTTGTTCTAAGGAGAACAACTCCAGTTGTTCCAACCTAACCTTGTAACTAAAATCTGCCATCCCTGGAACCATTCTGGTAAATCTCCTCTGCACCCTCTCAACGACCCTCACATCCTTCCTGAAGTGTGGTGTCCAGAACTGGGTGCAATACTCCAGCTGGGGCCTAACCATATCTTTATAAAGGTTCAGCATAACTTTTGTACTCAATGCCTCTATTTATGAATCCCAAGATCCCACATGCTTCACTAACCACTGTTACGATCAGGTGAGGAGGGGTTACAAGGCTCCCCCCTTGTCCTTTTTGTTTGACCGCAACAGGGTTTATTTCTTTTAAAACCGTGCATGTGCTTACCACTTCAATGAGCGTTTTACCTTTTACCTTTGTTGTGATCATAAAAGAACAAATTGAACAGGTTTTCTTGCGGTTAAACAAGAAAGAGGTGAGGTTATTGAACTTAACCAAAAATCTAAACCCGATCTAGATTAAAGGCCGGCTACCCGACCCGAACCCGACGGGACCCGACGACATGTGTCGGGTTCGGGTTGGGTCGGGCCACTCTTCCGGGTCCGGCCTTCGGGCTCGGGTCGGGTCGGGCCGGGCCGGGTCCGAGTTGGACACACACAGCAAGGTAAGTGTAAAAGTTAAAAACTTATCTGAGCTGCGAGTCTGGGACGTCAAGCAGGGAAACTGAGTCTGCGCAGTGAGCGTGTGAGCGTCTCTCTGACATCATCACGCTCATGCTGCAGCTTTCGGCAGATTGGGAGTCTGAAGGTAAGTAAAGGGAACATTGCGGTGGTTGGGTCGGGCTCAGGCCAGGTCGGGTTGGGTTGGGCTCGACTTGGGTCGGGCTCGGGAGAAAATGGAGCGACTTGGGCCAGGTCGGGCTCGGGTTTTTTTTTGTCTCTTGAGCAGGCCTTTAATTTAGATAACATAATAAAACTATGCTACACTTTCATTCTCACACACACACAAACACAAACGCACGCACACGCAAATAGATTACAAAGTGATAAGGGATAGTTTGGATTGTATTAGAGTCCAGAACAAATAAAAATAATATACAGTCTGTGGGGTCTGGTAATTCAGTTGTCTTCCGACTGATGTTTTGATTCCGAAGTCTCTGGCTGGTAGAAGTACTTTGCAGCTGGCCCACCTGGTTTGGGTTTTACTTGGAGACAGAGTTGTAGGTGGCTTTCTTCCCTGGGGGTCTCTGTCTGTAGCAATGGTAGACTTGGATGTTCCATAGTCGCAGACAGGTTTCAAACTAGCAGTTATCTGGAGAGCGAGAGAGGGACAGACACATAGCCCCCACTGGCGTCTTGTCTGGTTAGTACTCGAAGCTTGTCTGCTTCAAAGTCTCAGGAGCTTGTCCTTTTTCAAAAGACTGCTAATTTTTCCACAGATGGGAAGGCAGTCACATGATTGCACAGTGTTCTCGTTTTCAGTTTAATTAGATTTGAGTCTAAGTATTTTCGATCTCTCTCAAGTCTCATTGTTTCAATGTTCACCCTAGAGGTATGACTCCACTGTTAATGTTCCAAGATGACTTTGATTGTTTTGCCATTAGAAGTGAAGCTGTTATCTGACTCCAAATTCATGAGGCATTGTCCTGGATGCAATCTTGTTCGACATGCATATCCAATCTGATGACCTGGAATGTGAGGTATTTCAATGCAAATTGTGTGGCTGTGTTGGCTGCCAGCTTTTTAAAATTTAACTGTAGGATCCCAGCTCCTTTTTACAAGTTTAATGTAGGTTTCCAACCAATGAATTAAAAATTCTCATTTGGTATAGCATGTTTTCTTGACACCACTCTTTCAATATGTCCTGCCACCTTCAAAGATCAATGCAAATGTACCCCCAGGTCCCGCTGTTCCTGAGGTAGATGTTGGTTAGATGGATTTTAAGAAAGCATTTGATAAGACACTCTTTAGAACTGTGCCATTAAGTATATATTGCTTCTCCCTATTACCTGTGCCAAAATGCATCACCTCACACTTGTCAGTATTAACTTCCATCTGCGACATCTCTGCCCATTCTGCTAGCCTACCTATGTCCCGTTGCAGGCGGTTCATATCCTCCTCAGTGTTTGCTGCACCTCCAAGTTTGGTGTCATGAGCAAATTGTGAGATTCTACTCTGTATTCCAAGATCCAAGTCATTTGTATATAGCAAAAAAAGCAATGGTCCCAGCACTGACCCTTGGGGAACATCACTGTCTACCATCCTCCAGTCTGAAAAACTACCATTTATTGCGACTCGCTGTTTTCTGTCGTTAAGCCAATATTTATTCAATTGGACATTGACCCTCCTATTCCATGAGCCTTAATTTTGCTAACCAGCCTTTTATGTAGTATCTTATCAAATGCTTTCTTAAAATCCATCTAACCAACATCCACCGCATTCCCTTCATCAATCTTCTCTGTTACGTCATCAAAAAATTCGATTAGATTAGTCAAGCATGATCTGCCTGTTACAAATCCATGCTGGCTATCCATAATTAACTCAAACCTCTCTAAGTGCCTGTTGATATTTTCTATGATTATTGTTTCTAAAAACTTAGCAACCACTGATGTTAAACTAACTGGCCTGTAGTTGCTAGGACTGTCCTTACACCCTTTCTTGAATAAGGGTGTCACATTTGCCACTCTCCAATCCTCTGGCACCTCCCCCATATATAGGGAAAATTGGAAGATGATGGCAAGCTCTTCTGCGATCTCCATCCTCACTTCCTTTAGTAACCTGGGATGCAAGCCATCCAGACCAGGTAACTTATCTACCTTAAGCATAGCCAGCCTTTTTAGGGCCTACCCCTCTCTATTTTTATCCTATCCATTGCCTCTGCTATCTCTGCTTCTACTGATATTTTGTCAGCCTCCATTTCCTTCGTGAACACTGATACAATGTACTCATTAAGTCCTGCCAGCGTTCCGATTTTCCAACTCCACTTGCTAGCCAATGCTCTGTCTTAACCTCACACAGCTGAACACATTAAATGGAATTACTTAAAAGGAACATGAACTACTTACAGGTTAGGTGCTGGATTATTTCTTCTGGCAGCTGGTGCAATTGTACGTGTTTTTGGAGGTGCAATATATTACAGCACAGGCAAGGACTTCCACCATTACTTCCAGCCACAGGGCACATCCCCTTTAAGAGGTGGAGGCTGCCTTTTAGTAGCACTATCACCCATGATATCAGCAGGAGCCCCTGCTGATGCTTGTGGTGCAGTGAACTGTGCGGGTAGCACTGGCTGCACGCAGAAATCATGTAAAGCAGCAGGCAGCTTGAATTTAGGCACTCACTGGAATGCACTGACTGGCCACAGGTTAATCACATACCATGGTCCCCACCCCCATTTTTGGGGGTTCACTAACTTATTAATATGTCAATCCTTGGCTCAGTTGGTAGAGCTCTCAGCTCTAAATAAGAAGGTTGTAGCTTCAAGACCCATTCCAAAAACTTAAACATAATCCAGGCTAACTATTCAGTATTAGCAATGAGGGAGTGCTGCACTGTTGGAGGTGTTGCCTTTTGAACAAGATGTTAAATTGAGGCCCTGTCTGATTCCTCAGCTGGATGTAACAGATCCTATAGCACCTTTTTTAAAGATTCGGATGTCCTTCTGGTGTCTTGGCTAATATGTATCTCTCAACCATCACCACTAAAAGAAACTAATCTGGTCATTTGTCTCACTGCTGTTTGTGGGATTTTGCTGTACGCATGCAGCAGTACCCGAAACATACCCAGTGATAACCATGGAGTATGCTATACAAGCTGAACCCCTGTGACTGCATTTCTGTCTTAAATGCTCGGCTTATAGGAGATGACATTTACGTATGGATTTCTTTTTCTGCTGCCAGGCCATGTTTCTTTGGTGTCTTTTGCTTTGAAGATGAAAGCCTTGTCGATAATGGGTTTGGAACAGCATTCCCAGTTTATTTTGGATAGTGGATAGCAGAAAGACAGTCTGCTACTTATATAACTATCAGCAGAATTCCCATGGCATTGCTCTTAATGACTTTGAAGTTTTACAATCTGGTATCCCAAGCATTATTAGAGCAAAGGACTGCTGAATGTTGGACATCTGAAATAAAAATAAAATGCTGGAAATACTCAGCAGGTCTGGCAGCACCTGTGGGCAGAGCAGCAGAGTTAACGTTCTGATGAAAGGTTATCGCCCTGAAACCAGTTGCTGCCAGACCTGCTCAGTATTTCTAGCATTTTCTGTTTTTATTGAAGCATTATAAGGGCACTAATTTATCATAAGTGTGGGTAGCATTTAGAACTGAGGCAGTGAGAGGTGGGCTGGGACGTAGTAAAGAAGGCCCAGAATCTGACAATCTTGATGAGGTCTCAGGGTCTAGTGTCAGTCAACATAGGGCAAGGTTGAGGTATTTGTTTTAGCATTTTGGGAACACGGGAGAGGAAGGTTCTGGGAACACTAAGGGAAGTCCTAAGATCTGGGATCAACAAGAAAGAGTTTGAGGTATCTGAGAGCATTAGAGACAGAGGTTCTCAGGGTCTGGGAGCATTTCATGCGGTGCTGGAATCTGGGAGTGTGGTGTAGTGCATGTGAGTGTGGAAAGAGAGTCTGGCAGTTGGGGGAGATCTGATGATGGGGGCTTTGGGGCCAGGCAGGTAGGGGAAGAGGTTTTAAAGTAGTGCAGAACCAGAGACTGTCAGTGTTGGGAGTTCCTGGAATGTTCCCCATAAACAAACAAAACTTAGCTCATAAACACTCAAGTTAATTGTTTATGCAGTTTTTTTTTCCTTAAACGTTCTTTGGCTCAGAGGCAGCACCCTTGCTTCTGAGTCAGATGATTGGGAGATAAAACAAGGATTTAAACATATAATCTGCTTAACACTCCAGTGGAATACTGAAAGAGCGCTAAATTGTCGGAGGTGCTGCCATTCAGATGAATTGTTAAACCAAGGTCATGTGTGTGTCTGTTCAAGTGGATGTGAAAAATCTCACGGCACAGTTTGGAAGAGACCACTGCAGCTCTCCCACTGTCTAGCCCAGCATGTAACCCTCAACCAATCATTGCTGTTGGTGGGATTTTGCTATGTACAATTTGGCTCACCATTTGCCTAAATAACAACAGTGGCTACACTTGAAAAGTTACATAGTGGCTGTAAACTGGGGAGATGGTGGCATAGTGGTAATATCACTGAACTAGTAATCTCGCTAATGCCCTGGGGACATGGCTTCAAATCCCACCACCATGGCAGCTGGTGGAATTTAAATTCAATTAGTTAAAAATCTTACATTGAAAACTAGTCTCAGTAATGGTGCCACAAGACTATTGATTGCTATGAAAAAAATCTGGTTCACTAATGTCCTTTAGAGAAGGAAATCTGCCATCCTTACCTGGTCTGGCCTACATTTGAGTCCCCAGACCAACAGCCATGTGGTTGACTCATAACTGCCCTCTGAAATGACCTAGCAAGCCACACAGTTGTCAAGGACAATTGGGGATGGGCCTTGCCAGTGACACTCACGTCCCATGAAAGAATGGAAAAGAATGTTTTAAGGATGGGAAAGGTGAAATATAAACACACTTTGTTCCTTTATTGAGAGAAAATAAAATAATGATCATAGGTGTTGGTAATCACGGGTTCTACCCTCACCAGTACTGCCTCCCTCAGATGTTATCTGTCTGAATATTTCCTAATAGAAATCATTATTTAGTAGTAAGTATCATCACTTGCCTGAAATAACACTTTTGGGAATTTAATTTCCAGTTTAACTCCAGTTTCTAAAGGGTGCTCCTGCTAGTCTGTCATAAATTTGCTGGAAGAGTGAAGGACACCCCACAAAAATGGCATTGGCGACATTTTTCCAGGTTTCAAAGAAAACCAGGATTGTTTATTGAGAATGGATTTATTTTGGTCAACCTCTTCATTCCAATTGTCTTCATTCCAGGAATCTTCTGCTCAAGTTATAGGGGTCAAACAGGAGAATCCTGGAGGAAATTCACCCTAAATTCTTTTTGAAAAAGCAAAGAAACTCTCTGATGTTCACAGAATGCGGGAATGTGCTATTCAACTCCTAATAACTCACACATTGCATGCTGGAAAACTCCAAATTTCACATGCTCAGAATACACAGATTTGATTTCAGGCTTTTTCCAACTGTTGTGAGGTAAAAATACCTTGGATTTTAAGACAGGCTCAGATTTTGAAGGAAAAGCTTCAATGAAGTAATTAAAAGACAATTCTGTAATCATGGTATTGTGAAATATGTAATTTTAAATTTATGGATAAAACCTTTTTTGGACATTGTAAATTTCAGAGGAAACAATGGGGGCCAAAACTTTTTCAAAATATATTTTGAGAGATTCAATTGGTTCCTCAAACACACACGGTAAAGTGCTTGCATACTGCAATCCATATTCTAACTTGCACCAAGTCCTTTCACCTATCACCCCTGTACTCATGAATTCAAATCTCTCCATGGCCTCACCCCTCCCTATCTCTGTAACCTCCTCCAGTCCTACAACCCTCCAGGATCTCTGTGCTCCTCCAATTCTGGCCTCTTGCACATCCCTGATTTTCATCGTTCCACCATTGGTGCCTGCACCTGCCTGGGTCCTAAACTCTGGAATTCCCTCCCTAAATCTCCCGCATTTCTATCTCTCCTCCTTTAAGTCATTCCTTAAAACCTACCTTTGTGACCAAGCTTTTGGTCACCTGTCCTAAAATATCTGTAAGTGGCTTGGTGAGGATTTTCCCTTCAGGGGCAGGAAACAGATGTCGGGACTGTTTCTGGGTGTCGAACTCGCCGCCAGGGGGAAACAGTCATTCATTGTGATTTTCACGGGGGCGCCCCCTTAATTGGCCTGGAGAGAGGCTTGCTGTCCAATTAAGGATGGCAGGTGGGCTCTCGAAGCAGGAGGGGCAATCAGATGCCTTCGAGCCTGAAAGGAGCAGCAGGCTGTAATGGAAGGTAAGGTGACCACTGTGGGGGGGAGGTGGGGAAATCCCCTCTACAGGGCAGCCTGTGGCTGCTCCAGCACCCAGAAAGACAGGGAGGGCCTCTCAACCTGCCTGGAGCACTGGGCCCCTGGCCTGCTGCCAGGAGGAATTCCAATTGGCCCCCTTTAATTGGTCTCAATTAGGCTCTTAATGAGCCTAATCAGCTACCCACGGCATGCAGGCGGGTCACCCTAACGGCCCCCAATCCTGCCTCTGTAAAAATGGTCTGGGGGTCGGATGGAACCAGGGAACTAGCCAAAAATCCAGACCCCGGTCTCAATTTTCTTCTGATAACACTCCTGTGAAGCACCTTGGGATGTTTTCACTATGTTAAATGTACTATCTAAATGCAACTTGTTGTCAGAATGTTTACAGCTTTCGATTGGGTTCCCCATTGGGGACCCAATGTTAAATGATGATGTATAAATCATGACTCAAAATTGTGACACAGGAAGTAAGGTTTTTGGACAGGAATTGTATGTCCTGCAAGAATTATACCATAATATAGATGTGTTATATCTAGGATTTATATGAAATAGTAATTCACCTGTCAGCTACCACGCAGTGCAGTGCCTGATTATGACATAGGCATTAATGCTTCAACCTGGATCTCACTGTTTTTTGTACTGGATGTAAGCAGAGGCCAGTGGGAGTCACGGTGAAATATGTTGGTCACAACTAAAAGCAGGCTGAAACACAATCAAACTGCTGCAACAGCTGCCTTATATACAATTAGAAAGTAGTGCAGTGACTTTTAGATTTTAGTTTCATTTTCGGGGTTCAGATAATAGTTTTATTTTTAAAAAAACGGTATTTCAAGGGTGTAATCTCATCCCAGAGTTCAAATGATCGTTGCCTTCATGGTCTATAAAGTTACTGGAACCCCTCAGTGAGATGACACACTTTGTAGTTCCTCCCAAGTATCTGAGCCATTCTCTGTAACCTTTGAGAGGGCTCGAGTCATGTCATAACTTGATCCTCCCTGCACATCATGATGGATATCAAGGCTCTGTGAAAGGGAAGGCGACCAGAATAATATCCAACTTTGGAACTCTTAGACTCTCAAGAATTAGGCTATTTACTTCTGAAAATCTCCAGTTCAGAGGGGATATACTTTGAGATTTTAAAAGTTACAGTGGGATTGGATTCAGTTTGTTTATCTGGTGGGTAAATTGATTTGGGGGTATAATTATAGGCCCCAATTTTAGATGGGCTGCAACATAAAAGCAACTACAGTCTTGTCTTGGGTGCTTGCTAGGCACAAGCTGCTCAAAATTCTGGAGTCTGCTACCTTCCGGGTGGGGAGGACACCTAGTCCCCTGCCTCTCCATGGAGAAACCCATTCTGTATCCTGCTTTGTAAAGGGGACTGATATTGTTTTTCTGAAATGCCAACCTTTCCTTCAGAGCTCCAGGTCACGTCCCTGGTCTGGAAGCCTCCCCGCCTTTGAGGTGTCCACTTGCACTCTTCTGGAGGCTATTATGCCTCATCTGACTTGGTAGGGCAGGCCTTTAAACATATGTTGGGTTCTGTTATGGATCAGGAAGCAGGAACTCCCAACATAGAAAGCCTCTGCCTTTATCCACACCAACCCCCACCACCACCACCACCCCGCCCCCCCCCACCCCTCCCATCTCCACACACATACACATCAGTGGGGTGTTTGAAGTGGGTGAAGACACCAGAGCTGGGACAAGGTGGGGGTGAGGGGGGCTGATAGGGAAATCAGCCCCAGTATCTCAAAGAGGCAGCATGTGAATGAATCAAAATAAGGGTGTCAAGCATGGAACCTCAGTGCTCTCTGGAAGTTACTGCGAGGTGGTAAGAGGTGAAACTGATATTGGAGATGTAAGAGTGGAACCGGGAGGGAGCCACAGAGGAGGGATGGTGGAGATAGATCTTCGATTGATTTATTGCTTTGTGAGTTACTGCCAACCATCTGTTGACCTATATGTAGCTTTTTTGTTTGTGATGTATTTCTTTATTCAAGATTTTGAGGTGGGGACGGAGATGTTTATCCATTTTATTTCCGGCTTGATTTGATATGTTGAAATTGGGAAATGTCCAGACCAGTAGATCAAAGTCGAGTGAGGGGTGGGGGCCATTACTGGAGATGGCAGCATATACATATTGAAAGATAAGAAGGTTATGAAATGTTCACTACCTGTATTATTGAGTTTAATTAGACCGCAAAGACAGCGATAGTTACTGCGATATTTCAGGGCTGTAGTCGACATTAGCTCATTGAATGCTGTATTGTTCCAGACAGTTCCCTCTGGTTATATTATTGTTATTCAATGTGTTCTGTATCCTTACTCAGGCATTTCTCTGTTTGCTATTTTGTGAGTTTTAAGACAAGTATTATGATCTGGTGTGTTTGATTTGACTGTGAGCTGTCGGCCCATCCATTAGCAGCTGAGCAGACCTTCAATGAATTTTACGATCTTGGCCTCATAGTATTCTGGAGGAAGGGCTTCCATCTGCAGCCAGTGGGAATGATGAGGAGACCTCCAGGAGCCTGAGAAAGCTCTGCTTTTTAGATCTGTCAGACTGCAGTAGCATGGTATAGATCGTCTGCAATTTCAAAGTGTGTTAAACACCATTGAACTAAATTACTTTATTTTTAAAAAGTTGTTTTTTTATATTAAATTGAAATAAGAAGGATCCCTAACTTTGAGCCTGTCTTCAGCTTGCTCCTGGTGAAGGAACAGGCAGAAACGTCCATATCAGGATGTGACTTGAAGGGGATATGTCAATGCACCTGCCGCCCTGGTCCTTCTAGATGCTGAAGGTTACGGGTTTGAGAGGGGTTCAGTTGAATCCTGCCTTGATGTCAAGAGCAGTTGCTCTTGACTCATCTTTGTAGTGAGAGTTCTCCTTGAAGAGACAGGAGCGACAACAGAATGAAAACTGGTCTGGACCACTGCGGGATACGGAACCACGTGACGTAGGGGCAATGACAGGACTCGCAGATGTTGGTCTCCACAATCTAAAAAGAAATGAGTTCCAGTGTCAAATTTTCTGAAGAAAAAACGTGGGAAGCATTGGTTACTCAAGAACAGAATGAAAAAAAAAGTTATCATGTTCTCTGGTTCAGAGCAAGTCTTTGATCAGTTGTTGAAAAGGAATTTGCTGCCTTTGTTCCTGTAACTGTGTGGTGTGCCACTGATGTTGAGGTTCTTTTGTTGCATTTTAAACTATATGGGTCAGGGTATTATAATCTATTTAATTAGTCTAATGTTACATTGCATCTTTCCTAATTGTTGTGTGGACGCCTTTCGTTCTGACCTCCCCATGTCGTTGGCAGTAATAATTTCATCTGTTAACCCCTCTCTATTGTAATGCAGAGCTCAAAGGGAAATATGTTTTAATATCTAGAAGGTTATGCCGTTTGGAGATATCCCAAAATGATACAACACAGAACGAGGCCATTTGGCCCATCTTGCCTGTGCTGCCTCTTTAGAAAGGGCTATCCAATTAGTCCCACTCCCCCGCTCTTTCCCGATGGTTCTGCATATTTTTACCCTTCAAATATTTATCTAATTTGAAAGTGATTGTTGAATCTGCTTCTACCACCCTTTCAGGCAATGAATTCTGGATCATAATAACTCACTGTATAATTTTTTCTCCCTCACATCGCCTCAGGTTCTTTTGCCGATTATCTTAAATGGGCCCTGGAAGGGAATGCAAATCACAATGCTGAAGGATGGCACCTCTGTGATTTAAATTGACAAAAGACTGTTGGTTTCTGGAGATTTTTAGGAAGCTACCCTATGGAGAGGGCCAATCAGCCTCTTATGATTTTTGTATAGCGCATGTATAGCTGCGCATTATGTGTTTATGCTTCTATTTAAATTATGAGTAAATACTAGTGTTAATGTTTGTATGTAAAAGTTTGGTAATATTCTGTGCACTGAAGTAACTGAGAATTCGAAGCCAATGTGATTTAAATTACTGGACTTGGGTTTGATTGCTAGTCCTCGGTCACAGACTATCAGCAACAGCAGCTACTAAAATTCATTACAGATTCCTGCATCTTGGGAGACCAGGTCAGCTTGCAGAGAATTACTGTGAAAACATTGAAAAGGAGAATGTTGCTTTAAAAATACCCGAACCGTGATGGTAGGGATGGCAGAGTACTGTAAACTAGGCACTTGTGCCAATCCAAACAAATAGGCAGACCCTACACAGGGTTCAAAAAACCTAGGATTTACAGGCTGCCAGTGCTTGCTATGCCAACGTGACAGACAATATTGTTTCTTTGTCTTTCATTTTTCAACAACTTCTGCAGTTTCCTTCAACAGTGCAGCCCCTGTTTGTGGCTCAGCGTCAGTTTGTAAGAGTTAGGCTCATATGTGGTGTGACCTTTTTTTGAATTCTGGCAACAACATGCAATCTCATTTCCCTAAGTGCTCTAATTGTCATCTGCTTGTGAAGCAAATGTCACTAGAATAGTGGAGCCTGGGGTTGACGTAGAATCAACGGTATAGAGGGATGGTGCTGAGATTTGGTGAATTTCAGCAGGGAAGGTTTTGCTGGGCCCAATCTAAAACTTTCTGCTTTTAGCCATGAAGGTGTTGTACAGGGTTGGATTGTGGGGGTTGGGGGTTGTTGGGGGCGATGCGGGAGAAGGGATATTCTTGTTGCAAAGGGGAAGTTAACTAGCTCAGAGGTCCAACACTTGAAGCATTTTGAACTGGAGTCTTTTTGCTCCCACCACTAATGCTGACTGGCTCAACCAGTGAACCCCCACTAGCTCATTGTCTAAATGCCCTGAGAGGAATATATCCAACTGAGTACTTATTGAGGAGTGAGTGACGGTGTGTGCTGCAAAGTGCTGTATATACTTGGGAATGGCATGGCTGGGCGTACTGACACCTGACAGTTTCCTATGGCACAGTTAGATGAAGAGAAGAGCATTGCAGATTATATTGGTGTCCTTATGAGCAGTCTTAATATACAGCTTTCACTGGGAGGAGTGACCTGTTAAATGCCCAATATATGCAGTGTTACTAGTTAGTGCCAGTTAGTGAATGAGAGAGCAGCTGAAAAACAACAGAAGTAGAAGATTATGACGAATCCTGAGCTAACTGCATTCTGCCCACTTCTCCATCTCTCACATTACCAATGGCCTCATTTCAAGGACTTGTCGGGATATCTCTGCATGTCTGCATGCTGCCTGTAGTGGGTGTGATAGCCCATATAATATAGATGAAGCATTCAGCATTAGACAGGAGGAATTAGGGCTTAATGTAAGGCTGTGAATGAAGGAACATTTCCAGATGAAGACTTGTGTACAAAGTGTAGCCTGTCATCTGGGACATTCATGGTAATGTTTGTAAGTAAATAAAACAAAGTGAGAGGCAGGTGCTGTAACTGAAAGTGTCATGCACTTTTTTTATTATTCATTCCTGAGATGTGGGCATCACTGGTGAGGTCAGCATTTATTGCCCATCCCTAATTGCCCTTGAGAAGTTGGCAGTGAGCCGCCTTCTTGAACTGCTGCAATCTGTGTGGGGTGGGTACACCTACCATGTTTTTAGGGAGGGAATTCCAGGATTTTAATCCAGTGACAGTGAAGAAGCGGTGATACATTTCCAAGTCAGGATGGTGTATGACTTGGAGGGGAACTTACAGATGGTGGTGTTGCCATGCATCTGCTGCCCTTGTCCTTCTAGGTTGTAGAGATCATGGGTTTGGAAGGAGCTATCGCAAGAGCCTTGGTGAGTTGCTTTAGTGGTGAATGATAATGCTAGATTCTTCTCCTTGGCTGATTACATAAAAGAATTAAAATTCTTTTGGCATTGCTTCCATGGGCACTGTATGGAAGGGGTGGTATTTGCACTAATTGCCACCTCCTCCGGTTCCGCCTGGACAGCCCTTCTTGGGGTCCTGGTTTACTCAGTGTTGTAGAGACCTCCTCTTCTGCTTCACTTCCTCCAGGGCATTTCCAATGGCCGAATTCAAGAAACAAGCAGCTCGCTGGCCTCCTGCAGTCCTTACCGCCATTTACTGCCTGTTTAGTGGTGGTAAGCGGAGGTGTAAAATGGGTCAAGGACATGTAACACTGGAACTCCACCTGAATTTATCTATATTGATATTTTCCTCCATAGGTGCCCACCCAGATATTAGCAGATTAATTTAAGTATCTCACAATTTTCTGAACATTGTCTGAGGGATGCTGGACAATCCAGTTTTGTTACACAAGGTGTAAATAGGATTGCCAACCCTCCAGGATTGCCCTGGAATCTCCAGGAAACTGCTGTGAGCAACCTGGGATGAAAACTCAAAGGGGTAATGAAATATATTGGGCTGAATGCAGTTGTTCCGGCGAGGGGAACCCTGCCTTAGCCCTTCAGAGCCCCACGCCCACCCCCCACCCCTTTTTTAAAGAAGATGTGAATGCATTGGAGACGGTTCAGAGGAGGTTTACTAGATTGATACCTGGAATGAGTGGGTTGTCTTATGAGGAAAGATTGGACAGACTGGGCTTGTTTTCACTGGAGTTTAGAAGAGTGAGGGGAGATTGAAGTATATAAGATCCTGAATGGTCTTGACAAGGTGGAAGTGGAAAGGATGTTTCCTCCTGTGGGGGAGTCCAGAACTAGGGGCCACTGTTTTAAAACTTTTAGGACAAGGATGAGGAGAAATTTTTTCTCTGAGGGTTGTGTGACTTTGGAACTCTCTGCCTCAGAAGGTGGTGGAGGCGGGGTCATTGAATATTTTTAAGGTGGAAGTAGATAGATTCTTGTTCGGCAAGGGAATCAAAGATTATCGGCGGTAGATGGGAGTGTGGAATTTGAGACAGAAACAGATCAGCCATGATCTTATTGAATGGCGGAGCAGGCTAGAGGGGCTGAATGGCCTAATTCTGCTCCTAATTTGTATGTTCACAGCCAATGAAGTACTTTTGAAGTGTAGTTGCTGTTGCAATGTAGGAAACAGAGCAACCACTTGACACGCAGCAAGCTCCCCCAAACAGAAATGTGGTAATGGCTAGATAATCTTTTCTTTTGTAATGTTGATTAACAGATAAATATCAGCCAGGACATCAGAGAGAACACCCCTGCTCTTCTTTGAAACAGTGCAATGGAATCTTTTACATCCATCTAAGGGAGTAGGAGGGGGCTTGGTTTAACATTTCATCTGAAAGACAGCACTTCCGACAGTGTAGCCTTCCCTCAGTACTGCACTGGAGTGTCAGTCTAGATTTTTGTTTCTTTAGAGCAGGATTTGAACCCACAACCTTCTGAATGAAAGACAAGAGTGCTATATACTGAGCCCTGACTGACACCCAGCCAACCTGAGTTGACAGCCCTGGGTGAAAAGCCAACACCAGTTAATGCAATCAATGTCAGATAATCAGTGCATAGATCTACAACATGCATTTCCCGTTAACTGTTGGAGATAGCAACATTTTTTGACTGCTGTGAAGCTGCCTGCTTCTTTAAGCTGTTGCAGGTGTTCGACTTCCCACCAGCCCCCAGCTCACAAATGCAGCCAGGATTAGTGCCAGGAGCCCAACTAAAAAAAGTAAGTGAGGCCTATGTTGGAACCTTCAGCTGAGGCAGCCAGGTGGAAATCCCACTCCACCACTTCAAAGCCATGGTTTGTGCTGAGGAGGAAGATCATGACTTGTGTTAAAGAAGCTTGCTGACTTCAAAATCTGAAAATCACCCTCCCCATTAAATCCCGCAGCTGTGTCTGATTTCCTGGCCCCCAACAGGCAAACTCCCAATCAGCAACAACAGCTGACATCTTGTGCCTTTAATGCAAAGAATGCTGCAAGGTACTTCACAGAAACTGAGCCAGCTAGGGAGACATTAGAAGGGGTGACCAAAAGCTTGGGCGCAGAGCTGGCTTTTGGGAAGGTTTGAAACAGAGGAGAAGGAGGGTGTGAAGAAGTGGAGAGGTTTAGGGAAGGAATTTCATGGACAAATTGGAAGCTTGCCCCATTATCAGTAAGGCTAACCTTGCAGATATACATGGGCTTAGTGTATTAATAATTAATGCCTTTCCAGCACTGCCCAAACTTCTGGTTGAAATTACACCTGAATGGAAATTGTGTTGGAGTTCAAAACTAGGGATCAAAGATATAAGATGCTCCCTTATAAATCCAATAGGGAATCCAGGAGAAACCTTTTGACCTAGGTTAGTTAGAATGTGGAACTTGTTGCCACAGGGAGTAGTTGAGGCGAATAGTATAAATGGGAGAAGCTAGATAAACACATGAGAGACAAAGGAACAAAAGGTTATGCTGATAAGGTGAGATCAAAAGAAGTGGAAGGAGGCTGCCTCCTATTTCTCATCTACATGCTGTCCCTCGGTGACATCAAAAACATAAGTTTTCAGCTGTACGCTGATGACACCCAGCTCTGCCTCACCGCCACCTCTCTTGACTCCTGCACTAACTCTAAATTATCAGACTGCTTGTCTAACATCCAGTACTGAATGAGCAGAAATTTCCTCCAATTAAATATTGGGAAGACCCCTTCAGGACCCTCCACAAACTCTGTTACCTAACCACCGACTCCATCCCTCTCCCTGGCAACTGTCTGAGGCTGAACCAGACCGTTTGCAAACTTGGTGTCCTATTTGAATCTGAGATGAGCTTCTGACCACATATCTACCCCAGCGCTAAGACCACCCACTTCCTCCTCTATAACATCGCCCGACTCTTCCCCTGCCTCAGCTCATCTGCTGCTGAAACCTTCATCCATGCCTTTGTCAACTTTTGATTTTACTATTCTAACGCAGTTCGGTGAGTCCTCCCATGTTTTACCATAAACTTGAGGTCATCCAAAACTCTGCTGCATGTCCTTACCACACCAAGTCCCATTCACCTATCACCCGTGTTCGCTGACCTACATTGGCTTCTGATTAAGCAACATCTTGATTTTAAAATTCTCATTCTTATTTTCAAATCCCTTCATGACCTCGCCCCCTCCTTATCTCTGTAATCTCCAGTCCTACAACCCTCCAAGATATCTGCACTCCTCTAATTCTGGACTCTGGTGCATCCCCAATTTTAATCAGTCCACCATTGACGGCAGTGCCTTCAGCTTCCAAGGCCCTAAGCTCTGGAATACCCTCCCTACAATTCTCTACCTCTCTTTCCTTCTTTACGGCACTCCTTGAAACAAACTTCTTTGATTAAGCTTTGGGTCATCCATCCTACTATCTTTTTCTGTGGCTCAGTGTCAAATTTTGTTTGAGAACGATGCTGTGAAGTGCCTTGGAACGTTTTACTACTTTAAAGGTGCTATATAAATATAAGTTGTTGTTGTTGTTGTATGGGGTATAAACATTGGCAAGACCCCCAAACCTGAAGCAGCCAGTTCGCACCTTTTGCATTTCAGAACCATTCCAAGAAGAAATTCAGCAGTACAGCTCAGGCTATGGAGCATAATGTGGGAAAATGTGAAATTGTCCACTTTGGCAGGAAGAATAAAAAGAAGCATACTATCACATGGTGAGCGATTGCAGAGCTCTGAGATGCAGAGGGATCTGGGTGACCTAGTGCATGAATCACAAAAGGTTAGTATGCAGGTACAGCAAGTAATTAGGAAAGCTAACACAATGTAATTGTTTATCGCGAGGGGAATTGAATACAAAAGTAGGGAGGTTATGCTTCAGCTATACAGGGCATTGGTGAGACTACATCTGGAGTACTGTGTACAGTACTGGTCTTCTTATTTAAGGAAGGATGTAAATACATTGGAGGTAGTACAGAGAAGGTTTACTAGACTAATACCTGGAGTGGGCAGGCTGTCTTATGAGGAAAGATTGGACAGGCAAGGCTTGTATCTGCTGGAATTTAGAAGAGTAAGAGGCGACTTGATTGAAACATATAAGATCCTGAGGGGTCTTGACAGGGTGGCTGTGGAAAGGATGTTTCCCCTTGTGGGAGAATTTCGAACTAGGGGTCACTGTTTAAAAATAAGGGGTCACCCATTTAAGACAGAGATGAGGAGAAATTTTTTCTGAGTTGTGAGTCTTTGGAATTCTCTTCCTCAAAGGGTGGTGGAAATAGAGTCTTTGAATATTTTTAAGGCAGAGATAGATAGATTTTTGATAAGCAAGGGGGTGGAAGGTTATCGGGGGTAGGTGGAAATATGGAGTAATCAGTTCAGCCATGAACTTATTGAATGGCAGAGCAGGCTCGAGGGGTTGAGCGGCCTACTCCTGCTCCTAATTCGTATGTTCGTAAGATGTGCATTTATATAGCGCCTTTCACAACCTCAGGACATCCAAAGTGCTGTGCAACTAATGAAGTACTTTTGGTGTATAGTCACTGTTGTAATGTAGGAAGCAATTTGTGCACAGCAAGCTCCTGCAGAGAGTAATGTGACAATAATTTTCGTTTATCGCAAGGTGAAAGGAATATAAAAGTAGGGATCTTTTGCTTCAGTTGTATAGGGTATTGGTGAGACCAGATCTGGAGTACTGTGATAAAAGCAAAATACTGCGGATGCTGGAAATCTGAAACAAAAACAAGAAATGCTGGAATCACTCAGCAGGTCTGGCAGCATCTGTGGAAAGAGAAGCAGAGTTAACGTTTCGGGTCAGTTCCGAAGAAGGGTCACTGACCCGAAACGTTAACTTTGCTTCTCTTTCCACAGATGCTGCCAGACCTGCTGAGTGATTCCAGCATTTCTTGTTTTTGTTTCTGGAGTACTGTGTACAGTTTTGGTCCCCTTATTTGAGAAAGGGTATAAATGCATTAGAGGCAGTGCAGAGAAGATTCACTCGACTGATACCTGGGATGTGAGGGTTATCTTATGAGGAAAGGTCAGACAGTTTGGGTCTGTATCCATTGGAGTTTAGAAGAATGAGAGGTGATCTTATTGAAACATATAAGATCCTGAGGGGACTTGACAGGGTGGATGCTGAGAGGATGTTTCCCCTTGTGGGAGAGACTAAAACTTGGGGACACAGTTTAAGAATAAGGGTTCTCCTATTTAAGGTGGAGATGAGAAATTTCTTGTCTCAGAGGGTTGTGAGTCTTTGGAACTCTCGCCCAGAGAGTGGTGGAGGTGGGGTCATTGAATATTTTAAAGGCAGAGGTAGATAAATTCTTGACTAACAGGGAGTCAAGGGTATCGGGAGCAGGTGGGAAAGTGGAGTTGAGGCCACAATCAGATCAGCCATGATCTTATTGAATGGCGGAGCAGGCATGAAGGGGCTGAATGCCCTATTCCTGCTCCTAATTCGTATGTTCGTATAAACTGATAATCTGGTTTCAATGATGTTAGTTGAGGAATAAATATTGTCTAGGACACCAGGAAGAACTCTCGTGCTCTTCTTAAAGTAGTGTCATGGTATCTTTTATGTCCACCTTAGAGGACAATTGAGGCTTAGCTTTATCATCTCATTCGAGGGATGGTGACTCTGACTGTGTGGCACTCCCTCAATACCGCACTGGAATGTCAGCCAGGATGATGTGCTCAAGTCTGGAGTGGGACTTGGACATACAACGTTCCGACTCAGAGGCCAGCGTGCTACCAACTGAGCCATGGCTGATATCATAGATGCCCGTTAAGATGACCGATGCACCGTTGTTTGAATGATGTGGTTCCCAACTGCATTACCAGCAACTAAACCTCCCGAATATCTGAGGAAAAGACACCCTTCTCTGAGCCTCTTGGTGACATTGCCTACTCGTACTCCTGGGAGCACAGCTGCCACTTTCAGCAGGCCTTGTGTTATTGTTCCATTTAGCACTTGCACAACACACTTCGCCAGCATTCATTCATTAACGCAACACCTCACTTGCTGCCAACCCCACATAAAGCCTTTTAACGTCTGTTTTATAGCTCATTGTAAATCTGTTGTCACTGTGCCTTTGTACTGCTCGAAGCAAGCAGCATCAGGAGTATCTGAATAATGATTCTGCAGCAAATAAATAGAACTCAAATCACCTCCCTTCCTATGCTTATTGATTTTTAGCCTAGAACGTTACAGCCTTGCAATGCACTGATATATTATGAAATGTAAAAGTCATGAAAATCCCATTTGGGAGTCCAAGGCACGGTGATTGTACACCAAGCTAATATACATCAATCCTGTCAGCATCTGTGAAGAGAAAAGGCTGGCTATATGTTGAGTGTGGAACATTCTGTCACAATTTTAAAAGATTTTAACTCTTAGGCCTTATTTCAGTGTTGGTTGTGAGGAATATTGGGAAGCAGCAGGCCCCAGACGATGGGTGCCAGGGGAACGGGAGGTTGCAGAGTGCAGACAAATAGAGAGTTGGAGACTATACAGCAGCATAGACACTGTGAAAACACATTGATCCAGAGATGGAGACAAAGCACATAGGGACCAATTTTTGAAGGGACAATTGTAACCCTGCCTGTTGAATGGGAATGTGACAGGCAGGTGGTTAAAATGGCCTTTGCATGCTTCACTCTCCATTCCTCTTGTGTGTCTACCACCACGTTTTAACTGCTGGGTTATTGACAGAGTGGGGACCTCATTAGCATTTAAGTCCTATGATGTAATTAGGGCCTGTCGTGATTTTTATGGACAGTCGTGCTCAGTGCTGGACCCACCAGTGAAAGCTGCTAGTAAGTAGGTGTTTGACCAGGAGAGGCCTGTGAAAGGTGAGTATTTTAGTAAAAAATCTGGTTTTGTTCTGGGCCGGGAAGAGCAGGACTGCTCTTCACAAGGAAACCTCAGGCCTATCTTTCCCTGGACATCCTTCCCCCAACTGTGATCATCTCCAGACCTCTGTCATCAATTGCCTTACGCTGGGATAGTTCCTTCAGGCCCCCTGGGGCAGCCTGCTGCTCCCATCCACCCTCCAGCTAGCGCTTCCCACCAGGTGGGGCAGGAGATGCACGACCAACATTTAATTCTGGCCTGGGAGTTTAAAATCTCTTGGACCCTCAAACTGTGGGAGTCCGGTTTGTTTGTCATTGCTTTGGCCCCCCCCACCCGCACAGCCCCCACCTGAAGTTAATATCCAGGCTTTAAAAGTCTGCGTCACAAATCACAGCAGGGGCACTGTAGTAAAACCCTAAATCTGGGAATTTCATGCCCATTCTTAAAATTAAATAAAACTGCTCCCACCCCACCCCCACTCCCTATCAATTTCCAAACCCTGATAATTATATAAGTGCAGTGACAGGGATGTTCAAGTAATGGCAGTGAATTTCCACAGGGATTCTCCCTATCAGCTGCCGTAATTTTATCAGAAGGTCTGCAGAATTCCCTGGACAAGTGGCGTAAGCACCTTTTACACTATTTCTCCAAGGTTTCCATGGATTTTCAGTGGAGATTATAGTCAATGATTAATAGACTTTACACATAAATTTAACCCCCCCCCCCCCTCTTCTCCCCGATTAATATCTTCACACCAGGAAACTTCTTTCTTATGCCTCAATTAAGTTTTTGCAATCAGTCTTAAAAAGGAGCAAACATTCGCAGCAATCTCCAGAAAGTTCCTTTTGAGGAAAATGAAAGATTTTAAATGTTACATTTGAGCAGCTTCTTTGTGACATATAATAAAAAGCAGGTGGATTGTAAAACAGGCAGTCGATTTGCTATTGCCCGATACCAATTTCATCCCAACATTTTTGAGGACCAACACCAAATAAACACAACTGTGGCCCTCAGAAACCATCAGCTCATCTTAATACTGTTATACCTCATCTTAATACTGTTATACCTCACGTTCATGAGCAATCAATAGTAGGAGAGAATCATATCCAGTTGATTGATTCTGATGGACTCAAGTCTTGAAGCAATCTGATTGCTTTTGGTAGGTTCAATTTGAGCCTTGACTTTAGGTTATACCTTTATTATCTCGGGGATCAACTTTTTAAGTGGTCTTTCAACTGGGCTTCGCACATCCACAAGCTGCAACTCATCCAGAGCCTTGCGCTTCCAAAACACCAGTCCCCCTCAGGATCTATTAACTCCATCTTCCCCAGCAAATAATTTAATACCTTTAATCTCATCTTCAGGTGCCACCCCATGTTTTCACAGTGACCACCTTGTGCCATACATTCTGCTTCCATCATTCCCTCCTCTAACACATGTCCATTCCTCATTCTCATCCTCTTCACTCCACTAATGGTAGCCATTCTTTATGACATCTTGGTCCTCCCTTTTGGATTCTGCCCCACCCACCACCCTCCCAAACCTAATCACTGTCTGGCTTATCAGGTAGAAGTAAAAGATCTCACAGCACTATTTGAAGTAACACAGGGCAGTTCTCTCCGGTGTCCTGGCCAATATTTATCCCTCAATGAAAAAAACAGATAATGTGGTCAATATCACATTGCTGTTTGTGGGAGCTTGCTGTGCACAAATTGGCTCCTGTGTTTCCTACATTACAATAGTGACCACACTTCAAAAGTACTTCAATGGCTGAAAGCGCTTTGGGACATCCTGAGGTCATGAAAGGTGCTACATAAAGGCTATATAAAGGCTTTCAAACAGGCAGGAGTTATGTCAGAACTGGTTGGTTGGAACAAGAATCAAGTCGGGGGGGGATTTGGGATGCTGGGGATCCAAAGGAACAATCTTGGCATAAAGTTAGTGCTGGCCAAGGGCTTTTGCAGCCTTTGCTGTCACTGATGAGGCAAGGCTGGGATTGGGTAGACCTATGGACTCCTTCCTGGGCCTTGTGGGGAGCAGTTCAATGACTTCAAGGGAAATAAAAATCAGGGAGATGTAGAATCAGCTGCCAACTCGCTATCACCCGGTTTACACTATTGCACAGAGTCAGAATCTGGCCCATGGTGATTTAGTCCCTTAAACATGTTCGGATCTTATCCCTGAAGGCTCAGTTTGCAGAAGATTTATGGGACTAATGATTTCCTTGGTATTGTGAACAATCATTCATGTGTTAATTATTTTAGATGATTATTATTAAACCATTTAAAAAGTCAGCTAAATGCCTCCATACAATTAACAATGAACCATTTACAAAATCAGTGAGGAGTCTGGAGCCATCTGTTGAAGGTTTTAGTCAAAGTGAATGACTGAGTGCTTAATTCTCGGAAAGTGACATTTGGGAAATTGAGGAGAGACAACGTGCATTTAATGTGCTGTGAGGCAGACAGAAACTCCCCTGTATTTCATACTGAAATTCCTGCAGCGCTGGAGGTACAGGAGATCTAAGCATCGCTTTACATTCCAGCCTTTCGTAGATGCCCAGGATGATTCTGTATTGATTTAAAGAGAGGTTTGAAATTCTGCTACATACTGCAGACATAGAATTAACGGAACGACCCAGCGGTGAGAATATTATGGCCTTGTGAGATACGCCATCTGCCATGCCCGAACTGGAAATGTCCTTTCCCATGCTCAGTGGTGAGATAGCCATTTATTTTACATGCTATTTACAAAGACTCCAATAAAAAGTGCCCGTGGTGGCCACGGCTTTGCAACTACCAGCCTTGAACCAGGTACTATAGGAATTGTGTGTGAATGGGCCAGGTTCACTCATATTTGACTTGTCCTACACCGTCCCGCGTAGGAGAGTTTTTCTCCTGCTCAGCCTCCCCTCCTCTCCCAGCTACTTATGAAAATTTTGCTTTCCTGCTTGGCAAAATTTGTACCCGCTCCCCTTCCCACCCCTTTCCCCCACAACCCCATCCCCACCCATCCACTTGGCCCCTCTACCGCCTGTTTGCTACCTTGCCATACTGACAGCAGGAGCTTATTTTGTAGGAAACCATGGACAAATCCAATGATATCACTCAGGAGATCACAGGGTGCCTTGATCACCCTGGATCAGCCCAGGGAATCGCACTCTTGGGTCAAAGGGTGCAGGCTCAGTGGACTGTCTGAAAATGAAGGTTGAGTAGCAGCTGTTAGAAAGATGCACATTCACACGCGTCATTTGGTGTTGCTTGTCATAAAAGAGCTAGACACTGAGATAGTGGAAGTAGGACGCCCAAGCCAGACCACCCTGTTGCATGTAAATGAAGACGCGGAAGCGCTCTCTGGTTTCCTGCCCCATTTCCTTCCACATTAGGACTGGCCCTATGGACTGCCAAGAGAAAGGCCATGTGCCCTGGGACAGCAATGGTACAGTGTCGCAGTTGGAAAGGGAAGGCCTAGCATTGTCCACTCTCCCTCCTTTCTGGCTCAAAAAGCATGAAGGCTTGAGATCCATTTGAGGCCTTGCAGTGAAAACCTGAAAACATCTTTTGGGCACATCTGTTCCCTTTAAGAAAGCCTAGTCCTTGCCTTCATGGTATTTTCCTTCCCTGGTCTCTCTCTGTGGTGGGGTTTGCACTGGGGATCCACTCTGCACAGTAAATGTGCCCTGACCTCAAGGCATCCCAAAGCACTTTACAGCCAATTAAATACTTTTGAAGTGTTGGCACTGTTGTAATCTAGGAAACGTGGCAGTATATTTGTGCACAGCAACTCCCACAAACAGCAATGTAATAATGATATTTTGTTTCACTGATGTTGGTTGAGAGATAAATATTGGCAAGGACACAGTCCAGAACTCCCCAGTTTTTCTTCGTATAGTGCTGTGGGATCGGTTATGTTCACCTGAAAGGGCAGGCAGGGTGTTGGTTTAATGTCCTTTCCCACAGACAACACCTCCAACAGTGTAGCACTCCTTTGGTACTGCACTGGAGTGTCAGCCTAGGATCATGTGGTCAGTTCTTTGAAGTGGAGTGGCTGAGTGACAGGAAACAAAGTGTAGTGGTTAATGGATGTTTTTCGGGCTGGAAGAAGGTTTGTAGTGGAGTTCCCCAGGCGTTAGTGTTGGGACTGTTGCTTTTCCTGATATATATTAATGACTTAGCCTTGGTGTACAGGGCACAATTTCAAAGTTTGAGGATGATATGAAACTTGGAAGCATTGTGAACTATGAGAAGGATAGTGTAGAACTTTAAAAGGACATAGACAGGTTGGTGGAATAGGCAGACAGGTGGCAGATGAGGTTCAATGCAGAGAAATGTGAAGTGATTCATTTTGGTAGGAAGAACATGGAGAGACAATATAGAATAAAGGGTACAATTCTAAAGGGGGTGCAGGAGCAGAAGGACCTAGGTGTATATGTGCATAAGTCATTGATGGTGGCAGGACCGGTTCAGAGAGCAGCTTATAAAGCATACAGTATCCTGGGCTTTATTAATAGAGGCATAGAGTACAAGAACAAGGAAGTTATGTTGAACTTGTATAAGACACTAGTGCGGCCTTAGCTGGAGTATTGCATCCAGTTCTGGGCATTGCACCTGAGGAAAGATGTGAGGACATTGGAGAGAGTACAGAAAAGATTCACGAGAATGGTTCCAGGGATGAGGAACTTTGGTTATGAAGATAGATTGGAGAAGTTAGGACTGTTTTCCTTGGAGAAGAGAAGGGTGAGAGGTGATTTGATAGAGGTATTCAAAATCATGAGGGGTCTGGACAGAGTAGATAGAGAGAAACTGTTCCCACTCGTGAAAGGATTGAAAATGAGAGGGCACAGATTTAAAGTATTTGGTAAGAGAAGCCAAAGTGACATGAGGAAAAACTTCTTTATGCAGCAAGTGGTTAAGGTCTGGAATGTTCTGCCTAAGAGTGTGGTAGAGGCAGGTTCAATTGAAGCATTCAAAAGGGAATTAGTCTGTTATATGAAAGGGAAGAATGTGCAGGGTTATGGGGAGAAGGCAGGGGAATGGAACTGAGGGAATTGCTCTTTTGGACAGCCGGTGCAGACATGATGGGCTGAATGGCCTCCTTCTGCTCTGCAACAATTCTGTGCTGGAACCTATAATCTTCCAAATCAGAGTGATGAGTGCTACCACCGAGCCACAGCTGATACCTGCCCACTCCCACATCCTCAGAAAGTATGCACTGTAAACATTTGTTGCTACAGCACAGTGTTCACTCATTAGCCTATATGGCTGGCCTTCAGGTGCCAGCTATTAATGGCAGCTCCACAGAAAGCCCGAGTGTCTCCACCTTTGGCTTTACTGTTGTCGGAGGGGAGGGTGCAAGCAGACGGCAAAGGAAGCTATTATCTCCGGAAAATTCTACAAATGAAGGGCAAAAGCAACAGATGCGAGCTAGAAAACATTTTAACTAAAGGGACATTGTTTTGAAAAAAGACATCTGAGGAACAAAAGGGGAAGTTCAAAGCAGGTCTTCTAAGGGCCGGCATCAGTGATCTGCTAACAGCGGCTTTAGTTTCCTTAATGGGTCAATGTGGACTTTATCCAGCTGGCAAGGAACATTATATTTGTTTTTCAAAGAATTCAGGAATATGCGCTGCTCTTTAATTTCATTCGGCCCAGAAAAAGGGTACGGTGCAATCAGCCATCTTGAGGACATCTCTAATCCTTTCCTTCCTTGGCTTTGTTGATGGTTAGTGACATGCACAGTGAAGCTGTTTCCATGACTTCGCTAGGCACTATTATGTCTGTGTTCCATCTGTGTAGTGTGATCCTGCTGACCCTGCCGGAACACAAGGCAGATAAGCTAAATTTTGAGTTGCTGAGAACAGAACCTGGGAAAATAAAATGGTGAATATTGGCAAACAATGATGTGGAACAACAGTGGGAAACATTTAAAAAGGTGTTCAACAGAGTCCAAGAAAAATATATTCTGCGAAAAACATGAGCAAACTAAACACTATTGAGACACCATGGATGAATAAAGATGTAAGGGAATAATTGAGCAGAAGGAAAGAGGTGATCACGACATGGATAGTAGGGGAGAGCATTGACAAGGGAAAAGATGAAGAGATTAAGAGGGAAGTAAAAAAATAGGGAAGCGAAGAGGAACTATGAAATTAAATTGTTGAGGAACATAAAACAAAATAGTAAAATACTCTACAGTCACATCGATTAAAAAAGGAAAGTCAGGATGGGGACAGGGCCATGAAGGATTGTGTCAAGAGAAATGATATGCCAAATAAGGAATATTAATTAATCGGTTGGAAACTTTCATTAAACTTTTAATGGAAAAAATCCTGCAGTTAACTTATAAAAAGCTGGCAGCCAAGATGGCCACTGCAATTTGCATCTGAAACACCATTTCACATTCCAAGGTCCAAAGAGGAGACAGAGAGTTGAGGAGCATGGACCCAGAACAATGGCTTGCTCTAAGTGATTGAATTACCTAAGATTGCTTCAGTAGCACGGCATTCAAGACAATCCTAACACCTTGTCTGGAATTTTACGCCACCCTGTCGAGCCGAATGATGGCTGGGGGGGGGGGGGGGGTGTGGTGTAAAATGGAGCGGGATGCTCCGGGAGGCCTTCCTGACCCGCTCCTGCCTTCGCCCCACTTTATGTAGGGTGGGGAGGGGCAGAAGGGGCCGCCCACCCCAGGCCAATCGAGGCCCTTAAGTTGCCAATTAATGGCCTTCGTCTGCCTCCACGGGGCTTTTACCCATGGCAAGTGGGTGGCCTGGAGCTGGGAAAGGCCACCCACTGAAAGTTGTCGGCCTCCCAGTGCCTTGGGTGCGGGGGGGGGGGAGCCCTGACAATCGGGTACAGGGTGCCCGATTGAGGGCCACCCCCGCTTCTCCAACCACTGCCAGGGGCAAGACGACCCTCTTTCCCCCAGACGACCACCGTTGACTTGTTGGGGCACGACTGATTACACCTGATGAGGCAACCCAAACCTACCTGTAGTCCTGGCTCCATTTCCTCAGCTGATGGCGCTGCTGCGACTAAGAGCTGCTGGCCCAATGATTGGCTGGCAGCTCAATGACGCGGGACTTCCTCCCTCAAGTGGGTGGAAGTCCCGCCTCGGAACAATTAAAACCTGGGGAACCTGTAAAATATGGGACAAATCCCCAGGCTATGCAGAAGCGGGTTTGCCATCGAATTCTATGTCGGTGGCCAGCTCCCGTCCGCCCGACATAAAATCTAGCCCCTTGACTTTGAAAGAGCAAACCCATTCAAGTGTAAATATTGGCATCCTGGGGCCTGGGGAGCCAATTTCGAACCTTGAATCTCATTAGAAGGTTCCAGAGAGTACACTGATGCAGTCATGTGACCCTCTGTCCATCTCTGAAAGCTGGGAGTTCCCTTGAACAAATGAGAGACAAGCAGTAACTCAGACTGTGCAGCAGCAGACAGGCTGTGTGCCTCCCTTTCTCTCTCCAGATAACACCACAAGTTTGAAAGCTGTCTGCGACTGTGGACCCTCCAAGCCTACAGATTGCTACAGAGACCAGGGGAAGAGAGTCACCTACAAGTCAGCCTCCAAGAAAATCCTGAGCCAAGTGGACCAGCCACAAAGTGCACTTTGACCGGCCAAAGACTTCAAGAATACAACTTCAGCCAGAAGACCACTGAATCATCCAACCTCACAGACTGTGTATTTGATTTCTATTTATTCTGGACTCTAATCCAACCTCAAAATCTACTTCTCACTCTGTAATCTATTTGTGTGTGTGTGATTCTCGTGTGAATGTGTAGCATATTTTTAAACATTTTTTTTGGATCAGGTTTAGATAATAGAACATAATAAGCTCACCTCTTTCTTGTTTGAATTCAAAAAAACCTGTTTGATTGGTTCTTTCAAGATCACATTAAAGATAAAAGGTAAAACACTCACTGAGGTGGTAAACACAACCACTGTTTAAAAAGGAGTAAACTCTGTTGCGGTCAAAGAAGAGGAAGGGCAAGAGGAGCAACTGTGACCCCCTCCTCCCCTGGCAGTTACAATAGGTAGTGGTGATCTGCCGAAGGGCAGGGCTTCTGCTCATTTCTCCACTCCTCACGGTCCTGCACTTTCCTCTTCAGTTCCTCATAAGAATCTCCCATTTTTTAACTTCCATGAGAAATGAGCAATATAACTAGATAAAAGTACATGAGGTGGTTTCCTGTTGCCTTCCTCACGTGGGCTTTAAAGGAACACAAGACCTCTTCCCAAAGGATCCTCTGCCTGTAAGCAAGTGGTGTCCCTCACGGTTCTAGCTCTTCCACCATCACCATCGAAAATTCACTGGTTCCGCCATTGTCCATGGCTCGTAACCCTGAGCATGGGAACTCTGAAGGGATGGATTGGATAAAATCACAGGCAGTAACAGCAAAATGGCAGGAATATTAAACAGTTACTTTGTTTCAGTATTTACGAGGGGGACAGATCTGGTAGACATGATATCAGAAGATAAGATTAGAAATGATATAACTGCATTATAAAGAGCAAGAGGAGGAATATGAAATAAAGTAGTCAAACTCAAAGAAGATAAAACCACTGGTCCAGATCAATTGCATATTAAAAGAGTGTAGGGAGGCTAAAGCAGAGGCACTATTACACATATTTGATAATTAGTTAGAAAAAGGTGTAGTGCCAGTGGACTGGCAGATAGCAAATGGAATATCTATATTTAAGAAGGGAGCTGGAACATGCTCTGGGAACTATAGAGCAGTCAGCTTAACATTGGTGGGAGGAAAGAAAATGGAATCCCTACTAAAGGAGAAAATAGAAAAAACATCAGTGGCAGTGTAAAGGAGCAGGCCTGACACAGAGCACAGCGACACTGGTGGAAGTATAAAGGAACAGGCCTGAGAGAAAGCACAGCAAAACTGGCTGCATTATAAAGGAGTGGGCCGATGGGGAGCACAGTGAGACTGGCTGCATTATAAAGGAGTGGGCCAATGAGGAGCACAGTGAGACTGGCTGCATTATAAAGGAGTGGGCCGAGGGGGAGCACAGTGAGATTGGCTGCATTATAAAGGAATGGGCCGATGGGGAGCACAGTGAGACTGGCTGCATTATAAAGGAGTGGGCCGAGGGGGTGCACAGTGAGACTGGCTGCATTATAAAGCAGTGGGCCGAGGGGGAGCACAGTGAGACTGGTGGCAGTATAGAGGAGTCGGCCGAGGGGGAGCACAGCGAGACTGGCTGCATTATAAAGGAGTGGGCCGATGGGGAGCACAGTGAGACTGGCTGCATTATAAAGGAGTGGGCCGAGGAGAAGCACAGTGAGACTGGCTGCATTATAAAGGAGTGGGCCGAGGAGAAGCACAGTGAGACTGGCTGCATTATAAAGGAGTGGGCCGAGGGGAAGCACAGTGAGACTGGCTGCATTATAAAGGAGTGAGCCGAGGGGGTGCACAGTGAGACTGGCTGCATGAGAAGGAGTGGGCCGAGGGGGAGCACAGTGAGATTGGCTGCATTATAAAGGAATGGGCCGATGGGGAGCACAGTGAGACTGGCTGCATTATAAAGGAGTGGGCCGAGGGGGTGCACAGTGAGACTGGTGGCAGTATAAAGGAGTGGGCCGAGGGGGAGCACAGTGAGACTGGCTGCATTATAAAGGAGTGGGCCGAGGGGGAGCACAGTGAGATTGGCTGCATTATAAAGGAATGGGCCGATGGGGAGCACAGTGAGACTGGCTGCATTATAAAGGAGTGGGCCGAGGGGGTGCACAGTGAGACTGGCTGCATTATAAAGCAGTGGGCCGAGGGGGAGCACAGTGAGACTGGTGGCAGTATAAAGGAGTCGGCCGAGGGGGAGCACAGTGAGACTGGCTGCATTATAAAGGAGTGGGCCGATGGGGAGCACAGTGAGACTGGCTGCATTATAAAGGAGTGGGCCGAGGAGAAGCACAGTGAGACTGGCTGCATTATAAAGGAGTGGGCCGAGGGGAAGCACAGTGAGACTGGCTGCATTATAAAGGAGTGAGCCGAGGGGGTGCACAGTGAGACTGGCTGCATGAGAAGGAGTGGGCCGAGGGGGAGCACAGTGAGATTGGCTGCATTATAAAGGAATGGGCCGATGGGGAGCACAGTGAGACTGGCTGCATTATAAAGGAGTGGGCCGAGGGGGTGCACAGTGAGACTGGCTGCATTATAAAGCAGTGGGCCGAGGGGGAGCACAGTGAGACTGGTGGCAGTATAAAGGAGTGGGCCGAGGGGGAGCACAGTGAGACTGGCTGCATTATAAAGGAGTGGGCCGAGGGGGAGCACAGTGAGACTGGCTGCATTATAAAGGAGTGGGCCGAAGGGGAGCACAGTGAGACTGACTGCATTATAAAGGAGTGGGCCGAGGGGGAGCACAGTGAGACTGGCTGCATTATAAAGCAGTGGGCGGAGGGGGAGCACAGTGAGACTGGCTGCATTATAAAGGAGTGGGTGGAGGGGGAGCACAGTGAGACTGGCTGCATTATAAAGCAGTGGGCCGAGGGGGAGCACAGTGAGACTGGCTGCATTATAAAGCAGTGGGCCGAGGGGGAGCACAGTGAGACTGGCTGCATTATAAAGGAGTGGGCGGAGGGGGAGCACAGTGAAACTGGCTGCATTATAAAGGAGTGGGCCGAGGGGGAGCACAGTGAGACTGGCTGCATTATAAAGGAGTGGGCCGAGGGGGAGCACAGTGAGACTGACTGCATTATAAAGCAGTGGGCCGAGGGGGAGCACAGTGAGACTGGCTGCATTATAAAGGAGTGGGCGGAGGGGGAGCACAGTGAGACTGGCTGCATTATAAAGGAGTGGGCTGAAGGGAGCACAGTGAGATCGGCAACAGTATAAAGGAACAGGCCTGAGAGAAAGCACAACGAGACCAGTGGCAGTATAAAGGAGTGGGCCGAGGGGGAGTACAGTGAGACCGGCTGCATTATAAAGGAGTGGGCCGAGGGGGAGTACAGTGAGACCGGCTGCAGTATGAAGGAGTGGGCCTGAGAGAGAGCACAGCGAGACTGGCTGCATTATAAAGGAGTGGGCTGAAGGGAGCACAGTGAGATCGGCAACAGTATAAAGGAACAGGCCTGAGAGAAAGCACAACGAGACCAGTGGCAGTATAAAGGAGTGGGCCGAGGGGGAGTACAGTGAGACCGGCTGCATTATAAAGGAGTGGGCCGAGGGGGTGTACAGTGAGACCGGCTGCAGTATGAAGGAGTGGGCCTGAGAGAGAGCACAGCGAGACTGGCTGCATTATAAAGGAGTGGGCCGAGAGGGTGCACAGTGAGACTGGGTCATTATAAAGGAGTGGGCTGAAGGGAGCACAGTGAGATCGGCAACAGTATAAAGGAACAGGCCTGAGAGAAAGCACAACGAGACCAGTGGCAGTATAAAGGAGTGGGCCGAGGGGGAGTACAGTGAGACTGGCTGCAGTATGAAGGAGTGGGCCTGAGAGAGAGCACAGCGAGACTGGCTGCATTATAAAGGAGTGGGCCGAGGGGGAGCACAGTGAGACTGGCTGCATTATAAAGGAGTGGGCCGAGGGGGAGTACAGTGAGACCGGCTGCATTATAAAGGAGTGGGCCGAGGGGGTGTACAGTGAGACCGGCTGCAGTATGAAGGAGTGGGCCTGAGAGAGAGCACAGCGAGACTGGCTGCATTATAAAGGAGTGGGCCGAGGGGGAGCACAGTGAAACTGGCTGCATTATAAAGGAGTGGGCCGAGGGGGAGCACAGTGAGACTGGCTGCATTATAAAGGAGTGGGCCGAGGGGGAGTACAGTGAGACCGGCTGCAGTATGAAGGAGTGGGCCTGAGAGAGAGCACAGCGAGACTGGCTGCATTATAAAGGAGTGGGCTGAAGGGAGCACAGTGAGATCGGCAACAGTATAAAGGAACAGGCCTGAGAGAAAGCACAACGAGACCAGTGGCAGTATAAAGGAGTGGGCCGAGGGGGAGTACAGTGAGACCGGCTGCATTATAAAGGAGTGGGCCGAGGGGGTGTACAGTGAGACCGGCTGCAGTATGAAGGAGTGGGCCTGAGAGAGAGCACAGCGAGACTGGCTGCATTATAAAGGAGTGGGCCGAGAGGGTGCACAGTGAGACTGGGTCATTATAAAGGAGTGGGCTGAAGGGAGCACAGTGAGATCGGCAACAGTATAAAGGAACAGGCCTGAGAGAAAGCACAACGAGACCAGTGGCAGTATAAAGGAGTGGGCCGAGGGGGAGTACAGTGAGACTGGCTGCAGTATGAAGGAGTGGGCCTGAGAGAGAGCACAGCGAGACTGGCTGCATTATAAAGGAGTGGGCCGAGGGGGAGCACAGTGAGACTGGCTGCATTATAAAGGAGTGGGCCGAGGGGGAGTACAGTGAGACCGGCTGCATTATAAAGGAGTGGGCCGAGGGGGTGTACAGTGAGACCGGCTGCAGTATGAAGGAGTGGGCCTGAGAGAGAGCACAGCGAGACTGGCTGCATTATAAAGGAGTGGGCCGAGGGGGAGCACAGTGAAACTGGCTGCATTATAAAGGAGTGGGCCGAGGGGGAGCACAGTGAGACTGGCTGCATTATAAAGGAGTGGGCCGAGGGGGAGCACAGTGAGACTGGCTGCATTATAAAGGAGTGGGCCGAGAGGGTGCACAGTGAGACTGGGTCATTATAAAGGAGTGGGCTGAAGGGAGCACAGTGAGATCGGCAACAGTATAAAGGAACAGGCCTGAGAGAAAGCACAACGAGACCAGTGGCAGTATAAAGGAGTGGGCCGAGGGGGAGTACAGTGAGACCGGCTGCATTATAAAGGAGTGGGCCGAGGGGGAGTACAGTGAGACCGGCTGCAGTATGAAGGAGTGGGCCTGAGAGAGAGCACAGCGAGACTGGTGGCAGCATAAAGGAGTAGGCCGAGGGGGAGCACAGTGAGATTGGCTGCATTATAAAGGAGTAGGCCGAGGGGGAGCACAATGAGACTGGCTGCAGTATAAAGGAGTAGGCCGAGGGGGAGCACAGTGAGACTGGCTGCATTATAAAGGAGTAGGCCGAGGGGGAGCACAGTGAGACTGGCTGCAGTATAAAGGAGTAGGCCGAGGGGGAGCACAGTGAGACTGGCTGCAGTATAAAGGAGTAGGCCTAGGGGGAAGCACAGTGAGACTGGCTGCATTATAAAGGAGTGGGCCGAGGGGGAGTACAGTGAGACTGGCTGCAGTATAAAGGAGTGGGCCGAGGGGGAGTACAGTGAGACTGGCTGCAGTATAAAGGAGTGGGCCAAGGGGGAGCACAGTGAGACTGGCTGCAGTATAAAGGAGTGGGCCGAGGGGGAGTAGTGAGACCGGCTGCAGTATAAAGGAGTAGGCCTAGGGGGAAGCACAGTGAGACTGGCTGCATTATAAAGGAGTGGGCCGAGGGGGAGTACAGTGAGACTGGCTGCAGTATAAAGGAGTGGGCCAAGGGGGAGCACAGTGAGACTGGCTGCAGTATAAAGGAGTGGGCCGAGGGGGAGTAGTGAGACCGGCTGCAGTATAAAGGAGTGGGCCGAGGGGGAGTAGTGAGACCGGCTGCAGTATAAAGGAGTGGGCTGAGGGGGAGTAGTGAGACCGGCTGCAGTATAAAGGAGTAGGCCGAGGGGGTGCACAGTGAGACTGGCTGCATTATAAAAGTGGGCCGAGTGGGAGTACAGTGAGACCGGCTGCATTATAAAGGAGTGGGCCGAGGGGGTGCACAGTGAGACTGGCTGCATTATAAAGGAGTGGGCCGAGGGGGAGCACGGTGAGACTGGCTGCATTATAAAGGAGTGGGCCGAGGGGGAGCACAGTGAGACTGGCTGCATTATAAAGGAGTGGAACGAGGGGGAGTACAGTGAGACCGGCTGCATTATAAAGGAGTGGGCCGAGGGGGAGCACATTGAGACCGGCTGCAGTATAAAGGAGCAGGCCGAGGGGGAGCAGTGAGACTGGCTGCATTATAAAGGTGTGGGCCGAGGGGGAGTACAGTGAGACCGGCTGCAGTATAAAGGAGTGGGCCGAGCAGGAGCACAGTGAGACTGGTGGCAGGGGAAGAGGGATGTGCACCACCATATTGAAGTAGAAAAGAGAAATAAAGTGCGTAATGTGAGAGCATTAGACTGTACTAGAGAGGAGAGCGGACTGAAAAAGACTATGAAGGATGCAAAGACAGGATTACAATGCATATGTGTAAACGCACAAATTGTGCTGAATAAGGTTGGTGAGCTACAAGCACAAAAAGCAGTATGGGAATATGATGTAGCGGCAATAACGGAAACGTGACTTAAAAAAGGTGAGGACTGAGCGCTTAATATACAAGGATCATAAAGTGTTCAGAAAAGATAGAGAAGGAAAAAAGAGGTGTGCTGGCAGTACTGATTAGGGAAGACATTGTAGTATTGGAAAGGGAGGATGTCCTTGAGGGGGTAAGAACAGAATCCATTTGGTTAGAGTTGAGGAGCAAAAAGGGTATGATCCCAGGGGTATTCTATAGGCTCCAAATAGTGAGAGTGATAGAGGAGCAAATCTGCAGGGAAATCACAGAGACGTGCAAGAACTATAGAGTGGTGATATTGGGGGACTTTAATTACACGAATATCGATTGGGATAATTTTCGAGTAAAGGGTAAAGAGGTGGAGGAATTTCTGAAATGAGTTCAGGAGAACTTCCTTGAACAGTATGTTCTCAGCCCGATTTAGAAAGGAGGCATTGCTGGATCTGGTGCTGGGAAATGAGGTGAGCCAAGTGGACCAAGTGTCTGTTGGGAAGCATATTGGTAAGAGTGATCATTGTATCATAAGGTTTAGACTAGCAATGCAGAAAAGCAAGGAACAAAATAAGGACGAGCATCTAGATTGGAAGAGGGCTAATTTCAATGCAATGAGAAGGGATCTAGCCAGGGTAAAATGGAACCAAAGACTGACAGGAAGAGCTGTATCAGAACAATGGGTGATCTTTAAGGAAGAGATGCTTCAGGTACAGGCTAGGTACATTCAAACAAGGGTGAAAGGTAAGGGAATCAAAAATAGGGCTCCTTGGATGACGAGGGAGATAGAGATTGTGATGAAACAAAAAGAGAGGGTGTATGATGCATATCAGGTGAATTCTTCAAATGAGAACCGAGCCGTATACAATAGGTTAAGAAGAGAGATGAAAAGGAAAATAATACTGGCAAAGAGAGAATATGAGAGTAGAATGGCAGTAAACATAAAAGGGAACCCAAAAATCATCTACTGGCATGTAAATAGTAAGCGGGTAGTAAGAGGTGGAGTAGGGCCTATTAGGGACAAAGAGAGTAATATATGCGTAGAGGCACAGGACAAGACAGAATACTTAATGAGTACTTTGTATCAGTGTTCACAAAGGAAGTGGAATCTGACAAAATATCGGTAGAAGCGGAGAGGGTAGAGGCAATGGATAGGGTAAAAATTGGGAGGGAGGAGATACTAAAGAGGCTGGCTACGCTTAGGGTAGATAAGTCATCTGGTCCGGATGGCTTACATCCCAGGTTGCTAAAGGAAGTGGGGGTGGAGATAGCAGAATGGTTTGCCATAATCTTCCAATCTTCCCTGGATACAGGGGAGGTGCCAGAGGATTGGGGAGTGGGAAACGTGACACCCTTATTCAAGAAAGGGTGTGAGGACAGGCCTAGCAACTAAAAGCCTGTTAGTTTAACATCAGTGGTAGATAAGAGTTTAGAAACAATTGTTACGATTAGGTGAGAAATGTATCTAGGGGTCTTTTGCTGTCTTTACCTAGTCTTAGTGTAAAAGGGTTTAATTTTAAACACATTGTGTTTTGAGCTTCCCTTTTTGTGAATCCTTGTTCACAATTTTCCAATTATAAGATAAAGCAACCAATTCACACAGGCTTTCTGGGGTTTAAAGAAGAAAGATGAAATTTTATTAAAACTTAACACTTAAACTCGAATACGATTCACGCCTACAGATATATGATGCACCCACGCTAGCATGCACACACGATATACACATGCAGATAGGGACAGAAAAGGGCAGAGGAAAATATAGTAGAGAGGGGTTTGAGGCAATATCTTGTTACGGCACTTAGATCTCACTGTAGTCCTTTTCTAAGTAGTCTTGCTTTTCATTGAGGCCCAGTAGTCTTCTTAAAATCCTGTTTACATAGGAAATTTTTCTCTCTTTGATTTTCATGTATTTTCCCAAGATTCAATTCCGTGGGAAGGAGATGGAGCAGGCAGACAGGAGAGAGTTCTCCTTCCGTCCCAGGAGCACATGGCATTCTGAGTTCAAATCCTTTGTTGGAAGTTCAAATTCAAAAAAACTCCAGCCAGGATGGTAGACAGTGATGTTCCCCAAGGGTCAGTGTTGGGACCACTGGTTTTTTTGCTATATATAAATGACTTGGATCATGGAATACAGAGTAGAGTCTCACAATTTGCTCATGACACCAAACTTGGAGGTGTGGCAAACAGTGAGGATGATATGAACTGCCTGCAATGGGACATAGATAGGCGAGCAGAATGGGCAGAGAGCTGGAAGATGGAATTTAATAATGACAAGTGTGAGGTGATGCATTTTGGCAGAAGGAATAGGGAGAGAAATATATACTTAATGGCACAGTTCTAAAGAGTGTGCAGGAACAGAGGGACCTGGGGATGCATATGCATTGATCTTTGAAGGTGGCAGGACATATTGAGAGAGTGGTTAGTAAGGCGTATGAGATCATGGGCTTCATAAATAGAGGCATTGAGTACAAAAACAGGAAAGTTATGCTGAACCTTTATAAAGCTCTGGTTAGGCCTCAACTGGAGTATTGTGTCCAGTTCTGGTCACCACACTTTAGGAAGGATGTGAGGGTCCTTGAGAGGGTGCAGAGGAGATTTACCAGAATGGTTCCAGGGATGGGGGATTTTAATTATAAGGTTAGGTTGGAAAAGCTGGGTTTGTTCTTCTTAGAATAAAGGAGATTGAGGGGAGATTTAATAGAAGTATACAAGATTATGACAAGCTTAGGTAAGTTAGACAAGGAAAAACTGTTCCTATTAACTAATGGTACAAGGACGAGGGGACACAGATTGAAAGTTTTGGGCAAGAGATGCAGGGGATTATGAGGAAGTACTTTTTCACACAGCAGGTAGTAGTGACCTGGAAGTCGCTGTCCACGAGGGTGGTGGAAACAGACACAATCAATTACTTCAAAAGGATATTGGATGGCCGCTTGAAGGAAATAAACTTGCAGGGCTTCAGAGATTAAGCGGGGCAGTGGGACTATTGGATAACTCCGTGGAGAGCCAGCATGGGTTTGATGGGCCGAGTGGTCTCCTTCTATGCCATAAATGACTCCATAGCTCTATGACTGTATCTGGAAACCAAAAAATATAATAATGAATAGTCAACATGGATTTCAAAAGGGAAAGTCTTTTCCCACAGCCACATTGAGTTCTTTGAAGGGATAACAAGAGAGTAGACAAGGGTACTATGGTAGATATAATTTATCTAGATTTTCATAAAGGCCTTCGGCAAGGTATCACATAATAATGATTAAGAAAATGGTGAGAATAATGAATAAAAGAATGGTGAGAATGTGGAACTCACTACCATAGGGAGTAGTTGAGGTGAATAGTATATATGCATTTAAGGAGAATCTAGATAAGTATATGAGGGAGAAGGAAATAGAAGGTTATGCTTATAGAGTTAGATGAGGAAGAATGGGAGGAGGCTCAAGTGGAGCATAAATGGCGGGTATAGACTGGTTGGGCCGAATGGCCTATTACTGTGCTGTATATTCTAAGTAACTGTCTGTAATTTGCAGCTAAAATCCTCATTCGTGACTTTTTCGTCTCTAGAATTGTCTATTCCAATGCTGTCCTGGCCGGCTGTCCACCTTCCACCCTCCGTTACCTTGAGCTCAATTATCCTGTATCCCTAACATGTGCCAGGTCCCCTCCACCTATCCATCCCAGTGCTCACTGACCTACATTGACTCTCGGTCCGGCAATGCCTCAATTTTAAAATTCTTATCTTTGTTTCCAAATCCCTCCATGGCCTTGCCCTTAGCTTTGTAACCTCTTACAGCCCCACAACCCTCTGAGGTATCTGCACTCTTCCAATTCTGGCCTCTTGTGCATCCCCTACTTTCACTTTCCCTTCATCATTGGCGTTCATGCCTTGAACTGCCTGGGTCCTAAGCTCTGGAATTCCCTCCCTAAATCTTTCACTTTCCACTTCTCTCTCCTCCTTTAAGGATTCTCCAAAAAAGCTATCTGTTAGACCAAGCTTTTGATCACCTGTTCTAATATCTCCTTATGTGGCTCAGTGTCTTATTTTGTTTGATAGTACTCCAAAGGAAGTGCCTTGAGACATTTTACTATGTTAATGGTGCTATTTAAATGCAGGTTGTTGTTGAAAATGCAAGAGTTTTAATGCTGGGAACTGAAACTCACTGCAGCTTTTCAATAGCCCAGGTTAGTTCTTCCCAAGAACTCTCAATGCCTTTCAGAAGGGCCTCCCAACTCTTCTCAAGTGCTCTTTCCTAGTTTGTGGTCAGCTGGCATTCTAGGCAGAATGTGACAGTGCCTCAGGTACCCCTGTGGCTATGTGCACTGTCTAGTTTGGAATTGAGACCATGAAGAAGCCCCATTCAATGCCCAGCCAGTGCTGGGGTCACTAATCCCAGCCCAGCAACAGTAAGCAGCAGTAGAAATCCAGCCAAAGCACCTGGTCACGATTTGTCACCGACTGACCCCGGATGAAAAGTGCAGGTGTGGGCAAGACGTTGGGTGAAGACAGGACAGGGATCAGCTGTGAGGCTTCGTGAAAACAAATGAAGAAAGAACCTGGGATATAAATAACACCGAATCACAACCTAAGGATGTCCCGAAGCACTTTGGAGCCATTGAATTACTTGTTGAAAGGCAGTTATGTTGTTATGGAGATAAGAACTCACAATCTCAACTCTCAGGTGATGAATTACGATTGGGACGAGGTACCAGATGTTAACCAGTACCTTGGGCACCTTCAGAATAGGGGAGAGTGAAATGCAGGGAAATCAGAGCACTTTTAGCTGGATCATTTGGTGGAGGGCAAGGTAGGAATTCAGAATGCCTACACTCCAGCGAGGAGAATATTTCATAAAAAAGAGTCCTCCTCACAAAAATAAAAACTTAAAATGCTGGAAATACTCAGCAGGTCTGGCAGCATCTGTGGAGAAAGAAACAAGAGTTAACAATGGGCTGGATTTTACCAGCTCTTTGGAGATTGTCTGGGAGGTGGGAGGGCTGTAAAATGGCATGGAAGGCATTGGTAGGGAAACCCAACGTCTTCCTGTTGCCATGGCATATTACCAGCAGCGGACACCTCATTGGCGTGGTTGACCACCGGGTGGCAAAATGTGGCAATTAAGTGCCCATTTAAAGGCCACCACCTACCCCTGTCGGCATTTTACTGATATTGGGAGGGGATGCCACCATGAGAGGAGACTGCAAGGTAAACCCTGGTGGCCTCCCAGAGTGTCCCCGGTGAATGGGAGGTGGGGTGAGGCGCCTTTCTTTATGGCCACTCCATGGCCCACAGAGGGGGCCCCCACGGTTACATCACTGCCACTTGAAGGTGCCCCCACCGCCCTGATCGCAGGCCCCGGCTAATTAATCAAAAACTTACCTTGTCTTCGAGGGTGCCTCGCCATTGAGGTACCCTCCCCTCCTTCCTGCAGTCTCAGCAGTGGCTATCTCTTACGAGGCTGCAGAGTTGCCAACCCTCTGATTGGGCCTGCAGCTCTGGGAGGCGGGTTTCCATTCTCAACTGGACGGCAATCCCGATGGCGGCCTATTTGTCCATAAAATTTGCCAATAAAATGCCGCCCCAGGGTCCCGCCACTTTCAGTTCCAGCGGTGGGACATCTTCACGGCTTGAAAAATTCCACCCAATGTTTCAGGTTGCTGACCTTTCATCAGAACTGGAAGAAGTTAAAGATTTAACAGTTTATATAAGCAAGTACAGAGGCAGGAAAAGCAGGGATGGGGGAGGGGGAGGAAAGAACAAAGTGGAAGCTCTGTGATTGGGTGGAAGGCAGCAGAGATTAAATGAAACAAAGGGGATGATGGTGCAAGCAAAAGGAGATGGTAATGAGACAGTTAAGAAACAAAAGATGAGTCTAGAGGAGGTGTAAATAGTTACAGCAGAACTATTACCAGCACCTGCTGTCCAAAGAAATGGGAGCTGAGGCTATGATCTAAATTTGTTCAGCTCAATGTTGAGTTGGGAAGGCTGCAAAGTGCCTGATTGAAAGATGAGGTGCTGTTCTTCGAGCTTGCCTTGAGCTTCAGTGGAACAGTGTCGGAGGACGAAGAAAGAGAGATCAGAGTCCTCACAAAGACTGACTGATGCAAGAATACTAATATGAATCTTGAATTTGGAAGGGGAGGGCCAGTCGTTAGCACAATGTTATCGGGTAACATCCCTGGAATCATACTTTGGCGGAACACTGTGTTTCCCCATTCCCTCCCTAGGACAGTCAAAGCCCAGATTAGAATGTAACTCCTACATTCCGATCCATTTTCAAAAGATCCTTCTGGAAAAATAAAGCACAGTTTGGACAAATCATTGCCTGGGGAGCACTAAGCAGTCTGTAGTGTTGATATTGCAGCCATTATGTTTCCAATGCAATAATTTTGTTGTGTTCAGCTTGTGGAGTAGTTTAAAGTCAAGCTGGGAGCTGAAATTGATTTTTTGAACCTTGTGCCTAACCACTATGCACAAAAATTAAATGGTTAAATCTGAAGTGTTCAATAATTTCAGAGCATGACAGGCCCCCCCCCCCCTTTTTATTTTCAGTTCTTTTTTTCTTTTTATTTTATTTTAATTTGTTTCATCATTCATTTTTATTACCATGTGCCAGCCCACTGTTTTTTTCATGTTTGTTCTTTGGGCCAGGGCTGTTCATTTTTGTCCATTGACACCCTCTCTGCACTAATGCTTTGTCTTTCAGCACACCATTAACACACCATTTGCCTTTGCTCCATAACTTTCTGGTCAGTTATTCTCTGTGACCCTGTCCTGTTAACACCTTGCCTTTTGTTATCTCTTGCCCCACCCCCGTTTTATTTGCTTAAAACCTTTTACATTTGTAACCTTTGCCAGTTCTGATGAAGGGTCACTGACCTAAAACCTTAACTCTGTTCCTCTCTCCACAGATGCTGCCAGACCTGCTGAGTATTTCCAGCATTTCTTGCTTTTGTTTTAAATCAGAAGTGTACTGGCTGGAGGTCGGGGGAAGGGAGGAGCTTTACAGGGTTGCTGCTGAGGGAGCTCCCAGTCTGGATCAGCTGAAGCTAAAGGCCTGCTTGGGTATGAAATTGAAACCCGGGCCCGACCTGACCACATCCAACCCGAACTCAACCCAGGCCCGAGTCCTTTGATATTTCCTGCGCCCAACCCGACCCAACTACCGTAATAAAATTAATTATAACAAACAGTTATTGTTCTCTACCTTGTCCAAATGTTGTGATCCTCCGTTCCGGCAGCACATTTCCCGCCTTGAGCTCCCGGCTGAATGTTCAAATTTTGAAGATTACTTCCCTCCTTGAGCAAGGCAGCACTGTGTCTGCATCCAGCCCGACCCGACCCGAGCCCAAATGCCGGACCCAGAAGAGAGACCCCACCCGACCCCAACACACGTCGTCAGGTCTGGTCAGGTTCAGGTTGGGTAGCCATGCTTTAGCTGAAGCACTGTCTGCTACAGCACTGAGCCAGACAGGCTATACGTTCCCAGGTTCGACCACCAGTCTTTGCTGAGTTAACTGGGCTGAACCAAGGTAACAGAAGGGACTGTTATAATTGGCTGAAACGTCGCTGTGATAGAGACGCAGGAAAAACAGCCAATGCTTGCTCCTTATTATTACCCAGCACACATGTGGATATTGGGTGACAGCAGGATTGTGATGCTCCCTTTGCTCAAACAGTCTATCAGCAGTCACTGCCTTGGATCATAAATTCTCCAGGACAAAGTACCAGAAAGTCGATGACACTCATACACCAGCAAGGGTTTAGTACCTCCAGAGGTGGAAAACATAAAAAGAAATCGGAGTAGAAGTAGACCATATGGCCCATCAAGCCTGCTCCGCCATTCAATACGATCATGGTTGATCTTGGGCTTCAATTCCACTTTTTTGCCCACTCCCATATCCCTTGATTCCCTGCGAGACCAAACATCTATCTATCTCAACCTTAAATGTATTCAATGATGGAGCATCCACAACCCTCTGGGGTAGAGAATTCCAAAGATTCACAACTCTTTGAATGTGGTCATTTCTCCTTATCTCATCCTGAATGATCGGCCCCTCATCCTGAGACTGTGCCCCATGTTCTAGATTCCCCGATCAATGGGAACAATCTCTCAGCTTCTACCCACTCCAGCCCTTTCAGAATCTTTTATGTCTCATTTAGATCGCGCCTCATTCTTCTAAACTCCAGAGAATATAGGCCTAATTTACTCAGCCTCTCATCATAGGATAACCGCCTCATCCCAGGGACCAAATTGTAAATCTTCACTGCACCGCCTCCAGTGCAAGGGAGGGGCAGACAAGGAAGGATATTGGGAGGGGGGGGTGGTTGGGTGAAATAAAGAATTTGTAGAAATTCTTCCAGTAAACCACCACGGATATCTGACACAACCTCCAGCCTCCATTGACTGCCAGAGAACTCACATCCATTTCCTCCTCCCCATTCATCTCCTCGCTCAAGCTCCAGATAGCAGCCGTTGGATGGATTCTGATTTACAAAGATGTTGTTTGGGGTTAAATCAGCTTCTGTAGGGTTGGGATTTGACACCAATGAAAGCAAATGTTAATCCTTTATATTTGCTGTACTGATATTATCACAGCCTATATTTTTGTGTTCAAGCATCTGGAGTGGGGCTTGAATCCTCAAACTTCTGATACAGAGCTGACAGTTCCACAAACTGAACCACAGCAAGAAACTGAGAAGGTTGCGGAAGGAGAGGTAGTTTTTTTAAAAATTCATTCATGGCATGTGACCATCACTGGCAAGACCAGCATTTATTGCCCATCCCTAATTTCCCTTGAGAAGGTGGTGTTGAGCTGCCTTCCTGAACCGCTACAGTCCATGTGGTGTGGGTAAACCCACAATGCTGTAAGGAAGGGAGTCCCAGGTTTTTGACCCAGCGACAGTGAAGGAGGATTGCCCCAAGACCAGCATCTATCTCATCCAGGGCATGAGGATCTTTAGTGACCAAAGGTCAGAATTATATTACAGGCCACCTGATTTTCAGATTCAACGCGACCCAGCTCAGGTTGGAGGTATTCCCGAAGGACTAGACCACATGATGTTTGATCACGTGGCATTAGTTCACATAACAATTACGAGAGTTGATCACATGACACTTTCCCTCAGTTTGCAAATGTTATTACATTTGCCTTATGAAGCTTGGATCCCCTGTAATTGTGTCTGTACTTATGGCTTTGCACTAGAAGCTGTTGTGTGAAAAGCTTCAAGAACCAGGAGGCCGCCTGTATGCAGGTGGAGAAAGTCCTCCAGCTCAAATCTCTACCTTCCTCCTGGGTTACTAGCAGGAGTTCATCTTCCCAGACAATATAGGAGGACAAGCAACCCTAATGCTACTGCTAGCTCTCCCCAAAAGATGTAATAGCTGTTTCCAGCAAGGAAATCATCCTTAATTTATAGCTATAGCACATCCTCCTGAGTTTGAAAATACTTGATGAGAAGAAACCAGCACTCAGGAAGGGTGCCATGTAAGCCATGGCTAAAGAAACAGCAAAGGGCAGCAAGTAGCAGCGGAAGAAGAGTTACTCCATTTACATGTACAAGGTTGTACATATTGTACAACATGTACATATTGACTGGAAATACTATAGTTCGAGTACTTTAGATGGGTCAGTTTTTGTCCAGTGTGTGCAGGAGGGTTTTCTGACACAGTATGTAGACAGGCCAACCAGGGGCGATGCCACATTGGATTTGGTACTGGGTAATGAACCCGGCCAGGTGTTAGATTTAGAAGTTGGTGAGCACTTTGGTGATAGTGATCACAATTCGGTTAGGTTTACCTTAGCGATGGGCAGGGACAGGCATATACAGCAGGGCAAGAATTATAGCTGGGGGAAAGGAAATTATGATGCGATTAGGCAAGATTTAGGATGCGTAGGATGGGGAAGGAAACTGCAGGGGATGGGCACAATCGAAATGTGGAGCTTATTCAAGGAGCAGCTACTGCGTGTCCTTGATAAGTATGTACCTGTCAGGCAGGGAGGAAGTTGTCGAGCGAGGGAGCCGTGGTTTACTAAAGAAGTTGAAGAGCTTGTCAAGAGGAAGAAGAAGGCTTATGTTAGGATGAGACGTGAAGGCTCAGTTGGGGCGCTTGAGAGTTACAAGCTAGCCAGGAAGGATCTAAAGGGAGAGATAAGAGCAAGGAGAGGACACGAGAAGTCATTGGCGGATAGGATCAAAGAAAACCCTAAGGCTTTCTATAGGTATATCAGGAATAAAAGAATGACTAGAGATAGGTTAGGGCCAATCAAGGATGGTAGTGGGAAGTTGTGTGTGGAATTGGAGGAGATAGGGGAAGTGTTAAATGAATATTTTTCGTCAGTATTTACAGTGGAGAAAGAAAATGTTGTCGAGGAGACTACTGAGATACAGACTATTAGGCTAGATGGGATTGAGGTTCACAAGGAGGAGGTGTTAGCAATTTTGGAAAGTGTGAAAATAGATAAGTCCCCTGGGCCAGATGGGATTTATCCTAGGATTCTCTGGGAAGCCAGGGAGGAGATTGCAGAGCCTTTGTCCTTGATTTTTATGTCGTCATTGTCGACAGGAATAGTGCCGGATGACTGGAGGATAGCAAATGTTGTCCCCTTGTTCAAGAAGGGGAGTAGAGACAGCCCTGGTAATTATAGACCTGTGAGCCTTACTTCGGTTGTGGGTAAAATGTTGGAAAAGGTTATAAGAGATAGGATTTATAATCATCTTGAAAAGAATAAGTTCATTAGAGATAGTCAGCACGGTTTTGTGAAGGGTAGGTCGTGCCTCACAAACCTTATTGAGTTTTTTGACAAGGTGACCAAACAGGTGGATGAGGGTAAAGCTGTGGATGTGGTCTATATGGATTTCAGTAAGGCGTCTGATAAAGTTCCCCACGGTAGGCTATTGCAGAAAATACAGAAGTATGGGATTGAAGGTGAATTAGTGCTTTGGATCAGAAATTGGCTAGCTGAAAGAAGACAGAGGGTGGTGGTTGATGGTAAATGTTCATCCTGGAGTATAGTTTCTAGTGGTGTACACGCAAGGATCTGTTTTGGGGCCACTGCTGTTTGTCATTTTTATAAATGACCTGGATGAGGGTGTAGAAGGGTGGGTTAGTAAATTTGCGGATGACACGAAGGTCGGTGGAGTTGTGGATAGTGCCGAAGGATGTTGTAGGTTACAGAGGGACATAGATAGGCTGCAGAGCTGGGCTGAGAGATGGCAAATGGAGTTTAATGTGGAAAAGTGTGAGGTGATTCACTTCGGAAGGAGTAACAGGATTGCAGAATACTGGGCTAATGGGAAGATTCTTGGTAGTGTAGATGAGCAGAGAGATCTTGGTGTCCAGGTACATAAATCCCTGAAAGTTGCCACCCAGGTTAATAGAGCTGTTAAGAAGGCATATGGTGTGTTAGCTTTTATTAGTAGGGGGATCGAGTTTAGGAGCCACGAGGTCATGCTGCAGCTGTACAGAACTCTGGTGCGGCCGCACCTGGAGTATTGCGTGCAGTTCTGGTCACCGCATTATAGGAAGGATGTGGAAGCTTTGGAAAAGGTGCAGAGGAGATTTACTAGGATGTTGCCTGGTATGGAGGGAAGGTCTTACGAGGAAAGGCTGAGAGACTTGAGGTTGTTTTCGTTGGAGAGAAGGAGGAGAAGAGGTGACTTAATAGAGACATATAAGATAATCAGAGGGTTGGACAGGGTGGATAGTGAGAGTCTTTTTCCTCGGATGGTGATGGCAAACACGAGGGGACATAGCTTTAAGTTGAGGGGTGATAGATATGGGACAGATGTCAGAGGTAGTTTCTTTACACAGAGAGTAGTAGGGGCGTGGAACGCCCTGCCTGCAACAGTAGTAGACTCGCCAACTTTAAGGGCATTTAAGTGGTCATTGGATAGACATATGGATGAAAATGGAATAGTGTAGGTCAGATGGTTTCACAGGTCAGCGCAACATCGAGGGCCGAAGGGCCTGTACTGCGCTATAATGTTCTATGTTCTAAGGTGATGAAGATGGTTCGCTCCGATACTGGCATCTCCTCCAAGGCCATGAGCATCATGAACTCCTTCGTGAACGATATTTTTGAGCACATCGCGGGTGAGGTTTCCTGTCTGGTCAAATAACACAAGCATCGCACTGTCGGCTTCAGGGAGGTCCAGACTACCGGGTGCCTGCTACTGCCTCAGGAAGCTGGCCAAGCGAGCTGTGTTAGAGGGGCAAAGACCATGAGCAAGAACACCAGCTCTTCCAAGTAAAACTCCACAATGTACTGAAAACACCTAAGCATCTGGCGGACGATTCTCCTTAAAACTGGTGCCCACTGCTTGAGAGGGAGACTATGTTTAACTAAAAAGAGAATGTTTTTTGAAGATGTCATAGACATAGTGGATGTCAGATATGCAGTTGATCCTATACTTGGATTTCAGAAAGCTTTTGACAAGGTTTCACATCGATGGTTGATCAGTAAAATAGGGAGTCCATTGGTGAGGGATTAAAATGTGGTGCTGGATGGAAATTTGGTTTTAAAAAATGGAAAACTGTGTAAGTTGGACCAGTCCCAGGATCTTTCTATTTTTAATCCGGCAGAGGCACTGGAATTGGAAACAACGGGCTAGATTTTATGCTCTCCTCTCTGGCGAGTTTGAAGGCGGGGAGGGCATATAATCGGGTGGGATGATGATGGGTGGGGACCCCGCCACTTTCCCGCCTCTGCCCCGACTAAGTTCAAATTTGGAAGGCCTGTGGATGGCCCCCCCCCAGCCAATTGAGGCCCTTAAGGGGCAATTAATGGCCATTTATTGGCCTCTTTCCACTGCCACTGATATTAAGCCAGCAGCAGTTGGGACTGTCGTCACACAGGGAACAAGACATGCAAACCTGTGCAGGGTTGCTTGCTGGCTCTCGGGGCTGTGGGAGGGCTCGGTCCCTTGTTCAAAGGCACTAAATGCCTGAACGAGAGACCCGCTATCAGGACGGGAGTGTGCCACAGGGAAACACCACTCCCGCCCTTGCTGCCGACTCCCCCCACACTCATCTCCCCCGCGACCCCCACTCTGTGAAACCCCTGCCACAATCACTCACCTGGGTCTGGGATCCAGTGCCGACCCGATTTCGGGTGGGTGTCCTTCTCACAGCAGCCACCGCCTCCCCGGTGGCGCTGCTGAGCAAAAAAAGACTTCGAGCTCTGATTGACATCTCTTGGTGGGTGGGATTTCCAACCCCAAGGTCCTTGATCCCAGGGAGGGCCTGCCAATGTGCTCATAAGTGCCTGATTGGCATTTAATACAGAGGGCCTTCCCGAAATGAGGTGACAAGGGACTCTCACCGGCTGTCCAGCCAGTGGGCGAGACTCCCATTGCCTACATTAAATACTGCCCAAAATCTCCAAGTTCACTGTTGATACTAAAACAGGAGGCAGACTAAAAGTAACTGCAGTCAAATGGAGTATCCCACCAGTTAGTCCACACCACTGCTGTTATCTCTAACTTTGTGATCCTGAGCACACACTCCACTCTGCAAAGAGGTCATGTCCATTTCCACATGCTGGTCTGTGAGAAGAAGAATGAAAGTGCTTACTCCAACCCAGCAAATCCTGGACCCGAGTTATCATTTATGTAGCCAGGATCCACATGTGTCTGAGTCTGAGATTTCTTACTACACTTAGTATTGATTGACTTCAATAGAGAAGCACTCTCATCACTATGGATACCTGGCTACCTCATAATTACAATAATTACCTGAAGGTTAACAGTGTGATTGCATTAGTCTGCCGTACTGTTGGTGGTGAAACATGGGCTGGGATTTAGCATGGAGGCGGTGGCCCCACCCACTGGTTGGAAAGTCAGGGGCGAGTCCACCTCTGCCAGCCCTGGATGCCACAATGCTATTTTGCTTAGCCCAGGCAGTTAGTAGCATGAGGTCTTGGCTTCCACCCCTCTTGAGGCAGGACGTCCCGCCTCCAAGAGCTGCTGGCTAATCAGAGGGCTCTTCAGTCCCAGCAATGTCACTGGGAGCGGTGGGCACTGCTGGGACTGTAGCAGTCCCCGGACACAGCCAGCGATGGAGGCCGGAGAGGAAGGTGAGTGAGGCCCTGGCACGGTGCGGAGTGATGGGTGCGTTCAAGAGGCCAGGAGGGGCTGTCATAAAGCGAGGGCAGCCCGTGCCATTGGGGTGGCCATCCGTGGGGCAAAAGGTGCCCGATTAGGATAGACATTTCACCCACCCCACTCCTGAGCATGTAGGGAGGCTGCCAAGATTTACTGGGCAGCCTCCCCGAGTGGCAAAGTGCCCATCTGCCACTGGTAAAGAACCAGCAATGGCAGGAAGAGGCCACGTAAGGAAACAATTGGCCTATAGGCGGGTGGGCTGCCCACCTCCTCCCCTGCCTCTCATAAAATATCAGCAAAGGCGGGTAGGTGGTGGGCGCCATCCCACCCAATTTTACACTCTCCCCCCACCACCACCTCCCAGCCTGCTCCTGGGGGGGGAGGTCATAAAATTCTGGCCATGGTGTGCAGTCATGGTAGATCCTGGGGGGGGGTGGTTATGGCTACATGGCAGGTTTATAGTAGGTGCCATACCCTCAAGTGTGTAGGCCAGGCAATTCAACCAGTTAGAGAGAAAATAAAATAAAGGGCAATTTGTCCAGCTGCTCTTGCACAACTTCCATGAGTAACTCTTCATAAGGTATTACCAGAATCCTGGGAATTGTATTTTTTGACCAAGGAAAGGGGCGTAACATGGGGAAATTTAAATAACTATTTTCCTGGGATGAGAATTCAAATGAAATTATCTAGATTTGTGAAAGAGCAGATACAGTACCTTCTGACCTTGAACCAAGGTAACAGCACTTTAACAATCATCCAGGTTTTACACATTTTTAACTGTTCCACGAGTGACTGTAAACGGAACACCCTGCCATCTTTTACACTGGAGCATGGAGCACTGAGCTGCTCCATAAGCCCGAGACTCAGCTGAATACATCAAACAACAGTGACAACTTGCATTTATATAGTGCTTTTAATGTATAAAAACATCCCAAGGCTCTTGTCAGGAGCGATTATGAAACTGAATTTGACACCGCGCCACGCAAGGAGACATTCAAGCACATGACCAAAAACTTGGGCAAAGACGTAGGTTTTAAGGAGTGCCTTAAAGGAAGAGAAAGAGGTTTAGGGAGGGAATTCAAGAGCATAGGGCCCAGGCAGTAATGTTACGTATTCCTTTGATATGTTAACCAATGTAAGACTCACAGGACTACAAGTAATATCCAAAGAAAAACATGGAGGTTTTATATATTAAAGTGGAAAATATATCTCCAATTACTGCACAAGCACCGCTAAACACATCTCACTCTGTCAGGCTACACCTACAACTCCCTGGACATGTGTGATGCGACATCACTTACTCCAATGATCTTCACTTACAGCTTCTTAAGGTCATCCCACAACATCCCCTTTTTGTCCAAAGATAAAAACGTATGTACAATATACAATGATGTTGCGAATCGGACAACTATGCATGAATAAACTAAAACACTATTTACAAGTAAGTAAGTTTAGCACTCTCTAAAATGTAGAGGAGGTTTACTTATTCATCCCACTCTTGTTATCATAAACCTCTTCCCAGAGCTGAGCTCGTCTTGATGACTCATCTGAGACTTGGGTGACTCAGAACTCATTTTAACATATTCTTCCTCTGTTCTTGCAGCCTCTGTACATTCATCTTCAGACTTTGTAATTGAATATGTCTGCGATGTCACAGGGTTGTCACGTAGTGTTGTCGTACAGCTCTCGGAGTTGACTTCGGTTTCGTCTGAGAATCGCACCATTGAGTACGATCTGGGATGGTCACATATCCTAGCAATCTCTGCAGGATACCAAGTTCCTGGATTGAGGACTCTGACCTTCTGTCCTACTTGGAATCAAGCTAATTCTGGTCCTGCTTGTCTGTCATACAATGCCTTCATCTTCCCTTAGAAAAATGGTGACTGACAACATCACCAATCACCAGCAATCCATCTGGCCTCCGGGTACTTGCTGCAACAAACTGAAGCCCAAGGAGAGACTCCTGGTCACATTACCTCTTTGTGTCAAGAGTCCCAGCCTTTGTGTTGTCCTTTACATCTGATGCACTGGGCCTGGATATTTTGTATCATTTTTGGTGCATTACTGACTTCATGTATTGTGATAATTCATAGAACTCGGCATACTGGAAGTCCTGTGACAGCTAGCCCAGTTATGTTTACAATATAAAACATTTGTGGTAGCCATTCGGAGCTCCCATAGCTGCACAGCAAGGTTATCATTCCAATGGACTTGATTGGAGAACTATCGTAGGCAGTCAGCCTAGCCATGGTGGGTTGTGCCATAGATTCCTATTTCTGTAGACACGTGTCCTTCAGTATACAGATGGGCAGAATATTTGCACTTGCTCTGGTGCTGATTTTCACTGTGAGCTTATGCTTGCCCCTCTTCTGCGGACACATAATCCCGATCATGGCGAATGCGTCAGATTGCGTAATAGCATTGACAGTTGATCCATATTAACTATGTGAATAGCTTGCTCACTGTTCACACGAATGCATTCATTATCCGTGTCCTCCTGGCAATCTTTCTCTCCGCCGAACTGATGTACCTGCTTGGGCTTTTGTTGTGTGTTGATATACCTTTTGTTGCCATCCTGTCTTGCAGACGTTCTCTCTGCATGTGATCTGTCACCATTCCTGTATGCAGTATCTGAACTCGGCCTCCTGCACTGCCTTGCCCAATGTCCTCGCATGCCACAAGCTATGCACTGGTCCTGGTATGCCGGACAACTGCGACTTGGGTGAGTCAGGCCACATTTGCCACAAGACTTAGCTTCTGAGCCTTGGTCACCATACCAATTGTCGTAGCTGCCCCCAGCGTTTGTAACTGTTGGTGCCCAGCCATGATGGCTGCAAATTTCCTTCCATCATTAAGTAGTGCATCTATGGTGCGCCATTTTTGCTTTTCTAGCAGCTCTTTTTGAAAGGCTTCTATTGGAGTAGACGCGATTACTAGCTCTATAACCCGTTCCGACAAATCAATATCTGCAAAGCCGCATTCTTGAGATTTGTCTCAGTACCTTGCAACAGATTGGTCAATGGACTCGTTTTGCTTTTGTCGCTAGGTCATAAGCTCAAGCCTGTGTACTCAGAAATTTACCTTTACCTTGAGTTGCTGCTTTCGGAATATCTATAGCTCGCTAGGGTCCTTCTGATTCTCATCTGATAATCCTGATGTATTGAACCCTTGTTGCTCAGTGCGATCTTAATTATGATAGCTTGTTTCTCTGGTTCGCTCATTTCTTGATCCAGGAAACAAAGTTCCATTCACTGCCGAAATGGTTTAAATTCAAATACCATGTCCAATGCCTTCCAATCTATAACTGGATATCTGAAAGCCATTATCTTAACAACCCTGCTTTTTAAAAATAAATATAGGACTTTTTTCAGGTTTTCTTTTTCACAGGCTCCACTTTTTTTCTTGTTTAGACAGATTTGCTTTCTACAGACCTGCTCCTTTAATAGTAGACACCACAGCTGCTTTCTATTTGCACAGCTCGTTTTTTTAAACTGTGAGACAACTTTGTTCTCTGCAGCCAGTTGCACCGTGCAGTACCAGCAGCTGCCACAAGCAACCTTTCTCACTCTGCTGTGGACTTCCAGTGGTGCTGTTGAGTTCTTCCCTCTCTTGTCGGCTTAGGCCCTGCCCACGAAGCTGCTATTGCTTTTCAAATTTTCCGACACTGCCAAATTAGTTCAAAGCTCTGATCCCCTGGCAGTTTGCCTGCTGTACTCAGAATTTCAATACCTCCCGGGGTTCTGTCTATAGCCTAGCTCACTGATTATTGTGGGGTCTCCTGCCAGCTGCTCTCCAGGATCTTCAACCACTCCAGGTAGGCAACCTGCTGTTCTTTGTTCTCTCTTAGTGTATTGCTCATAAAAAAAGTCAAACAATGCCACAATATAAGTTTTGGTGATCTTCAGAAAAATATATCCCAAATGTTGCCACCAGGTAATATTACTTGTTACTTTGATATATGAACTATTGTAAGACTCACAGGACTACAAGCAATATCCAAAGAAAAACATGAATTTTTATTATAATTTAAACAAGAACATAGATAGACAATTACTGCACGAGCACATCTAAACATATCACACTCTGTTGGGATACCCACCACTCTCATGTCATGTGTGACACAACATCACTTCCTCTGGTGATCTTCACTTGCAGCTTCTTAAGGTAGTCCTCTTAAGGTCGTCCCACCACACAAGCAGCTAAAGGCACGGTCACCAGTAGTGGAGCGAAGAAAATTGGGGATGCATGAAAGGTCAGAATTGAAGGAGCACAGATATCTCGGAGGGTTGTAGGGCTGGAAGATGTGGGGCTAGACCATGGAGGAGTTGAAAACAAGCATGAGAATTTTAAAGCAACTCCTTGCCTCAGTTTCTAGTAGACAAGTTAAGGAGAGTAAAATTAACCTGTCTCCGATGAGGAGCAGCTTTCAATCACAAACTTCAAGAGGTGATTCTTTTCAAAACAAATACTTTCCTAAAATAAATATGCTACTCCACAAATAAAGAAGTGATTTATTAAAAGGTAGAAATATAATGAAATGGTTAAGGTTCACTTACCCTGAACACCTGACCTTGCATGCTACTGTCAATAGCCAGATGTAGCAATGCAACATTGGTTTCAAATTGATTCTCGTAGAATCTTATAGCACAGAGGAGGCCATTTGGGCCATTGTGCCTGTGCTGGCTCTTTGAAACAGCTATTCAATTAGTCCCACTCCCCTGCTCTTTCCCCATAGCTCTGCAAGTTTTCCGTTTCAAATATATATCCAGTTCCCTTTTGAAAGTTATGACTGAATCTGCTTGCATCATCCTTTCAGGCAGCGTATTCCAGATCACAGCAACTCGGTGTGTAATAAAATGTTTCCTCATCTCTCCATTGGTTCTTTTGCTAATTATTTTAAATCTGTGTTCTCTGGTTATTGACCATCCTGCCATTGGAAACTGATTCTTATTATTTACCCCTTCATAATTTTGAACAGCTCTATTAGATCGTCCCTTACCCATCTCTCCTCTAAGAAGAACAATCCCAGCTTCTGTAGCCTCTCCACATCACTGAAAGCTCTCAGCCTGGTCCACTGATTAAAAGAAATGTGCTCCAAACTGTGCTGTGAAAGTTTATTATATAATGAAATATGTAAATCAGAACCAGCACATAAAGTTGCATTCACTTGATTATGTAAACAAGATTGAAATGGGTAAAGGTAAGCAGTTTGAAAATGAGCCTATTTTAATTAAAAGAATAAAGCACACTTTTCTCTTTGAAAGTGAGTAAATTGTTTCTCAGATTCCGGAATACAACATCATATTTAGATGTTGATCTTTAGTGCTTCAGTAAAAGCCACTTGTAAAAGTTTTTAAAACTTGCAAACTACAGAATGTGTTATGTATTCAAAAGCTGTTGATTTTCTCATACTCGTTCCACACTAGTTTTTCTGATATACCATCGCTGCAGGATATCAATAAGTAATTATTTAGATCAAACATTGAGAACTCACAAAATTCATTAAAATTAATAAAGGACTCCCGCTTACTAATTAACAATTGAGGAGGCTGTTACAAACAGCTGTTCTCCATGCATATTTTATGTTACAATTAGGAAAAGCATCTATGCCTTCATTTTAATTATGTAAAAGTAAACATTTCAGATAAATCTGCATGTCTATCTACACTTAGTGCAGAAAGCGCAACCCTTAACCGTATGTTTGCATGAGTCTGTACTGTTCTTTATAGATTGCAAAATTAAACTTTGAGAATGACATGCTTGGTTACACTTCATTGAAACTTCATTGAATCCAAACGTGCCATTCCCTGTTGAAATAGTTTTTATCTGCTTCTCAGTTGCTTTTGTATATAGGCTGTGTATGTGTTTACATTGTACTGTAATGCTCCTGGTGTGTGTTTGTATTTGCTGCACACTGTAAGCTGAATTTAATGATCCCACTGCTGGTCCTGGCAGCGGGCTCCTGTTCATCATGTGGGTGACCGCCCCTTTGCGATCATGCGGTGGGTGGCCATTTTGCATAATGCAAGTGCGGGACCCCAGAATCACATGACGGGGGTGGGAGGCGAGTCGTCGATTACAGCATCAGGTGACTCCAGGACAGGTGCTGGTGCCATATTTAAAGGCCTGCCAGCCCTGCATTCACTCCTGTCTTAGCGTAACAGGCAGCTTTTGACTGCTGAAAACGTTGCTGAACTGACTAATGGAACCCACAACTCCCTGAGGAGACAGCACAGAATGCCTGAGGCAAGACACAGGGTGCCCCCCGATTCAGTGATGCCTCCTTGCAGATTATCCTCCAGGCTGCAAGGGAATGGCGAGAGGTTCTCTTCCCCAGCAATGGCAAGAAGAGGTCCTCCCACCTGACCAAGCAAGCCCCAAGGAGGGCACTCACTGAAACTGGGTCCAGTGTCGAAAGAAGACCAATGACCTTCTGTATTCAGCCAAGGTGACTGCTCCATAACTCTCTCCTTTTTGGGGAGCGCATGTGACTAAGCGGGAGGGTGTGCGACATGGGGAGGGTGGCGCTACCACGGCGATGACAGAGGGGCAAGTGTATTACCTCATCCCGACAGATGCATGACTGCATCTCAGCCACAGGCCATCTTCCTTTGTAGCTCACCTCATTAACTTGCCTGACAGTGTGTGGCAGCATGAGAGATATCAGATCCCCCAGTAGGAGGCAAGGGAACTACTGAGCTGTCTGCCAATCCCTACCTCTTGCAGGACAAGAGGGCCCACAATAGGAGGGAGACAGCCCAGACTGACAGAGGGGTTCCTGTTCTGTGCCCTCTCATCACCGCCAAGGAAAAGGCCTCGGAGCTGCCAGGCACCCAGGGCGGCCACGCTATTTTGGACGGAGAGACTAGAATCCCTGCGCAAGACGGTGAGGATTGGCTTCCATCGACATAGTCGTTAATGTTGGAGACCCACATCATGCATGGTTGGCATGCACATGCACAGTCGAATCCACATATGTTTGTGTTCTCTCATGCAGGTCAGCGCAGCGTGCGCAGCAGACCGCAGGGGGATAGCCGTCAACCTCTGAGGAAGAGAACCACTCAGAGGATGCACCATCCCATGACTCTCCTGCACTTTCCACCAACCCAGATACATTCACCTTGGTGAGTACCTGATCAGTTTTAGAATCAGGGTCACAAGCTGGTGAGAACACCACACACGCTTGGGAGCAACTAGCTGAGGCTTTTTTTAAAATATGTTTTTTTTTTCATTTTCAATCCTGAATTGCCCTTGAACTGAAAGGTTTGCTAGGCCATTTAAAGGGGCATTTTAAGAGTCAACCACATTGTTGTGGGTCTGGAGTCACATGTAGGCCAGACCAGGTAAGGACGGTAGATTTCCTTCCCTAAAGGACATTGGTGAACCAGGTGGGATTTTACAACAATCGCCAATGGTTTCATGGTCACCATTAGACTACCTTTTAATTCCAGATTTATTAATTGAATTCAAGTTTCACCATCTGACATGGTGAGATTCGAAACCATGTCTCCCAGAGCATTAGCCTGGGCTCTGGATTACTAGTCTAGTGACATTACCAGTACGCCATCACCTCCCTGAGACAGCCGAGGCTTCTGACAGTCGGAGGACTGTGGGTGTCCAGGTCCATACTGAGCCCCAGGATGATGGTGAGCCTCTGGTGCCAAAAGCACAGGGCGTGCTGGAGTTGCAAAGAGAGTAAAGGCAACATCTGGCAGAGATACCAGAAGCCATACACAGCCATGAATGGACAATGGAGGAGGCCATCCAACTCAGGAGTGCTGCCATGTCTCAGGCATGTGAGCACATGGCTTCCTCCGTTAAGATGTTGGCGACCCTCCTGGAGAGCCAGATTCCACAGATGCATGCAGACCTGCACACCATCACCTTGGCCATGAGCTCAACACAGCAGTGACAAGGTGAGAGAAGGAACAGGAGTCTGGAGTCTTCTCCCAGTCCTTGTCCTTCTCTGGTGAGCAGCGAGGTTCAAGCGAGCCTTGAAAGAGAGGAGGAGAGGCTGATCTCCACAGGTGGGGGCTCCCCTCAGGGTGCTCCAGGTGGACACCGGCTCCTCAGCCCAATGCCAGCGAGCCCAGCTCCAGTAGCTGCAACGCCTGAGGAGAGGCATCTGTGCAGGACACCCTCTGGCAGCCGGGGCTTTCCAGGCCTCAGGCAGACAGAGAATGCTTCCGAAAGTCATCTCAGGCCAAGAGGCAGCCTGATCAATAGCCTGCCTCCAGCCCAGCTGCATTCGAAAGGGATCACATTGCGTAGGAACACTCGCAAAAAATTAAGACCACCTAACCACACTTTGGGTCTCATGGGTGTAACTAATACGCTGTATAGTGATTAAAGTTCTTTTGTGCAAATCATGAGCCATCATTGTCTGAAAGTCATGATCCATTATGTTTTAATTGTGAGCTGCTGTCTTCCCCCTTCCCCCTTAGAGCAATGCCAATGTGACCACAGCCCTCATTAACATGCCAGTGTGATGAGAGCCCGCGTTAATATATGGTCTCCCGTGGGTACTAGTGGCATTGCAGCCAGTTGCAAGACAGGGAACACAAATGGAAAGTAGGTGACAGAGTTCATGCATTAAGGTGAGCCTTTATTTGACTCTGTGAGTGGACATCAGGGTGGAAACAGGACATTATGAGGTTGTCTCTTGCCTCCTTTGCACATCGCTCAATCTATCTGGCCTCCTGTGCAGGGTCTTCTCTATCCATTGCTGCTTGCCCCTCTCCATCCTCTGCATCCTCCTCTTCAGTGGATGATTGTCATTCAGACAGGTCCTCGTCATGTAAGGCCTCCCCCCCTCTACAATGCTAGATTGTGCAGAGCACTGCAGGCCACCACAATATGGGAGACCCTCACTGGGGCATACTGCAGGGCTCCACCAGATCGATCAAGGCAGCAGAATCTCATCTTCAGAAGTCCAATGGCCTGCTCAATGGTCGCTCAGGTGGAGCCATGGCAAGTGTCGTACCTCTCCTCTGCTGCAGTGCGAGGGTTCCTCACAGACATCAGTAGCCATCATTTCAATGGGTAACCCTTGTCCCCAAGAACCCCTGAAAGCGAACATGGGGTCTGAAAAGCTGTGGCACCTGGAAGCGGGCACACACCTGCAGGAAACACTCTCAGTGGTCGCACCATGCACCTAGGGAAATCCAGCGATAGCCCCGAATCCGATGGACCTCTCAGCCTGACTGTCAGGGTCGGTCTGGTACCGAATATAGTCGCCGGCCCTCTTGAACAGGGCATTGGTCACCTCCTTGATGCAGTGGTGTGCTGCTGCCTGGAGATCCCACACATGTCCCTGATGTATCCCTGGAATGATCCCGATGTGTAGACATTTAGTGCCACAGTGATTCTTCAAGGTCACTGGCAAAGGGTGACTGCCAAATCCCAGAGATCGCAAATCGTCCTGCAGTAGGGCGCATAAGTCAGTGACGGCCTCCCTGGAGAGCTGTAGTCTTCGCTGACAGTGGCACTTGGACATTTGGAGGTAGCTGATCCGCTGGCATACGTGGCCCTTCTTGGCATGGCCAGATGCTGTTGCTCTCATCTTGGAGCTTCACGGACAGGCCCAGCAGCCTTTTGGCGTCGCATTACACCATGGATGTCCAGAAATACAGGGTTTATGAGACCTGTGCCAGGTGACTTGTGGACCTGCAAAGTGCGGTCGATGTTGAGTCGACCCTGCCTTGGCAACTGAGATTCTGACAGTTCTCTCGGTGGAGTGACTGATGGACCTCAGAGCCCAAGCTTACTGATGGCCCACCCTCTGTTCCAGCAGCGTGAGCAACCAAACACATCACATAGCAGTTTGTCAACCCAATACAGTTCCCCCAACAAACCTACCCCGGAACCCCTTGCAGAGCCCCAAAACCCCAGAACCCCTTGCAGAGTCCCCGAGACCCCAGAACCCCTTGCAGAGTCCTCGAGACCCCAGAACCCCTTGCAGAGTCCCGGAAAACCCGGAACCCCTTGCAGAGACCCCAGAAACCCTTGCAGAGTCCCCAAGATCCCAGAATCCCTTGCAGAGTCCCCGAGCCTCCAGAACCCCTTGCAGAGCCCCCGAGCCCCCAGAACCCCTTGCAGAGTCCCCGAGCCCCCAGAACCCCTTGCAGAGTCCCTGAGACCCCAGAACCCCATTGCAGAGCACGCAGCATTACAGTCCGACAATGGCCTCCGAGCCCCCCTTTTCCCCTATGCAACAATGTTCTAGGCTGCCTCCCTGTCATGGCAATGTGACCTCTTACCTCAGTGCCGCCAGGTTTAAACGGTTGTGAACCCGAAGGCACGTGGGTGCTGCCCGCCGTTCACAAAATCGAGAGCCAATCATTAAATCAGAATTAATTATATTGAAATGCATTTAAAATAGCGGTTCAGCAGTTTAAAATAGCTTCCTGTCACGCTGGGGCCCCAATGGCACCATGGTACTTTCCCGCCTCTGACAAAATCCGGAACCAACGTCACAATGCCAGATTTCTGGGCGGAGGGTTCCAATGCGATCTTCATCCCCCCCATGTCACCATACCTGATTTTAACATCTGCATTAAATTCTAGTAAACAATGGAAATATTTTGGATTTACACTGAAAGTGAGTAAACGGTTCAATTGTTACTATTTAATAAACATGTCAACCAATGAGAAAGGAATATGGGAAAACCACAGGTTTTCAACTCTCATCCCCACTGTGTTTGCAAAGCCTGAATGTACATTTAAATTTAACAAACCTGGAACCAATCACTGGATCCGCTCAGGCTCCTGACTTGCATATTCCTGATGGGACCCCTGGTGGGAGTGTGGGTTGGAGTAGTGGGAAGGAAGTACACAGCTTTGCTTTTCTCCCAGCTATTTTTCCATTCTCAGGATGTGAGTGTCGCTGGCTAGGCCAGCATTTGTTGCCCATCCCTAATTGCCCTTGAGAAAATGGTGGTGAGCTGCCTTCTTGTACTGCTGCAATCCATGTGGGGTAGTTACCCCCACAATGCTGTTAAGGAGGGAGTTTCAAGATTATGACCAAGCGATGATGAGGGAACGGCGATATAGTTCCAAGTCAGGATGGTGTGTGACTTGGAGGGGAACGTGCAGGTGGTGGTGTTCCCATGTTTTTCTAGATGGTGCAGATCATGGAGTTGGGAAATGTTGTCAAACAGCAGTACCCGAGAGATGAACCTTCCACCTGGACAATCCGGGGGTGCTCCCTAAAAATAATTCCCCAAATTTAACATGAGTCCTAAAACGCTAAATTTACTTTCAAGTCCAACTTATTGGCTTATGACACTGAGGACCTCCTCTGGATTTCTCCCACCTCACTACTGCAGCTTTGGCAGGAGTCCCTTTCATGTGGATAAATGGGGCTCCCCTGAACTTAAACAAAGTATTTGCATTTCAATAGCACCTCCCACGATCTTGGGATGTTGCATCTGCCTCATGAAGCAAAAGTGCAACAGGTTCCCCTCCCTTTTAAGAGAAGATAGATTTCCGCCCACCACCCTCTGTCCCTTTGAGCATACTATACACTGTTGATTAACTGTGAATTTCTGAGTAAATGTGTGATTTTTATTTTTGATTGCAAAGTTTAATATTCGACCTGAAGAAGCACCTGATTTCATTTAATGCTTGGATCTGAAATTAAGGAAGAAATGAAAGGCTGAAAATTAGGAGGCCAACACTAAAATTCCCAGCAGGCTTCGGTGCTTTAACTGTCAGGCCCGTCTGGACCAGACTATCCACTTCCTGAGGTGCTTGTACAAACACAGCAGCAGCTGATTTTAAAAGAGTTGAAATCATGACCAAAGAATTGTTTATTTTTTGTTTTGAAATTAGAAAGTTTTGCCTTTCTGGTGAAGGAGGTCAAGGATGGCAACCCTGGGTACAGAGAGTTTTAGGAGTGGCACTCCAACCCAGACACCAGAAGGAAACGTGGTGATGAACTTCAGCTTTGATGGCTACCCACTGGAAGAGGAAGAGACTCAGGCCAAAGAGAGGCAAAGGCAGGACAGTGGGATGTCCATAATCAACGAACCAGGTGAAACCTATATTGTGTGTGTGTGAGTGTCTCTGTGTGAGCGTGAGTGTGTGAGTGTGTGTGTGAGCGTGAGTGTGTCTGGGAGTGTGTGTGTATGTACATGTGTACTTGTCCTTTATTTCCTTCAGTTTGCCCTCTTCAATCCCATGGACACTGCCTCTTGCTGGTTCCACTGCCAGCCCTGCAGTAACTCACACAAGAGTCCATTCTTCAGGCGTAAGCTGAGACATGAAGTGTTGGGACGGTATCATCTCAAGACCGTCTATTTCCACCTCCGATTGATCGTCCATCTACCTCCCTACCATACCTCACCACGGCTCAAACCCTCAACCACGCCTCAGTCCTGAGCAGGCCTCTCACCTGCCTCTCACACTCTGCCCTATATACGGGGGCGTATTAAGGCATGGAGACAATAGGGCCTGGTCCCAGGGTCTGAGCCAAATATGGGACCCCTGGTAAAACTCGCCACAACACAGAGGAACTGTGCACAACTGCTGGATCAGTTTAATTTCATCATAGAATGATGTGGCATGATTCCTGTCATTGCTTTCCCTGATCCATAGCTTTACTGTAAAGAACCTCCGATGCATGTTCTATAACAACGTGCTCCTTTTTATGTTGAAGCAACCTTGATGACTGTCCTCTGCTGTGATGGAAAGCCTGTGTTTTAAAAGCTTACAAGTTTCACCATTAATAACTGTTCAAGCTCAATATTTATATGTGCCCTCGGTCCTGAAATTCATCCTTCTCCAAAATTATCAGCATAATTGAAAGGAAGATACAGGCTTTTCAAGAACAGGATTTAAACCAATTTTGTCTACATTACTGTTCTGTCTCTGTTAGAAATAAAAATAACGTAAAAACATATTGATATCTTGCAGGTTTTACGTCAGGGTAAGCTGTGTGACGGCTGAGCCCCATACTATATTCCAGTGGAGGTCACTGTCTGTTTCTTTCCTCCTACTGAGCCCAACTGCTGACCCAGGAAGTCCCTTAACTCAACACAGATCAGGGATCAATCCCTGATGCATTTACCTACAAAGCCACCAGCACATCAAGGCATAGGAAGATGCTATAGGAACATTTTTCCCTTTCCACCAGGTGGTAGTGACAGTGCAGCCTGGACTGGATATTAATGAAGTGCTCCTCTACAAAACTTTGTCGCTTGATTGAAAAGGCACCCTCAGAAAGGAGCCCAGCCACTCACTGTGATCGTTCCATTCAGCGCATTGAACCCTTGGGTTCTTCCTGAACTTTCTGAATTATTGATGTGAGTCGCTGCTGTCAAGAGAGTGGTGAATCCTTTTGTTGCCCATCTGTTTGATGGACATAAGCCTTGGTTCTCCAGCTGTGAAGTGTCTGAGACCTCTCAGCAGTCCATCAATAACACTGCATTATTCTATTAGACCTGGGCAGAAAGGTTGGAATCTACGACTAAAGGAAATCTATCAGCACTATTTTATCTGTGTGTGTTTTTGTAATGGTTCTCCTTGATTTAAAGAAAACAGCACATGCAGGTCACTGTACAGTCTGTCCCACAGTACTTAGCACCGGATACAATGGTCAGTGTTTTGCGTACATTCTGGGAACATAGAAACATAGAAAATAGGAGCAGGAGTAGGCCATTCAGCCCTTCGAGCCTGCTTCGCCATTCATTATGATCATGGCTGATCATCCAACTCAGTAACCTGTTCCCGCTTTCGCCCCATACCCTTTGATCCCTTTAGACCCAAGAGCTATATCTAACTCCTTCTTGAAAACATACAATGTTTTGGCCTCAACTGCTTTCTGTGGTAGCGAATTCCACAGGTTCACCACTCTCTGGTTGAAGAAATGTGCTGTTTGGGATAATTTGGTGACAGTCCCTGCATTTCACTGGATCAGGAAGTATTGGGTCCGCTAATGGCTCTTGTAGGTTTAGAGCATTGTCCTTTGTGGCATATTAACAGGCATTTGTTTGATTGTAGCTCCCCTCTTAACATTCTCAGATATTTGTCTGGGTCTTGTGTAGGGTCTAGAAGTGAGTACCAGACTGATACTCCCACCTTCGTTGGCTGCCATAGGTTCACACATGTTTCACCCAGATGTTTGCGGAGGTTTGTGTTCCACCAAGATGCTGGAGAGACAGGGGGATGGGGATGCAGCTAACAGCCACAGTCTGCTGGCCTGCATATCACAGAGGGGATTCATTCCCTGGTGAGTGGCTGTTAAAGAACAGGCTCAGATCTACAGGGACTATGACTATAAACACTACATTTACAATTTTTGCTACAACGTGGCACTTTCCCGTGACTACATGGTCGAGAATTACAGGCACAACCCCACATCCTCCCACTCCATGAACGCTCAGAGAGCCTACAGGATGTAACAGCTACCTTGAGTCAGAATTTCCAAAGATTAGAGTTGGCTTTGTAAACCATTCATGGTTGGGTTTTAATTGGTTTTTTGATGTCTTTACGATGCAGACATTGAGTCACAGCCCAAGGACAGCTACCATGGCATTTACTTTGCGATGCTTCTGGCCGGAGTTGGATTCCTACTGCCTTACAACAGTTTCATCACAGATGTGGACTATCTACACCAAAAATATCCAGGTGCAGTTCTTGTGAGAAACTGGGAGAGGGATGATACACAAGCATATGAGAAAGTAAAATCCTTGGGTAAAGTCTCTACCTTGCATAACACCAGTTATCTAGATCAGGAAGGTACCTCCATTCTGTGTACATCGTTGATCTTAGCCAGGATACTTCAAATGGTCTCAGCCCCATGGGGGGAAAAATCCACTAGGATTCCTGCTGCTGACCTCTGTTCAGTGACCCCTGCTGGAAAATGTGGCTGCCTGGACTTCAGCTGATGACTGGGTGGGGCTGTGCTCTAATGCCAGCTCTAACCATATCGCAGCTGACACAAAAACACAATTTAGGGACAAAATAAGAAATCTACTGCTGTCCCACAGAAATAGAAATGTATGAAAGAAAGAGTGAGAGCTGTCAAACTACTCCAATGCACCTTAAAAACATTATTGGATTTGTTTTCATCAGAGATGCTCATCACAGTATCAGTAAGATGCTGTTTTGTTCTTTATGTACTGGTGACAAAAGTACACACAGGAGATTTTTTTCCCTCAGCACTACCACCAGAAGCGTGTGTCAGCGAACCATGCTATTTTCAAACTTTCATTTTAGTTTAGAGATACAGCATTGAAACAGGCCCTTCGGCCCACCGAGTCTGTGCCGACCATCAACCACCCATTTATACTAATCCTACAGTAATTCCATATTCCTACCACATCCCCACCCGTTGCTATATTTCTCTACCACCTACCTATACTAGGGGCAATTTATAATGGCCAATTTACCTATCAACCTGCAAGTCTTTGGCATGTGGGAGGAAACCGGAGCACCCGGAGGAAACCCACACAGACACAGGGAGAACTTGCAAACTCCACACAGGCAGTACCCAGAATTGAACCCGGGTCGCTGGAGCTGTGAGGCTGCGGTGCTAACCACTGCGCCACTGTGTCGCCCACAAATTTTAATTTCCTGATGGACGTTCCTGCTGTGCGCGATTGCACACTTGGAAAGTCTTTGTGTTTACAGCATTCATAAAGTAATCAGATTAGCATTGCATTTGCTGTGAATATTTCAAATGCAACTCTGTTTTTATACTTAATATATTTTTCTCTTTTCTCTCTATATCATTTTCTTCTCTCCTATTTTTCTCTATCATTCAGTTTTCTTTCTGTTACACTTCCTATTTTTCGTTCTTTCTCTCTCTCTCTCACTCGCCTTTCTGCCTTTCTCTCCTTCTCTATCCTTTTCATTTCTCTCTCCTTTGTCATCTCTCTTCTTCCCCCTCCATCCCCTGAATCACCTTCTAGAAGTATTAACTTCTGGAAGAAGAATAATCAAGTCTAAAATTGATCTCAGATTTAATGCTGCAGCAACAAGACGAGAGGAACTTTTCACATCTGCCGTGTGATTGCTTTTTGGTTTGTTGTGGAGCTGCAGGTGAAAGGTTTTACAGCTGCTGCCTTCTTGTTCTGTTGCAGGGACACCCATTGTATTTGATATGAGTATCACGTATATCCTTGTTGCTTTGGCTGCTGTGATACTGAACAACGCATTGATGGAGCTGCTCAGCTTGCACACTCGCATCACTGCCGGTAAGTGCAGAAGGCCTATCGGATGTCATGGTTACACATTTGTACCATTGAGCACGATGCTTGCTAGATGTTCCAGTGCTTCCAATATCTTACAATAGAGTGCACACAGTTATGAGGTGCTTTGAGCGGTAAACTAGGACAATGAAGAAGTTGCTATTGAATGGTCAGCTGATGCGTTGTTGCTGGCGATGACTGAACAGTGTGAGTGAAGGCGTGGAGTAGATCGGACAGCTCACAGATGCAGACGGGTGCAAACTTTCCCTCATGTATGAACCGTTACACAACATACGTTTCTCTCTGTCCACTTAGAATCCTAGATAACAGGGACCTGAACATCCTGGGGGCCGTGAGGAGGGGGGGGGGGGTGGGGTGTTGGGCGGGTGTGTGGTTGTGGTAAGGCAGTACAACAGAGCAAACACTTGTGGAGTAATGAGAGCTTAATTTGGGAAAATCATCTATTTATACATCAAATATATGTTATTATGCAATAAATGTGTTGATGGAGCACGTCCCACTTTAAATGTATCTGTTGCACAACACATTTTGTCACGCTGTTTCTGATGGGCTTCCTGGGAAATTTCAGCCAATCAAGAAACAATTTAGCACTAGTGTTTCTGGCCCCCATGAAATTCTTTCCAATTCCCAGCTCAGCTTCACCACCCCTGATTTCTCTAAGTTTTTATGTGTAACATAGGTAGAAGTAATATGGTATCAGCCAGTCATTGTAAGCAAGACCACAGGAGATCCATGAGAACATTAACAAGATACTAAGTTGGGGTGGGGAGTTGTGTATATTGACAGCCAGGATGAAAAAGGACTACCACGATGTAGCCATTTGCCTTCAGAGCAGCTTCGAACATCAACTGAACAGCTCTCCGTGTGGATTCAGGCCTGACATTGAGGGTAATATTTACCTCCTGCTCCCTCCATGGCTCCTACCCAAAGGCTTCCAGCTCCTGATTCTCACTCCTACCTCCCCATCCCCCAACTCAAGCTGGTCAAGCTACGCTGACACTTGTGCGATCCCTGCCAAATATCTTAATGAGCTGACCCTATGCTGACCCCGATAACCCACTGGTGTTACGGGTGGAGGTCAGCAACTGGACCCCAAGGATTTTCTGGCCCGGAGATTTAAAATGACACTGGCCCACTAAGTCACCTGACGTGAGTCTTTGGCCCTTTTCAAGACCTGCCTATTGTCCATCTTCCTTTACTCTGCTCCTAGATGTATTAAAGAGAAGCTGAATGGTGTTTGGTACTTCTGATTGGAGAGACCAGAAGCAAAATGTGATAATGCACTATTCAGGCAAGGCTTATTTACTAGATGTACATTTATCTATGGAACAACAACAACTTGCATGTATGTAGCGCCTTTAACGCAGCACTTCACAGGAGTGTTATCAAACAAAATTTCGAACCGAGCTTCATAAGGAGTTATTAGGACAGGAGACCAAAAGCGTAGTCAAAGCAGAAGGTTTTAGGGAGTGTCTTAAAGGAGGAGAGAGAGGTAGAGAGGCCATGGTGGGATTTGAAAGCAAGATTGAGAATATTAAAGTCGAGGCATTGCAACAACGAATTAATTTGCATGAATAGACCCATGGCAACCAGACAGTGTGTGTTTGGAGAGCTCAAATTGTTTTTTGATGATTCTGGGGTTTTCCGGAGTTGTGAGCAGTTGATTTCTCTGACTTGATTGCCATTCAGTAATTAGAGGCAGGCACGGCAGGTAGGGGGTCAATAACTGCATCAAACACTTACTCATTTAATTAGAGGAGATACTAGCCAGACAGGAGCGCTCAAATCATACAACAGCAGTAATTCAATAGCAGTAATCCTGAAAAACAGCACTTAGGAAGAGGAGGCTTTCTCCATGCCACCCACCTATGTCTTGGCATCTGATGAACTCTGAAATCTTGATCATTGTTGTGTTATTCTCTGTTAGCTATCATCTCCAGTCCAGGAAAAATATTGACAGAAAAAAAGCCTTCCAGTCATGGTCTGAAATTTTCCAGCAGCCATCTTGTGACCATGTTTTACAATTATCAATCTTAACGTGCTTTTATCATAATCATTCAAGTCCCTCTAAGCATCACTGTTCATTGGTTTAACAATCTGACTTGTTCTCTGTTTCTTGGCTTGGGGAATCCAGCAAGTTTATTGTGTGATCACTGCTGGTTCCGTGAGACCTACATGTTGGGAGTGAGCGGCTCCGGTAATTCAATATGTTCAATAGAAAAGCAGCCATTTTTGGCCTGACATTCATTGTTTTCCATCAGTTCAATTTTTAGAGGAATGTTACTCGGGCTAAAGAGTTAAATTACGAGACAGGGTGCATATTCCCTTGTATAGAGGATTATGGGGTTATCTAATTGAAGTCTTTACGAAGATTAAAGGATTTGATAGAGTAAATAGAAACTATTTTCTCTGGCAGGAGAGTCCAGAACAAGGGGGCATAATCTTAAAGAGCTAGGCCGTTCCAGGGTGATTTCACATAAAGGTTAATGGAAATCTGGAACTCTCTCCACCGAAAGGCTGAGAGACTGTGGGTCAATTGAAAATTGCATAACTGAGATTGGTAGGTTTTTGCTAGGCAAGGGTATTGAAGGGTAACAGAGCTGAGGTGTGTACATTGAGTTAAGAAACAGATCAGCTATGACATATTTAAATGATAGAATAGGCGTGAGGAGCGGAATGGCTTGCTCCTGTTTCTATATACAGTATGATTGATTAAGAGGCAGGTGCTAGGCCAGTATTAGTTATGTCTTGCTATTGCCTTTACTGCTGGGCTCACCTTCAATATCATTGGCATCCTTTGTACCTGAATCAATCAACAATGTCATCTCTGCCTTGCTGAAAGAGGACATCTCACTAATTCTGTTTCCTAATGCCTGCATTGTAGTGATAAAAAATCAGAGACATTCTGTGCATCTCTCCCTTCACTGATACCTTGAGTGGTATCAGCCATACCATGTACACACCTGTGGTCTTGCTGAGAGACTGCAAAGGAAAGGTTTCCATTCTGTTAAAATGCAGGCAATATGTGAAAGCAGGAGAACTGATTGGTGGTTGGCTGTTTGGTTAGTCTAAAATCTAAGTAGCTGTGTTTGCTCTATTTTTTTCTCCTTTAATTTCTGCCCTCCCATCCTGAGCCAACTTGTGCTGGGATATTGGTCCCACAGCCCTTGTCCAAGTTGCAGTCCTTTGATGACTCTTGACTATGATTATTGGCAGGCTATTTGGCTGAACTATTATGGCTACATCCAATCCTGTATTGACCTCACCTCCATACATACACACTTTCCTGCAAAGGTCATTCAACAGTGATCAGGAGTGGAAACCTTGATTTTCTTCCCCTGAGTCAGGACTGCCAAGAGCAACAAAGCCTTAACTTTGAACAGCTAAGTTAACCCAAACCACTGAGCTATCTGAGGCGATGTCTGTTGTTTAATGCCATGCTGTCTTCCACAATGGACAGAGGTCATAGCCTGAAGCCTCCAGTACTAGACTTGTAAAGAGAGATGGAAAGAACTGCACAGATCAAACAAAGGAAATCACAAAATGCCATAGTTGGTATTTTTAACGTAGCTCCTGAAAATAGATGCTTCACAAGGCAAAGTAAAGAAAGGAAGTGTTGCATTTATGTAGCACCTTTCATGGTTTCAGGATGTGCCAAAGCAATTTACAGCCAATCAAGTAATTTTTGAAGCTATGCAACAATAGATAGTTCTGTAATGTCCTGTTACATCCTGCAGAGCATGGCAGCACTATTACTATTGACCAGTCAGAAGGGAATGTTGATAGCTGAAGGTGCTGATATAGGAATAAGATTGTGTGACTGTCAAGGACATTCATCTTCTTCTTCTTAGGCGGTTCCTCGGAAACGAGGATGACTTTCTTCCACTCCAGGGTTGTGAGTCATTAGGTGACTGAATAGTCCAATTCTGGATCCACACTCTGTCACGTGGGGCAGGTGGTGTTTGGTGAGGTGAGTGAATGGGATGCTCGAATTTCCGAATGCTCTTTCTGCTGTTTGCACTTGGTCACTGCCTGGGCATATCAACGTTGTTCGAACTGGCTGGCAGCTTCGTGGGTGCTGCTTCTCCATTTTGCGTGGTCTCGGGCAAGAGATTCCCACAAATCAGTGGAGATGTCACATTTTTTCAGGGAGGCTTTAAGGACATCGTTGTAGTGTTTCCTCTGCCCTCCTGGTGACTTCTTATCATGACAGAGCTCGGAGTAGAAAGCTTGTTTTGGGAGTCTTGCGTCAAGCATGCAGACTTTGTGGCCTGCCCAATGTAACTGACAAGCCATGACCAGCATCTCAATACTGGGGATGTTGACCTGAGAGAGGACACTCTATTGGAGTGCCTGTCCTGCCACTGAATTTGCGGCATCTTGCGGAGGCACCGCTGGTGATATCTCTCCAGGGCTTTGAGATGTCTGCTGTACAGTGTCCATGTTTCCGACACGTACAGGAGGGCAGGTAGCACTGCGGCCATGTAGACCATGAGCTTGGTGCCAGGTCTTTGTCATCAAATGCTCTTTTCCTCAGACGATCGAAGGTTCCACTGGCACACTGGAGGCGTTGCTGAGTTTCATCGTCGATGTTTGCCCTTGCTGAGCGGATGCTCCCAAGGTATGAGAAGTGATCCACATTGTCCAATGGTTCGCTGTGAATCTTGATAGTTGGGGGCCAGTGTTGCGCTGTGGGAGCAGGCTGGTAGAGGACCTTTGTCTTCCAGATGTTTAGCTTAAGGCCCATTCTTTCATCGCCTCCCTGAATGCATCAACGTGGGTTTGAAGCTCGGCCTCTGAGTGTGCACGTGCACAAACATCGTCAGCGTACTGCAGCTTGATGACAGAGGTTGGAGTGGCCTTGGTTCTGGACTGGAGGTGACACAGCGTAGTTTGCTGCTCGTCCTGCAGAGTAGATCTACTCCAGCAGGGAGCTTCATAGAGTTGAGGTGGAGTGTTGCGGCAAGGAAGATGGAAAAGAGCGTTGGTGTGATGACACAGTCTTGCTTGACTTCAGTTTGCACTTGGATTGGATCAGTGGCAGATCCATTGGCAAGGATTACAGGTGGCATGTCGTCATGCAGCAGGTAGAGGATGCTGATGAATTTCTCCAGGCAGCTAAATTTGAGGAGGATGTTCCAAAATCCCTCCTGGTTAATAGAATCAAAGGCCTTGGTGAGGTCAAAGAAGGCCCTGTATAAAGGTAACAGGAATAATATTGTGTGACTGTCAAGGACATTCATAGTGCTAGCACATGTAATCAACTTTGTTAGGTGAGATTGAGAATTCCATTGTCACATGCTCACACATGCTACAATAAATAAAGGTGATGGGTGCATTGTTCTTCGACGGACAGATGCCAGTTAGCAATCATATACAATCGAAAAAAAGAGTGGGCATTGAATCTGATGATGAAGAAGTAGGCTGAAAGAAAATATTATAGGAAACTGGAAAGAGAGGAATATTGATAAAGAGTCCAAAATTAAAATATTTTACATGAAATCTAAACAGAAAGATTGGACTTGTTTTATAGCAAATTTTTAAAACTTTTACACAGAAGTTATTCAATGCAGATTCATACAGTCAAACCTCTGGAAAAGCTGCATGCCCTCTGGCTTTCAAAAAGTGTTTATACAATTAGACATTAAAGGTTGGGATTTCTCTGTGTTCCACAGTTTGTCCCATTTATGCAGGTTAATGACAATAATCTGTTATATTTTAAAGTAGCAAGTAGAGGATTTTGCTTTAGAAGGGTGACCATATCTCATGCAGGATACCTTCTGTGGCCTGGGACTAAAGGCCTGCAATTGAATCCCGACCCGAGCCCGACAGCACAACATCCGACCCGAGACCGACCCGGCCCGAGTCCTTTGATTTTTTCCCACGCCCGACCCGACTTGGCCCGACCCGACTTGGCCCAACCCGACCCGACCATCGGAATGACGTTGATTATATTAAAGAGGTTGTGCTCTACCTTGGATGGAATCGCTCACTGCAGACTAGTGCAGAGTCCGGATGCGCGTTTCCCACCCAGATGTCCTGGCTGTCGCTGTGTCCGACCTCGCCTGACCTGACCCGAGCCCGAATGCCGGATCCGGAAGAGCGATCCGACCCAAACCCGACACATGTCGTCGGGTCCGGTAGGTTTCGGGTTGAGTAGCCATGCTCTACCTGGGACAATGGGGGCTGAATTTTCCCGTGGGTTACGGGACTCCGACATTGGGACCATATGCAGGTCCTGAACCCGAACATAACATCAGTGAGCCCTATGAAGCAACTTTACTTGAAGCCTCCACGCTCGCTGTCCAATTAAGGACAGCAGCCAGAGAAAGAAACTGGGAGGCCCAATAGGAGGGCCTGCAGTGGTGTTCAGACAGCAGTCCCACCGGGAGAGGTGATCGCTGCTGGAGAAAGGTGTGACCCAGTGGGAGCCTCAAAATGGAGGCGCTAACGAAAACCTCCCGCTCCAGTGGGGAAAAAGATGACCGAGTATTGTGAGGGGCCTCAGGGTGTAGGGTTGACCCATCCAGGGAGTGCCGGTGGCCACTCCTGGACCCTTATGAGCTTTGCGGCCCCCTAATGCTGCCAATTAATTCAGTCATCTATGACCTGCCGACCTCCCACCGAGAAGCCAGCTCTGCAGTGTTGCTGGGCTCCCGACATAGCGGGGGAGCCTCAGCAATGCCAGGATAGTTGTAGCGCTGGGGGAAAATAGCCCTTGATTGGGGCCTTAATTGACTTCATCACCTGCCCAGCTCCTTGAAATGGGCTGCTGATTCCCGTGGCCACCTGCCCGGGAAAGTCGCCCAGAGACAGGACAGCATTGGGGAGCCGTCCCAACAGGGTCGTCTTCTACTTTTCCAGCAACGCCCTCCATGCCCCCCCCACCTCCAAACCTATCTCCTGGGGCTGGGAAAATTCAACCATCAGGAAACCTGGTATAACTGGATCTGCTCTTAAGGTAAGAGCTTCAGTACATTCAGAGGATGTGGGAGCTACATTGAAGCTGGATGCTGTTTTGTTGCATCTGCTGACTTCTCTCCCTTCCCTCAGTTGTCATTTTTCTCATTTCCCTAATATCTTTTCAAATGTTCTTATAGTTCTGCAGTGCCGCACTAATCTAAGCCATACTCTTTCTCTTGCAGGTTCAGATTCTTCCTCTTAAAAGGCACCTGTTGATCACAGTGGCTGTTGTTTTGGAGTGGAGTGCTCACCACCAGTGGAGTATGGCTTCAAAAGGTGGACAACATAGTGACATTGCACTCATGGTTCCCTTAGACTGGAGGCTTTGTTTGTCTCCTCATGGAAAAGAAAAGAAAATGAGATTAAACTGTCTGAATTGGACTGACAATGGCTCCTCCTAAAAAGATTTTAAATGTGTGAGATGGTCACTTGTGGATACTCCTTTTGCAAATTGGAGGAGGGGCATTTTAAGCAATTTTTGGATGGTTTGGTTGTCTCTTTAGCTGACAGTATAGCATTTGACACATTTAGTTGGAGGGAAGGGGCTTGAATTTGTATCGAGCATTTTATGATCTGCCAAAGCAGTTGTCAACCAATGGATTAATGCTGAAAACCAGCCCCTGTTATGTTTCCCTACAGTATAACAGTGACTACACTTCAAAAGTACCTCATTGGTTTCAAAACACTTTGGGATGTCATAAGGTCATATGAAAAACACTACATAAATGCAAGGTCCTTTACTGCTGTTGTCAACTGTGCATTTTGAGAAAGGAAAATCAAGGATGCCAAAAGTGTTCGTGAATAAACATGTACTGTGGATTTACACATGCATTGTTACAAATTAAAAGAACAGAGGAAAGCATGACCAATTAGGCATAAATTATTTTCAGAGTGAGGGTTTGACATGTGATCACTGTGAGTAACGAGATTCAGGAGTAGCAACCACAGAAACTATGGCACCAGTTTAAGAATCTTATACGTGAAGGTTGTCAATGTAGAACATTGATCTGGGGCATAGGATTTCCCTCTTCTTGAACTGGAGAGCATCAAAACCGCCAAAAGGGCAATACTTGAGTAAATTAACCAATTGCTTAGCCATCCTCTGACTCCTGTTGTCTTGAACTGAACTCTACAGGCAGAATTTTATGGTCCTGTGGAAGGCGGGTTTTTTGGCAGAGAGGGGCCAGAGAATAGGCACAGAGTCATCCGCTGTGGGGAACCCCATGCTGTAATGCCAATTCCCTATTTTCTCGGAGGCGGCAAAGTTCCATGGCGGCACTTCCCTCGCAACGCAACGGGATCAGAATTTAAATCTGTTATGTACTGTTTTGCATGCATTTGTATCTAATTTACCGCGATCCTACCAGGCGTTCGCAATCTTCTGCATCACGTGCATCCCTCACGTGCCTTCACTTTTCTGTCTTTGAAAAGCTGGCGCCACCGAGGCAAGAGTCCTCGGTGCCTCCAGAGGTTAGGTAAGTTAACCGTTGTTGTCTAGGGGAAGTGGTTTATAAATCGGACATTGCCGCTAAGCTCAATCTACAGATGCATTGTGTGTGTGGGGGGGGGGGGGGGGGGGGCGGGGTGAGTGGGGGGGAAGCTGTGTAGTGTTGGGAGAGGGGAACTCGGCAACTATGTAGGTGGTTTTTATTGGGGTCCAATACATGGTGTTGGTACGGTCATGATGTCTTGCACCTTTTGAAAAGTTGTAAGTTATCAATTCATCCCATAGTGCTAATGCAGGAATCCCGCAGAACCAAAATTAACACAAATCTTTGCCAAGATAGGTGTACTTTACCTTTTGCAGGAAGCCGAAGGTCCAAGGAGGATAGGTATGGGTATGGTTCACACTGAATACCTGGATCCCCTTGCTGTTCTGTGGCATCTCCGCCGGAGGCGGGTCCAAGAGGCAACTACAGCTCAAGAGGAAGCTCCCAGATGTGAGCAACAGCAACCGCCAAGGCAAAGAAGAGCCCTGATGTGCCAGCGAGTCTGTAGGACTCACCTGACATGCCTGCAGATGTCTCAGCGAAACTGCCAGAGATGACTGCCGCTGTCCAGAGAGGCTGCCATAGACTTCTGCATACTGCTAAACGATGATTTGTGACCACTGGGTTTTGGTGTTCACCGTATGCCTCTAGCCCTGAAGATTACTGTGGCCCTAAACTTTTAGGCCTCTGGATCATTCCAGGGATCCACCGGCCATATGTATGGGGTCTCTCAATCAGCAGTGCATTTTTGCATCAAGGAGGTGACCAATGCTCTGTTCGGGAGGGCTGGTGACCATGACCACTACAGGACAGACCCTGAGAATCCGGCCAAGAGGGTCATTGGATTTGGGGCCATTGCAGGATTCCCACAGGTCCAAGGCATGATTAGGCATGTGGCCATCAAGGCTCTCACAGACAAACCAGCCACCTTCATGAACAGAAAAGGGTTTCATTCAATTAATACCCAGCTGGTATGCGACCATAGGAACATAGGAGCAGGAGTAGGCCATTCGGCCCATCAAGCCAGCCCCACCATTCAATATGATCAAGGCTGATCATCCACTTCAATGCCTTTTTCCCACACTATTGTTATGACCAACCGCTCCAGTCAAAGCCCCCAATCAAAATATACGATGCCGATTGTGGTGGGAGAAACGCACTGACAATTCAATCCCGTCGCTCCACAGATTGCCTAACATATCATTTAAAACTTCCCAAATTAAAGAAAGACCCAGCCAAATTAATCTATTAATCTCCGAATGAGGCTAACCAAACCAGGTGTCTTTAAATCAACAAATTAACTCTTACATTAGAAGAACTAAATTCTTAAGCACTATGAAGATATAAACAACATTTAAAATAGAAAAAATTAGAGCCCTTGCAAATTTACAGTCCAATGTTGCTTGAAGTCCTCACAGTTGTCTGATGCAGGAAAAAAAGGTTCTTCCACAGTAGAACAGTCTGTAGTCTAACTTCATCAGTCAGTGATGCTTTCCTTCTCCAGCAAATTTCAACAATTAATGACTTGCAAACACTTTCAATAGAATCAATTTGACTTTAGAGTTTTTGAGGGATAAAAGATTGTCTCAGTCTAACTTCCCTTCCTTCTGTTTAAATTACCAGAGATCTCTGTTTTGGCTTGACTTTTTTAGAATTTTGAGAGATAATAATAAAACAGTTCAAAAATCCTATTCCTTCAGTTTAAATGGTTGAGAGCTCTTTCTTCTGGTGCCAACACCAGCTGTGTCTGTATGTTTCTGTGTCTGTGTTCTGTTAGAACAAACAGTCTTCAACTAAAAAGCCAGTTTAAAATTGAATTGTAACAAATGTATCACTAAATACTCACTCCCAGTGGCTGTACCTATGGTAACGAGAATGCGCCTTTTGAATCGCAGTCTCCAAATGGCTGTTTCTAAGGCAACAAAAATGCACCTTCCTATAACTCCTGCGGTTTGCTGGTTCTTAAAGCAATACTGATCCTTTGCAAGCCTTAAAGGCAAACCGCATATTCCCGAAAAAAAAATATACAGGACGTGACATGTCCGCCCCTAGCGCATTCCTGAAATGCGTTTCATTACAATGGGTAAAAAAAAACAAATTGAAAAAAACGCTAACTTTTTTTTTCTTTCATGTATTACAGATATACACATTTCTAAAAAAAAATGGTTAGACTACAGTTCCAAGTTCCACCAGAACATTTCGACTTTAACTTTTCAAGAGGTTGTTCCAATAAACCCATTTTAAATTTCCAAGCATAGTCTTCCAATTGTTTCATGCTTTCCTTCCACGTGTCCCTATTGTCCATCACCTCAGCCAGGTGAGCTGCACAGCTTGGAGGACTGACCACTACTGGGTTCACCACTCTCTGAGAAGTTTCTTGAATACCCTTTAACCTATGTGGCTTCACTTGACACTGGAAAACCCTGTCCGGTGTAACAGAAGCTGATTTTTTTCTTACCCTGGGGTGTCAAAGGAATTTGACAGTATCCTTCCAACACATCTGTCTCTTTAAGACTCATTGTGTTGCCCATTCTGTCCTTAGAGTCCTTTAAATGAGAATTTGGGTAGGAGTCTGCCTTCTTTACCACAGTGACTTTTCTAGTGTCTATGCAAGTTTGAGTCGTCCCACCAGGTTTAGTCATCAAGACCATCTGCGAATTCCAGCTGTCCTGACTAGGTTCATCTAAGCTGCCCTTCAGCATGCATTGTACCTCTGCTTCCACTTGGGCCTGTCTATCTGGACCTAAGCAACAAAGATGTCGTTTTAAAGTAATGGTTCCCCCTATACCCACATCATACGTGGCTAAGGTTGTACATCCTGTCTTATCCCTAAGAACTTTTTGAAACATTGTGAAAACTCTGGTTAGGACTTCACGCGGTTTTGCCTCGAAGTGTAAAAGCCTATCGTTTAATTTTCCTAGCTATTCTTCATTCGCTGATTGGATAGTTGGAGGTTCAATCTGAGAATTTCCTAGGCCTACTTCTGCCTCATCCTCACTATCCTTTTCCTTCTCCACAGTCCTGATTACCTGACATACCTGTACTGGCTTCTCCTCCTCCCTGTGGTAATATGCTCTGAGCATATTAATGTGACACAACCGGTTCTTCATCCGGCGATCAGGGGTGTCAATTAAGTAACCTACTTTACCCACTCTTTTGATCACTCTATATGGGCCACTGAACCATGCTTTCACTAGTGCTACCTGTGACGGTAACAACACTAATACCTCATTGCCTAGTTTTATGGTAAGTTGTGGTTTTCCCACCATTTGACAGGTGACAAATTGTCTCACATCCTTTGAAAGACCTGGCCATTAATAATGTTTGCTTATGTGTGATTTGGTCTTCCGAATTCCCCTATGTCCTGAAAAAGGAATGTTGTGCGCTAACCTTAATAATCCTTGTCGATATTTAGGTGGTACCACTATCTGTTCAACAACTGTCCAGTCTTTGTCGGCAGGTCTATGAGGCAGTCTTCATTTCCTCCTCAAAACCCTGTTTGCCATATAATAGCCTCTTGGAACTCCATTCACCTCAGCTTCTGACAGAGCCGTCTGTGCTATTTGGTAGATCTCTGGATCAGCTTGCTGTGCTGCAATGATAAACGATCTGTTAAACATCTCATTTGGATTATCTAAATCCCCAAATAAGGTTTCAGATGCCTGATTATCTATTTGTGGTGCCCCTTTTACCTCCGACATTGGATCCTGTTTAGCCATTGCTCGGGTAACTACGCATGCAGGAAATATTCCAGGAACTTGCTCCTGTAATTGCTCCGTTTTCTTAATTTCACTTGGTTCCTCTGTAACCATAGGAGAAACTGATATTTTTGATCCTGCCAAATCATTTCCTAGGAGTAGATCAATTCCCTTTACTGGTAAACTGTGGACAACACCTACAGTTACTACCCCAGTTATTAAGTTATCCTCTAGGCATACTTTATACAAATGTACGGGTATACACACCCCACCAGTTCCATTAACTAAAACTTTAGCGTTCAAGTTACTATCTGGTGGAAACCTCATATCTTTCCCCAGCAAGAGTGTTTGGGTTGCTCCTGTGTCGCTGAGTATATTGATAGGTTTTCCTGCCTCACTTACAGGATATGGAGTTACTCTCCCCTTTGATAAAAATTCACTATAACTCTCAGGTATTTTATTCTTAACCTCTACACTCCTCTTAGTTTTAGTATCTGGTTTCACATTCACAGCTGTCGTTAAAGCTATAGCCTGGTCTGCTACTCTCTCAGTCAGAGTCTTTTCCTCTGCACTAACTTTGCGTACCCCAACAAGTCCTACGGGTTTACCTCGCAATTTCCAGCACACTGAACGAAGATGAACCTCACTTCTACCCTCAGCACCTTCCTTTCTGACCTTAGAAAGTGTTCCTGGGGCATTTCCAGCTGTTCCTTCTTATCCTTGGCTACTTGCCTTCCTTTCACTCTCCCACTTTCTATCCTTCTCGGGTTTATTGGGGTGACAGACAAAATAGGTTGGCTTATTCACAAGCTCAAAATCATCAGCAATCTCTGCTGCTTGTCTAGCTTTCAAAACTTTCAGGTTATCTATATGAGTTCTCACTACTGAAGGAATGGAGTTTTTAAAACTTTTCTAAGAGAATTAATTCTCGAAGGTTCTCCTATGTGGTTTCTATCTTTAATGCCTGTATCCAACGGTCAAAATTCATTTGCTTCACCCTCTCAAATTCTAAATATGTCTGCCCAGTCAATCTCCGTAAGTTCCTAAACTTCTGACGGTAAGCTTCAGGGACTAACTCATACGCAGCGAGAATAGCCTTTTTTGCCATCTCATAATCTGCAGCAGCCTCTTCAGAAAGCATGGCATAAGCTTCATGAGCTCTGCCTGCTAGCCTGCCCTGCATGAGCAATGTCCAGCTTTCTTTCGGCCATTTCATCTGTTTGGCTATTTTTTCAAAAGACATGAAAAATGCCTCTATGTCCCTTTCATCGAACTTAGGAAGAACCTATATAAATTAAAACAACTTCTCGCTGGGTCCTGATCTAAATTCAGATTCTTCTTGACCCAAACTTTCCCTGGATTTAAGACTACCCTTTTGTCTTAGTTCCATCTCTTTTAATTTAAATTCCCTCTCTTCTCTTTCACTCTTTCTCTGAAATTCAAGTTTTCTTAATTATTTTTCCTGCTCAAGCTCCAGTTTTTAAAATTTCTAACTGAATCCTAGCCAATTCCACTGCATCAGTCTCGGACCTATTACCTTCATGTCTCTCGTATTCCCTTTCTTGTTCCTCGTATTGCCCTTCACCTGTATTATCATCATCATCATCATCATCATCTTCTACTAATTCCAGATGTTTGGCTATTATTTCAATTATCTCTGCTTTTTATCCACCTGATTTCAATTCCAACCCCAATTTCACTGCCAATTCTTTTAATTTGTTCTTAGTTAAAGTTATCAAGTCATTCAGGGAAACATTTTGCTTTCCCAAAAACTCTGCTACAACCACTAATGCCATAACAATGGTATAGACTGTACCTTATTATACAAGAAACCTAGTTCTTTTAATTTCATTGTAATTGGAGTCAGATTTAGATCTCAACAATCAAGTTTCCATTTGATAAGATCCCAGACTCGAGAGCAATTAATCTGTTATTAAATTAAATATGTTATCCCAGAGACGAGTAATGACTATGATTCCAAATGTGAATCCTCTAGATTAGTCTGATTCTGATCCCAGATGTGAGCCACCAAATTAAATATGATTCAACTGCAAGCGAGCCCCCAATTAAGATATGATTCAAATCCAGAAACTCAATTAATATGTGATTCAAATCTCGGTGACCTCCCTATTAATATGTTATTCAAATACTGGGACAAGCCCCCAATAAATATGTTATGACCGACCGCTCCAGTCAAAGCTCCCAATCAAAATATACGATTCTGATTGTGGTGGGAGAAACGCACTGTTAATTCAATCCCGTCACTCCACAGATCACCTAACATATCATTTAAAACTTTCCAAATTAAAGAAAGACCCAGCCAAATTGTACCATCTATTAATCCCCAAATGAGGCTACCCAAACCAGGTGTCTTTAAATCAACAAATTAACTCTTTAATTAGAAGAACTAAATGCTTAAACACTAGGACGATATAAACAACTTTTAAAATAGAAAAATTAGAGTTCTTGCAAATTTACAGTCCAACGTTGCTTGAAGTCCTCACAGAATGTTGCTTGAAGTCGTCCGATGCAGGAAAAAAGGTTCTTCCACAGTATAACAGTCTGTAGTCTAACTTCAGTAGTTGGTGATGCTTTCCTTCTCCAGCGAATTTCAACGATTAATAACTTGCAAACACTTCCAATAGAATCAATCTGACTTTAGAGTTTTTGAGGGATTAAAGATTGTCACAGATTAACTTCCCTTCCTTCAGTTTAAATTACCAGAGATCTCTGTTTTGGCTTGACTTTTTTAGAATTTTGAGAGATAATAATAAAACAGACTAAAATCCTATTCCTTCAGTTTGAATGGCTGAGAGTTCTTTTTCAGGTGCTAAACATCACAGCTGTCTGTCTGTGTGTCTCTCTGTCTGTGCTCTGTTAGAACAAACAGTCTTCAATTAAAAAGCCAGTTTAAAATTGAATTGTAACAAATGTATTGCTTAATAGTCACTCCCAGTGGCTGTATCTATGGTAATGAGAATGCACCCTTTGAATCGCAGTCTCCAAATGGCTGTTGCTAAGGCAACGTAAATGCACCTTCCTATAACTCCTGAGGCTTGCTGGTTCTTAAAGCAATACTGATCCTTTGCAAGCCTTAAAGGCAAACCACATATTCCCGGGAAAAAAAACTACAGGACCATGACACTATCCTCATATCCCCTTTATGTCATTTGTATTTAGAAATCTGTCAATTTCTGCTTTAAACATACTCAATGACTGAGCTTCCACGGCCCTCTGGGGTAGAGAATTCCAAAGATTCACAACCCACAGAAAATGCTTCCTGCAAATGTGTGCCCACTTCCCAGGAAGCTGCCATGACTCATAAATACTTCACCAGTCCCAGGTGCCACTGCTTTTTACTCCCCCCCACTCACCTTCAAGGGTGGATTCTTGGGGAAATGGGCTACACCTGCCACGGATCCACCCGAGCGACCATTGAGCAGGCCATTGGTTTGCTGAAGATGCGGTTCCACTGTCTTGATAGATCTGGTGGAACCCTTAAGTATGCCCCAGACGAGGTTGGGCACATCATTGTGGTCTGCTGCATTCTACACAACATAGCACTACAGAGGGGGGAGGCCTTGCAAGATGAAGAAATATGAGGGCATGAGACATCCTTCAATGAATAGAACACAGAGGGCACTCAAGGCCAAGCATGCTTGGGCACTCAAGGCCAAGCGTGCACATTGATGGAGGCCAGGCATGGGGAACAGCGAGCAAGGGAGGCCAAGCAGAGACTAATAATTTGGCACTTTCACAATCCATGAATTTCAATAAATATGCTTGCTACCAAAACTCACCATCATGGCCATTGTCTCAAGTCCTCTGCCTCTGTACTGTCTGTTTCATCAGCATATATGGTAGCATCAAATTGAGCCAGTGCTGATGTGACATCATTTGTGCAATGAAACATCATGCTCATTGGCATGTTAATGATGTCAGTGGTCACATTGGCAATGATGTAAGGCTATGATGGGATTGCAGGAGTCACAAACATTCCATGGTGGAATGTGGTTTTCAAACAATAAAGGCTGATGATGGGCAGAAAAACACATTTAATTAAAGTAAACATGGCATATCTGTCTCACCCATGAATACCCATATGTGTCAAGGTGACTTTTTAATATGTTTGTGAGTGTTCCTTTGCGGTGTAACCTCTGCACTAGCAGCTGGACTGGAGACATGATGCTGATCAGGACATCCCTTGGCCTATGATGACTTCGGCTGTCGTCCTCTGGGTGCCTGACGCCTGGAGGGCCCCAGCTGCCTGAAGGCTTCCTGCAGTGGTGCAGGACTGTCCTCAGGCGTCACGGCTACTGGAGCTGGACTCACTGGCAGAGGGGCTGAGGAGCCAGTGTCCACACTCGAATCACCCTAAGGGGATGTTGTAATGAGAAGCTTTTTATGTTGTCTGATGCATCAGAAATGAGATGCATGGCGTTCAGTTGATTGAAGATCTCTAAACAGGTTTATTAAAGCTAACTAATATACACAGTATAGAGCTAACTACTTACAGAAGCTGCCTCTTGGTGTTATAGTTACAGAGTGAGACTGGCATGTAGTCACATGACTGCATCCTGGTACTTAGCTCATATCATATTAAAATCTTAAAGGGACAATCACTCTTAAAGGCAATCACACGACAGATGTGGAGCACATCCTCTCCTCCTCCCACTCAAGGTTCGTTGGAACTTCCCTGCTCTCTGAATAAGGACTAGGAGCAGCAAAGCTCTCCAGACTCCTAGTCCTTCTATTGCCCTGCCATTGCTGATTTGAAGTCATGGCCAAGGTGAAGATTTGCAGGTCATGGCACATCTTGGAAAGAGTATCTCCATGAGGGTCGCCAACCTCTCGATGGAGGAGGCCATGCGCTTATATACTTGGGACATGGCAGCAGTCATGGCATGGATGGACTCCTCCATCGTCCGCTCTTGGCTGCGCATGGCCTCTGGCATCTTTGCCAGATGTTGCCTTACCTCTCCCTGCAATACCAGCATGCCCGGTGCTGCCAACACCAGATGCTCATCAACGGCCTGGGGCTCAGCATGGGCCTGGCCACCCATAGTCCTCTGACTGTCAGAGACCTCAGCTGTCTCTGCTGCAGCCAGCTGCACGGGTGTGTGTGTGGTGCTCTCACCAGATTGTGACCCCGAATCTCATGCCAATCGGATACCCACCAAGGTGAAAGTATCTGCATGGGTGGAGGGTGTAGAAAAGTCATGGGACTCTGCATCCTCTAAGTGGTGATAAATCATCGTTCAGAAGTGCACAGAGTTGTCGTCATTCGATCCTTGTCTGGAATCATTTGTGAGCGGCGCCCTGCAAGATACTATGTAAGGAACAGACATTTAGATGTTATGGTGCACATGTCCCAATGATGGCAGCATTGCGTATCACTGCAAAATTTAATATTGAGTCATTCTGTGTTTGGCAATAATCACTCTCTTCAACTGGGAACCCAAGCTCGACGTCCAGTATGGTATATCCTCCTTGGCTCCCGGCTAACTTGAGCGCCTCGTCTTCGGCCTGAGACAGAGGCCACAGGTCAGGTACCCTGCTATTGGTCCTGGCCGCCTCCCAGCTGTTGTGGGCCCTCTTCTCCTGAAGGATCAAAGATGCAGTTATTGTCAAGTTCCAAACGTATCTACATCGTGTAAACACTAACATGGGCTCCTCATCAGCACCTGGGGGATGTCTCTGCTCCCATACTGACTCTACCTGTCATGGGTCTCAATTGGACTGAGTTAGAAACGAGGGAGACCGGTCTCACATATGCAGTCAGTCATCTGCCATCATTATGCTTTGACCTTCCTGTCATTGAACTGGCTCTGGCAACTGTGCGGTATTACACTTGTGGGCAAGCAAATCACACCAAGCTATCTGGAACTGCGCAACTTACCTCGACTGAGTGTAGGAGGTCATTGACCCTCTTCCTACACTGCACCCAGTTATGACGGGTGACCCCATGGCTCCTAACTTCCTCTTCGATCTCTGTCCAAGCTTGCTTGGTCGGGCGGGAGGACCTCGTCTTGCCATAGTTGGAGAAAAGGACCTCCTGCTTTTCCCTTGCAGCCTGGAGGAGAATCAGCAGGGAGGCATCACTGAAGCGTGGGGTCACTCTTGATTATCTATCTGCCATTGTTATAATGATGTGAAGGGGGGCTGTTTGCAGATAAAGTAACGTTTTGAAGAGCACAGACTTTTAGCCTCAGGAACCTGATGCTGAAAGAAAGCAGAGAGTAAATGCAGGCCTGGCAGCCTTTTAAACGTGGTGCCAACACCTGCTCCAACATCGGATGACGCTGTGAACGGCGTCCCCAATGCTGGCCCTACCATGTGATTGGGGGGGACGGCCGCCGTCATTATGCTAAATGGCCACGTGCGGCGGCCGCCATTTTGCACACCCGCCACCGGGAGCAGAGGCAGTGTAATAAAATTTAGCCCTGCAAGTCTTACTATAATATAGGTTCTGGTTCTGATTGTTTGAGGCAGGGGCAGAGTAAGGAAGGGACACCTAAGTAGTTAGCCAGGGTGAAGTGTCTGGGCGGTTCATATTCATTTTAACCAGGCAGGTTTCTCTATCAGCAGCTGGATACATTGCTTTACTTGCAGTAGAAACCATTGTGAGAAAAGTAGGAAATGTACTGAGACCAACATTAATGATAGTGATGGGGTCACCAGCATTACATGCACTATGGGTTAAACTGAGTTTCATTTGTTTGATTGGTGACAGGTTACCTGTTTGCTTTGGGACCCCTTATGTTTGTGAGTATCTGCGATGTTTGGCTCGAGCTTTTTACAGTACAGCAGGCCTATGCCATCAACCTGGCAGCGGTGGGGATTGTAGCTTTCGGCTGCACGGGTAAGGCTGCACTCTAGCATTTGTTTGAATGTAATTTGTAACATCTGTTAACCTTGCTCCACCACTCTTGTGACCATTTTTCCCTTCCTTGTTTATGTATTTTCTCCACCTCCTTTGGATAGGTATGTGTTACGCATCAATCTTCAGCCAAATGAGTGGGGCTGGAAATTACAGGCAGTCTGCACTAATTCTAAGTGGCTACGAGGTCCATGAGAACAGCTGAAGTAGCATGACCCCTGTTTAACCACCAACTCCACGCCTTCCTCCCCTGCTTCGCCCTCCTCGCTTCCCTCTCCTCCTTCCCTCAGCCCCCAACTTTCCTCCCCTCCCTTTTCCTGTACAGGCACCTCTCCCAATCTTGTGCCCATGGTAGAAAACCAGTGAAGAATGACGGAGCGATCAACAAAGTCCTGCCATTCCATGCAATGGATAACCAATGCACAGCCCTGCATGCCAGTTTACAATATTCCCCGTTTTTTAATTTCCTTTGTTTGTCATCTCTTTTATTCCGGTTTTGTCTGAGAGCTCAGATTAGTCTGTGCAGGCTGCAATGTGGTTGTCATTCATTTTAACCTTTACAATGTGTAAAGAGTTGTGATATTGTGCTGTGTGATTCTAATAGCACTAAACAAACCCTTAACACTATTGTGCAGAAATGTTTTTTTTTCTCAGATGCTTCATGGTAGAAAAATGGAACTGACTGTAAAAAAGGAATGAAGTGAATAGGAGAACAACTTGTGCTTCTACGGCTCTCCGCATACACAGGAATGCTTTACAGTGCAGAGAACAAAGCTGGAGAGTAAGGGGAGCAGAAAGGCTAGGTTGTGTTGTGAAAGCACAGGTTGTAGAGAAGGATCTTTTAGGAAGCTTTTTGCAAGTAGAGAGTAGGTGATAGAATGGGAGTGTTCAGGGAGGAAGGTGCATAGAATGAGGGTAGAGTAACTGAAGGAATAGCTACCAAGGATAGACCAGAGTGTGTAGGGAGAGAGGTGTAAGACAATGCCTGAGAGGAGAGTGTATGTGGCTGGAGGAGATTATTGAGATAGGGTGGGCAGGCCACAGAGGGATTTGAAAATGAGAGCAAGGATTTTTAGATGTTTCAAAGGGTAGAGGACATCTGGAACTTGCAGAGGGAAGGGGTGGGAGTCAACTGAAAATATCAAAACAGAGATTGCTAGGTTTTTTTGTTAGGCAAGGGTATTGAGGGTTACAGAACCAAGGCAGCTAGATGGAGTTACGATACAGATAAGCCATGATCTCATTGAACCTGCAGAACAGCTCAAGGGCTGAATGGCCTACTCTGTTCCTATGAATCACTGAATCAGAAGCCAGTGAAGTGTTACAAGGTCCATGATGGTGGGAGTCTAGGATTTAGCATGGACTGTGACAATCTGAATGATCTTGACCGGACGCTGCGGAATCTGGAGGTGGGGATGCCGGCCAGGAGAGTGCGAGGGAAACCAAGACTCAAAGTGATAAAAGCATGGGTCAAGGTCTCAGCAGCAGTGAGGAAGTGTAGGGTTGGAGGGAGACAATATTTTGGAGGTAGAAGGAAGTGGGTAACATATAGGAATTGGCTCTGATTTCTGCCTCAAGAACTGGTAAATTGGTAAACTAACAATGCAAGTACAGTAACCTCTCACTGTGGTGTAACACAAGCTATGCAACACTTTGAACACTTTTTAATTGAGCATACAATCCCAACAGCATAATCCTTGTCCCTTGTCACTTAGTGAGGAAGAACCTCACCATCACTAAATGCCTCCCCACAGTATGATCAGGAACTTACTGGGTGGGCAAACAGGCTATTTAAATTGACAACTAATTTTGTACATTTCCTTTCTTTCATATTAAGTGCAGCAATCAAGTTTCTATGGTTACACAGGGATGTTGCCCAAACGCTACACACAAGGGGTGATGACAGGTGAAAGTGAGTACTTGCTCCACTTGTTTTAAACAATTCCAATGGACGGGCTTTGATAGAAATCCCAAAACTTACAGATATTGAAAATATTTATAGGAAGGCCTCAATTGCTTTTAGGAAGTTACTTGCCGACTGTTTCTAATGCCTGTGATATTTCTTGTTTTATTTTAATAGTTTAGTATGATGTACTCCAAAGTAATTAAGTTCTGTCGGCATCTGTTAGAGTTGCCAACTCTGGTTGCACATATTCCTGGAGGTTTCATCACATGACTTCCTACCTCCAACCACCCTTCCCAGTCAAACAATCCTTCCCCTCCACCCTCCAATATTTTTATATCAAAGAAATGAAAGTGTTCAAAGAAAATGAAAAACACACAAAAAAACTGAATGTGCCTGTAATTAATCTCCTGAATTATCCATAGTAGTGGCAGGAGATTAATTTTCAATTCCTGGAAACTCCAGAACAATCCTGAAGGGTTGGAAAACAACCATCTATTCCAGCAAGGTCAGGTTTGGTTTTGGCTATCAAGTTGCATCAAATCATCTTCAACTGGATTAGAGATTCAGCTAGAAAGCAGAGCTGGCTTTGTGCTGGCTTTTGCTAAGGCAAAATTTCACAGTATTCTGTTAACAGTTTCAACCACAATAGCTGCAATGAATGGGTACGAATTCTCCTTAAAGGAGAAAGCTTATTGGGTAAATGGACTTCCCAGTATGATACGGAGCCATATAGGCCAGCAAGGCCCCGATTTCAATGCACAATCTTTACAGATTGAATACATCCTGTTCAGGGAGCCAATTGAAACACGATACTTGTCCTCTGTGCCCTGGGCTGGCAAAAGGAATCGTCTGCCAGGATTCCTGTTTGAAGATACTATCCAGTCATCCCTGTTGAAAAATTTGCATATGTGGTGAGAATTGGGCTCAGCTACGCAGGCCTTCATTTAAATAGACATGCTTAAAGAATGGGTACTTGGCCAAGGCATCGGAAGATAACTGGTGCCCATAGAACCATTTGGAGTAAGAGTTAATGTTTCACTAGATTGAGTTTCTTCGGTTATCTGAGGGTAGAGATTTGTCCTGTGGCCCTTTGCTGAACTGCTGTGGGGCTTGAAAGACTCAGCACAATACTTGGAGGTGTGGACTGTCCAGAGCACTGTACAGTTTCACCATTACTTTCTACAAGCTGTATTGTAATATACTCCCAAACAGAACTGCCTCCCGCCCTCCACCGTGTCAGGGGAGGCGGTGGTGTAATGGTATTGTTACGGGATTAATAACCCAGAGACCCAAGGTATTGCTCTGGGGACATGGATTCGAATCCCACCACAGCAGCAGGTGGAATTTGAATTCAATTAATAAATCTGGAATTAAAAGCTAGTCTCATGATGGCCATGAAACCATTGTCAATTGTCGTAAAACCCATGTGGTTCACTGATGCCCTTTCGGGGAAGGAAATCTGCTGGCCTTACCTGGCCTGGCCTATATGTGACTCCAGACCCACAGCAATGTGGTTGACCCTTAAATAGCCTAGCAAGACACTCAGTTGTATCAAATTGCTACAAAGTTAATAGGGAATGAACTGGACGGACCACCCAACATCGACCTAGGCACCGGAAACGAATACGGCAAACCGAACCCTGTAAAGTCCTCCTTACTAACATCTGGGGGCTTGTGCTAAAGTTGGGAGAGCTGTCCCACAGACTAGTCAAGCAGCAGCCTGACACAGTCATACTCATAGAATCATACCTGACAGATAATGTCCCAAACACCACCATCACATCCCTGGGTACGTCCTGTCCCACTGGCAGGACAGACCCACCAGAGGTGGAAGCACAGTGGTATAAAGTCGGGAGGGAGTTGAACTGGGAGTCCTCAACATCAATGCTGGACCCCATGAAGTCACATGGCATCAGGTCAAACATGGAAACCTCTTGCTGATTACCACCTACCATACCCCCTCAGCTGATGAACAACACTTGGAGGAAGCACTGAGGGTGGCAAGGGCGCAAAATGACCTTTATGTGGGAGACTTCAATGTCCATCACCAAGAGTGGCTCAGTAGCACCACAGCTGGCCGAGTCCTAAAGGACGTAGCTGCTAGACTGGGTCTGCGGCAGGTGGTGAGGGAACCAAGAAGAGGGAAAAACATACTTGATCTTGTCCTCACCAATCTGCCTGCCGCAGATGCATCTGTCCATGACAGTTTGGTAGGAGTGACTACCGCACAGTATTTGTGGAGACCAAGTTCTGTCTTCACATTGAGGATACCCTCCATCATTTGTGTGGCACTACCACCGTGCTAAATGGGATGGATTTCGAACAGATCTACCAATGCAAAACTGGGCATCCATAAGGCACTGTGGGCCATCAGCAACAGCAGAATTGTACTGAACCTTGTGTGTGACCTCAAGGCTCGGCATATCCCCCACTCTACCATTACCATCAAGCTGGATGATCATCCCTGGTTCAATGAAGAGTGCAGGAAGGCATGCCAGGAGCAGCACCAGACATGCCTCAAAATGAGGTATCGACCTGGTGAAGCTACAACCCAGGCCTGCTTGTGTGCCAAACAGCGTAAGCAGCATGCGATAGACAGAGCTAAGCGATCCCATAACCAACGGATCTGATCTAAGTTCTGCAGTCCTGCCACATCCAGTCGTGAATGGTGGTGGACAATTAAACAACTAACAGGAGGAGGTGGCTCCACAAATATCCCCATCCTCAATGAAGGGGGAGCCCAGCACATCAGTGCGAAAGATAAGGCTGAAGTATTGGCAACAATCTTCAGCCAGAAGTGCCGAGTTGATGATCCATCTTGGCCTCCTCCTGAAGTCCCCAGCATCACAGATGCCAGTCTTCAGCCAATTCAATTTACTCCACGTGATATCAAAAATGACTGAAGGCACTGGACTGCAAAGACTATGGGCCCTGACAACATTCCGGCAATAGTACTGAAAACCTGTGCTCCAGAACTTGCCACACCCTAGCCAAGCTGTTCCAGTACAGCTACAACACTGGCATCTACCCTGCAATGTGGAAAATTGCCCAGGTATGTCCTGTACACAAAAGGTAGGACAAATCCAACCCCGTCAATTACCGCCCATCAGTCTACTCTCGATCATCAATGAAGTGATGGAAGGTGTCATCGACAGTGCTATCAAGCAGTACTTGCTTAGCAATAACCTGCTCACTGATGCTCTGTTTGGGCTCTGCCAGGGCCACTCAGCTCCTGACCTCATTATAGCCTTGGTTCAAACATGGACAAAAGAGCTGAACTCAAGAGCTGAGGTGAGAGTAACTGCCCTTGACATCAAGGCAACATTTGACCGAGTATGGCATCAAAGAGCCCTAGCAAAACTGGAGTCAATGGAAATCAGGGGGAAAACTCTCTGCTGGTTGGAGCGCAAAGGAAGATGGTTATGGTTGTTGGAGGTCAATCATCTGAACTCCAGGACATCACTGCAGGAGTTCTTCAGGGTACTGTCCTAGGCCCAACCATCTTAAGCTGCTTCAGCAATGACCTTCATAATGTCAGGAGTAGGGATGTTCGCTGATGATTGCACAATGTTCAGCACCACTCGCGACTCCTCAGATACTGAAGCAGTCCGTGTAGAAATGCAGCAAGACCTGGACAATATCAGGCTTGGGCTGATAAGTGGCAAGTAACATTCGCGCCACACAAGTGCCAGGCAATGACTATCTCAAACAAGAGAGAATCTAACCAACTCTCCATGACATTCAATGGCATTACCATCGCTGAATCCCCCACTATCAACATTCTATGGGGTTAGCATAGACCAGAAACATACAAATACCATGGCTACAAGAGCAGGTCAGAGGCTAGGAATCCTGCGGCGAGTAACTCACCTCCGAACTCCCCAAAGCCTGTCCACCATCTACAAGGTACAAGTCATGAGTGTGATGGAATACTTTCCACTTGCCTGAATAGGTGCAGCTCCAACAACACTCAAGAAGCTCAACACCATCCAGGTCAAAGCAGCCCGCTTGATTGGCACCCCATTCACCACCTTCAACATTCACTCCCTCCACCACTGACGCACGGTGGCAGTAGTGTGTACCATCTACAAGATGACCTGCAGCAATGCATCAAGGCTGCTTCTAAACCTGTGACCTCTACCACCTAGAAGGACAAGGACAGCAGATACATGGGAACACCACTACCTGCAAGTTCCCCTCCAAGCCACACACCATCCTGACTTGGAACTATATCGTCGTTCCTTCATTGTCGCTGGGTCAAAATCCTGGAACTCCCTTCCTAACAGCACTGTGGGTATACCTATCCCATACAAACTGCAACGGTTCAAGAAGGCAGTTCACCACCACCTTTTGTTTATGTTTATGTTTATGTTTAGAGATACAGCACTGAAACAGGCCCTTCGGCCCACCGAGTTTGTGCCGACCATCAACCACCCATTTATACTAATCCTACACTAATCCCATATTCCTACCACATCCCCACCTGTCCCTATATATTTCCCTACCACCTACCTATACTAGGGGCAATTTTATAATGGCCAATTAACCTCTCAACCTGCAAGTCTTTGGCATGTGGGAGGTAACCGGAGCACCCGGAGGAAACCCACGCAGACACAGGGAGAACTTGCAAACTCCGCACAGGCAGTACCCAGAATTGAACCCGGGTCCCTGGAGCTGTGAGGCTGCGGTGCTAACCACTGCGCCACTGGGCAATTAGGGATGGGCAATAAATGCTGTCCTAGCCAGCGACGCCCGCATCCCATGAACAAATTTTTAAAAATTAGTACCAGTGTAATGCCTGTCAACTGGGTTGAGACTAACCTATCTGATTCTGCAGGGCTATGGGGAAAGGGAAGGGGAGTGTGACTCATTGGATAGTTCTTTCAAAGAGTTGGCACTGGCATGATGGGCTGAACGGCCTTCTGTACCATATGATTCTATATTCTACTGTTTTGCCTTCATACTTAAACATTCGATTTGGGCTGCGGTGATTGAATGTTTTGAGTACTGAATGAGTGATGAATAATTTGGAAGAATAGAGGAGAAAATTGGAGGGAAAAGCATGTGCACTCTATGGAAAGATTGTGTTTCTTCATTGTTATCAGCAATGTACACTAAGAGATTGTTTTTCCTCCATTACAGGCACTGCTGGTGTCATCATTTCCCTCAGCAGAATTTTTACCAAACTCCTGCTTTCAGATGAAAGGAAAAACACCATTGTCTTCTTCTTCATTTCGATTGGAATGGAGATGATGTGCTTCATCTTGCATTTGCTGGTGAAAAGAACACAGTTTGTGCGATATTATACCTCTCATAGTAGCAGGGGCCATGAACGTCTAAAGGGCAACGGTCATGTGGATCAGGGCCCAGGCTACCGGGTCCATCATAATGTCAATACAGAAGAAGTAAGATTTGTAAGTTTTTACTTCACATTGTACGAGTGAAACTGCTGTTAGACAGGATCTCTCACAGGGTACTGTGCAGTTTGAAGACTGGTTCCCATGATTGCATCCCAAGTTTTTCCTGTTTCAGTCATGGTCCAAATATTCCCTTTTCGGCTGGGAGGAATTGTGGTGGCCATCATTAAAGATTGTTTGTGGAGAGAGACAAGGCCCATGTTGTTTTGATGCAGGGACATCACCTTTGGTTGGAAGGGAATTTATGATATTGCACTTAATACCAGTAAACAAATTAATATAAGTTTGACAATTTTTTTTGGCAAAATAAATGGCCATTTTAAATGATTTTGCATATCATTGCATGGCTTGGGGCCAGACCAACAACATTTGCAAATTAACCAATCAGGAAAACACATTTGGGACCAACTTGGGGAACCGGTATAACTGATATCGGATAGAATTTGCATGTTTGGTTAGCGTGCTGCAGATTAAGACAGGAATGTAAGTATTGGATGTTACTAGAGTTGGGTTCAACTAAATTTAACTGAAATATTGGTCTTAGCCAGGATTTCACCTTTGGTCATCCTATGTAGAAATAATCCAATACTATTGTGCTCTATGGTTTTATTGTGAGTGATGCATGCAGATTTAAGGGAAAGGGCCAATTTAAATTCAGTGTGTTCTTGTAACTGAAAGAATATAATAAGAGTACACCACACTGACCCCTTTGGTTGGTATCCTTCCATCTATGAAAGATGATGAACACACAGCAAACAATCCATTTAAGTGGGTGTCTTCTCTTGGTTTTGTTGATGGCTGTGAAGGCCAATCCTTGAGAGGCAGGTTCTGCCACAAGTGCTGCACATGAAGCCACCAAGTGACGCTGTGCGTTGTTGTTTTTGATGTTGGCGCCTGTTGCCAAGCTGCTGTAGCAACTGGTCATCGTGGTAGTGTGCACCCGTCCACAGGGTGTGTCGCCATTTCCCTCTTTCGCCGGCTAGTGACTCCCAAGTGCGATCGTCGACATTTGGAGCCCTCATGTCATGCTTGCAAGCTGCCTTGAAGCAGAGCTTTGTGCGCCCCACTGGTTGTCTGGCTCTGGTTACATCACCATACAGAAGGTCCTTAGGTATGTGACCATCTTTCATCCTGCAAAGCTGCCTCTGTTTGATTAGTGCCAACACACTTGGGAGCTCTGTCCTTGAGAGGGCTGCCACATTTGCAAATTTGTCCATCCAGGATATACCCATAATGCGCAGCAGACAGCGAAGATGGAAATTGTTGAGCTTCTTTTCCTGGAAGCTGTCAGTCGCCCATGATTCACAGCCATACAGTAAGGTGCTGAGAGCACAGGCCTTATAAACCGTCACCTTGGTCCTAAGGGTCAGTTTGGTATTATTGCAGTTGATCTTTCCCTCAAGTTAGCACCTTCCGGCAAATTCTGCTACTGAATAGGCCCCAGGTGTATAGGCTTTTGTCTTTCCTTTGGACACCAGCCTGTGAGGTTGAGAGGAGGGGGTTCAGATGCTGGACAAGTCTGCACCTCCTGAACCCATGCCTAGGCTGCTCAGCAAACAAAGAAAGGTAACCTTTCGGCTTGGAAGCTGGAATGAACAACGACCCGCATTCCTCAGCAAGTGTATGCAAGACAGCCCTGATTGTCCGTGAGCTACTCAAGCTTGGTGTCGACATTGCCGCTCTACAAGAAACCAGATTAGCCAATGCAGGCTCTATTCGAGAGGCTAATTACACCTTCTACTGGCATGGAAAGAATGCTGAAGATCACCGTGGGCATGGTGTAGGCTTCGCGGTGAGCAACAGGCTGACATCAATGAGCCGCCAGTAGCAACCTTGGAGCACCTCCATCGCCCTGTGGTTATCATCCAATGGAGGCACAGTCAACATCATATGTGTCTATGCATCAACTCTGAACACCAGCATTTCAGATAAAGAGCATTTCTATGACTCCCTAGGTGACGTTCTGAGGAACATCCCAAATGGCAAGAGGCTATTCATCCTGGGTGATTTCAATGCAGGTGTTGGGGCAGACAGTGATTCATGGCCAGTGTGCCTTGGTCATCATGGGGTGGGCAAGATCAATGATAATGGACAAAGTCTTCTTGAGCTTTGTGCCCTGAATGAACTCTGCATCACCAACACCTCCTTCCAGGGCAGACATTGCCACAAGGTATTATGGTGCCCCCCAATGTCTGGTCATTGGCACCAACTAGAGCTAGTCATCATGAGGAGGCACGATCTGCCCAGTGTTTTTGGCACACCCACACCTACCATAGCGCAGATTGCGACACCGACCACTCTCTTATCAGTAGCAGGGTGAAGGGGCACACCTGAAAGTTCCACAGCTCTAAACACAATACCCACCACACATCAATGTCCCTTGCATAAGCAACGATGCCAAATACCAGCACTTTGCTCTGTTGCTAGAATGCTTGCTACCCAGCAAAGCCTTAACGGGAAGCACCGATGCTGGCATCGATGAAGCTTGGAAGTCGCTACGCACAATCATCTATGAAGCAGCAGAAACATCATTTGGTAAAGGCAGAACCCGAGGCAAGGGCTGGTTTGAGGCCTACTCAGCTGAGATGATATCTTTCATTGATGCAAAAAACAAAGCATACACAATGCTGACATACATACAATATAAATCCAACAACTAAGACACTGATGACCTGAAAGTAGCCAAGACAGTTGTGCAAAGGAAAGGAAGATACTGCACAAACAAACACTGGCTCAACTTATGTCAAGAAATCCAATTGCATGTGACAAAGGAAATCTATGAGCTATGTACGAAAATATCAAGAGGGCACTTGGCCTTGCCATCACCAAAGTTGCTCCCCTGAGGTCGGCCGATGTAGTACTCATCGACAGAAGTAAACAAATGCCCCACTGGGCTGAACACTACTGTGAGCTGTACTACTGTGAGTCAGACATCTGCCAGTCTACGGCGATGCTCTCCTGCAACTTCCTGGCATGGATGAGATAGATGAAGAACCCTCATCATTGGACTTACCCCTTTAACAGGCTAAAAAAAGGTGCTTTTCTCTGTTTTCTACAGTATTAAAATCATGAAGGGGTAAGGTCAAGTAAATAAAGAAAAACTGTTTCCAATGGCAGAAAAACCAATAGCTGGAGGGGTGGGGGGTGGGGGGGGGGGGGCACAAATTTAAGGTGATTGGTAAAAGAACCAGAGGTGATATGAGGAAAAACTTGTTTAAGTGAAGAGTGGTTAGGATTTGAAATGTACTACCTGATAGGGTTAAAAAAACAGATTCACTAGGAGCTTTCAAAAGGAAATTGAATAACTACTTGAAGGAGAAGAAATTGCAGGAATATAGAGCAAGCTAGGGGAAGTGGGACTAACTGGATTGCTCTTCGAAATAGCTGGCAGACTCAATGGGCTGAATGGCCTCCTTCTATGCCGTACTATCCAATGATTCTGTGATTCTTGGATGTTTCTCTTTGAAACTTGATCAGCCATCTGAGCCTAGGCCAGCATCCATCTTAAAGGAGACTTGTCTCCTCCCTGCCTCACTCTGGCCAAACTGACCTGGAACATGTTTGACCTTTAAGAAAAACACAAAATGCTGGAAACACTCTGTGGAGTATCTGTGGAGAGAAAAACAAAGTTCATGTTTCAGGTTGATGACCTTTCATCAAAACTTTTTTCTGTTCCCTGTGCTCACAGGAAGTTGGGGGAGGGGTTTGACCTCCAGCCCTACCGCTGTCTAGGGTTGTTCATTACCAACTCTCATTATCACTCTCTCCATTCAAGAGAGAAAAACAGAGTTAAAGTTTGAAGTGATAACTCTGTTCCTCTCTCTACAGATGTTGCCTGACCTGCTAAGTATTTCTAGCATTTTCTGTTCTTACTCTTGTTGTCTCAGATTGTAATAGATAACAGTTTCGACAGCTGCCTGTTATCTTTCGGGTGACCTCATTAATACACCAATGCTCTCTCTGTCCCAGTGGTTCCCGTCTGTTTCTGTATGGTAAGTTTTAATACACTTTAACATAAAAGCACCCTTCATTATAAGTCATATGCAGATTCTGTCTGTGAAAAAGAAAGTTGAAAACCTCACAATGCAGCAGTAGGTCAGAAAATCAGGACTAAAGTGTCTCATGCTCGCAGATGATGAGGTTTCGCACTGGGAATGGGGCCTCAATACTGCATCCAAGCAGTTAAAGGATATTTAAAGGAGGGATGGGACTATGACGAGATGAAAGGGGCCATCTTGTTCTTGAGGGGAAGGGAATGGTAGAGATGATTAATAAATGTTTCAGATCTGTTTTTACAAAGGATGTTGAAAGTAGGACTGCAGGAGTACCAGGGGAGGATGTGAAAGAATCATTAATGGAGATAAATATTCGCATGGACACTGTATTAAAAAATCCAATGGGACCAAAAATAGAAAATCACTGGGCCAGAACACTGAAGGGGATTGGGGAATAGATATAATTTCCAAAGCACTTTGGAGTAGATCTTGACTCTGTGCGATAGTGTAAAACGGGTGATAGCGAGTCAGCAACTCATGTTACATCTCTCCCCATTTTTTATTTCCATTGAAGCTGACAGATGTAAAACTCAGCAGGGATGTAAAACAGACTGCACTTTTGCACAAAGCTAAAATTAATTCCCTGGAAATCAGGAATTGTGTCAAGCGACTGGACAGTGGCGAAGGTTACATACCTGTTCAAGAAAGGGTAAAAGCATAAGAAAGGAAATGTTAGACCAATCAGTCTTTTCTTTGTTGCGATAAACTACCAAGGGCCAATTTTCAGAATGCACATTCCTGGTGGTGAGTTTCATCAGCTGGGAAACGATGGACAAGGTGCTTGCAATGATTGGGATAGCTCCTGAGACTGTGTTGGTCAAAGTTCTGCCCCCTTACTACCAGGGTTAACTAGCCCAAACATAAAACCCATCTTAGTTTACGGAATGACAGCTGCATTTCCTGCCATTATTCCCCAAGGAAAACGGTATAGTGGAAAGTCCCCAATCCGATGGAGCTGAGCTGGATATTCCAGCGACTGCAACCTACATGAGGTTTGATGCACCAAAGTCGAAGTTAAGGAGAAACTTGCCAGGATTCAGAGGTAATCTTACAGTTTGATACTTACTTTTGTATTCGTGTTGAGAGAGAAAGAGTATGAGAGGAATATAAAGCATAGAAACAGACCACTCGTCCCAGCCAGTCCATACCAACATTTATGCTCCACTCGTGCCTTCTTCCATCCTTCCTCATCTAACTATCAGCATAACACTCCATTCCCTTATCCTTCATATATTATCTAGCTTCCCCTTAAATGCATCTATACTATTCACTTCAACTACAATGTGATAGCGAGTTCCACATTCTCCCCATTATCTGGCAATAGAAGTTTCTTCGGAATTCCCTTTTTGGTTTCTAGCTGACTATCTTATACTGATTGCCTCTAGTTTAGCTCTTCCCACAAGTGGAAACACTCTCTCTGTCTCTACTCTATCAAAACCTTTTATAATTTTAAAAACCTCTATTAGGTTCCCCCTCAGTCTTCCCTTTCCAAGAGAAAAGAAACCCGGCCTGTTCATCCTTTCCTGATAGGTATAATCTCACAATCCTGGTATCATCTTTGTTAATCCTTTTTGCACCCTCTCCAGTGCCTCTCTATCCTTTTACTAACACGTTGATCAGAGCGCTACACTGTACTCCAAGTGTGGCCCAACTCAACACAAAAACAAAATACTGTAGCTGCTGAAAATCTGAAACAAAAACCAAAATCACTGGCAATACTCAGCAGGTCAGGCAGCTTCTGTGGAGAGAAAAAAAGAATTAACGTTTCTCTCTCCACAGATGCTGCCTGAGATGCCGAGTACTGCCAGCAATTTCTGTTTTGTTTCAAGTTTTGATTCAAGTTTAGCACAACTTCTCTACTTTTCAATTCTATCTCTTTATAAATAAACTCTAGTGCTTGATTTGTTTTTCGATGGCCTTATTAACCTGCATCACAACTTTTAGTGATCAGTGTATTTGTACTATTGAGACCGCTTTGCTCCTCTTCCCCATTTAGATTCTTATTTTCCGAGTAATATGTGACTTCCTTATTTTTCTAACCAAAGTGTAATACCTCACACTTATCTGTGTTGAAAATATATGCCTATTTTACAAATATATTAATGTCTTCTTGTAAATTATTGTAGTCCTCCTCACTATTGACTATTTCCCCAATTTGATGTTGTTCACAAATTTAGAAATTATGTTTTTGATTCCAAAGTCTAAATCGTTAATATAAATTGTGAACAACTGAGGTCCCAGCACTGTTCCTTGTGGGATTACTCTTTCTATCTTCTGCCATTCTGAATAGCTACCCTTTACCCCTACTCTATGCTCTTTGCCTTGCAGCCAGCTAGCTACTTGTCCATTACTCTGCCTGCTCTGACCTTATTCATTAGTTTATTATTTGATCCCTTATCAAAGTACAGTCTTTAGAAGACTGCAGCCAGCTGAGGGTGGAGGGGTGGGGAATGCTGCTTACATTGACAGGTTCAGATCTGAGAGATGGCTGCGAGAGCAGAGCAGCAGTAACAAGGGCACTACTGTTTTCAGATGTCTCTGTGGAGGTGCTACTGGCAGAAGTTATGAGGGACCATCTAATCAAAGGCCTTTTGAAAATCTAGATAAATTACATCTACTACGTTGTTTACTCTCTCTGATGTGAGTGAAGGGTTAACTGGTAGCAGAGGATAATGTTGACAACAGTGCCTTTACTTACCTTGGCCATTCTTGTGAGGACATTGAACCTGTCTGTGGCAGAGTGCAGCTCCAACAACACTCAAGAAGCTGGACACCATCCAGGACAAAGCAGCTGCTTGATCAGCACCCCATCCACCACCTTCAACATTCACTCCCTTCACCACTAATGCACAGTGTGTACCATCTACAAGATGCACTGCAGCAACTCACCAAGGCTCCTTTGACAGCACCATCCAAACCCACGTCCTCTACCGGCTAGAAGGACAAAGGCAGCAGACGCACGGGAACACCACCATCTGCAAATTCCCCTCCAAGCCACACACCATCCTGACTTGGAATTATAGCACAGTTCCTTCACTGATGCTGGGTCAAAACCCTGGAACTCCCTTCCTAACAACACTGTAGGTGTATGTACAGTGCATGGACTACAGCAGTTCAAAAAGGCAACTCACCACCACCTTCTCAATGGAAATTCGGGTTGGGCAACAAATGCTGGCCTTGCAAGCAAAGTTCATATCCCATGCAAGGATAGAAGAAGGTTTGGACTGACCGCTTCTACATTTTCCTCCAGACAGTCTGTAACACCCTCTGATGGGACTTCCTGCTCTCAATGCCCATTAGATAGTCCCTCATAACTTCTGCCAGTAGCACCTCCACAGAGACACCTGGAAACAGTAGTGCCCTTGTTACTGCTGCTATGCTCTCGCAGCCATCTCTCAGATCTGAACCTCTCAATGTAAGCAGCATTCCCCACCCCTCCACCCTTAGCTGGCTGCAGTCTTCTAAAGACTGTACCAAAACTGTATTGTCCAACATCCCAGAGGTGGTAAGGCAATGAAAGGCAGATTTTCTGCCTTCCAGTTCACCTTGCATAACCAGTGAGAGTTCTGGCAACAAAATATATAGAACAGAATTCGGTCTAACTGGTGTGTGCCAGTGTTTACATTCTGAACGAACCAATAGCAGTGGTTTCACATTAGCAGGTGGCTAGGACCACTCCACCACAAATCCATCAGCAGGTGAGGAATCCATGTGGCCACCACTGATCCGGATAAGAATCCTCGGGTTTGGAGATGATCTTGATGCGAGGTGGTGTTATTTGGTTGTTGAAAGCACTCAATATTTTGGTCACTTTTATGAGCAAAATTGTCTTTGCCATTCAGCACTTTGATGTAAATATCACAAAGGCACTTCAAGCATTTAATTTAGCGTGAGCAGAATCTTGCAGACTGGTATAGTTTGTTTACACCTGGGAAGCAGTTTGACCTGAGGCCCTTCACTTCAATGTTTGCCTCTTTAGATCTTTAAAAACCAAACTCAGCTTAAATACAATTTGAAAAATAGCAAATGATTTTGGGGAGGAGGTGGGGCAGGGAGGAAGCACTGCTGATCAAAAGGAATTTGTTGGGAATGAAGCTTTAATAAAGATCAATGGACTGAACAGGAAATTTAACCTGGTTGCTGGCAGTTCCAATTCTCCAGGGCACCAGGTTGCAAAGCAGTTCATAAATGATAAAGTGCCGTGGGAGCTGAGATTTCCACCCTGCTTTCATGAGCTTGTGCTGAAATTTTGAAAAATGGAGCAGTGGCACCTAATAAGTATATTAAAAGAAAAGTGTAAGTCACCTACAAGGATCAACACCTGTCCTTGCCTCAAGAGTAATGAATGATTAAAGTGACTAACATAATTTCAGGTTTCACTTGTACAATTCAATAAAAATCACAGGGCTATAAAATTTACTGCAGATTCAGAACCAAGTAGAGTATGAAATAATACACGTGCAGAATATATAACTATATAGATAAGAGTATTTAGCACTTTTGTTTATATTAGGGTGAGAATCACATTACAAGTTAGCTTTAATTTAATTAAATTGGTAGAGTGCACATAGGAACGATGTACTTTTACTTGCGTCTTACCTTTAATCATTGGGAAAGTAAGATTCAGGGATGTAAAGTTAGTCTGTTGATTCAATTTGGCCCAGCAATCTGTGTTGGGTTTCTTCTTTTATTTTGCATTTCTTTCTTCTGCAAGAAGCTTGGAATCAAAACAATGGGGGGAATTTTATGGAATCGGGTGGGCTGGTGGCATGGGGAGGACCCCACCACCTACCCGCCTCTGCTGCCAATTGAGGCACTTAAGTGGGCAGTTAGCTCAGCAGCGGGCGGGCCTGTCGCCATATGGGGAGCTCAGCAAGAAAAACTGTGTGGGTTGCTTGCCAGCTCCGGGGGTGTCCTTTGTTAAAAGGCACTTAGTGCCTGAACGAAGGACCCGGGATCGGGAAGGGTGGGGCCCACTGAGAGCCACCCTCCTGCCCTTGCTGCTGACCTCCCTACACACCCGCTCCCCCGCAGTCCCCCCCCTCCCCCCATCCTTGAAAACCCCTCCAGTCCTGATCTACCTGTGGCCTGGGCCCAACGCTGCTCCTGGGTGGGTGCTTCACTGGCAGCAGCCACCAACTCCACGGTGCCACTGCTCCGTCAAAGAGCTGCCAGCCTCTGAGTGGCCAGCAGCTCTCAGAGGGCAGGGCTTCAATCACTAGGGTCCTTGATCCCGCCGAAGGCCCGCTGCTGTCCACTTAAGTGCTATTGGCACGTAATATGGTGGGCCTCCCACAGAAGGGGCGGTGCAGGGTATTCGCCGGTGCTTTTGCCAGTGATAGAGACCCCTGTCGCCCGGATAAAATCCCGGCCAATATGATCTGCTGCCTTTGAGCTCAATACTCAAAAATAACAGCTTAGAGGTCACAAAGATCGTCAAGTACAGCTGAAAGAGGTCATTTAGTTCATCCTCCCATAGAAACATACGGGCCAGTGTTATACTCTCAGGGCAAGATTTCAACTTGACCCTCCAATGCTGCTGGATACCAGGCCCAGTTTCCTAGTTCAGGATTCACCCCATATGCACAATGGTCCAGTGGAGGGATTCCCAATGCCAAGAGGGAGCCTGCTAATGAAATTCCAGCACCCCAAGAGGCGGCAAAGGGTGGAAAGATGGAGGGAGTTAAATTCAGCTCCTGTACATTCCATTTTGGGCAGAGCTATGGCGAATGAAAGTTACATTGAACTTGATCTTCCATAGTTCTGCCCAAATGCTAACATTGTCTATATTCAACTGTAATTCCTTGGATGCTAGATCATTGCACCTCACCCCCCCCCCCCCAAATTTTGTATCATTCACAAATTTGACACATTCAACAAGTTTATATTGCAAACTGAGTCTAGGTCATTTATGTAGACCAGAAATAGGGGTGGCTCCCGTACTGGAGATTCCTGTGGTATTTTGCTCAGTGCTTCTTCCCAGCTTGACATTACTTCTCTAACTAGCATCCACTGCTACCTCTCTTTTAGCCAATTCCTTACCCACCTCCAGGTTTTGCTTAGTCTTAAGTTTGCGCACAGTCTTTCATGTGGAACATTATTGAAACCTTTCTGGAAATCTAGATATACTATTTCCAGTGTCCCATTTGGGATGTCTCTTTCCGAAAAAAATTAAAGCAGTTAGATGGGCAGGGTTTGCTCCCTTTTGAAACCACATTGCCTCCCACTTATTTTCATAGAGGTAATCCTGAACTCAGTACCTAAGGATTAATTCTATTGATTTTCTAGTTACCCATTTAAAATAGGCCTGTAGCTGCTCTTTCTTGAAAAAAGATATTGTGTGTCCTTGTTTCCAATCCACTGAGACCTTACCTGTATTTATGACTCTCCCTTGACGACTGGCAGCACTTTATAGATTTTGCCCCTTTTTTTTCCCCAGGAGTGTTAGATGGGACAGTGTAGAGGGGGTTTTACTCTGCATCTAACCCCATATTTTTTTCTTTTACTCTTTATCTAACCCGTTTTTTCTTTTCTTTCTTTTTCTAAGGTGGCCTTTATACGCCAGGTCCCTTTTATATATTTTTGTAGAGGGGGCCTTTATTCCTCAGGCCCCCTTTATATACATTTTAAAATAACTTTATTAGAAACAGATAAGTAAAACAAAAATTCAAATTAAAATAGCATTGTCTGCATTAATGATGCACTCCAGCCGCTGTGGTGCCCCCAGCCGTGGAAAGCCTCAAGTGTACCGGTGGACACTGCATGCTCCTTCTCAGGGACAACCAGGCGCGAACGTAACCTCGGAAGAGGGGCAGGCAATCAGGGTGAACGGACCCCCCTCCCCCCTGACAGCCCACGACCTAGACCTGTGAATTGCCACCTTGGCCAGGCCCAGGAACAGACTGACAAAGTGATCCTCCTCCTGGCCCACCCCCCCTCCACACCGGGTGCCTAAGGATCAGGAGTGTGGGGCTGAAGCGCAACCAAAACTTGAGGAGCAGCTCCTTCAAATACTCGAACAGAGGGTGCAATCTCTCACAATCCATGTATACATGGAACATGGACTCATCCAAGTAGCAGAAATTACAGATGGCCTGGGAATCTGTGAACTGACTTAAAAGTCTATTGCACGGGACTTCCCTGTGCAGCACCCTCCACCTCAGGTCCCCGATGTAAAGGGGGAGGACTCCTACATAGAGAGACCTCCACCTGGGTTTCCCCTCACTGCCAGATGGCAACATGGACTGCCACGGCATGTCCAGGAGGCAGACAAGGGCAAGGAAGTGGAGAGTGTGCAGGAGCAGCCCGTACAGGGAAACCCTCTGCGCGTGTGGAATGGCATGGAGGGCATTTCCAAGAGGCGGCTTGGGTTGTGCGGGACTGGCTTCCGAGGAGGGTTTCGGGGCCTGAGTCCAATGAACAGTTCTGGCCAAGCGGGGGTCAGCTCAGCTAGGAGCACTCCACAAGATTTTGCCCCTTGTGTCACTTGACATCCTTGGGGATATACGGGTAAGTTGTTTTTGAAGCCTGCAACATTGTTGGACCCTCATAAACAGCCAGCAGATTTGAGAAAATAACAGTTAATTGACAGTAAAATTATGCCCAGGTAAGTACAAGAGTGGAAAATCTTGGCCATAAGATTTCATTGTAGAACCTCCCATGTTGGCTGTCATGCTACTAGTGTTTAATCCAGTGAATGCTTCCGAGAGGCAATCATTTAAAATACATTAACTATTTTCCTTCATTCTCAGTTTTGACTCCACTTGCACCCTGAAGGGATCTCAATTATTCCTTGATGACTCGGTTTGCTGTTATAGTAATGAGAGAGCTTTCCATTGTTACAGTTAGCCTTTGGTGCAGACTCAATTCTCGTTCCTTCTTTGACCTTCTGACTGTCTTCTTACCTTCTTCCCAGACGTTTCCTTACCTTTCTCCCCACAAGGTTTGCAAAGTGTATTTTCTCATTTATTCTTCTTTGAATTATCTTACCCCATATAAGATCATGCTACCTTAACCTGCATTTACTAGTCCTTGGTAAGCACTTATCCTGCACATTCAGCAGCATGTTCCTTAAAGATTTCCATTTATTATAGATAGAGTCATAGTGTTATACAGCACAGAAACAGGCCCTTCGGCCCATCGTTTCTGTGCCGGCCATACAGCACCCAACTTAATCCCATATTCCTGCACTTGCGTTTCAAGTGGTCATCTAAATACTTCTTAAATGTTGTATTCTCAACTGAGTTTTCATTGTACTACCATAACCAAATTTAGTTAAGCTCTTCCCACATTTCCTTCAAAGTTGTACATCTGAGTATTGATTTTTGGTATTGGTTTAATGGCAAATTTAATTATGTTATGAGCACCACTCATTCCATTCCCCGTACCCTATCAACATATTGATATGTAGGTTACCTTTTGTGGCATTCCTAATGCACTCGATCAGTCGTCATCAATTATATTCACTAACTCAGATTCTAGACCACTTAGGCACTCCCTTCCTAACAGCACTGTGGGTGTACCTACACCCAAGGACTGCAGCAGTTCAGGAAGGCGGCTCACCACTACCTTCTCAAGGGCAATTAGGGATGGGCAATATCTGCTGGCCTAGCCAGCGATGCCCACATCCCCCAAACAAACAAAAAAGTTTATATTAGGTTGGCTAAAGTTATGTAACCTTTCTGTTTGCACAAACCTTTCTTGTCTCTTCATAGAATATCTCATCCTTCTATTTCTTTGACCCAATGGTCTACAGAAAATCTCGAGCATTACTCATACTCCCTTTGCATTACTTACTTCAAGACAGACCATCCCGTTGGAAAGCTTATACTGTGGTAATTAGTCTACTTCCTTTCCCTCTATGGCGTGTCCGGCCCATTTACTGAGTAAAGAAATTCCTTCTCATCTCAGTCTTAAATGGTCTGCCCCTTATTCTGAGACTGTGTCCCATTGTTCTAGACTCACCAGCCAGGGGAAGCATCCTATCCACATCTACCCTGTCATGTCCTGTAAGAATTTTGTAGGTTTCAATGAGATAACCTCTCATTCTTCGAAACTCTGGAGAATACAGGCCCAGTTTCTGCAATCTCTCCTCATAAGACAATCCCACCATCCCAGGGATTAGTCTGGTGCACCTCGACTGCACTCCCTTTATGGCAAGTATATCCTCTTTAGATAAGGAGACCTAAACTGTACACAAAACTCCAGGTGCGATCTCACCAATGCTCTATACAATTGCAGCAAGACATCTTTACTCCTGTACTCAAATCCCTTTGCAATGAAGGCCAACATACCATTTGCCTTCTTAATTGCTTGCTGCATCTGCATACTAGCTTTTAGTAACTCATGAACAAGGACACCCAGGTCCCTTTGGGATATCAACACTTCCCAACCTCTCACCATTTGAGAAATATTCTGCCTTTCTGTTTTGTCTATCAAAGTGGATCACTTCACACTTATCCACATTATATTCCATCTGCCACGTTCTTGCCCATTCACTTAGCCTGTCCAAATCCTCTTGAAGCCTCCTTGCTTCCTCCTCACAACTTACTTTCCCACCTAGTTTTGTGTCATCAGCAAATCTGGAAATATTACATTTGGTCCTCACATCCAAATCTTTTATATAGATTGTGAACAGCTGTGGCCCAAGCACTGATCCTTGCGGTACCCCACTAGTAACAGACTGCCATCCTGAGAATGACCCGTTTATTCCTACTCTCTGCTTTCTGTCTGTTAAGCAATTCTCAATCCATGGCAGTATATTACCCCCAATCTCATGTGTTCTAATTTGGTTTACTAACCTCCTGTGTGGAACCTTATCAAAAGCCTTCAGAAAATCCAAATACACCACATCCACTGGTTCTCCTTTATCTATGCTACAAGCAACATCCTCAACAAACTCCAATCGGTTTGTCAAACATGATTTACCTTTTATAAATCCATGTTGCCTCTGTTCAATCATATCATTATTTTCCAAGTGTCCAGTTATCACATCCTTTATAATAGGTTCTAACATTTTCCCTATTGTTCCCTAACAGGTCTGTAGTACTCCATTTTCTCTCTCATTCCCTTCTTAAATAGTGGGGTGACATTTGCTACTTTCCAGTCTACAGGAAGCCTTCCAGAATCTATAGAATTTTGAAAGATAACCACCAATGCATCCACTATCTCTATAGCCACCTCCTTCAATACTCTGGGATGTAGCTCATCTGGTCCAAGGGATTTATCAACTTTTAATCCAATTAATTTTTCGAGTACTACCTTTTTATTGATACTAATTTCTTTCAGTTCCTCATTTTTACAAGTCCCTTGGTTCCCTAATATTTCTAGGAGATTTTCTGTATCTTCCTCTTTGAAGACAGACACAAAGTAATTGTTTAGTCTCTCCGGCATTTTCCCCTCTACCCAATGATGGCTGTGGGTCAGATACAAAATTAACACCAGATTGTCACACAGTTGACCTACACTTTCACCATAAATATTGGGTGCACTTTTCTCTTCTACTCTAATTTCCCCTCTGAACTTCTCTCCTTACTGCCTCCTAATTTCAGTTGCACTAATGTCACAAATACTTCATTATCTTGTCCAGTCCTGAAAAGTGAATGTTTTTTGGCTGTAGGAGACACTATCCTAGCTCTATTCTACTTGGACATCAATACAAGTACGGATCCAGCAGAAATCCATGGATCAATGTTAAGAAACCTAACTGAATTTACTCCCTTACTCGTCCAAGTATGCTGAGATCAATTGTAGTGCCTCCACTGTTACCCTGGTTGACATTGGTTCTGTCAGTACTGACCGGGGAATGGGCATGAGACCTTCCTGATCTATATAGCTCAATACCATAAACACAGTGATACATCCATTGAGGCATTGCAAGAGCCATCACTTCCAGCTGACGCAATGACGAAGGTACAAACCTATAGCACAACAAAAAATGATATTGTTTGTAGCTGGAATGAGTTAACTGCAGTAGCTTGCAGCAGTGTGCTTGCATGGTGGCACTTAAGAAAAGGATTGGACATTTCCAAACTCTTAATGGTCTTAAAACAGCTAATCTAGATTTTTCTGAAGAATTGGTATTAGCACAAATCAGACCATTTTGGAACTGAACTCTGGTTCCATATCTGTCAAAATTATCACGTTAAATGCATTGAGATATTTTCTGCTGTAGTGGTACATTTTTTAAAGGATGTTTTTTCGAATAACAAGTTATCGGTTCTCTTGCAGACATCATTCTACACCGATACATTGTGGCCCGTGTTATTTGGCCATACATGCTTTCCATAGCTCTAACATACTTCATCACACTCTGCCTGTTTCCTGGACTGGAATCTGAAATTCGGAACTGCACTTTGGGAGAGTGGCTGCCAATCCTCATCATGGCCATTTTTAACCTGTCTGATTTTGTGGGAAAGGTAAGAGGTTTGAACTTGTAATAATTGTCCTTTCCCAAAAATAACTATTATCTCTCAATATTGTTTATTAACAGTTTTGCCAATGGCAACTATAATGCATATTTAAAAGGAACAGACTATCTGGCCGTTATCACATTGTTGTGTGTGGGAGCTTGCTGTGTGCAAGTGCTTCATACATTACAACAGTGACTGCACTTCAAAAGTACTTCTATGTAAACCGCTTTGTGACGTTCTGAGGTATGAAAGGTGCTAAACAAATGAAAGCCTTTATTTATCAACAGCCCAAGAATGATACTTCCTAACTACAAATAATAACCTTAATCACATATTAGCACAATTTTCTCTCCGAGTTTTCAGCCACTGTCATTTTGAAAACTTTCAGATGCCGTCCATTAGCCACTGGAGCTTTGCTCACGTTATTTGTGAACTCAGATCTTTTAAAATTACGGCTTATTATTCTTTATTGATTGTCTGTTGCAATGTATGGAATATATCCAAAGCACAGAAATTATTCATGACCAACAATTCAATTCCCATTGATTGCTCCAGTGTCTATGAACCTCCAGTTAGTTAGAATGCTGTAAGTTTTGCACATGGATATAAATATACATTAAATCAAACATGTATACCAAGGATATAAAGTATTTCAAAAGAATGAAATTCTTCTCGCTGATCATTTTAGCAAAAGAGTCAGGGTAGACAGGCCTCCAGCAATAAATGGCAGCTTCAACAATGCAGCACTGCTTCAGCACTGCACTGGAATGTCAACATAGATTCTGTGCTCAAGTCTTGGAGTGGGGTTTAAACCTGCAACCTGCTGCGTTAGAGGCAAGAGTGCTACCATCTGAGCCAAGCTGTCACCAAGCTGGCATGGGCATGAAGGGCCAAATGGCCTCCTTCTGTGCTGTAGCCATTCTATGATTCTATGGTAGAATAAATAATTATTATAAACTATCACTTTTGTCATCTCCGTCTGCCACTGTAACGTAACGTAGGTGGCGTAGAGATTCAAGGTGCCAGCAGAGCCAATAGTAAATTTTTGATATTCGTGGCAAAGGTGTCCTGTTTCCAAAATGTCCATTTTCCTTACCTTGATCAACAGTGAGCCCCACCTCTGCTAGAGTGAGGTCTTAGCATTGCTAATGTGCCTGTTTCATGGAGGTCTACAGAGCTTTGGGAGAACGGATGGGTAGCGGGGGTGGGGGCAAATGTGGCAGATCCTGTCAGACTCTCTTTTCTCACATCCACAGGTCATGTGACTGAAACAACAACAGATACCAAACAAGACAAAGGCCTGGTAGAGCCATAACCCACGTCAGCTCCTACCTCTTCACATCCCTGCCCACGCCAAATATTGTGTTATTATTATGCTGATCTGGCCGCAAATGGTTTAAATTCATCCTGCTCTCTTCATTTACCCCTCTCACCTGTTCTTCCTGAATTTGATATTTGAGCTCAAACAAATTCATCTCCTTCTAAGTGTACTCAATGTTGTCATGTAGCGTAAAATTAAAACATTCCTGATCTGTTCATGGAATATGGGCATCGCTGGCGAGGCCAACGTGTATTGCCCATCCCCAGTTTCCCTTGAGAAGGTGGTGACGACTGCCTTCTTGAAATATGCCGCTTTTGATTAGCAGATTAGCATTTTTCAAAGAAAGGATTGTCATAATCTTCTCCTTCTTAGGCTGTCCCTCGGGAACGAGGATGACTTTCTTCCACTCCAGGGTTGTGCATCCGTAGGTGACTGAATTGTCCAATCCTGACATTTCAGGTCCCGAAGTTCATTTTGAGAGGGTGGAAGATGCCTGTGTGTGGGTTCTTTTAACATGGGGTGGCCATTGCACACAGTCCAAGCGAAGCAAGGTCTTTTTCCAATGGCAGGGATGGCCAAGACTATTGGAGACCAGGCTCTGCTACACGGACGGACAAAAGCACCAGGGTTGTCCTTAAATGCAGAATGGGTTCCAATGTCAGTGGGACCTGATGTGCAATTTTAGTTTGAGGCCTGAGTGGGAAATTAGTGACGGCTTCTCTGTCAGGTTAATCCTGTTGTGGGGTGGATCATGAGCCAGAAAAAGTTTCAAAAAATTATTAGCTTTACTTCTTGAACTGGATTACAGGTGCTCCTATGAGCTATTAAAGATACCCTGGGTCGAACTTCCCCTCCCCCGCTCACCTTTGCCCTGACCACTTATCTGAATGCCAGGAACCAACACCCGCTGTCCAATTCCTGGCTGCAGCCTCTTGCCTGCAAACTTCCTTCCTGCCTGTTTGGGAAGAACTCGATTGAAAGTTGTGGTAATGAGACCACCATTATGATCGGCTGGTCCTCCACATCACCAGACTCCTCAGGTGCACTGCCCACTTCAGGTGCACCGTACGCACCCTGCCTTTAAAATTGGGGCCTGTGTGCCAGGTGCTCTGGGAGGTACAATATGAACTACTCTGGGGGATATTACTAATACTGATCAGGCCAAGCAAGGGACATGCTATTAACCACCAGGCCAGCTTAAGGAGGAGGACAATTCGCTCTTTGAAAATATAGGAAGAATATGTGAGAACTGTTTCCAGTCGTTGCAAGATCCATAGAGAGCCAAGAGGCCATAGATACTTTGTTTCCCAAAATATACTTTATTCATAAAAATCTGTAAAAACAAAACATTACAAAACAGTTCAAAACAGCACCAAGTTGACATTCCAAAAAGTGCAAAGGAAATCAGTTTTTTTCAATACAGGAGTGAGTTGCCTCACAACCCTTCCATTCCATTTTACAAGCCATGTACATTTTACAGAAAAAACATATTTGGTGTATACAGCCTGAGGGGTTTCCCATGGGTCCAGCCCCTCAGTTCACTATGGTGGGAGGGCCTTACACAGTGGTCTTTTCCTATTAAGCTTTTGCAGCGGCTGCCCCAAGCTTTAGCACGTAGAACTGGACCTTGGAATGTGCCAGTCTGCAACACTCGGTCGTGCACAACTCTTTGCGCTGGAAGACCAGCAAGTTTCAAGCAGACCGAAGAGCATCTTTCACCGAATTGATGGTCCTCCAGCAGCAGTTGATGTTTGTCTCGGTGTGCGTCCCTGGGAACAGCCTGTACAGCACAGACTCCTATGTTACAGAGCTGCTTGGGATGAAACTCAACAAAAACCACTGCATCTCTTTCCACACCTGCTTTGCAAAGACACATTCCTGAAGGAGGTGGGCAACAGTCTCTTCCCCACCGCAGCCACCTCGAGGGCAGCGTGTGGAGGGGGCGAGACTCCGGGCATGCGGGAAGGATCTGACAGGGAGGGCCCTTCTCACCACCAGCCAAGCTACGTACGTCTTGGTGCTTGTTTGAAAGTTCTGGTAATGAGGCATTCTGCCAAATGACTTTGGCAGTCTGCTCGGGAAACCATCCGACAGGATCCACCTTCTCCTTTACCCGTTGGGCCTTGAGGACATTCCGTGAAAACCACTGCCTGATGGATTGGTGGTCAAAGGTGTTTTCCCGCAGAAACTTTCCCATGAAGGATAGGTGGTACAGCACGGTCCAACTGGATGGAGCGTTCTGCGGCAATTTGACCAGACCCATCCTTCGCAACACCTGGGACGGATAGAACCTCAGTACGTAGTGACACTTGGTGTTTGTGTACTGGGGCTCGACGCACAGCTTAATGTAGCTGCACACAAACGTGGTCATCAGGATGAGGGCGACATTGGGTACATTTTTCCCGCCGTTATCCAGAGGTTTGAACATCATGTCCCTCCGGACCTGGTCCATTTTGGATCTCCAGATAAAGCAGAAAATGGCTCGAGTGACTGCCACAGCGCAGGAGTGGGTTATGGGCCAGACCTGCGCCACGTACAGCAACAAAGTGAGCACCTCGCACCTGATGACCAGGTTCTTATCCACAATGGAGAGAGATTGCTGCCCCCACATGCTCAGTTTATGGTGTACCCTGCCTACTCGCTCCTTCCAGGTTTTGGCGCATGCCCCAGCCCTTCCGAACCATATACCCAGCACCTTCAGGTAGTCTGACCTGACAGTGAAGGGGACAAAGGATTGATCAGCCCAGTTCCCAAAGAACATGGCCTCCCTCTTGGCGTGGTTGACTTTGACTCCCAAGGCCAGTTCGAACTGGTCGCAGATGCTCATCAGTCTGCGCATGGATAGCGGATCCGAGCAGAAGACGGCGACGTCGTTCATGTACAGGGAGGTTTTGACCTGAGTGCCTCCGCTGCCTGGGATTGTCACTCCTCTTATGCTCGCATCCTTCCTAATGGACTCAGCAAAAGGTTCGATACAGGAAACAAACAAGACAGGGGAGAGAGGAGAGCCCTGTCTGACTCCAGATTGGATCAGGAAACTTTCTGATTCCCACCCATTGATTGAGACTGCACTACTGATGTTTGTGTAGAGCAGTTTGATCCAATTGCAGATTCCCTCCCCAAACCCCATTTTGGAGACCACGTCCATCGTGTAAGCGTGCGATATCCTGTCAAAGGGGCCATAGATACAAGATTAAATGTAAGAAATTTAGAACAGAGGGCAGGAGAAACTTCTTGCATAAAGAGCTGTGAGGCTGTGGAATTCACTTCTTGGTTTAGTGGCTGAGGCAGAAACTTTGATTTAATTGAATAGATGCATAAAGGAAAAGGAGTCGAAGGGAAATGGGAACAGGGTGGGGAAATGTGATTAGAACTGTTTTCTCAAGTGGAGATTAAATGATGGCATGAGCTAGTTGGATGGAATAACCTATTTATAATGGCAATGCATTTTTACATAAGTAAAATCAATTACTTCATTATAAATGAGATTGAGCGCTGAGGCAGGCTACAAATAAATCCCTATGGACATATGCAGAAGGAAACTAGGGGAAAAAAATCCGTGTGAACCATTGACAATCGTTTTGAGCGAGTCACAGGACTCTGGAGGGCGGGACCAGAAGATTGCAAACAGGCTAATGTGATACTCATACTCGAAAAGTATGACAAAGAAACATACGCAGCTACAGACCAATTAGTCTTACTTCCATTCCATGTTAAATAATGGAATCAACTTTAAGTGGGTTTGCAGCCTCTCAGTCTATTTGACATGGATCATGTCTAAGAAAATTAATGAATACCATGATCAATACTCAATTTTTCTGGCATATTTTTCTCTGCCCACCCTATAACGTTCAGTAAGATGGTGACATAGTGCAAATGCCACTGCCCACATCCCATGAAAGAATAAATTAATTAATTCATGTTGAGGCCCCACTGGCCATGTTCCAGTCAATAGTCGATTACGATCCATAACACTGCTTGATTGCACTAAGGTAGCAGGACAGGTCGATAAGGTGGTTAAGAAAGCATATGGAACCCTTTCCTTTATTAGCCGAGGTATAGAATATAAGAGCAGGAAGGTTATGCTGGAACTGTATTAATCATTAGTTAGGCCACAACTTGAGTACTGTTTGCAGTTCTGGTCACCTCATTACAGAAAAGATGTAATTGCACCAGAGAGGGTACAGAGGAGATTTACGAGGATGTTGTCGGGACTGGAAAAATACAGCTATGAATAAAGATTGGATAGGCTGGGGTTGTTCTCCTTGGAACAGAGAAGGCTGAGGGGAGATTTGATTGAAATGTACAAAATTGTGAGGGACCTGGATAGAGTGGATATGAAGGGCCTATTTACCTTAGCAAAGAGGTCAGTGTCCAGGGGGCATAGATTTAAAGTGATTGGTAGAAAGATTAGAGGGGAGATGAGGAAAAGAGTTTTCACCCAGAGGGTGCTGAGGGTCTGGAACTCACTGCCTGACAGGGTAGTAGAGGTAGAAATGCTCAACTCATTTAAAAGGTGCCTGGAAATGCACCTGAAGTGCCGTAACCCGCAGGGTTCCGGACCAAATGCTGGAAGGCGGGATTAGACTGGGTGGCTCACTTTTTGGCTGGTGCAGACACGATGGGCCAAGTGGCCTCCTTCTGTGCTGTAAACTTTCTATGATTCTAATACGGACACATGACTGGCGTGTCCGACTGGCGAGCTCGGATGCAGGACATGTGGATCTGTGTCGGGGTGTTCTTGAAGGGGTAGCTCAAAGCCTGCTCCAAGGTATCCTGTGACAAGGGCTCCGCAGGACCCCTCATAGAGCTGGCAGGATTGCCATAATATCCAATTAGCATTCACCAAAGTCATTTGGTAGTGGCTGTAGGTAGGGTTGCCAACCTCCCAGGATTGCACTGGAGAAAAATCATTGGGACATGAAAAAGAACAGTGTTTTTGTTTTAATTTTCTTTGAGCACTTCTGTTCATTAGTAATGAAAATATTGGAAATAGGGGAGGAAAGGCTCTGTGACCAACAGTCAAGAATCATCCAATTGGGGAGCAGAGTCCTTTCTCTCTCCAATTAGTCAGGGAAGGCAGTGCACCATGAGGATGGACCTGTTGGGCAACCAATGATAGGAATGTAGGGGGAGCAGGACAGTTGGAGGCAGGAGCTCATGTGATGAAACCTCCAGGAATACTTTCAACCAGAGTTGACAACCCTAAGGTAACGTATAAGTGAACCAGGGAACCCCTCGCATCCCCATGTAGTGTATATACTATTTCATTTTACTTTAGATTGTGTATGAGATTACAATGGTTTCAATAAATTGAGCACAAGGCCTTGGATGGTTCGAACCGAAGCTGTGACCCGAACATTGTCACATGACCCTTAAGGAGTCACAACTGAAATAGCTTTTCTCTGCTTTAGAGCATGAAGTTGCAATTTGTTCATTTCTCAATCCTGCTTTGGTTTTTGTTGTAGATACTTGCAGCTTTACCTTATGACTGGAAGGGACTTCATCTTCTCATCTCTTCCTGTACCAGAGTTATCTTCATCCCACTCTTCCTCCTGTGCGTGCTTCCAAGTGACCAGCCTGTTTTCAATCATCCTGCCTGGCCTTGTGTCTTTTCTCTGCTAATGGGGATTTCAAACGGCTATTTTGGCAGCGTGCCAATGATCTTAGCAGCGGGCAAAGTCAGCCCAGAACAGAGAGAGCTGGCAGGTAAGCAGCAACATTTTCACTTACATCGGGTTTCTCTGGGGAATCAGTGAAATAAAAACATTGTAGTTTCCACATGTGATTACTGCCATTGCCATGGTGATCTACAGGGGTGTCATTAGCAATAGCTATTTCAGTGGAAGAGATAAACTATTACAATTGACTCCCTGGTCAATTTGCACTGTTCTCAACTGGTAGGATTGATCAATTTATTGATCGTTGTTTTCTGCAAGCCTTGAATGATTCATTCTGTCCAGAACAAAGCAGTTGATAATACTCTGATTCATATACAGGACATTATGCTCTTAAAGGGGAAAGAGTGTTAAGTGGAGTAATTTCTGTTTAAGTAGCCTTTAACTTCCACAGGAAGGAAATATAGTCAGAAATTAAATTATTTTTACAGAACAACCTTTCAAATCTGTTGGCCATCTGAGATAGCCTGTTCCAATTCTCCCCTCCAGAGTTGTTCAGCTGATAGCACTGACTGTAAAGAGCTGCCTGCTTCCTGGAACATTTGATCAAGGTCTGAAGGCTTGAAGCAGCCAGAGACTTGACAGGGACCTGTCCAATCTGGGTGAAATGTTCCCGCAGCATGGCAGGGCTGCAGGGTCGCCATCAGGCAAAGAAATCGGAATGTTGTTTTTGGGATGGAATGATTGCCAGTGGCCAGAAAATCACAGGCAACATGCTCACACTTGACCCAATACGTGCTGACGGCATGCACGGCTCCACCAGTGGTGTGAGGCCTTGCAAATTTACCCTTCAATGCATTTTTGCAATCTTACTGGGAGAGCAGTTTGTACAACAACAACTTGCATTTACATAGCACCTTTAATGTAGTTAAATGGCCCAAGACACTTCACAGGAATGCTATCAAACAAAATTTGACACTGAGCCACTTCAGGAAGTATAAGGACAGGTGACCAAAAGGTTGGCCAAGAGGTAGGTTTTAATGAGCATCTTAAAGGAGGAAACTGAGGTAGAGAGACGGAGAGGATTAGGGAGTGAATTCTAGAGCTTAGGGCCCAGGCAGATGAAGACACAGCTGCCAAGAGTGAAGCCATTAAAATCAGGGATGCTTAAAAGCTGAGAATTCTCAGAGCATAGATATCTCAGAGGGTTGGGGGACTGGAGGAGACTACTGAGATAGGGCAGGGCATGGCAATGGGAGATTTGAAAACAAGGATGGGAATTTTAAAATCGAGGCATTGATTAACCGGGCAGTGTAGCTCAGTGCGTACAGGGGTAATAGGTGGAAAAAGTATCCCTGTCCCCCCACTCACTCTGGCTATCGTCAATATTTATCCCTTAACTAACATCACTAAAACAGATTATTTGTCCATTACCACATTGCTGTTTGTAGGATCTTGGCGAATGCAAATTGACTGCCGCACTTCCTATGTTAGAACAGTAACTGCATTTTTAGAAGTATTTCATTGGCTGTAAGATGCTTTGGGCATCCTGAGATTATGGAAGGCATTGTATAAATGCAAGATTTTCTTTCTCTTCCTTCCTCCATAAGTCCCCTGAATTTGTCCCATGTAATAACGCCATTACCTTACTGTCCTTTGAATTATGTGCCAACTTTCATATTATAGATTTATATATATATATATTCAGTGCCCTTGGATTAGTGAGGGAAAAATCAGTCAAGAATCCTGCCTGATTGGTGCTATCCATTGAACCCTGCTGGAAATGTGTCTTTGAGTGAGAGGATAGGATAGGATTTGCTCTGATGCTCCCCAGAGTTGAATAGCCTGTCACTGTTCACTCTCAAAGCTTACAGAAGAATAATCTCTTTGCATTTAGTGGGCCGGTACATGAGGCACCTTTATTGATGACAGCTTGCAAGGCCCACTCAAATCTTGGCCCACAACGATGTTGGGATCAGCAGTTTTATGTTTGAGCGATAACAGAATTGCGTGTCTGGTGCCAGTGACATCATCTCACAGTGGAAGTGCCCTGGAGAGAATCCTGATTTCCTGAGGCTCTGCTTTTGAGAGGTTTTGCTGCCATATTCTTTGGAGCTGCCTTTCTTCTGAGAGCCAGCAACACAAAAAGTGCTTGTGTGGGTTCACAGAATGAGCCCAGAGCATTGCCCTGGGACTAGGAAAAACAAAGAATGAATGATCATTTTTACAACAGCATAAGGTCAAATCAATGCTGTAAAAAGGCCCAAGGTTAATGAATGCCCTGACTCTAAAATGACATCATCCTTCCCTTACATTGTAGCCGTAACAATGACCAGCAGTGTGTCCTATTGATAGAGATGAGGCCAATGCCTAGCAACCATCTCCAGGTAGGGCGCACACCTGCTGCAAATATCCGTTCCAAATTGCAGGGCAGAGAAGACTGACGTGTTGTCAGGATTGACATTTATGATCAGAGTGACATAGATTGCAAACCTGCAAATAAACATTTTAGCTGTTTTTATTTTGAGAATGATATACACCAAAGAATCATAGAATGGTTACAGCACAGAAGGAGGCCAGTCAGCCCATAACGCCCATGCTCTCTGCAAGAGCAACTCACCTAGTCCCACTTCCCTGCCTTTTCCCCATAGCCCTGCAAATTTCTTTGCTTCAAATAATTATCCGGTTATCTTTTGAAGACCTCGATTGTATCTGCCTCCACCACACTCTCAGGCAGTGCAGTCCAGATCATAACCACTTGCTGCATAAACATGTTTTATCTCATGTTGCCGTTGCTTTTTTTGCCAGTCACCTTAATCGGTGTCCTCTTGTTCTTGATCCTTCGGCCAATGGGAACAGTTTCTCTCTATCTACTCTATCCAGAGCCCTTACGATTTTGAAAACCTCTATAAACTCTCCTCTTAAACTTCTCTTCTCCAAGGAGAACATCCCCAGCTTCTCCAATCTATCCATGTAACTGAAGTTCTTCATCCCTGGAACCATTTTCGTGAATCTTTTCCGCACTCCAGTTGAGGTCGAACCAGGGTTTTAAACAGGTTCATCATAGCTTCCTTGCTTTTGTACTCTGTGCCCCTATTTATAAAGCTCAGGATCCCATATGCTGTATTGACTGCTTTTTCAACCTGTCCTGCCACCTTCAATGATTTGTGCACATATACCCGCAGGTCGCTCTGCTCCTGCACTCCCTTTAGAATTGTATCCTTTATTTATATTGTCTCTCCGTGTTCTTCCTACCAAAATGAATCACTTCACCCTTCTCTGCATTAAATTTTATCTGCCACTTGTCCGCCCATTCCACCAACCTGTCTAAGTCCTCTTAAAATGTATCACTATTCTCCACACAGTTCACAATACTTCTAAGTTTTGTGCCAGCTGCAAATTTTGAAATTGTGCCCTGTACACCAAAGTCTATGTCATTAATATAGATCAAGAAAAGCAGTGTTTCTAATAAAGGCCTGCTACCCGACCTGAACCCAATGGGACCTGACAACATGTGTCGGGTTCGGGTCGGGTCGGGCCCCTCCTCCGGATCCAGCTTTCGGGCTCGGGTTGGGTTGCGCCGGACACACACGGTAAGTGCTCTGCTGGTAAATATTGAAATTAAAAAACTTACCTTAGCTGGGAGTCTGGGAAGAAACTGTGTCTGCACAGTGAGCGAGTGACGTCACTATGACATCATCACGCATGCGCTGCTGCTTCCTGGAGGTTCCAAATCCGAAGGCTCAGGTCGGGTTTTTTTTTCCTGACTTGAACTGGCCTTTAGTTTCTAACACTGAATCTGGGGGAACCCCACTATATATCTTCCTCCAGTCTGAAAAACAACGGTTCACCACTACTCTCTGTTTCCTGTCACTCAGCCAACTTTGTATCCATGCTGCAACTGTCCCTTTTTTCTCATGGGTCTTAACTTTGCTGACAAGCCTGTTATGTGGTACTTTATCAAATGCCTTTTGGAAGCCTATATACACCATATCAAGCACATTATCCTCATCAACTCTCTATGTTATCTCATTAAAAAACTCAAGCAAATCACGTGCCCTTAACAATTCCATACTGGCTTTCCTTAATTAATCCAGATTTGTCCAAGTGACTGTTAATTTTGTTCCAAATTATTGTTTCTAAAAGTTTTCCCACCACCAAGGTTAAACTGGATGCGCTAAGTTGCTGTGCTTATCCTTGCACCCTTTTTTGAACAAGGGTGTAACATTTACAGTTTCCAGTCCTCTGGCACGACTCCTGTATCTAAGGAGGATTGGAAGATTATGGACGGTGCGATTTCCACCCTTACTTCTCTCAGTAACCTCGGATGCATCTCATCCGGTTTTGGTGACTTATCAACTTTAAGCACATATAGCCTAGCCAAACCTCCTCTTTATCAAGTTTTAGCCCAACCAGTGTCTCAACTATCCCCTTTTTCACAATGACTTGGGCAGCATCTTCTTCCTTGGTAAAGACAGATGCAAAGTATTCATTTAATATCTCAGCCATGCCTCTGTCCCCATGCATAAATCCCCTTTTTGGTCCCTAATCAGCCCCACTCCTCCTGTTACCACCCTTTTACTATTTATATCCCTATAGAAGACTTTTGGATTCACTTTTGTGTTAGCTGTCAGTCTCTTCTCATACTCTCTCTTTGCTTCTCTTATTTCTTTTTTCACTTCTGCTCTGAATCTTCTATATTCAGGATGGTTCTGAATTGTATTAATCACCTGACATCTGGCATACGTACCTTTTTTCTGCTTTATCTTATGCTCTATCACTGTCATCATCCAGGGAGCTCTGGATTTGTTTGCCCTTTCATTTCCCCTTGTGGGAATGTACCTTGACTGCACCTGAACTATCTTGGCAATATCTTTGAAGGCAGTCCATCGTTCCGGTACAGTTTTGCCTGCCAATCTTTGATTCCAATTTACCTGGGCCAGTTCTGTTCTCACCCCACTGAAGTTGGCCCTCCTGCAATTAATTATTTTTACTCTGGATCGCTCCTTGTCGTTTTCCATTGCTAACCTAAACCTTATGATACTCTGATCACTGTCCCTTAAATGTTTCCCCACTGACACTTGATCCACTCTACCCACTTCATTTCCCCAGAACCAGATCCAGCAGCAATGCCTCCTTCCTCACTGGAGCACATACTGATTTAGAAAATTCTCCAGAACACACTTCATAAACTCTTCACCTTCTCTGCCCCTTATATTATTTCTATCCCAGTCTATATTAGGATAATTAATGTCCCCCATTAAAACTACTCCATAGTTCTTGCACCTCTCTGTAATTTCCTTGCAAATTTGCTCCTCTGTATCTTTCCCACTAGTTGGTGGCCTATAGCATATACCCAGTAGTGTAATGGTACCTCTATTGTTTCTTAGCTCTAGCCAAGTAGTTTCTGCCCTTGATCCCTCTAGGCCTTCCTCTCTCTCCAGCATTGTAATGTTCTCCTTAATCAGTACTGCTACCCCACCAGAATAGAATGAAATAATTATGGCACAGTTAGTGTTGGATGTCACTCCGAATGAGTGGCACTTGTCTGGTCTGATAGACAGAGTGGAAATGTGGCTTTAGCAACAATTTAGGTGAAAGCTGCACTCATTTCTGAAGATCTTAACAGAACGATTTGATATATTTCAATCCTAATAGAACCCAGAACAAGACTTGAGCTTTTAAGTTGGCATTTCCTAGTTATTTTCCTGGTTATTCCAGCTTTTCATGGTGAATGGAGGAAAATGGGATTTCAAATGCCTTTGCTGTGAGCATCTGTGTTTTTGAAGATGCACGAGCCTCAACTGTATCCTGAAGGAGTTCCTTGGTATTTTAATTGCTCTACGATATAACATTATGTGATCACAGCTGAATGACCATGTTGTGTTGGTAGTCAGTATAATGCTGGAGTAATATTAGAATGGTAGTGGCTCTGTAATGTCAGATCAAGAGGTGTTTCCCCATCCTATTATAGCACAATGGCACCAGTGACATCTATGAACATTGATGCACTAGACAGCATTTGCCACCATTTTTTCAGCACAACTGCAGGCCAGCAATGCCATTTCCGAAAGCCAGCCTGTATGCATCCTATCCAATGAGTAGGGAAGGTCTATAATCTCTAAAACAATGGCATGTGCTGTGGTCTTGTGTCGAGTGAGTGCCTTGGAATCTGCTCCAGAAAATGCACAATAGGTTCCAGAAGGCGGGCAGTCATGAGAAGAGAATGTCTTAATATAAACAACGACAATTTGTATTTGTATAACAACTAGTAAAACATCCCATGGCTCTGTACAGGAGTGTTATCAAATCATATTTGGCATCGAGGCACAGAAGCAGCTATTAGGACAGGTGACCAGAACTTTAGTCAAAGAAGTAGGTCTTAAGGAGTCTAAAAGGAGGAGGGAGAGGTGGAGAGGAAGAGAGGCTTAAGGAGGCAATTCCAGCGCTTAGGGCCTAGGCAGATGAAGGAACAGCCGCCAGTGATGGAGCAATTAAAATCAGGGATGCACAAGAGACCAGAATTGGAGGAGTGCAGATAACTAAGAGGGTTATAGAGGTAAGGAGGGGTGATGCCATGGAGGGATTTGAAATCGAGACTGAGAATTTTAAACTGCACTGGGAACCAATGTAGATTAATGAGCACAGGGGTGATGGGTGAACAGGACTTGGTGTGAGTTAAGCTAAGAGCAACAGAGTTTTGGATGAGATCAAGTGCTATAATATCCTGCTCGAGAACTTCCATTGCCTTTTGCTTTCTTTACAGGTAACACCATGACTGTGTCCTACATGTCGGGGCTAACTTTAGGATCTGCAGTGGCCTACGTCACGTACAGCCTGACCAGTATGTCTCATACTTCATGTATTCACACTGAAACAATCAACGCTTCTTTCACGACAGGACTCTAAACAAAGGTTCTCTTCACATTCTCACTAGGGGTGAGCAAACCTCCAGGATTTCTGTTCAATTGCCCATTTGGCTTGGATAAAACTTTAAAAAGTTCTTGCTCAACCTGACACCAAACTGACCTGCCGTGTGGGAAGGGTAGAGATATCATTTTCACTGCACACAGTACTGAGACTGACTTGCATTCAATGTGAGCTTTTATAGCCATGTTTATAAAACTGTTGAGTTTGAACCTATCCTTTTACTGCTTAGTTACTTCTTGGGTTTCACTAATCAGTTTGACACTCGTGTCTTCCACCCACATGTGGGATTATTTGAACATCTCCCCCGGAGACCAAATTGAGGGCAAAAGTCCTCCCTAGGTTAAAAACCCAGATATATAAATGCAAGTTGTTTCTTAAATTAGTATAGGTTATGTTCACTCTGTGTTATGCTAGTAATAAATATCTTGATTTATATAACATTCCTTTGTCCTCTATTTAACCTATTTAAAATAAATCCTTAGTACACCGAGGAATCTCATATAACACAATGTAGTGTTTGTCATGAATATGCCTCAGGGCAATTTCAACCCACTAATTTGATGTTCAACATTACTCACAACATTTGTGCATATTTGTGCTGAAAATAATGAAGGGTTTTGAAAGAGTAAATAAGGAGAATCTGTTTCCAGTGGCAGAAGGGTTGGTAACCAGATTTAAGATAATTGGCAAAAGAACCAGGGGCAACATGAGGTAAAAAAAATTATATGGTGAGTTGTTATGATCTGGAATGTTCTGCCTGAAAGGATGGTGGAAGCAGGTTCAATAGTAACCTTCAATAGGGAATTGGATAAATACTTGAAGGGGAAAAATTTGCAAGTCTATAGGGAAAGAGCAAGGGAGTGGGACTAATTAGATAGGTCTTTCAAAGAGCTGGCACAGGCACAATGGCTCAAATAGCCTCCTTCTGTGCGTCCATGTTTCAATGATTTTAGATTTCTGAGACTAACACAGAAACAACATCCTAAAATATTATAGGTTTTTGTTTAAAGAATTTTACTAGCTTAAAAATATCTGTTTGTTTCTTCCCAACCAACAGTTTATTTTTTTTGGTTATTTAATGTGGAGAGGCCAGTCACAGAATCCGAGGCAGGGATTTTACGTTGGGGCAGGTGCCCTGCCCGCCGGCTTAAAAGTCGGGGCTGAGCCCGCCAGGCCTAGCAGCCACACAGAGATTTTGCATGGCCCAGGCCCTTAATAGGCCTCGGGCGGGACTTCTGCCCCTCTGAGGAAGGAAATCCTGCCCCTAGAAGCTGCCGGTCAATCAGGGGGCCGGCAGCTCCTCAGTCCCAGCTTCACCCACATTCAGGTGGATTATGGACGCCGGCGCCAAGAAAGGTATGTTGGTTTTGGGACTCACCAGGGACAATTGGCTGGTCCCTGGTGAGGGGGATGGGGGTCAATAAGGAGGATGGTGGGAGGTGCATTCGTGGGGGTAGGAGCTGGTGGGGGGCCCTCCGTGGGCCACAGCGTGCCCCATCAGGAGGGCCCCCCGCCCCCCCCCCCCCCCCCGATCCAGGCCCGCAAGGAGACTGCTGGTATTGCTGTGCAGCCTCCACAGTTGACAAAATGCCCATCCGCTGCTGGTAATATACCAGCGGCGGTGGGAGGAGGCCCTTAAGTGGTTATTAATTGGCCATTTAAGGGCCTCAATTGGTCTGGAGCAGGCAGGCTGTTTGTCACCTCTCCCACCGCTCATAAAATTGCAGTGGGGGCCGGTAAGTGACGGGAACGGCACCCCACCCATCTCCCACACAACTTGACGCCCACCACCACACCACCGCCCCCCCTACCCCCACCTCCAGCCTGCTCCTGCGGGAAGCGTAAAATTCCGGCCCGACTCAATATATACATAGTCCACTTCTATTGAGAGAAGTTGCTTGAGGAATCTCTTGAAATCCATTCTGTTTTTCCCTCTATTGACCTCATCTCTCTGAAGGTGCTGACTTATGCTGGGGTACAGCTCCATCCCTCTGCTACCGAGGGTTTCCAGCTCTGGTTGGACATATTCCTGGAGGTTTCATCACATGACCACCTCTCCAACTGCCCACCCCACATTCTCACCATTGGTTGCTCGACATATCCATCCTTATGGTGCACCTTCCTACACCAGTAGAGTCTTCATTACCCGATTGGATCATTCTTGACTGTCGCAACCACAGTACATGGTGCATTCAGCCATTAGACTATTGATAAGCCTGCTATGTTATCTGTTGAATGGAAGACCAATAAGAAGTCTGCCCTCCTGTATTAAAATAACAAAATGAATATTGACACCTCTGTGTTAGCCAATAAGTTGGAGAAGAGTTGTGGCGGGAATTACGGCCAAGCATTAAGCAAACTGTCTATTTTACATCAGAGTCTGTATGAACTACAGCAAACAGAACTCATGATTGAAATTACACCAAAGTCTCCCAATAAAAGTAGATTATTTCTCCAGTAAAATGCAGCGAGTGGAGGATAGTTACTTAATGCAAATTATGTGCATGAAAGCAATCCTGGTGACTTATAGCAGGCATGATTGACAGGGCAATTTCCAAATCATCCCCTTTCTGGCTGGGTCTTGTGATGTCACTTTTCTTTACACAGTGAGTTGTTATGTTCTGCAATGTCTGAAAGATGGTGGAAGCTGATTCAGTGGTAACTTTCAAAAAGAGAATTAAATAAATACTTGAAGGAGAAAAAAAATAGGGTTACAGGGAAAGAGCAGGGGAGTGACATTAATTGGATAGCTCTATCAATGAGCTAGCACAGGCATATTGGGCCAAATGGCTCCTTTCTGTGCTGTATCATTCTATGATTCTATATAGCCTTAAAATAAATAGAACCTTGCCTCCTACCATAAAAATGGCTCATGTGAGTGACATGATACACTTAGTTTATGTCTACTAAACAATAGGTTAATTCTTCATGGAAATGCTTGGTAGCTCAAGCTTGAAAGAGCAAGTCATAATACAGTGAATGCAAGGATTCTCCTGTGATTGACGATGCATTAAGGTGTTCTTTATTTTCTTTGCAGGGTAAATGGAGAAATGCTAAGGGGTATTTAGATCATCCTATGGAAACATTGCTCAGTGCGTGTCATCTCAGATACATTAACTAGCATCCCCGACCTGTCTGGGACTTTGTTCTTCTTCTGCCGGTCCTACAGGATTGGATGGGATCACCAAAATGGACATGAACAGCTTCTGAAGAGGGAGTGTTACCCATCAGAATCATGGACAGGCTTTTCTCGTGACGTTACTTAAGACTTTAAAGAGTTCTGAAATTTCATCTTAGAGTGCCTGCTCATTGCCATTTTGTCTGCCAACGCCAACCATTTACAGTTGTGTTTTTCCCTTTTCAGAAGGGAACTGTTGTCCTTTTGGTCACTGAGTGCAGCTTTCTTAGGCAGCATAGAAGAAGTGAGTGAGAGGGCTGTAATTCTATGGGTTAATATTCTCTAGCAATTTTCAGATAAAATTCTGAATGTGAACTGGCTTAAACAGCTAATTTCAAACCTGTGTGTTTTATTCTGAGGACTCCATTTGCATGTTTTTTCTAAACAAAAAACGAAAATTATGCTTTTGTACATTCCTCAAAGTGTGCTTGAATGTGGCTTTAATCTTCTTGCCCTGTATTTTGTTTGATCATAATGCAGTGGAAACCATCCATAGTGAACTCAGACATAGTGGGGCTATTTATGGGTGAAAAAAAATCCCAGTATCCCTATTCAGTTACTGTGCAGCTGAACACAACAGCACTTCAGTTTGCTTATAGTAAGCATCGGTGTGCTGATGTTTCATTGTTTAAAGGACAACGGAATATACCTCCTGTATCAAACAAAAGTTACGCTTCTGCCCAAAACAGTAACCCATCTCTGTCTGAACTCATTAATTACACTTTCTAAAGACCTTCATTGCAATTCATCTTCAGAAAAGGGTCAGTCTCAGCTTAGAAAGCTTTGATGAAAGACACAATTTCACATCAAGGATCCTGCTTAAAGTTAGGCGCATGCGCTAATCAGAAGGTTTTTAAGGAGAAGCTAGGTAAACACATTTGAGAGAGAGAAAGGAAGAGAAGACTATGCTGATCGGATGAGCTGAAGAGTGGTAGGAGGAGGCTTGTGTGGGGTATAAACACTAGCATGGGCCAGTTGGGCCGAGTGGCCTTTTTCTATGTTTTAAATTCAATGTAAAGTTCAATCCTGAAACTTAATTTTAAGGCATCTACGAATTCAATGCCCTGCCAGTGATGAGCTCCATTAACTGATGTGGTGAAACTTTGACAAGGGAAGCAGAATTTATGGAACAGAGTTCTTCTGCACATATAATTAAAAACTTTTTTAAGTGCTAGTAAGAAACCCAGTGTGAGCGAAGGCATAATCATTTCCTTCAAATGTAGATCTGAGCGGCTCACATTGAACAGTTGGTAGGAGTGAGTGCAGGTTTCCACTGTGAAATTATAACAAGAATTAAAACAGCCTGACAGCACTTTTTAATTACCTTTCACTAATTGACATTATTAGTGATGCTCGGAACAAAAAACAAAATACTGAAACCAAACAAGAAATTGAACTCTTTGACAGAATCCAATCTAATAGTCACACCTTCCTGAAACACTCATTAGACCTCAAAGCCAGAATCTATGCACTAGACACAATCAGGCTGAAATGTGAGTGTGATAGTCTAAACTGGCATAGGCTGCTGTAATGCCCTAAACACCTTTCTTATAGTAGAAATTACTCCACCTGGCAGGCATGTGCCACATTTGCTGACTTTACTTTGCATCGACCATCTGGCTTACTGGGGTTGTACTTAATAATGAAAAGTATATCGCAACAAGATGAGGTACCCTGATTAGTTTCTGGGCACCAACTGGTAGACCAACCATTTCTGAACAAGCGTATTGAGAATTTAGTGAAATGACAGTTTTTGTCTTCTGGACTCCTTATGTTGTCCAACACTGCCTTAGAGGACCTGCCACATCCACTAATGCCTTGTCTGTGGAGACCAATGGGAGAAACCTTTTACTTTAAGTGGATCTGTGTTTGTTGCTGTCCTGTGTCAAGTGCTGTCTTCTTATGTAATCTTTCCTCGTGCCTTGAAAAATAGTCCAGTTTTCAGAAGTAACAGGTATAACTTACAGAGCCAGAACCGCGATACTGTCCAACACCGGAACGATGCTTATCATTAGTGTCGATGTCAGTTGCAAGTTTTCGTGTGGAATTTGCGACCACATGGAGTGGTTGAGGTGAATGTAATAGACACAGTTAAGGGAAGCCAGATAAGTACATAAGGGAGAAAGGAATAGAAGGCTATGCTGATAGGGTTAGATGAAGTAAGTTGGGATGAGGCTTGTGTGAAGCATAAACACTAGCATAGACCAGTTGGGCCGAATGGCCTGTTTCTTTGCTGCAAATACTGCATACATTTACAGCATTTTTGTCCAAATGTAAAAAACAGTGTTATTGCTGTCAGTTTCAGATAGTGGTCTACTCGGTCTGATCATAGAGTTCAATGTGAGCAATAGAGGCCATTTACATCTGATTGAAATATGAAACTTAACTCCTTGCCCTCCATTAAAGATACAGTGGTCACAAGAACAACAACCATCATAATACTGTTAAAAAGAAATAAGGAAACTGGTTATACAAATATAGGGCTTCATTTTTACGCTCCGCCGGGACTGGGAATGGAGGCGAACAGGCGTTAAAACTAGTGCTGCCAGCCTGCGTGTCAGATCCCAGCCCCGGGCCATTATCCCGGAGGTGGAATGGGCAGGGGAGTGAGGTGGGGGGCAGCTGGGCTACCCACACCCCCAAACATGTGATGGGTAGCCAATTAAGATCATTATTAAGGGCCACTTAAAGCCAATTGAAGGAGGCCAACGGGGATTTTTCCATCTGGCTCCGAGTTCCCGTAGGCAGAGGGGGCCATTTTAACTGCCTGGAGGCAGCCTCCCAGCAACAGATCAATGGGCTGGTGCTCCAGGCAGGCTTAGAGACCTTCCCTGCCTGCCTGGGTGCAGCAGAATCCGCAGGCCACCTGTAAAGGAGTTCAGCCCCCTCCACACCAACCTCCTCCCCCGCCCCTCCGCCCCCAACCACCACAGTGGTTGCCCAGGTGCTTTTATACATTACTTCAGCCTTTAGACTAATTGTAAGCCTGTAGCTGTGAATCTATCCATCATCAGCTGATCATTATGCTCATCCTCTTTAGAATATGCCACAAACACAGCATACAAAAATTATTGTATAATTGGTTTGGAAAGCTGAGTCGATACTCAGAGTCTTGATAGATCAAAGAGTTACCCAGTTGAGCAGATTCATATCCCAGCTCCTACAGGAAGATCCCGAGTTGCATCATCCAGCATAGCAGTGTGAAAGTGTGCAAATAGAACAGGGCGCTGGACACATCCTTGTTTAATACCATTCGAAACAGGCAGCGGTTTTCACAAAGTGCTGTCAATACACCCTCGACCACGCATCGCATCATGGAGCCTTTTCAAAACAGGAAGAACTTCCCTGGACAACCAAATATCCTGATAAGTCTCCAAAGACTGATCATCTTGAAATATTTGCTCAAATCAACAAATAACATGCATAGATCTTTATTTTGTTCCTGGCACTTCTCCTGAATTTGGTGTGCAATGAAGATCAAGCCCATGGACCTCAGATAGCCCTGAAGCTGCAATGTGGTTCTGGAAGTCGCTTTGCCCACTTTGCAGGAAATCGAGCCGAAACCGATTCACAATCTTGTCAGCGACAGATAGAAGTGAAATGGCTGGAGAGTTAATCCAGCCAGCCTTCTCTCCTTTGTTCTTGATGGTGTTTACATCTTTTAGATCTTGTGAGGCCTTCTCTCTCCAGATTAAGCAGAACATCTTGGCAGGCACTCAGAGTTCTACATCCTATCTTGTAACTCTCTCACTGCTGTCTTTACTGAAAGTTAAATATTTACTGGGTGAGCTGCCTCAACATTGAGCTCTGGTTCTGTGGCCAACCATGGTGGTTTCAGCCAGAAAAATCTCTCTTTCTGAAAATTTAACTATTTTCTTGTTGCTTTAGTAAAAGTAGACATAAAATAAAGTAGAGGTCAAATAGACTGTATTCTATAACCACTCTGTTTCTCCTCAGCTGGTACCTGTTTTTGACAATCTGCTGCTCTCTCATTCTTCAATGCTTCAATGCACTGTGCATGCCTGCCTCATTTGTTCTCATGATCTATCTGTCTTTATCTTTTGCTCCTTTCCTATGACCTTCTCGTTGACAAAGTAAATGTCTCCTTTCTGGTTTGATATCATCTGTCCTCCTCTCCCACAACTCCCTATGCACTCCATTCTCCACACTTAAACTTCCTTTTCCGCGTGCACTTACTGCTCCCCTTTCAACTCATTTATGAATTTCCTTTTCCATTGCCCGCATACTATTTCCCACAGGATTCTCAGGATTGGTTCTTTCCAGCTCTTTTTCTTCCTGCCCTTTTTCTGGTTATTCACTATGACTCACCTTCTCTGGTTTTGACTGCTTTTCATTCTCCTCACCATAGTTCCCCCTTCCAGCTTGCATGCTGGTAATACACACCAACCACCCTCTCTTTCTCTCTCCAAGTGAGGTTGTCAGCCAACTGATTCTGTGCGTCTGCCTCTTGTTCTGCCCTGGCACTCAGTTCACAGCCAGCCAATAGACGTTTGCAGCACTTGGGATCATGCAGCCATATAAAGAGAGAGTGGGGAGGAGCTTGGGCAACATTTAATGCATGAATGATTTTTAACATGTCAAGCTATTGCCTACTTCTGAGACTGATGGGGTAAATGCATCACCAGAGTTGTAAGCCACCAAAACCAGCAGGCCCAAGTTTGATATCCAGTCTGTGCTGAGTGAGTTGCCCTCATCCAGGGCAATTGTTGGAACCCCTCCCATTGAAGCCTATAGGAAAGGGTATGTTTGTGGACTGCAGGGAGGACTGGGTCAGGCGGCAATGCCTCTCACTGTCAAATAGTTCTTCTCGGCTCACCCATAAAGAGTGGTCACTCTTGCAAGGTATCAGAGGGCTTCCAGCATCAGTGGGACTCTTACCCCAGCAGACACCACTGCCTTCAGGAAAGGGGAGAGAATTAAGGAGGGTATTATTGCAAAAGCATTTTAAACTTAGATCGGGTCCCAAAATAGGTCTTTTAAAGTGAGTGCCATTTTGGTAAAAATTCTGCTCAGTGAGGGCAAAGAGTTGCTATTATTCTGATCTAATCATATGAAAATGATCCATACTGCTCCTGTATTCCGTGCTTGCGCACTGAATATTCCCTGTTAGAAGTCTCGTCTTTCATACAATAACATCTTTGTACAAAACTAATATGATGAATATGTTTGAGGAGAGTTTTTTTTTAATTTTGCACAGTTTAATTTTAGCTTCTGCTGTGGAATAAATGATTAAGAGATCAGAGGTTGGAGTAATTTTTAGGCAGTCATTTTTTTGTACAAGGTCCATAGAAATTCTGAGCTAGCCTTTATTCTGATGTATGCCCTACATTTCATGGCATTCTTGTCACAGCTCAGCTGTTTCATGACATATCTTCCTTGCTATGGGATGCAGGGATAACATGGCAAAAAGTGAATACAATGTGCTCATTGAGCAATTCATTGGTACAACATATGGTGAGTGTAGAATGCTTGGGAGGAACAGGTGACTTTGGAACTATGGTTCCTAAAGCTTTCCACCATTTGGTGTTTTCCTCATGCCTGTGTCTGTTATAGACTAATTGATAGAGATTGATGGCCAGGCTAAGTCAACTACTTTATTAGCTATGTATCATGCAACTATCAAAATGGTAGAAGGCAAACTAGCTGGACTTTCATCTAGCAATTCTTATTTATCTGACACGATCTCATGGCCTAGCAAGCAAAACTGTAGTTATTGGGGAATAGAAGCTGTTGTTTCAGTAATTCCTTCAGTCTTGCATTCTATTTACCAATGCGCACTAACATGGCACTGCCATTTTGATGGGTAAAGTCTGTCTATTAATTTGGATTAATTTTTAAAACAATTTTAAAACATTATTTCCAAGTTTTTCTTTACTGAACCCTGGCTGTGAAAAAGTTGAATGGGGGAAGGGTTGAAGAGGAGTCACGACCCTTTGTTACTGGGGAAAAGGTTTCTCATCCAGTTCACACCTGCACCACTGTAATTTTCAACCCTAATCACTGATAATTGCTGTCACACTGAGAAAGTACACTAGCAACATCTAGTGGGACAAATAAAGAACTACAACACCAAAATATTAGTACTTCGACAGGCCAATTGAATTTCAAAGGAGTACCTGACAAGAATAACAACAACTTATATTTATATCGCCAGTAGTTTTGTCCAATAATCTAGAGCCTGGTGAATAGAATCTCCCCAACCCCGGGTCCATTCAATTTAGGGGATGTTTTGTTCAAACCTGCGGTGGGTGAAGGGATTAATAGAAACAACAGTACAATTGTATTTGTGAGATTTGTCTGTGCATTTCTATGCATTGTTTTGCAGATAATGAATTCAGTGCAATGTTAGAAAAATTAGATTTACTTTAACTCAGAACTGACATTTTGTGCACCAGAATTTGGGTTGTTCAGGAAGGGACCTCTCACTGTACTGGCCTATTATTCAAAAACTGTTAATCGGTGACAATTGGTCAATATTAATTGTTTTAATGACTGTTGCAATTCTTTGACGTTTTGTGCCTGTTCTTCCGTCTGTTGTCATAGTGACCAGTGCATGTACATTATTGTGCCAAAAGCGGGATTCAGTTTCTCTACATCTAAGAAATAAAGAGTTCCATTACCACGGGACACCGCTGTATAGTTCTCACTTGACGCTCAGTCTACCTGCAACACTTTCCTTGTTCAAGAGGATCACCCAGTGCTACAATGGATCCTTCTTGTTACCCTTTCTAATCAGGCTGCTGTACACAGGCACATCTTTAGCTACCACTGGTAAACTGATTAAAGTTTTGAGCATTGGTTGGTCTTGAAGCACTAATTAAGTCACTGATTATTTGTAAAATCTTGAATGTGCCTGAAAGCTTTTCTTGGATTAATATCAACAAACATAAAAAACTGAAATGTAATGATGCACGGGAAAGGTGGGAAGGAAGGACAGCCCTGTCTAGGCTGACAGTTCCCTTTATAGTGCTCTGTGGTCTGTGAACATCGAAGCAGGCTGGAGAAAGATTTGAAGAAAATGACAGCATAGTCAAGATAGTGAAATGAAAAGGAAGCTTGCAGGAATGTTATGAAGTGTGTAAGAAAGCAATTAGAAATGACAAGCAGATGAGGTAATATAATTCTTTCTCATCAAACTTAGTGTCATTCCTACCTCATTCCTCAATTGATAGGCTGGATCATTCAAACATAAACTGGGTGAGGTTCCTTTTCATGTGCGTGGGATTATGCAATCTAATGCAACATAAAGCAGGATCTGTTATCTAGTAAAAGCAGGCTGTAATAAAGTCCGGGGATTAACTAAACCTGGTCTGCTTTCTTATAAAGTTCAGATAGTGGATTGTGAATTAGATAGCGAGGTTAGGGAGCTTCCCATTGAAAAGTTATTGACTGCAGTGTTTCAGAAGTAAGGGTACATATTCACAATCACAGGCTGGTGATCTCAACCCATTCCTTTTCAGGTGGGGAAGGGAAGAGCTTGAAGATTCCTCAGTGACTGCCCATTGACCCCACAAGGACATTCTATGTGCCGCAACAGGATCCCCTGTGAGCACAGTGTGACTGAGAACTGACGGCAGTCTTCATGTGTCAGAGATTTGGAAACAGTCAGACTTGGACATGTGCCCATGATAACTATACTGCCAAGTTATGCCACTTTAAAAAAAAATTCTCACTCTTTTTAACCCTCCAGACTCTTTACCCATAGACTATGTACCATTTCCCAGGTGAATGGATAGACAGATGATGTCCTTACAAACTTTTGCCAGAGTAGATTTCCAGGACATTGATTTTTGCTGATAAACTATACACATTCCATCAAATATGTTCTTTGTAACTGAGTAAGTATGGTGCTAGGATGATCATCCCACAACTTCATGATGCTTGTGGTTGAATTCATAGGTTTTATTCCTTCTACCTTCCTTTAGCCTCTCTGTTATGCTCCTTCTACAGCCCTACCATCCTCTGAGATCTCTGCGCTCCTCCAATTCTGGCCTTTCGCATCCCTGATTTCATCACTTCACCATTGATGGTCATGTCTTCAGCTGCCTAGGCACTAACTCCGCAATTCTTTCCCTAAACCTTTCCGCCTTGCCACCTCTCCCCTCCTTTAAGACACTGCTTAAAACCTACCTCTTTAACCATGCTTTTGGTCACCTCTCCTAATATCTCTTTGTGTGGCTTGATGTCATGTTTTGTCTAATAACACTCATGTGAAGTGTCTTGGAATGTTTTGACTATATTAAAGATGCTATGTAAATGTCCATTGTTTTATGCTTCCTCATTCATGAGGAACAGTTGGAGAAACTAAAATTAGTGGAATCACACTATTATCTTGTACAACTGTTTACCTATAGATTTTGGTGTAAGTTTATGGTTTCACAAGCACACCAAAGATAGTTATTAAGAGGAAATAACACCCTGAAAATCGAAGGAAATACACAGTGTAATCAGTACTTATTTACTTACTGGAAACAGAGCCACACACAACCCTGGTAAAACGAGTGCAGAAGATTGAGGGGTGAACTGATCAAGGTATTTAAAATCTTCTTTAAAATTCTATAGGAGAGATACAGAGTAACTATATCCTCTGGTAGGGGAATTCAGAACCTTGAGGAATAATCTTGAAAATAGAACTAGGCCATTTAGGAGGGAATAAAATAAAAGGAAAATACTGCAGATGCTGGAAATCTGAAATAAAAACACAAAGTGCTGGAAATACTCAGCAGGTCTGGCAGCATCTGTGGAGAGAGAAATGTTAACTCTGCTTCTCTCTCCACACTTAGGAGGGAAATCGGGAAGCATCTTTTCACTCAAAGAGTATTAAAAATCTGATCTCTCTTTCGCAAAAGGCTGTGGATGCTGGAGCTTTTTAAGATGAGATCACTAGATTTTTGTTAGGTAAAGGTATCGAGGGCTATGGCACTAAGGCAGGTAAATAGAGTTGAGGTACAGATCAGCCCAGATCTAATTGAATGGCGGAGCAGGTTTGAGGGGCTAGATGGCCTATTCCTGTTCCTATGAAATAATATATTGGCTCTGAAAATCTGTGGCTATTCTGGCCATATATTGAGTGAAGACAGGATAAGGGAATCATAGAACCATAGAAAAGTGATGGCACAGAAGGAGGCCATTCAGCCCATCGTGTCTGAGCCGGCTAAAAAAAAAAACTAGCCACCCAATCTAATCCCACCTTCCAGCACCTGGTCCATAGCCTTGCAGGTTACAGCACTTCAGGCGCATGTCCAGGTACCTTTGAAAGGACCCTCATTTACCGTAAGTAGATATCCCTGACTGGTGATCAGGAGCATGATCACAGGTTGCCTTTTCTCTTCTTTGCGTTTGTTCTTCTCTTTTATTATGAATGATTTAAATGAAGCTGGGAATTTCAGCAGCATTAATGATTCACAAGATTTAGTATAAGGGAATAAAGCCACCCGGCCCACTCAGCCAATACATCCATAAAAACCCAGTATGTCAATCAATGGATCACTCTGTGGTTGCAGGATCACTGCCTCCACTGCCTTTCTCACAAGTCCATTCCATGCATTGATGATGCTGTGTATTCCAACCCAAAACTAAAGAAAAAGCAGAACTCTGGATATGAGTCAGGGCGCATGGCGAGATATAAAACATTGAGGACAAGAACAAGAAGTTGCATTTTCACAGCGCTTTTAATGTGGTAAAATTTCCCAAGACGCTTTACAGGAGCATAATCAGACAAAATTTGACACTGAGCCACTTAAAGAGACAGTGTCGCTGATCAAAAACTTGGTTTTTAAGGAGCATTATGAAGGAGGAGAGAGAGGCAGAGAGGTTTAGGGAGGGAATTCCAGAGCTTAGGGCCTAGGAAGCTGAAGGCACGGTCAGTAATAGTGAAGCTATGAAAATCATGGATGCACAAAAGGCCAAAACTGTTCCAGGGGGTTGTAGGGCTGGAGGCAGTAACAATGAAAGGAAGAGGCAAGACCATGGAGAGATTTGAACACAAGGATGAGAATTTTAAATTTGGGATATTTCTAGACTATAATGGATTGGTCCAGTATCGTGTCTTTAAGTGCACATAGAAACTAAACCTACTGAGAGCAGTGCATTACTGTGCTGCTCTTTTCACCTTTGGTCCCAAAACTTTAGACCAGCCCAGATTGATGACATAAAAGGCTCCAGTGATCATTTTAAGAAGTAAAGAAAGAACTAGTGCTTATGTAGTGCCTTTCACTAAGTCCCAAAGTGCTTCACAGTACTTGTGAAGTCACTAGTGTAATGTAGTGAAGCACAGCAGCCAACTTGTGCACAGCAAGATCTCGGTAACGAGCTCAAAAAAAGGTGGCCTGCACACCAAAGAGCCGCAATCTCAAGCACAGCGGCTCATTAAAATAGCCAGTGAGTCCCGCCTCGCTCCCCCCTCCAATCTCGTGGAGGGGGCGGGCTGTCCGTCCCTGGCAATGGCGCCGACACATTTAAATTTTTAAAGTCCTACCCCCCCCAAAATTAAATAAATACCTTTCTAACGCCCTTTCCCACCACCCCACCATAACACGGATGAGGTCTGTGGTAGGCCTCATCCAGAGCCATCTTCAGGACCTCCCCGCCATGCAACCCAACACCTGGCGGAGAACAAAATCCAGCCCAATATCTCCACAGGTCAGAGAGCTTCAGCCAACTGACTCTCAGGTTTCTGCTAATGCTTCTTTGGAACCAGTTCCTTGTCCCATTTATTTGGCAGCAATTGTTTTGGGACTTTCTCCGCGTGTTGTTGGATCAGTGGAGCTATCTAGGTGCTATCATCTTTTCGATGCAGAAGCAAAAGCAATAGTTGCATAATTTGAATCCTTTCTCACCCTTCTTTGCAAGTTCAACATAATACTCGGATATCCACTCTCAGAGAGCAGCGTCAATTTAAACTAGGAAGAAAGAACTTGCATTTATATAGCCCCTTCCATGACCTCAGGATGTTCCAAAATGCTTTACAGCCATTAAGGTACCTTTTGAAGTGTAGTCACTGTTCAATGTAGGAAACACAGTGACCAATTTATGGACAGCAGCTCCAGCAAACAGCTATGAAATAAAAGACACGACAATCTGTTTTAGTGATGTTCGTTGATGCATAACTATTGGCCAGATCACTGGGAAAACTTCCCTGCTCTTCTTCAAATAGTGTTGTGGGATCTTTTTTATTCTCCTGGGAAGGTAGACTAAAGTTTAACATCCCATTTGAAGGGCAACCCCTCCAACAATGTAGCACTCCTTCAGTACTGCACTAGTATGCCAGCCTAGATTACGTGCTCAGGTCCCTGAAGTGTTGTTTGAAACCATGACCTGCTGACCCCGATATAAGAGTACTACCACCGAGCTAAGATTGGTACCCGAGTGAATTTAAGTGAAATGATTTTTGAGTATTTTTATATGACATTGCTGCCTGCAGTTGGTGGTGTCAAATTCTGCTAGATGAGGTGGTTCTGGAATCATTGAGATCCACCTGAAGCTGTGGCTTCCTTGCTGTGTCTGGAGATGACAGAAAGAGAACTGATGCCATCAGACACACAAGTTGCCATTTTCACCTAGTTGGCAGCAAACTGATGGCTCAGTCCACTTCTAAAGACCAATCATATCAGGCCTGATTTTCACTATCAGTGGTCATGGGTTGCAGATGGTCTGCCCATTATACATTCTGCTGGAATTACCTTTTCATTGACTTTAACAGAATGGAAAATCCGGGGGAGTGTAAAGTCAGCAGCCAATCCACTGCCGGCCATTTTCTGCCACTGCCGAGGGTTAAATTAAACCTCATATTGTTTTTTTGTGCGAGCAGCTAAGGTAGGTCTGGCAGATAAAAGAAAAAAAGGCATGAATGTGACTGTCATGCAGACCCCCCCCCCCCCCCACGCCTGCCAAGAATAAGGCATATTAATTTTGTAATATGAACATTGATTTTAAACTGTTGCTAGAGTGAGGAAATGACTTGTTAAACAGATCAGCCGTGACTGGAAAAAACATTTGCATACTAACAGACAGTGCTTGCAGGGACAAAGGGGCTATTCCCTGCTCCAATTTAACCCACAATGGACTTTGAGCACCAAGTATTGTGTGTAAGGAGACATTCCAGGCTCAGCTAAGACAAGAGAATCCACAAACAGATGTGGTCAGACAAGTTAGTCACATGACTAACCTGCTTGGCAACCTGGGTTTTTCTGAATTGCACAAAGAGTTTGAACTGAAAAAAGACTGTTTAATCTTTGAGTGAGAAGACGTCTCTCGTTTGCTCCCATCGCTTTCTCACAAGCCTCTGGACCCACTAAGGACACATGAACTTCAAGAGAGAAAAGTCTCCTCCAACGAACAAGGTTTAAGAAGAATACTGGGCCCCAATGAAAAGCAAGACCTACCTACAATCAAGGACTTTACAGCGAGCTCAAAGAACAGTAACCAAAACCATCTTCAGATATTGCCTCAAACTTTTCCACTCTATTTCTTCTGCTCTTTTCTGTGTCTATCTGCATGTGTGTATCGCATATGCATGCTAGCGTGGGCGCATCGCATATCCGTAGGCATTAACTGAAGTAGAGTTTAACAAAGTTCAACCTTTTTTCTTTAAACCTAAGAAAACCTGTTTGGCTAGTTTATTTGCCTTATAATTGGAGGTTAGTGAACAAGGATTCACTAAGGAGGAGCTAAATAAACAGTGTGTTTAAAATTAAACCCTGTTACGGTAAAACCAGGTGAAGACTGAGAGGGAAACCTAGATCCCTTTCTTACGGGGTTGTAACGGAAATTTGGGGACTACCATCCTGGATTTTGCCAACAGATAAATGAGAGAATTGGAAGTGGGAAACCAAATTGTTCCCAATCAAAAAACATCAACATTCCAATACAGGTTTTCTTGTGGTTGTATGTGATTGAATACTAACATGTCTGCGACTGAAGCTAGTAGCTCTCCAAGCCAGGGTGAAGTAACTTGGGATAAGTTAAAAGCACAGTCTATGGAGGAGCTGAGAAAAATGGCTGAGCAGTGTGAGATCACTGTACATGGCAAGGCTAGGAAATCTGAATTCCTAAGGTTGGTGACCAACCATTTTTCCTTTGAATCTGAAGAAGCAGAAACAGGGTTAGAAGTAGACTCTGACTGGGTATTGCTAGCAAAGATACAATTGGAACAGAGGAAACTTGAATTAGAAGACAGGGAAAGAGAAAGAGAAAGAGAGAGACAGGAGAGAGTGAAAGAAAGAGCCTTCCAGAAGAAACGTGAAGGCAAAGACAGGCAGGAGAGAGAGAGAACCTTGCAGAAAGAATGCAAAGAAAGAGAGCTGAAATGGCTTGAGTTAACTAGGGGGCGACAGAGTAACCCCAGTGAAAGCATGGCCAATATGGAGGAGCGTAATTCAGGGCTGGGTACAGAATTGTTAAAACTATCTCAACTAATCCCAAAATTCAATGAGGAAGATGTGGAAGCGTTTTTCGTGTCCTTTGAGAAACTGGCAAGGCAGCTAAAATGGCCAGCTGAGACCTTGCCTCTTTTATTGCAAAGCAAGCTAACCGGAAAAGCCCATGAGGTTTATTCCCTGTTGCCTGATGGGAGTTTATCAAATTATGAACTGACAAAAATTGCTATCCTCGGGACATATGAATTAGTATCCGAAGCCTATCGCCAAAACTTTAGAACCCTCAAGAAGCAAACTAATCAAACTTATCTGCAGTTTTTGACCAGTGTCTAAGGGCTGTTAAAGCACAGCTCAGTTGTGAGAATCTCAGAGAAGTAATTCTGTTAGAGGAATTTTAAAAACTCCCACTCTCAAAAAAGACCCATGTAGAGGAGCAGCGGGTCCAGAGAGCCCGGCAAGCAGCCGTAGTGGCTGATGAGTTTGCTTTAATTTATAAGTCGGTTTCCCGGGGAGAACCTTTCCTAATCACCCTCACAAATCCTAAAAGGACAAAGGGTGTGAAGGTGATAGGAGCCCAAGCAGTCTTGAGAGAGAAAGAAAAGCAGGAGACACAGGGGACCCTCCTCCAGCCAGAAAGGAAGGTGCTGTAAGCAGGAATGAGACCTGGAGACCTGTGTGCTTCCATTGTAATAAAGCAGGTCATCTAAAAGCTGACTGGTGGAAGATAAAGGGAAAACATGGAGGGTTAATCAGGGCACATCTGCTCAGTGAAGGAGAAGGAATCCTGAAGGAGAACACGACAGGGCAAGCTGTGGCTTTAACTGCAGTGAGAGTGCATCCCAGGAAGTTTACTACTGCAAGCACAGGAAAAGTTAATAGGATTCCTGAAAGTTATCAGGGTTTTGTGTTTGAAGGGAAAGTAACCCCATACCCCTTGAGTGAGGTAAGAAAGCCCATAGTAATTATCAGGTACACAGGGACCACTAGATCCTTTTTACTGGGAAAAGGCCTGCACTAGAGAGTGCAGTGAACACCAAACATTATGGTGAATAGTATTGGAGGGCGGTGTATGCCTATACCTGGAGTGCGACCTAGTTTCGGGACTGGTGACTGTAGGGATTGTCCCTAGTTTGCCTGTGGACGGAGTTGACCTGCTCCTAGGTAATGATCTGGCAGGGATGAAGGTGGTAGCTTCCCCGGTAGAGAACGAGGGACCGCAGGAGGTCAGAGAGACAGGGCAGTGGCAGGAGACGGTCCCCTGCAGTTTCCCCAAATGTGTAGTGAATCAGGCCATGATCAAACCCAGAGGAGACTGAATTGGCACTGCAGGCAGATGACCATGAGGTCTGTCTGTGTGAGACTTTGGAAAGTTAGAACACCAGGGAATGAATTAAATGGATTTTCCCTAGCTGAGGTTCAGCGAGCTGACCCAGTATTGCAAGAGTTAGCACAGGCTGTTCAGTCTGAAAGTGAAGCAGAGGGAGTCCCTGATTGCTGCTATTTAAAGAATAAGGTACAGATGAAGAAATAGAGTTCTCCTCACAGACCTGAGAACAAGGAGTGGACAGTAGTTCACCAGTTAGTGGTGCTGCAGAGGTACTGGAGAGAAATATTAAGAAGGGCCCACAAGACTACAGTGGCTGTACATGCTGGTATATGAAAGACCAAAGCCCTCATAAGATAGCAGTTAGACTGACCAAAACTCCACAAAGATGTGGTGGAGTACTGCAGGAGTTGCCACATGTGCCAGGTTGAGGGGAAACGCCAAGCTACAGTGAAACCTGCACCCCTAAGTCCTGAACCGGTGTTAGGGGGACCCTCCAGCAGAGGGCTGGTGAACTGTAAGGGACTCCCGCCAAGACCAAAAGGGGACAGGCAGGCACAAGGTTGGCAAAAGGTTGGAAAGGGAAGGGGAAAAAGGCGACAAAGAGGGTAGGTTAAAGGAAGTCCGAGAGGAATCTTAAGTTAGACCCCACATTCTCCGATGTAAATGCAGACACTAGGAACACCCCACCAGAGTTGCTAACAGCATTTACAGGAACCTGCAGAGACAAAGAAAGACCTCTAGGGGGCAGAGAAACCATGAGGGTGATGCCTCACCTAGTTGAAGTGTCACAAGGGAGTGCAGTAGAGTCTGCACAATTACCTGCAGGCAGGAGTGTCCCAGAAGACAGAGGGGAGATTAGCAAAGAACCCTCCCCCACAGTCAGAAAAAAAAGAACCACCCATCCCCTGAAGTTAAAAGCCTTTGCATGACTCAGCAAAGCACTGAAAGAGAGTTCAGAATAGACCCGCCCGCACCGACTACTGACTCTCCTGAGAAAAAATTTTCCAATTTAGGGCTGATTAAATCTAACCCCCCCCCCCACTCTGTGCAGACCTCAACAGGAACAAAGACCGTGGGCAGTCATGGAAATGGGCAAACTGAAGAAAAACTTCCTCGAAGAACCACATGTTTATTGGGATGCCAAAAGGGGGTAAGTTAAAATATCACTGGCACCAAGAAAAGACAGGCTGTAATAAGTTTGAGGATTTATGAATGAATGTGAATGACTGAGAGTGAGAGACGCATGCTTTTGTTCCTGTATCTTATATGTTCTCTTTCTACCCTTTTGAATGAAATGCGCTTTTCTCAAATCTTATTTCATTCTGCTTGGTGTGGAGGTGTTGTACAGACCACAGATTTTAAACTGTTGCTGGAGCGAGGAAATGACTTGTTAAACAGATCAGCCATGGCTGGAAAAAACATTTGCATACTAACAGACAGTGCTTGCAGGGACAAAGGGGCTATTCCCTGCTCCAATTTAACCCACAATGGACTTTGAGCACCAAGTATTGTGTGTAAGGAGACATTCCAGGCTCAGCTAAGACAAGAGAATCCACAAACAGATGTGGTCAGACAAGTTAGTCACAAGACTAACCTGCTTGGCAACCTGGGTTTTTCTGAATTGCACAAAGAGTTTGAACTGAAAAAAGACTGTTTGCTCCTGGAGTGAGAAAACCTCTCCTGTCTGCTCCCATCTCTTTCTCACAAGCCTCTGAACCCACTGAGGCCACATGAACTTCAAGAGAGAAAAGTCTCCTCCATCGAACAAGGTTTAAGAAGAATACTGGGCCCCAACGAAAAGCAAGACCTACCTACAATCAAGGACTTTACAGCGAGCTCAAAGAACAGTAACCAAAACCATCTTATGCATCAAACTTTTCCACTCTATTTCTTCTGCTCTTTTCTGTCTCTATCTGCATGTGTATATTGTGTCTGCATGCTCGCATGGGCACATCGTGTATCCGTAGGCGTTAACCGAATTACAGTTTAAGTTTAATAAAGTTCAACCTTTTCTTTTTAAACCTAAGAAAACCTGTTTGGCTAGTTTCTTTGCCTTATAATTGGAAGTTAGTGAGCAAGGATTCACTAAGGGGGAAGTAAAAAAACGGTGTGTTTAAAATTAAACCCTGTTACGGTAAGACCAGTTGAAGGCTGAGAGGGAAGCCTAGGTCCTTTTCTCACCAGGTTGTAACAGTGACTTTCAAATAACTTCTACTTGAAGCAGTTCTGTAACATCTCCAGTCCATTGTTCATTAGTCTGATATTTGCCGATCATCGTCATCGTCATCATCATCATCATCATCATTATCATCATCATCGGCTGTCTCTTGATTTGAGGATGATGTCTACTCACTGTCGTGAGTTTCTGTCATGGGTCTTCAGGTGACTGAACAGGCTGATTCTCGATCTTAGGGCACATGGGGCAGGACGTCCCATGAGGTCGTGGGATCCGGATTGCAGGATTTGATTCCTTTTCTTTCCTTCTCTGCTGCTGTTCTGCCTCATCATTAAGGCGTTTGGACTCAAAGCATGATGCAGCTTGATGGACAAGTTGTCGCCATTTTGAATAATTGGTAGCAAGCTCCTCCCAGTCATCAATGTCAATGCTGCTGCACTTTAAAGAGAGCTTCAGAGTGTCTTTGAAGCATTTTCTTTATCCTCCCCTGGAACGCTGGCCATTTGAGAGTTGAGAAAACAGGACCTGGCGGGGGAGATGGTTTTCGGCCATTCGGACACAGTGTCCAGTCCATCGAAGTTGCTTTTGCAGGAGTTTTGCCTGAATGCTTGTAAAGAGTGGGAAATTGGAAACAGACTCCTTCAAAATCCAGACTGGGGTCAAGCAAGGCTGTGCGATAGCCTCCATACTATTTGCAAACTACCTGACAGTGGCTATTCCCGTCATGAAAGATCAGTTGTCCTCTAGTGTGAGTATTAAATACCATTTAGATGGAAAACTCTTTAACCTCAGTCGCCTCCGTGCCAAAACTAAACTGACCACCATAGACATACATGATCTACAGTTTGCAGATCTCTTTTGCCGATAATTCCTCACTAACTGGCAATTATTTGACAGCCTTACTCAGATAGACTTCAGAGGTGGCTGGTGCCAGCAATGGAACACCACTGTGATCCTGCTCTGAGTAGTGTTGCCAACTCTGGTTGGCAATATTTCTGGAAGTTTTGTCACATGACCACCCACACCTAACTGCCCTGCCCCAGACTTCTGCCACAAGCCCATCCTCACAAGGTACTGCCATCCCACGCCGAGTGGACAGCAAACAGACCTCACTGGATGATCCCTGACTGTCAATCAAACAGACCTTTTCCCCATCCTCTATACTTTTATAACTAATAAAGAAAAGTCATCAAAGAAAATAAAAAAACAGTTTTTGTGAATGTCCACGCAATTTTTTCTTCTGGGTTGCTTTGCTCACAGTACTGCCCTGGAGATTAATCTTTAATTCCTGGAGAGTTGACAATACTAGGTATGAGGTAGGGGTGGAGGGGGAATGTGGAAGAGTTTTCAGAAAAGCAATTACAAAATAAGCATTGTCAGCAACTATTTTCCCAGGCAACTGTTTCTAATCTCTGCTACTGGTCTAACAGGCCACCTCCTCACTCAATAAAACAATCACTAACTACTACAATCAGAATGATAAAACCTGTGTTCTGAGCACACACAGATGGACACACTCAAAATAGGACAAGATTACAATGCCCACAGTGCAGTGGAGATACGAACTGAAAATCTGAAATAAAAGCAGAAATTATTGGTAATGCGCAGCCCCTGAGAGAGCATGGAAGGCTCACTTTTACAGGTATGATCTTTCATCTGACCAAGGCCCATCTGAAATATTAACTTCTGTCTTCCAGACATGACTGCTGCGAACTCCCAACACTTTTGCTCTTTATTTCAGCCTTGCCATGTTCACAAGATTGTGGAAGTTGTAACCATTACATCCATCTGTAATGTTTAACTTAATCAGTAAATTCTGGACTGAATTCAGCAAATGAAGGCCAAGCTTGTGCCTGCTGATCATTAATGGCACCTAATCATAGGCTCATATAGGAATAATTCCCTGTTAACGAGGCTTTAGTAGTCAACTGGAATGGGTGGCTAATAATGTGCCTTTCTTGCTGATTAATGTTTCACTTTATCGAATGATCGCTATCTCTATACCTTTGTCCATGAAGATTGTACCTGAAGTATTTAAAGTTATTGTTCATAAAGTCTTAAGGCCTGTTTATCTTTTAAGTAACGCTGCCAGGAAAGGAAACAAACATGAACCACCTTAATTAATATATACCTGACAGTGACTTTCTTGATAATTATGATTGATGGGTCTCCAGGTTAGGTTTTGTACTGTTACTTTATCAGTTAGCAAGGGAGGGGTGAGAGGAATGATGGGAACAATGGTTGCCTTCTACTCAATGTAGTCAACTCTGTTCCTTTGCTCCAAACTTAATCAGAAAAATGTAGGCATGAAATGGATATTGATTATGAAGACTTTAATTGAATAGGCATGAGGGAGTGGAAAGTCAGATGGCCTGCACTGATACAGAACCCCTTAAGATGGAAAGAAAAACTTCGACTGTACCTGGACTTGATGTGTAGCCAAAGGTAACAGTGGCCATTCGCTGCGCTAATTTACCAAGAAGTAAAATTATAAAGCAAGAAAGAACTTGTTCTTATATAGCACCTTTCACGACCTCAGGATGCTCCCCCCTCAAAGACAATGAAGTACTTTTTGAAGTGCAGTCACTGTTGTAAGTAGGAAAGGGGTTCTGAACCTTTTTGCTTCTGAGGCCTCCCTCCCGAGTTATAAAAATTCAACAGACACCCCATTATACAACGCAGCTATTTTTTAAGAATGGCTCCTGTCAAATGGTAAAAACCAGCAGCAAATCCGTGCACAGCAAGATCCCACAACAGAAAATCAAATGGATCACCATATATGGTGTGCACCTAAGCTCCAGCCTCACTTCCCAATATATATGGTCAACTTTGATGACCGCCTGCACTTCGCATGAGTGAAATTCTGGGACTCGGATTCAGGATCACGAGTTCCCGGCGGCAGTGGGCATTTTGATCAACCACCTGTGCCACCACGCTCGGCTCTGTAAACAGCCGCCACGGACAAGCAGCAGTCAGCTGAATGAAGAGCAAAAGGTGAAGTCAGCCAGACACACACCGACATTCTTTGATTAAATCTTGGTCTCCTTATTCCTCAAAGCAGACAGCAAACCCTTCTGGCCTGTTGCCCCACTTACCCGATTTAAACAGGGTGCTGGAGAACGTGCGCTGCACGGCCTGCCGGGAAAAGAGCCCGCTGACAAATGTCACTAACAGATCTGGGGGAGGAGAGGAGTTGGGGCTTCCCCAACTCACGCGGCACTGGTGGTGGCACATTGTGCCAACCTCACATCAGCTCACTCGAATTAAACTTTCTTTTTTTGGAGGTTGTTAAATAAATATATAGCCGATTTTGAGATCTGATTCGTAACAGGGCACCACTGACATCGGTAATGTTCTGTCGCATTCTGTTTTTTGTTGACCCTGCTCACAGAATTATAATTTTAAAAAGATTTTATTCTTGATAAACGCTGCTTTGCCGGATCCCTTGTAAACTTCTCGGGAATCCCTAGGGGCCACAGACACCTGGATAAGAATCTCCGATGTAGAAACATGGCAGCCAATTTGCCTACAGCAGCTCCCACAATTAATATTGTGATCATGACCAGATAGTCTGTTTTGGGTGTTAATTGCATGATATCTATTGGCCAGGACTCCCCAGCTCTACCTCGAAATAATGCCCTGGGATCTTTCATGTCCACCTGAGCGTGCAACAGGGCCTTGGTTTACTGTCTCATCTGAAAGATGTCTCATCAGTAACACTAAAAAAGAGACAGCAGTGATTGGCAAGGTACTGACAAATGTTAGCCAGGTTACATTTCTGAAAGGAATGAAATTGATTTACTTTGTGTGCCAGGAGTTTTTTTTTTGTCTGATTTGATAAAGATAATGTTACTTCTTTCATCTGAAAGGATATTTGGTCATCCACTGTGAGAGAGTATGAACCCAGAGTTATATTCAACTGTGCGCTTCAGAGAACAAAGCAAATTCTATAATCCTGCACCACTAGTGTTATTCCAGATTTTAATTACTAATGAATGCAGCCGACATCAAAAAGTGGATTCATTACTGAGAACATTCTCTCCATGGATGGATTTAATGTGCATAATAGGGGGTAGTTCTGTTGCATAGCTTATATAGAGTTAAAACCTAGCACCAGCATCCACTACTGTTTATAGAGTGTTAAATGAATCCAACAGCTATCAAGATTACAGCATAGAAGGAGGCCATTCAGCCCATCATGGCTCTTTGCTAGTCCCACTGCCCTATTCTCTCCCACAGCCCTGCACCTTCCTTTGCTTCAAATATTTTTCCACTTTCCCTTAAAAGATGCAATGGACTGTGCCTCAACTACTGTCTATTGCAAAGTATTCCACGTTCCAACAAAGCTTTGGGTAAGGAGGTCTCGCCCAGTGTCACTCCTCATTCTCTTGTCATTGGCTATGTGACCCAAGCAAATACTGCCCCATCAAAACTCATCAAAATGATTAAATCTTTGCTTAGCTTCCTGTTCTCCAATGGAAATTGCCCAGTATCTCAAGTCTCCTCATATCTATAGTTTCTCATTCCTGGTGTCATCTGGGCAAATCTACACTATACATTCTGCATGGCTTTGACATTTTTCATATAATAGGGCAACCAAAACTGGACATTATACTTTAATTGTGACCTAGCCGTTGCCTTGTATAATTGCTTTTTTAAAAATGTTTTAACCCTTGGCTCTCCTTAGGTCATGTCTTAAGGTCCAAGGCAATAAAGGAAAAATTCTGAGAACATTGGTGTTGGGATACCAAGCAAATTCTGAATGAATTGCATCTTTTACTCTGTGCTGCTTTATTATTTAGAACTATTCATTTTACTTTTCTTAAATAACTACTTTCCAATGGGGCCACAACATTATCCTAGCTGTTAATGTTCTTCAATAAACATATATTGTATAGCTTACTATGTGGAATGCCCTCTTTATGATATTCTGCTATCCCGTGATCTCTGGTAGAACAGCCACTCTGTATGACTTTGTCAATAATAAAGTGTGACCATATCTGAATCTTGAATTTTCAACGTGTTACTCTTGTCAAGATGAACAAATGTTGTTGCTCTAAATTGTTTACTTCACTGAAGGTATTGTCTCAGATTTCACAGTCAGCGGTGAAGCAACAAAGGGAGTCAAGGGGATCTCTCGACGTCCAGCGATAGTGATGTCATCAAGCAAGGTCAGCAGCCAATTACATTGAAGTATTCTCATAGACAGCAAACCAGGAAGTAAATTACATCAATTATCCTTCACTTTTAATTCTGTGTTACAGAGAGTGAAATAAATGACTGGGACATACACATGGGATCAAGGCAGGAACTAACATTTTATAAACAAACTTTAATATAAATATAATTATTAAAATATTGAACTTTTTATCATAATGGAAAAATTTGACATTCCACAGATATAAAATTCGTTTTTAAGGACCAGTGAATGTGTTCAGCAGTAATTATGAATTTAATAGGCTGTTAAAAACTCAGTTACACTTCATTCAACAAGGTGTTACATTTTCAAGTGTTTTTACAGCTAGACTAATAGCATAAAAGGGTAAGTTTTCATCAGTTCAGTGATTTTTAATTGATTACAGTCTGCAGGGACTTCAACAGCACACCCTATGGCGAAGCTTAGAATCACTGACAGCCACTTCTGGATTTCTGCTTTTAACTGTGCATGTGAGGACTCCAGAAGTTGTTGTCAGATTCAGTGGTGTTATGGCAGTGAAAACTGACAGTTTTGCCATCATTACCACTGCAAAACCCAGGCCAATGTATCTTAAAAGCCCAAGAAGTGCTGTGTTTCTTAAAGCTTTATTACGGCTGGACAAAGGGTTGGTGTGAGTTTAATTGACCAGAAGGCAACGAGTAACATTATAGAATAGCGACCTTGAGCTTAATTTTCAATTCGGGATCAGGAACCTCAGACCCTAATAATCTTCGGGTCAGGACCCCGTGCTGCATCTGCATTGCTCATGTGATACTATCTTTAAATGTAAATGTCTTAATTGGGCTCGAAGTGAGTGTCACCAGGAGATGCGAGCTGTCTGCAGAGCATGAGAGGAAAAAGCAGACAGCAGCCATGCTGGGCCTGCTGCAGCTCCTTAGAGGGCCGTCAGCCTAACTGCGCAGGAAAGTGGCCCTATGGCCAAAGAGAGGCAATTAGAATGATCTGTGCAAGATCCCCCAGGTCCCGAGATTTATCACCTTATAAAAAAAACTTTAACTTCTCTCCGCACATTAAACCCAACAGGTGTGCACTAATGTGCACCAGACCGTTTGGGTACGTCGATTTGGAATTGCATTCTTGCTCTCCCCGGCTTGTTAAAAAGCTTCTCAAGGACCTTAACTGGCCATTAACAGAAGGCAAGTGGGTTCCCGAATCCCTCCCCCGCCCTTTGAAAATTGGACTGCATCCCGGAGGCATTGGGATCCGGAGACACCTTCCAAGAACACGATCTTCAATCCGCGCATGCACTCGTGCTTGCCCCCAAAGCGCTTTCAAAATCTGGCCCCTTATACCAGAGACATGGTAAGGGGAGGGAGGTATTTCCTTGTAAGGAGTAGGTTTAGATTTAAGAGGCCTGAGGAGATAACTGGTACTCAGCACTTTGATGCACAATTTATTGCTCTGCCACCTGGAGAAGGTAATTGTGTGCTGGCTCACAAAAATGGTTTTATTTAGAGGTGCAAAGATTTCAGTGCCACTAGAAGATTATTTGAATTCCACATTTTTGGTTGCAGTGACAGGGAAACACTAATGGCAAGATGTTTACAAAACCATTCCCATTCTGTCCTCCTCAAAGAAACAATGCAGTATAAATGGGATAAGGAGGCCCATCCCTCCCAGTTGTAACTAAACTCAGTGCCCATCCCTCCCAGTTGTAACTAAACTCAGTGCCCATCCCTCCCAGTTGTAACTAAACTCAGTGCCCATCCCTCCCAGTTGTAACTAAACTCAGTGCCCATCCCTCCCAGTTGTAACTAAACTCAGTGCCCATCCCTCCCAGTTGTAACTAAACTCAGTGCCCATCCCTCCCAGTTGTAACTAAACGCAGTGCCCATCCCTCCCAGTTGTAACTAAACTCAGTACCCATCCCTCCCAGTTGTAACTAAACTCAGTGCCCATCCCTCCCAGTTGTAACTAAACGCAGTGCCCATCCCTCCCAGTTGTAACTAAACTCAGTACCCATCCCTCCCAGTTGTAACTAAACTCAGTGCCCATCCCTCCCAGTTGTAACTAAACTCAGTGCCCATCCCTCCCAGTTGTAACTGAACTCAGTGCCCATCCCTCCCAGCTGTACCTACACTAGCAGTTGATAATTTTTACTGCAGTTTGCAGCCTTGGTGGATTCAGAACTTACTGAAGGAAGATTCAGGTGTCGAGAGCATAGTATTTACCTTCTGCTATACCTGGGGCCACTGTCCCAAAAGTGTTGACTTTATTCGATGCACTTTTTAAAAATCATTTTGGGACCTACTGGAATTTTACTTTTCAAACCAGAATTAATTTCTCCTCAGAGGGTTACACATGTTTTAACATGCAATAAAAGTTATCGTAGCGACTTTGATACAACTTTACAGGCTCTAGTGAATCTAACCCCAGCTAAATTGTGTTAATTTGGGAACTGAAATCTTTCACAACACATGCTTACTTTCGTCCTAAGCGGCAGTGCAACAAAGCACCGGTGGTTCACTATTGCATCAGTGCATAAGCACAGAGGTTAGACGACGTGAATTAATGGAGGACTGGCTTAACAATTTGAAAATACGGCAACATTTATTCCTAAGTAGCTTCAGAAGGGATTAAGGTGAGTCAATATCATTGGAATAAAACCACAGAACCTTGTACTGAGGAAGGGTATTACCCAAACCTTAATCCTACCTGGTGTGCATTTCAAACATCTGCTAATGCAATGACTGCTAGTGATAATAATAATGGCTGAATGCATAACGTGAATGGCATTTCTCTTGTTCACTATTTTGAAACAGAGGTTAACTTATTTGAAATAAATGGGTAAATGCTTTCCATTTCAAATAACAAATAGGAGAAAGATATTCAAATATGTTAAGTATTCTTCTGTTATTATTACAAAGAGTGATTTCTGGCCTAAACTGCTCTTTTAACTCTGTCAAAATACTTGGATAAATACTTGAAGGGGAGAAAATTGCAGGGCTGTGGGGGAGAGAGTCCAATTGGATAGTTCTTTAAAGAGCTGGCCCAGATATGATGGGCTGAATGTAAGATGCTATGAAAAAGGCTTATTTTCTTGCACTGCAACTAAAACCCATTACACAATGTATTCTTTTTAAGAATACATGCACAAAAACATGATTTGCAGAAGTGACAAGTTGAGTTTTGTGCTTTCAGGTGGACCTGACTGACACGGGGGAGTTTTCTCAGGCAAGGGGTGGTGATTTTGTGTGCATGCGGGGAATTGAATTCCCTGAAATTAACATCAGGTCGGGATCCCAACATCATCCTGTCCTTTTCCCGGTTTTTGCAGAGTGGGATTGAAGGTGAGTGGGGAACCCTCTTGTCAGGTAAGTTATTAAAAAATAATTTAAAAATCAATTAAGACCTGTTTTAACCTTCAATTCTGGATTTCCCAGCCAGGGGACCCGTTTCCTGACCTGTCAGCACCTCGCCATGGTCACCAAGGTGAATGCACAGTGGGAAGAGATTCTTTAGTGAAACTGATCAACTGGGAAAGCTTTGATCAGTGAAACAGAAGAGCTGCAGCCATGGCCATTGAGAGGCTGCTGTTCAAAGCACCTCTTCTCCCAAAGAGTGTTATCACTGCTTGATATGTGATTGCTAACCTCTTGGAAGGCATTTCACCTGTCTTGCACTTCACTCACCTTCAGCTGCATTTCCCTGTTGCCAGCATTCACCATGGCATGGGAGCAGCTTATGCAGCTCCACCTTACACCTCTGATGAGGGGCAAGAGTAGAAGCCACACCACCGCCAACAGCGCTGCAGCAACACCAGCAGCAACACCAGCTGCCTTTTCCTCAGCCGCATGTCCCTCCACAGGGAAGATGGGATGGAGACCGAGAGGCAGCTGAAAGGACGTGAGACCCCCCCAATACAGGGTCTACAGGCAGAGGATCAGTTCTCTCAGCATGTCTGAGCACCAGTGCCTCAGGTGGCTCAGGATTTCATGGCAGGTCGCTGCTGACACCTACATCCTCCTGGAACAAGACCTCCTTCCCAGTGGATCAGGTGGGCTCACATTGTCAGTGGCCGACAAGGTGCCTGCCGCTGGATCCAGCAGCAGGTAAGAGTGACAGACCGGGGGGCAGCCTTCCCAGGTCCCCTCTGCATTCCTGTGGTTGCTGCAGCCTCAAATATCCAAGTGCTAATGAGCCCTTGTAACCCAATGGCGTGCTCCCTTTAATTAGAAATCCTTCCTTTGACAGAATGGACATGCCATCCTGCCCATCCTCACTGATTGATCAGGAATCTGGAGGCGGGATGCTGATGGGGAAGAGCCTCACCAAAGCCCGCTAATTAAATTGGGTTCCCTAACTGAAAATTGTCCAGCTGTTCTGCCAGGAACAGAGTCCAGAAGATTTTACCCACTGTTTCCAGTCAGGAAATCTATTGTACCCCTATTGATGATCGAAGTCTATCCCTCACCTTTGTCCATGGATGTTGACGACTCTAACATGGATGGTGTGGTTTCACTGCCAGCTTTAACACTCATAGTTACAGTGGGAACTCCACCGTGAACATATAAACACACTGAAAACTGCTTTCCAAGTTACAGAACATAGATGAGTATGCACTGCTCACCCACAAAGAGGCTAACTGGATCACACACCATAACAGTACAATGTACTGGAAAAGAGAAAGAAAGACAGATAGACTTGCATTTATATAGTACCTCAGGATGGCCTAAAGCACTTTTCAGCCAATGAAATACTTCTTAAAGTATAGACATTGCTGTAATGTAAGAAATAGGATAAGGGGGAGCCAAATAAATGCCTGAGGGAGAAAGGAATGGAAGGATATGCTGATAGAGTGAGATGACGACAGGTGGGAGGAGGCTCATGTACAGCATAAACACTGGCTTTGACTCGTTGGGCTGAATGGCTTGTTTCTGTGCTGTAAATTCTACACAATCAAATCATAAATATAGAGATCTCACTGTAATTTTTCATATAAGGTAAAACTTATCATTGTTCCAGCCCCACTGCCTCTGTGCCAGGAATGCTCAAATAAAGCCAGCTAATGTATTCACAGAAGAAGCAACCTCTTTATCTCAATTCATCTTCTGAAACTAACCTTGGAAAAAAAAAAGAATCTTCACAAAAGGCAACTGTCAGGCATGGACCAGAAAGTTTCCCCCTTTGAAGAAAATGATTCTGCTATCAGTGCATTTTAGCAGCGTTACTTGTTATATTTAACTTTATTAGGGGGAACCATTAACTGACCATGTGTAATTGGGACACTCAGAAACCATTGCCTCATCTGCAAACATTCAGACCTTAAGTTAGTGTGCAATTACCACTGGGAGAAAATAATGTCTTATTAATGATTTGACAACCTTCAGCTCACCATACAACCAATCTGATTGGTTCATACTGCCAACTTCCAATCCCAGTGGGAAAAAACAGCTGATTTCTCTTGTAAAATGTTGATATACTGGCACACAGACTAAAACAATAAAAGAAAAATACCGCAGATGCTGGAAATCTGAAATAAAAACAGAAAGTGCTGGGAATACTCAGCAGGGCAGGCAGAATCTGTGGAGAGAGAAACCAAGTTTACGTTTTAGGTCTGTGACATTTCATCTGATGACAGGTGTCATGCAGACCCCCACCTGCCAAGAATGAGGCACAATTAATTTTGTCACATGAACATTAAATTTAAAATTGTTGCTGGGAAGAAGAGAAAGCCTGTTACAAGAATTGTCAGACCTTGGCTGAAAAAAACATTTACATATTAACAGACAGTGCTTGTAGACAAAGGAGCTATTCCCTGCTCCAATTCAATCCACAAACAGATGTGGTCAGACCTGTTAGTCACATGACTAACTGGCTTTTGCAGAGTTTGAACTGAGAGTTTGGGCAGAAAGCTGTTTGCTCCTGGATTGAAAAGACCTCTCCAGGCTAGCTCACCACAGCCTGTCCTATCTGCTCCCATCTCTTTCTCACGGAACTCCAAAACCCACTGAAGACATATGAACCCCAAGAGAGAAAAGTCTCCTACAGTGAACAAGGTTTAAGGAGAATACTGGGCCCCAACAAAAAGCACGATCTACCTACAATCATGGTCTCTACGGTGAGCTCGAAGAACCGTAACAGCAACTCTTCAGATATTGCCTCAAACCTTTCGACTTTATTTTTCTTCTGCTCTTTTCTGTCTCTATCTGCTTATGTGTATCGCATATGCATGCTAGTGTGGGCGCTTTGTGTATCTGTAGGTGTCAATTGAATTAGAGTTTAAGTTTAACAAAATTTCACCTTTCTTCTTTAAACCTAAGAAAGCCTGATTGTGCTCATTTCTTTGCCTTATAATTAGAAAGCGGTGAACAAGGATTCACCAAGAGGGAGCGAAAAACACAGTGTGTTTAAAAATAAAACCCTGTCACAGTAAGACCAGGCGAAGGCTGAAAGGGAACCCTAGACCTCTTTCTCACCTGGTCGTAATACAGGACACAGACTAACGCACTGTCAGCTTAAAGAAAAAACATGTCTGCATGTTCAAAAGATTTTTTCATGAAGGCAGTCACGCATTGCTGTGAGGGCAGTAACAATAATTAGGATTGAAGTACCCATGCAGTTTGTGCTTGTAAAGTTCTTATAGGCAAGCAAAACTTTCAGTTTGTTCATACAACTTTTGATTAATTTATTTCAAACCAAATAGAGAAATGTAGACTCCCCTCATGAATAATAATACCTGGAGTAAACTCGTCACTGTGCACCACTTTTATTAATCAAGACAGGGATGCTGGAACTGTAGAACAGACTTTCTTTGTGCTCAGTGTCAGTGTGAAGCACTTTTGGGTCTAGCATATATCTTCACCTCAACCTCAGAAAAGCATCGCTAACTCACCAACATAATAGTTCTGCTTCTATATTTTGATGGTCTGTCCTGTTCTGTATCCTCTCCATTTATATTTAACAAATATAGCTGAAGTGCAATCTTGTAATTCTAACCATGGTATTTTAAAACTGTAGCCTTGCCACATTATCAGCAACAAAATATAATCCTTCGAGCTGAGACAATGTACAGCATCTTTCCCAGCCTATGTTGTGACAAAATAACAGTTACTGTCAGCGTGCTATTGCAGGGCCCAACAGTACATACTGATTAATCAAAACTATTGCAAAGGCTGTGAAATGCCGTGGGAAATGTTGTGGGAGTCGTAGCTTTCTGGCTGGGATACTGGGATCTTTACAATGGATCTGTGTCTATGAAGCATGCACTACTACTGCGAGGTCAGCAGTGGGCAAAATGTGCTTGTCCAGCATTGCTTTCCATACTTAACATATTTACCCCTTCGATGGGATCTAAATTGTTTCTTTGTTTCTTATATTCGCGACACCAAGTTTCAGAAATTTCAGTTTAAAACCTCTGTGTTTGTTTGCAAACAAGAAGTTGGATGGTTATCAGTCATAGTGATGCAATTGTGACAAGTCAACTTTTCAGAATCTTCCCCTTTGCTCCATTGGTCACTGTGTACTGGTGACGTCCTTCCAATGCAATTGCCAATGGCACAGATTGATATTGGATGAGGATATATATATATATAGTTTTAAAGGCAGAACAGTCGCTCTGTGGTCTGATATATAGGGATACTATAAAATATTGTAGAAGTGAGTGCCCTCAATCTCTCACTTATTTTGTTGTTAGGTTCATTATAACTCAAGTTTAAGTGGTGGCGCTGAGTCATGCACTATACAAATAATACATAAGGAAAAAATATTATATTCTTTAGCAAACAATTGAGTAGCCCCTGCATGCATTTTGGGTCTCTTCAATCCCTTAAGCTGCTTTTGTTGTATGATGGTTGCAAATACACTGTTCATTAAGTGTTTTTAACCTCACCTTTTCTCTGCTGAAAACGATACCTTGTGCTGCGATGAAGCCTACAGGGAACCAGCAACCATTTTACAATTTGTTTAATTGATTAATACTCATGTCTGGGTCTAGGTAGCAGGTTATTTAACTGTGAAGTGGTTCACAGCTGAGCTTCACACTTCCCAACAGGAGTCGCTGAATAGCAGTCAGAATGGGAAATCCTGATAGATAATTTTTTTGTGGGTTGTAGGTTCAAGTCCCACTCTAGAGACTTTTCCACATAATTCAGGCTGACACTCCAGTGCAGTATTGAGGGAGTGCTGCACTGTCGGGAGTGCCGTCTTTCAGATACCGAGGCCCCGACTGCCCTCTCAGGTAGATGTAAAAGATCTCACAACACTATTTGAAGAAGAGCTGTGGAATCCACTAAAGAAAACAGATTATCTGGTCATAATCATGTTGCTGTTTGCTTGCTGTGTACAAATTGGCTACCGTATTTCCTACTTTACATCAATGACTGCACTTCAGAAGTACTTCATTGCATGTAAAGTGCTTTAGGATGCCCTGAAATTGTGAAAAAGGCACTTTATAGATCAAGGTCTTTCTTTTTCTTCCTTTCCTTCCATACTCTGGTACAGGCGAATAAAACCAACTGTAGCTCACTACAGCCTTCTGAGCAGAGATCAGATAACTGGACGTTGAGCAGGAATTGAACGTCGGAGCTTCCTGTTAGGGTCTGAAGTTCTGTTAATGGATGATAAATACCTGGCAGTTCAAGATAATAGGGTGAACAGGTGTTGGGTGTTAATTAGTAAATTATATTCAATGTGTATATGTAAAGAAGAGGCAGCCAGCACTGGCTGTGGTTGTTAGGAGTGGAGAAGTAAGCTCTGTGACAAGCAATAAATAATCTCCACCAAAGCATCCTAGTCTCAGTGCCTTCTTCACAAACAGGCTTGGAAGTTTCTCTAACATTGGTAGCAGAGGATGGTTGCCTGAAAGTGAAGATTGGAGACTAAGATTTGTTTTCAGACAGGAGATCACAATTGGAGTTTTATGTTTTTTGATAAGGCTGTATTTGGAGTTCTTTTTTGAAGAAGGATGACTGAAACCAGGTGTAAGGTGTCGGGATATGATTTTCCATTGCCGTTTTGTGAAGCCAAACTTCATGATCAATGGAAGAATGCAGTTCATCTATGGACACTGGTTACATCTTTACCAAAAAGGAAACAAGGCATAGCCCTTGCACTTTCACTTCCCGCCAGAAGCACGATCAAGGACAAAGTGTTTTCAGAACTAGAGGCTCATCATTTGGACAATGAGGAAGGTTTGGACAAACTCTTGAAATTTATGGATAAAATTTGTATGAAGGATTGTGATAGGATATCGAAAATGGATAGGCTCTTGGTATTAACTGGAGCTAGATTCAAAGAGATATGCTTTTTGATCAGATGTCTGATGCCCTAAAAGAATATTTTGGGAAAACATTCCTTTCTGGCCGCTTTCATGGTGCAGATGGGCTCTTTAGTGGTGATACCGAAGGTGGAGGCCGTTCAAGTATGGGACCCAAACGTAAGTTCGAAAGGAAAAACACACACAAAACGAATGAGAATAGAGAACCTTGTGGCAGCTATAACAGACGTCAGGAATTGGGCAATTATGGCAGAAGGATGAACCCCAGAAATAACCAAGAGGTGGTCAACAGGTGTTTCCGATGTGACTCAAAGTATCACTATCAGCATTGTCCAAAAAGGAATAACAGGGTTTTTGAGATGACACACGACGTGGAAGGCTCAGAAGGCGAGGATGATGACACTGATCAATCAGAAGGAATTGTACTGGTCACAAGAAGCTTCAGTCCGGTAATGAGTGTCCTAGTTGCAGATTCGTACAATTGCGCAGTAATAGACAGTGGGTGTACGTCCACAGTCTGTGGAGTGGACGGGTTAAGGTGTTACATGGATTCTTTAAGTAAGGAAGACTGAAATAAGGTCAAAGAACATGACAGTTCTATTGTTTCAGGTTTTGGGGATGACAACACGTTGAAATCACTAAAATGAGTGGTAATTCCATGTAAAATGGCAGGGATAAACCATTTTATTAGTAAGGATGTAGTATCCAGTGAAATACCTTTGCTGTTAAGTAAACAGCCTATGAAAAAGGCTCGGATGAAATTGGATATGGAACATGATAAGGCGATTATCTTTGAGAAATCTGTAGCTTTGCGGTTTACACAGTCAGGACATTGTTGTATTCCTTTAGCGAGACCTAACATCTCTCGGCAGGATGTTAAAGAGGTATTAATGGCATCCGGGGGTAGGGATTTAAAGGAGAAAAGCAGATTATTTCAAAACTACATTGACAGGTTGCACATCCATCTTGTCATAGGTTGAAGATTCTGTTAAAAGATGCAGCAGTAGTAGATGATGACTACACTAAACATATCGAAGATATCAGTGAAAAATGTGATATCTGTAAAAAAATACAGGAGGACACCAGCGCGACCCACAGTGAGTCTCCCATTAGCAAGGGATTTTAATGAAACCGCAGCAATGGACTTGAAGATATGGGATAAAGACAAAAACATTTTTCTTCTACACTTTATAGACGTAGCGACTAGATTCAGTCTGTCGACGGAAATTTGTAGTAAAGCCAAAAAAGTAATAGTGGACAAGATAATGGAAAGGTGGATAGGAATGGAACTGGGAGCACCGGCTAGATTTCTAACTGACAATGGAGGAGAATTTGCCAATGATGAGTTCAGGAGTATGTGTGAAAATATGAATATTGTAGCAATGCTCACGGCAGCAGAAAGTCCTTTTAGTAATGGGATTTGTGAGAGAAATCATGCCGTGATTGACAAAATGCTTTGAAAAATTTTAGCCAACCAGCCAAATTGCAAATTGAGGACTGCTCTGAAGTGGGCAGTACATGGGAAAAACATGCTTCAAATGGTTGGAGGCTCCAGCCCCTAACAATTAGTTTGTAGCAGGAATCCAAAAATACCTTCGGTAATGTGGGATCATCCCCTGGTTTTAGAGCGGACTACAATTAGTTCAATTTATGCAGAACATTTGAATGCCATGCATGCAGGGAGAAGAACATTTACTAAGGCGGAGGTTTCAGAAAAAAAAAATCAGGAGAGCTTTGAGGTATCTGATCAGGCCATCAGAAAAACATTTTTATACTGGGGAGATGGTGTATTACTAAAGGGAAGGGCAGAAAGAATGGAGAGGTCCAGGAAAAGTTACAGGCATTTATGGCAAAATGGTGATTTTGCAACATGGCTACCAAACCGTTCGAGTGCATTCCTCACAGCTTATTGGCACTGATTATACATTGACAGAATCTGGATGAATGATGGACGTTGATGATGCACCATGTGCTTCGCATGCACATATTTCGGACCTTTAGGAGCAACAGATTGTGGCAGATAATGGGCTGACTGACAGTGGACCAAGTGATAGTGCAGATCCAGATAAGGCCATTTATCCCAAAGGTAAACTACCGAAAGTTGGGAGTAGAGTGGCATATATGCCAGAAGGGACAAGTGAATGGAGGGAAGCCACCATTATAGGAAGGGCAGGAAAGGCCACAGGGAAATACAAACATTGGCTGAATGTGCAAGACAAGGGACAGGATATCAGACCTATAGATTGGCAGAAGGAAGTGAAAATGTGAAAGGCCAGAAAACATAGTACAAGTTCAGACAGTGGGCCTGAAGATGATCATAGTCCAAGGAAAAGGTCACGAACTTGTGAAAAGAAGTCTGGTTGTAGGAGGGACAGGTCAAGTCATAGCAGTTCAGAAAGGGATTGGAAATCTAGTAGGGGATGTGGTTTCACAAGAGCGAGGACCAGAGAGCAGGCAAGGGGTGTCACAAGAAGTAGGAGCCCTTATGATAGAGAAGCTCCAGTGGCTACGAGCAAGTTAGATGGTAAATTGGTAAAGGATGTCAAGCAAAAAGAGCTTGACATTTGGAGAGAGTTTGGCATATACACAGAGGTGCCAGATCGAGGACAACCAGCATTGTCCCATAGATGGATCTGTACAGAGAAAGTACTTCCCAATGGTATGTATAAAGCGAAGGCCAGACTTGTAGCTCGGGGATTTGAGGAATGACTAGGTGACCAAGAATTAGAGTAGACTCCCCAACAGCAGGAAAAGTTAGTTTGAGGATTTTCCTAGCCCTTTTAGCGCCACACTCGTGGGAATGTAAGTCCATTGACATCAAAGCAGCATTTTTGCAAGGGGAGAAATTTTAAACGAACGTATTTTTAAAGCCACCAAAAGAAGCTGGAGATATGGAAGGGAAATTATGGAAGCTAAACAAATGTGTTTATGGGCTAAATGATGCATCCAGAGTATGGTATTTTTCAGTTAGGTCTGTCTTACTGAAAGCTGGTTGTATTCAACTAAAGGTAGATCCGGCTACATTTTATTGGTACTATGAAGAAAAACTGGTAGGCATTTTCTTAATGCACGTGGACTATTTTCTATGGGGAGGATCTGAGGCATTTGAGAAATTTGTGGTAGATAAAGTTCTGCAGGAATTTAAAATTGGAAGTTGGGCTTCCGGAGCTTTTAAATATATATGGTTGAATATTAGGCAGACTAAGTTGGGGTAACCCTAAATCAACAGTCTTACCTAGAGAATGTTAACAGTATCCCAATAAATCAGGCCAGATCCTCACAAGAGGAAGACTCTACAACCAAGGAAGAAGTTGACCAGTTAAGGAGTTTAATCAGGCAGTTGAACTGGTTGTGCACACAAGCTAGGCTGGATGCTTGCTATGATGTATTCGAATTGAGCACCAAGCTGAAACATGCTACTATAATAAAAGCAAAATGAAACATGAAACATGCTACTGTTGGGGGAGTGCTGAAAGCAAATAAGATATTGAAGAGATTGAGTTTTGACAAATGTACACTCAAGGTTCCAGCATTGGGTGACCCAGAAGAAATGAAATTAGTCATTTTTACTAGCGCCTCACACATTAATCTTCCCTATGATTATTCGATCACAGCAGGGTTCATTATATCTCTGGTGGGAAGAAATGATAAATGTTGTCCATTAGCCTGGGAATCAAAGAAAATAAAGAGGATAGTTAAAAGCACCATAGCTTAAAGCCTGGCTTGGGTATAAAATTAAAATCCGACCCGGGCCCAACCCAACCACAGCCAGCCTGAACCTGACACGGGCCCGAGCCCTTTAATTTTGCTTTGCACCCGACCTGACTCGACACGAATCTCCGTCATCTGTTCCGGCAGCAGGCTATTCCTGCAGCTGGAGTTGTGGGGAATCATGGGTAAGCCTGATTCCGTGACTTCCCGGAAGCAGTGTCCAGCCTGACCCGACCCGAGCCTGAATGCTGGACTCGGAATTTCGACCCGACCCGAATCCGGTGCGTAGTCGGGTCTAATCGGATTCGGGTCAGGTAGCCAGGCTTTACCGAAGCTGCTGAGACACTTGCACTGATAGAAGCGATAGATATGGATCTGTATTTGTCGAGTATGTTAAAGGAACTCTTATATAAGGGGCAATCGGAGAAAGGTTTTCCTATAGAATGCTACATAGATAACCATTCTCTCTGGGACAATGTCCATTTGACAAAAAGTGTCACAGAAAAGAGGTTGAGGATTGATCTCCCGAGTATAAAAGAAATGTTGGAAAGAAAAGACATTTCTAAAATAAAATGGGTTGATGCAAGTCATCAGTTGTCGGATTGTTTTACGAAGAGAGGAGCTTGTTCGAAAAAATTGTTGGATGACTTCGAAGAGGGCCGTCTTGTGTTATGGTAAGTTAGGAAAATGTGGAACTTTTTAATGATAAGATTACTTTTTCTTTAAACAAGTCTTTTTTTAAAGGGGGGAATATACAGCATGTTAATGGCTGGTGCTGTTGAAAGTTAATGATAAATAATGTAAAGAAAAATATATAATTATTTTGTTTTTTAAATTTCTTTTTCTTATATATATATGTATTTAATTTAAAGAAAATAGGGGGAATCTGTTAGGGTCTGAAGTTCTGTTAATGGATGATAAATACCTGGTAGTTCAAGATAATAGGGTGAACAGGTGTTAATTAGTTAATTGTATTCAAGTGTGCGTATATAAAAGATGAGGCAGCCAGCTGTGGTTGTTAGGAGTGGAGAAGTAAGCTCTGTGACAAGCAATAAACAACTGCCACCAAAGCATCCTAGTCTCAGTATCTTCTTCACAAACAAACTTGCAAGTTTCTCTAACACTTCCAGATCTCTAGGGCTTAGTAATGCACACAGCAGTACATTGAACTATTTAATCTACATTTCACAACAACAGCCTTGCCTTTGATTTGGGGTGCTCTCCTTGTTCTGGGATAGAACTAGAAAGTTGCCCTAGTCTCTATAGTGGTATGGGGTGGTATTCAGGACAACATGTAGGGTTCTAGATTCAGTATCTGAGGGAAGTAGGTTTGGTGGACATCCTAGTTGCAGTTTATGCTTTAGGCAATGACTCAGATTCTTAACTAAAATGTGCTCCAAAATAGACATGGTCATGTTTTCAGAACAATAGTAGTTATCGTCAAATAAACAAGACATGATATTCTAAACAATCACATGACAATCCAAAGAGAGCTAATGCTAACCTTGTACATCACCATCCCCTCCCCTAATGTGTATTGAATGAATCACTATTTGACACTGGAAACTTATTGAAATGATACAATATAAAGTCTACAAATACCTTTTCTTAAATAATATGTGAGAAGTACATCAGTTGACCTTGCAAGATATATACAAAGCTGCCTGGAGGAGTCAAATCAAATCTTTATTTGGCTTCAAACTGGCAGGAGAAAACCTCCTCCCTTCTAAAAAGAACAGCCAAACCACAACTGACAATCCTATGAGCTATTGATGGCCTTTAATGACAATGAATGATTCTTGCTCATTTTACTTCACTCAGGAGTGTCCAACTTTCTTTTAGGAAATTGAAAACATGACACTATGAGCAGGGGAGGTAAAAGGACCTTGGCCTACTTAGTATGTAGAACACAAAGCAGACATATGCCTCTCAATAATCCCAACTGAATTGGAACCAAAAACAGAAAATGCTGAAAACACCAGTGAGTCAGATGAGATAAAATTTCAGGTTTGGACCTTTCATCAAAACTAGAGAGTATCAAAAAGGAAGAGCATTTAATTGGTACACCTTGACCTTGTGGGTGAATTTCAGTACTGCCCTGTTGATCTGACTCGAGTGGGGCTCAATTTTAACATGTTCTTTAAGCCTAAAGCTTTTAGCTCTTAAATTTTGTTTTGGAATTGCAGGAATTGGAGGATAAAGCAAGCCTGGAATGCACTTGATTTATTTTCTTTCCTATACTTCTCAGTCTGTGACTTGAACATTCTATTGCATTTTGATGTTAAAAAGTTTAAGGCTTAAAAAGTGTAGCATGAAAAATGCAGGGACTATTAAGTGTTAATCCTTTTGGTTCAGAATTGTGAGGGAAGAGAAACAAACTAAATAGTGTCCCAGCTGATACTCCCTCAACTTGTATCTGGATTTTTGGAAAACCCAACAGATAATAAATGCATGTAGGACAAAAATAAATTATTAGGTTATTTAAATATTCATGGTTACTGAACATTTTACTTCTTACTTTTTGGGTAAATGGGGCTAATTTCCACCCGGGAGTATCAGCACCAATGAGGCAGAAAGGGTCTAAAACTGGGATCGGTACTTACTGACCCATTCCTCTGATGATTGGTCTACTTCAACTTTGACACGGTCTTACTGCTAAGTTGAAGGGGTTGGCTGAAACAAGTGGTCAACCTTTTTCCCAGACAAATAGGGGCCCTAATGACATAGGAAGGGCCTCAACTGTAATTTTAAGGGACATGCAGGTGGTGCATGTGACTTGAAGGCTCCTCCCACTGGTGCCGCTGCCATCCAATCAGGAAATGGCCAGAACAACTTTTAAAATTGTGACTTTTGGGAAGCCAGTAGGAACTGGAGCAGAATTGCCAACTCTCCAGGATTGTCCTGGAGTCTCTGGGAATTGACGATTAATCCCCTCGACATTGCTTCAGGCAACCCAGGAGAAAAATCATTGGGACAGTGAAACAATTGTGCTTTTCCACTTTTTCTTCAAACTCTTTAACAGTTGTAAAATTATTGGAGATCGTGGGAAAAGGGATGTTTCACGAACCTAATGCAATTGGGCAACAAAGGCTGGGATTTCATGTTGGGCAGATGGGAGCCGGCCACTGACTTTTCAGTCGGTGGGCAACCCTCTTCCGCCTCGCCTGAGGAGCTGACCTGCATTTTGCGGGTCCCCAGGCTTTAATTGTTCCGAGGCGGGACTTCCATCCACTTGAGGAAGTCCTGCCTCATTGAGCTGCCAGCCTATCAGCAGGCCGGCAGCTCTTAGTCCCAGCAGCGACACTGGGAGCAGTGGCCACTGCTGGGACTGCAGCCCAGCCGAAGACATGGAGTCAGGAAAACAGGTAGGTTTTGGTTACCTCGCCGGAGGTAATCAGTCGGGCCCCGGCAAGGCAAGGGTGGTCAGTTGGGGGGAAGGTGGGGCATGTTGGGTGCTGAGGGTGGTTGGGGTAGCGGGGGCAGCCCTCTGTCGGGCACCCTATGCCCGATGAGCAGGGCCCATCCCCAAGATGATTGGAAGCCGCCTGGTTATCACAGGTGGCCTTTCCTGGCTCCAGGACGCCCGCTTGCCAGGCATAAAATCTGCATGGAGGCAGGCGAAGACCCTTAAGTGCTTTGATTGGCTTGGGGCGGGCAGGCCGTTTTTACCCCTACCCGCCCCCCCCCCTCCCTATGTAAGGTGGGGCGGAGGCGAGAGTGGATCAGGAAAGCCTCCCAGAGCCTCCCGCACCATTTTATACCACACCCACCCCCCCCCCCCCACACCCCCTACCACCATCCGGCTCGTTGGGGTGGCATAAAATTCCAGCCAAAGAGTCTGTTCCCTTTCCAATTGGCTGTGGGAAGACAGTGCACCTGTAGGGTGGACCAATGGCTGGGGTGTGGGGAACGGGTGGTGTGTGGCAGAAGGTCAGCTGATGAAACCTCCAGGAATACACCCCACTAGAGTTGGCAATCTTAAGCAAGAGTGCTCTTCCCGACTCCATGAAAATATTGTGGGCCTATGCCAGCCTGGTCTGGCCCCACTTCCTCTGCAGCTCCCATCCATCTCCAAGGACCTAGCTTTGGGCTTCTGCTGGTCTGGCCTTGCCCCACCTCCATCCACACCTTCCGAGGACCTGGAGGAGGGGTTGGGGTGGGGGTGGGGGGGGGTACAGGGAATGAGGTTGTAAAACCTCTTTCCCATGTAACAGTTAGAAGGTCCCAGGTATGACTCCCAGATAGTCCTGGGTGAGTTTGTTGAACTCAGCTCGGGCAACAGGTGGGGATGCGACAATTGGCCTCAGCGCCCTTGCAGTTATAAAGTGCTTTAACGTAGCAAAACCTCCCAAGGTGTATTGCAAAGCATTATCAGACAAAAACTGACACTGAACCCAAGAAAGAAAGATTATGATAGGTGGCCTGCTTGATCAAAGAGTAGGTTTAAGGGGGCATCTTAAAAGATGGGAGAGAGAATTGCAGAGGTGGAGAGGTTTAGGGAGCGAATGCCTGGGCTTAGGGCCTAGATGGCTGAAGGCACAGCCTCCAAATGGTGGGGTGAAGGAATTAGTGGATGCACAAAAGGCCAGAATTGATGGAACACAGAGTTCTCGGAGGGTTGTAGGGTTGGAGAAGGTTTCAGAGATAGGAGGCTGCGAGGCCACAGAGGGAATTGAACAGGAGGGTGAGAATTTTTAAATCGAGGCATTGGATGGGCAGGGATCCAGTGTAGGTCAGCGCGTCTGCTCCTCCCGGATCCACATTCAGGTAAGTATGGAGGGGCCTTCCTGCTGGTTAGTGATATGTTGTGCAATGTGAGTTCAGCAGATGACGAGTAAAGCTCTGGAGTAATCGAAAATTGGAAGCAGGTCCTGCAATGTCCCTAATTCAATAAATTATTTCCCCATTTAAAGATGGCCGGTGTACACACCATCTGACAGCACAACCGCCTATCCCAATAGGCCATGATCATAATGAATGGCGGAGCAGGCTTGAAAGGCCGAATGGCCTACTCCTGTTCCTATTTTCGATATTTCTATGGGGGGGTGGCATAGTTCCAGCCCTCCAATATTGGGGGATTAGTAGGCTGGTTAGCACTTGGAAAAAAGGCACTGTGCAGATGAATTTATATGACTATAGCTCGTATTTTCTAATCAGTGTTTTGTTAATGCCCATGGGTTACCACAAACATTAAAATAATTGCAATAGGAAAATCTATGCTCACAGAAGGAAGCAGACCTCTTTGAACAAACGTGACAATTGCTCCAGACAGTTGTCTGAGAGTTTTTGTTCAAATACATGGCACATCTTTAAAGGCGCTACCCTGAGTTGGAAGGTCTGCTGTGGTAGGCGCTGTTGTAGTCGAGATCAGAGAGGACAAGTCATTGTCTTGGAGACGAGCACACTGTCTCAGATGACCCTTAGTCCACTCTTGCAATATGGCGTAGAAATGTGCCAAGCCTTTGCTTAGATACAAAAATAGACAGTGAAACTCTCGTCACAAGAACATTCACTTTCCAGCTGCTCTCCATCAAGTTGGTGCAGCTTTACACTATGGAGGCGAAAAACAAACTGAGGCTTTGTGGTTCTTTTTTCCCGAACATATGTGTTCACTTTTAATCTTTTCAAAGACAGTTTTTGGTAATAATGAAAAAAGCCAGAGTTGTAGTCATTTAAATTTCAATCTGTGATTTCCCAACTTCCTTTCTAAAGTATCGGCTGACCCAGTCACATTGGGGTGCCATTTCTCCGTGTGTTCCCTGCCTGTGGGTGGCTTTGGTGTTGTTACTGTTGGCCCGATTTCTGACAAAGACATAAATGCTTTTGTCCTTTCCATTTCTTTCAGTTCCTTTAATGTTTCCTCTTTGCTGGGTGTGGGGGATAAACCAACCTCTGGGAGTAGGACCGCTTCCTTCGTGCTGGCAGTTTTTTTGTTGATGACACTACTTGTACCTTCCTTATCTCTTGGTCTGTAGGTCAGCCCTCTGCCTGTTCGTTTAAGCTGGGTATCTCCACCATTAGTTGTCAATTCTGGCAAGACTGGTCCTATGGGAGGGGCTGGGCCTGGTGGGGAAATAAATAAATATTAGTGTATTTTCACAGGTATCTTGTTGGATTTCAGCCGACAAGTGGGAGAGCCCAGAACAGAGGGGCATCTCCTTAAAATTAGAGCCAAGTCATTCAGGAGAGATGCTGGAAAGCACTTCTTCAAACAAAGTGGTAGGGGAAATCTGGAACTCTCTCCCCAAAAAGCTGCTGATGCTGCGGGTAAATTGAAAATTTCAAAACTGAGATTGCTAGGTTTTTTTCACACAAGGGTATTAAGAGTTGCAGACCCAAAGCTGGTAGATGGAGTTAAGACACAGATCAGCGATGACCTAATAGAATGGCGGAACAGGCAGAAGGGGCTGAATGGCCTTCTCCTGTTGCTATGTCTGAGGGTGAGGGTGACTGAGGCAATGTACCCCAGTGTCTGAGGGTGAGTGTGAACTGTATCCCAGTGTCTGAGGGTGAGGCTGAGTGAGGCACTGTACCCCAGTGTCTGAGGGTGAGGGGATGGTTGGCACTGCAGTCCAGTGTCTGAGGGTGAGGGTGAGTGTGGCACTGTACTCCAGTGTCTGAGGGTGAGGGGATGGTTGGCACTGTAGTCCAGTGTCTGAGGGTGAGGGGATAGTTGGCACTGTACTCCAGTGTCTGAGGGTGAGGGCGACTGAGACACTGTACCCCAGTCAATGAGGGTGAGGGTGAGGTTGGCACTGTACCCGAGTGTCTGAGGTTGAGGGTGACTGAGGCACTGTGCCCCAGTCAAAGAGGGTGAGGTTGAGTTTGGCACTGTACTGCAGTGTCAGAGGGTGAGGGTGAGTGTGGCACTGTACCCCAGTGTCTGAGGGTGAGGGTGACTGTGGCACTGTACCCCAGTGTCTGCGGGTGAGGGTGAAGTTGGCACTGTATCCCAGTGTCTGAGGGTGAGGGTGACTGAGGCACTGTACCCCAGTCACTGATGGTGAGGGTGAGGTTGGCACTGTACCCTAGTGTCTGAGGGTGAGGGTGAGGTTGGCAATGTACCCCAGTGTCTGAGGGTGAGGGTGACTGAGGCACTGTACCCCAGTTTCTGAGGGTGAGGGTGAGGTTGGCACTATACCCCAGTGTCTGAGGGTGAGGGTGAGTGAGGCACTATACCCCAGTGTCTGAGGGCGAGGGTGAGTGAGGCACTGTACCCCAGTGTCTGAGGGTGAGGGTGAGTGAGGCACTGTACCCCAGTGTCTGAGGGTGAGGGTGAGTGAGGCACTATACCCCAGTGTCTGAGGGCGAGGGTGAGTGAGGCACTGTACCCCAGTGTCTGAGGGTGAGGGTGAGTGAGGCACTGTACCCCAGTGTCTGAGGGTGAGGGTAAGGGTGAGTGTGGCACTGTATCCCAGTGTCTGATGGTGAGGGTGAGGGTGATGTGGCACTGTACCCCAGTGTCTGAGGGTGAGGGTGAGAGTGATGTGGCTCTGTACCCCAGTGTCTGAGGGTGAGGTTGGCACTGTACCCCAGTGTCTTAGGGTGAGGGTGAGGTTGGCACTGTATCCCAGTGTCTGAGGGTGAGGGTGAGGGTGATGTGGCTCTGTACCCCAGTGTCTGAGGGTGAGGGTGAGGTTGGCACTGCACCCCAGTTTCTGAGGGTGAAGGTGAGGTGGGCACTGCACCCCAGTGTCTGAGTGTGAGGATGAGGGTGATGTGGCACTGTACCCCAGTGTCTGAGGGTGAGGGTGAGGATGGCACTGTACCCCAGTGTCTGAGGGTGAGGGTGACTGAGGCACTGCACCCCAGTTTCTGAGGGTGAGGGTGAGTGTGGCACTATACCCCAGTGTCTGAGGGTGAGGGCGAGTGAGGCACTGTACCCCAGTGTCTAAGGGTGAGGGTGAGTGAGGCACTGTACCCAAGTGTCTGAGGGTGAGGGTGACTGTGGCACTGTACCCCAGTGTCTGAGGGTGAGGGTGAGTGTGGCACTATACCCCAGTGTCTGAGGGTGAGTGTGAGTGAGGCACTGTACCCCAGTGTCTGAGGATGAGGGTGAGTGAGGCACTGTACCTCAGTGTCTGAGGGTGAGGGTGAGGCACTGTACCCCAGTGTCGGAAGGTGAGGGGAAGGTTGGCACTGTAGTCCAGTGTCTGAGGGTGAGGGGATGGTTGGCACTGTAGTCCAGTGTCTGAGGGTGAGGGTGAGTGTGGCACTGTACTCCAGTGTCTGAGGGTGAGGGGGTGGTTGGCACTGTAGTCCAGTGTCTCAGGGTGAGGGGATGGATGGCAATGTAGTCCAGTGTCTGAGGTTGAGGGGATGGTTGGCACTGTACTCCAGTGTCTGAGGGTGAGGGTGAGTGTGGCACTGTTCCTCAGTGTCTGAGGGTGAGGGTGAGGGTGACTGAGGCACTGTATCCCAGTGTCTGATGTTAAGGGTGACTGTGGCACTGTACCCAAGTGTCTGAAGGTGAGGGTGAGGGTGAGTGTGGCACCGTATCCCAGTGTCTGAGGGTGAGGGTGAGTGTGGCACTGTATCCCAGTGTCTGAAGGTGAGGGTGAGTGTGGCACTGTACCCCAGTGTCTGAGGGTGAGGGCTTGGTTGGCACTGTATCCCAGTGTCTGAGGGTGAGGGTGAGTGTTGCACTGTACCACAGTGTCTGAGTGTGAGGGGATGGTTGGCACTGTATCCCAGTGTCTGAGGGTGAGGGTGAGTGTGGCACTGTATCCCAGTGTCTGAGGGTGAGGGTGAGTGTGGCACTGTACCCCAGTGTCTGAGGGTGAGGGGATGGTTGGCACTGTATCCTAGTGTCTGAGGTTGAGGGTGACTGAGGCACTGTACCCCAGTCAAAGAGGGTGAAGTTGAGGTTGGCACTGTTCCTCAGTGTCTGAGGGTGAGGGTGAGTGAGGCACTGCATCCCAGTGTCTGAGGGTGAGGGTGAGTGAGGCACTGCATCCCAGTGTCTGAGGGTGAGGGTGAGGTTGGCACTGCATCCCAGTGACTGAGGGTGTGTGAGGTTGGCACTCCATCCCAGTGTCTGAGGGTGAGGGTGAGGTTGGCACTGCATCCCAGTGACTGAGGGTGAGGGTGAGGTTGGCACTCCATCCCAGTGTTTGAGAGTGAGGGCGGGTGTGGCACTGTATCCCTATCTCTGAGGGTGAGTGTGGCACTGTACACCAGTGTCTGAGGGTGAGGGTGAGGGTGAGTGTGGCACTGTATCCCAGTGTCTGAGGGTGAGGGTGAGTGTGGCACTGCATCCCAGTGTCTGATGGTGAGGGTGACTGTGGCACTGTACCCCAATCTCTGAGGGTGAGTGAGGCACTGTACCCCAGTGTCTGAGGGCGAGGGTGAGTGAGGCACTGTACCCCAGTGTCTGAGGGTGAGGGTGAGTGAGGCACTATACCCCAGTGTCTGAGGGCGAGGGTGAGTGAGGCACTATACCCCAGTGTCTGAGGGTGAGGGTGAGTGAGGCACTGTACCCCAGTGTCTGAGGGTGAGGGTGAGTGAGGCACTGTATCCCAGTGTCTGATGGTGAGGGTGAGGGTGATGTGGCACTGTACCCCAGTGTCTGAGGGTGAGGGTGAGAGTGATGTGGCTCTGTACCCCAGTGTCTGAGGGTGAGGGTGAGGTTGGCACTGTAGTGTCTGAGGGTGAGGGTGACTGAGGCACTGTACCCCAGTGTCAGGGTTGAGGGTGAGTGTGGCACTGTTTCCCCGAGGGTGAGGGTGAGGTTGGCACTGTATCCCAGTGTCTGAGGGTGAGGTTGGCATTGTCGTGTCTGAGGGTGAGTTTGGCACTGTAGTGTCTGAGGGTGAGGGTGACTGAGGCACTGTACCCCAGTGTCTGAGGTTGAGGGTGAGTGTGGCACTGTATCCCAGTGTCTGAGGTTGAGGGTGAGTTTGGCACTGTATCCTAATGTCTGAGGGTGTGGGTGAGGTTGGCACTGTACTCCAGTGTCTGAGGGTGAGGGTGAGGTTGGCACTGTAGTGTCTGAGGGTGAGGGTGACTGAGGCACTGTACCCCAGTGTCAGGGTTGAGGGTGAGTGTGAGGTTGGCACTGTATCCCAGTGTCTGAGGGTGAGGTTGGCATTGTCGTGTCTGAGGGTGAGTTTGGCACTGTAGTGTCTGAGGGTGAGGGTGACTGTGGCACTGTACCCCAGTGTCTGAGGTTGAGGGTGAGTGTGGCACTGTATCCCAGTGTCTGAGGTTGAGGGTGAGTTTGGCACTGTATCCCAATGTCTGAGGGTGTGGGTGAGGTTGGCACTGTAGTGTCTGAGGGTGAGGGTGAGGTTGGCACTGTAGTGTCTGAGGGTGAGGGTGAGTGAGGCACTGTACCCCTGTGTCTGAGGGTGAGGTTGGCACTGTAGTGTCTGAGGGTGAGGGTGAGTGAGGCACTGTACCCCTGTGTCTGAGGGTGAGGTTGGCACTGTAGTGTCTGAGGGTGAGGGTGACTGAGGCACTGTACCCCTGTGTCTGAGGGTGAGGTTGGCACTGTAGTGTCTGAGGGTGAGGGTGAGTGTGGCACAGTACCCCTGTGTCTGAGGGTGAGGGTGAGCTTGGCACTGTAGTGTCTGAGGGTGAAGGTGAGTGAGGCACTGTACCCCAGTGTCTGTGGGTGATGGTGAGGTTGGCACTGTAGTGTCTGAGGGTGAGGGTGAGTGTGGCACAGTACCCCTGTGTCTGAGGGTGAGGGTGAGGTTGGCACTGTACCCCTGTGTCTGAGGGTGAGGGTGCGGGGGAGGCTGGCACCGTAGCCTAGTACGTGTCACTAAAGTCCTGCTCGGGTATGCAATTGAAACCCGACCTAGGCCCGACCCGACCACATCTAACCCGAACTGGACCCGGGCCCCGAGTCCTTTTGTTTTGTTTCCCGCGCCCGACCTGACTCGACTACTGGAAATTAATGATGCTTACTCTTACTTCCTTTTCCCTCCCTGACCAAAAGGCAGCACTGCCACTGTGTCCGATCTGGCCCGTCCCGACCCGAGCCCGAATGCTGGACTCAGAAGAGTGACCCAACCCGACCCGAACCCGTAACATGTTGTCGGGTCCCGTCGTGCTCTGGTCGGGTAGCCTTACTCTACTGGTCGCTGCATTCAGGAGAGGAGGCATGAAAATTAAACTGAGAATATCTCCAGAAACAAACCCTTTGAAAAATGATTGATTGTGATTGTTTTCTGATGAAGTGGATTGAAGGTAAACTTGCATCTTGGGAGGGTGTCACAATGAAGGGAATAGTAGCAGAATGTACAGTATGATTGGCCCAGCCTGCACACTCCATTTAGAAATACATGACCTGCCTTGCAGACGTCTAAGTACATTTAAATTATTAAAGCTAGGTGGCATGGCAGGAAGTCAGGCATAAAGAGCAAATAAAGATTATTACAATTTCATGGCCATATTCCAACAATCTACCTCAAACTGAATAAACATGTGGATGGATGACTGTTTATGTCTATGGCTCCTTTAGATCTTGATAATTCTTGAGCAACCACGATAAAGGTGAATGAGGTTTCTGCCAAGGCTTCAAAGAATATTAAGGACGGGGTAAATAAAGAAGTGTTGACTAAGTGACACCAGGTTGAGTGATTAGAAAGGATTTGAAAAGTACTTTGGAAAGGAACGAGCTGCTTATAGTACACAGGTTTCTAAGTACCTAGACAACCAGATCAGGAACTGCACAGATAAGTACACTCAGTGTAATGAAAGTTTTACATTCTCATCCGCAACCGTGACCTGGGCTTTCCTCAGAGCAGGCGGCAAATATGACTTCCCTCTACTCTTGCTATTCAAACAAACACATGCCACCCGATTGGGCTGAAAGCCGCACTTGCCCTTTGACCTTGTTTATGATTTAATCCAAATGGCATGAGCTACTCTCCGCTATTTGCCACTGTTTATGTATTGTGGTATAATCAAGAAGTTAAACTCTTGGAGAATAAACCTCCTCTGGAAAATGACTGTTAATGCACTAATGTACGAGATACAGCATTGTACTCCTTCAGTGAAAATCCTCCTGCATCTCAACACTGATGGTGTGTGAACAGGGCAACTCAATCCCAATAGCATATATCATCTATCATTTATCTGGCCTGGATGTTCTCCCACAACTGTTAAGACAAAGGCTGAATGTCCCACCTGGAAACATGAAATGAACACGGTAAATGAATCAACAAGGAAACTGCACCCACTCTATTAGATTGGGAAAGGCTGTGGGCACAGGAACATAGGAACAAGAGTAGGCCATTCAGCCCCTCGAACCTGTTCCAGCATTCAATTAGATCATGGCTGATCTGTAACTTAACTCCATTTACCTGCCTCAGTTCCATATTCTTTGATACCCTTTTCTAACATAAATCCAATGATCTCTAACTCGAAAGCTTCAAGTTTGTAATTGATATATATTGTGAATCTGATCCAATGTGATAGCATCTCACAAATATAATGTCCGTTCCAGTATTCTCTCGGGTTGTAATCTCTGGATTACTCTCAGTGCCACGTGCTAGCGAGTATAGAAATAGGAGAATAGCACAGATGAATGCGTGGCTGAAGAGTTGGTGCATGAGGGAGGGTTTTAGATTCCTGGACCACTGGGACCATTTCTGGGGAAGGTGGGACCTGTACAAGCGGGACGGTCTACATCTGAACCAGAGGGGAACTAATATCCTTGCTGGTGGGTTTGCTGGTGCTGTTGGGAGGAGTTTAAACTAATTTGGCAGGGGGAGGGGATGCAGACTCCTAGCAGGAAAGCAAACAAGTCAGAGGGAATACAGCGGAAGTAAGTTTCAAGTGAGTAAGACCAGGATAGATGGCCTCTACTTTAATGCCAGGAGTATTACAGGTAAAACGGATGAGTTAAGGGCAAGGATTGACACGTGGAATTGTGATTATAGTAGCCATCACGGAGACATGGTTGAGGGAGGGGCAGGATTGGCAGCTCAATATCCCAGGATATAGAATCTTCAGGCGAGACAGAGGAAGGGGTAAAAGAGGAGGGGGAATTGCAATATTAGTTAAGGAGTCAGTTACTGCAGTAAGGAGAGATGATATCTTGGAGGGGGCAACAAATGAAGCTTTATGGGTAGAGTTTAGGAATAAAAAAGGGACAGCCACATTGCTAGGTGTTTATTATAGACCCCCAGATAGTCAGTGGGAAATTGAGGAGCAAATATGTGTGCAATTTGCAGAGGTGTGTAAAAATAATAAGAGTAATTATATTGGGTGATTTCAACTTTCCCAACATTAATTGGGGATAGTCATCGTGTTAAGGGCTTAGATGGAGCGGAGTTCTTAAAATGTATACAGGAGAACTTTTTAACTCAATATGGAGAGGATCCAACAAGGGAGGGTACAGTGCTGGGTCTAATTCTGGGGAATGAAGCCGGACAGGTGGTTGATGTGTTGGTGGAGGAGCATTTTGGTGATAGTGACCACAACATGGTACAATTTAAGCTTGTTATCGAGAAAGAAATAGACAAGTTGCAAAAAAAGATTTTGGATTGGGGGAAGAGCGAATTTTAGTAAAATAAGGTAGGATCTGACCAAGGTAGACTGGAAAGAGTTACTTGTCGGGAAATCTACAGAAGAGCAGTGGGGGGCATTCAAAAAGGAAATAGGGAGGGTACAGGCCCAACATGTTCCCTCTAGGGTAACAGGTAGGAGCAACAAGCCCAGAGAACCATGGATGACCAGAAACATTCTGGGTACGATGAGAAGGAAAAGAGAGGCTTTTAGCAAATACAAGGAGAGCAAATCAACGGAAGCATTAGTGGAGTACAGAAAGTGTAGGATGGAGCTTAAGAAAGCAATTAGGAGAGGAAAGCGGGGATATGAGAAAGCTCTGGCTGGTAAAAGTAGGGAAAATCCCAAGATATTCTATAATTATATCAATGGGAAGAGGATAACCAGGGAAAGAGTAGGACCCATTAGGGACCAAGGGGGAAATCTGTGGGTGGAGCCAGAGACCATTGGGGGTGTTGAACGAATACTTCACATCTGTCTTCACCCAAGAGAATGAGGATGTAGATATGGATCTCAGAGAGAGAGACTGTGGGATTCTTGAGCAAATTGTCATAGGGAGTGACAAGGTATTGGAGGTTTTGGTAGGCTTAAAAGTGGACAGATCTCCAGGTCCGGATGATTTGTATCCCAGGATGCTGTGGGAGGCGAGGGTGGAGATTGCAGGGGCTCTGACCTAAATTTTTAATTCCTCTCTGGCCACGGGGGAGGTGCCAGAGGACTGGAGAACAGCTAATGTGGTCCCACTATTTAAGAAAGGTTGTAGAGATATGGCAGGGAACTACAGACCAGTGAGTCTCACGTCAGTGGTAGGGAAACTATTGGAGAAAATTCTGAAGGAGAGAATCTACCTCCACTTGGAGAGGCAGAATTTGATTAGGAATAGTCAGCATGGCTTTGTCAGAGGGAGGTCATGCCTAACAAATTTGATTGAATTTTTTGAGCATGTGACCAGGTGTGCAGATGAGGGTAGTGCAGTTGATGTAGTTTACATGGATTTCAGCAAAGCCTTTGACAAGGTCCCACATGGGAGACTTATCAAGAAAGCAAATGCACATGGGATACAGGGTAACTTGATAAGGCGGATTCAAAATTGGCTTAGCTGTAGGAGACAGAGAGTGATGACAGACGGCTGTTTTAGTGACTGGAAGCCAGTGTCCAGTGGCGTACCACAGGGATCTGTGCTGGGTCCCCTATTGTTTGTCATTTATATAAACGACATAGATGACTATGTGGGGGGGTAGGATCAGTAAGTTCGCAGATGACACAAAGATTGGTGGTTAAGAGTGGTTAACAGTGAGGTGGAGTGTCTTAGGTTACAGGAAGATATAGACGGTATGGTCAAATGGCAGATGGAATTTAACCCTGAAAAGTGTGAGGTGATACACTTTGGAAGGGGTAATGTGACAGGGAAGTATTCAATGAATGGCCTGACACTGGGAAGTTCCAAGGAATAAAGGGACCTTGGTGTGTTTGTCCATAGATCTCTGAAGGCAGAAGAGCAGGTTAATAAGGTGGTGAAAAAGGCATATGGGACACTTGCCTTTATCAATCGAGGCATAGATTACAAAAGCAGGGAGGTCATGTTGGAGTTGTATAGAACTTTGGGAAGGCCACAGCTGGAGTACTGTGTGCCATTCTGGTCGCCACATTATAGGAAGGATGTGATTGCACTGGAGCGGGTGCAGAGGCGATTCACCAGGATGTTGCCTGGGATAGAACATTTAAGCTATGAAGAGAGGTTGGATAGGCTTGGGTTGTTTTCGCTGGAGCAGAGAAGACTGAGGGGAGACCTGATTGAGGTGTACAAGATTATGAGGGGCATGGACAGGATGGATAGGGAGCAGCTGTTCCCCTTAGTTGAAGGGTCAGTTACGAGGGGACACAAGTTTAAGGTGAGGGGCAGGAGGTTTAAGGGGGATTTGCGGAAGACCTTTTTTACCGAAGAGGGTGGTGACGGTCTGGAATGCACTGCCTGGGAGGGTGGTAGATGCGGGTTACCTCACATCCTTTAAAAAGTACCTGGATGCGCACTAGGCACGTCATAACATTCAAGGCTAAGGGCCAAGTGCTGGCAAATGGAATTAGGTAGACAGGTCAGGTGTTTTAATGCATCGGTACAAACTCGATGGGCTGAAGGGCCTCTTCTGCACTGTATTATACTGTGATCCTGAAACATTGCTCTCTGTAAAAACGAGACCAGTTCAAATTTGCATTGATTGGGAACTCCAATAATAAACAATGATTCCTGCCTGACACCAGGAATGACCATGGATAGACAGTTTGTTACCATTCTTTGCCTGTGTCGGCAATTGTCCGTACACAGACATCAGTGTCCGTGACTGGTAATTTCGGGGATGAGAAATTTCCCATTGGCTTCTTCAGACCAGCTTTTAAAAAAATTGCAAGTGTCAATTTCACAGCTGACAGGTGCTGAAAGTGAGAACAGCGCTTCTGAACTTTGGACAGATTCGGGGTTTTCTGGCAGGCTCCGATTTTTTTTAAAAGCTCGCCGGAAAACCTGAATCCGTCCGAAGTTCAGAAACTGCTGTTCCTGCTCAGAGAGAGAGAGAAGTGGAGGGAGAGAGAGAAGTGGAGGGAGAGAGAGAAGTGGAGGGAGAGAGAGGGGAGGGAGAGAGAGAGAGGGGAGGGGGGGAGGGAGACAGAGGGGGAGAGGGGAGGGAGGGAGAGAGAGAGGGAAAGAGGGGGGAGGGAGATAGAGAGGGGAGGGAGAGAGAGGGGTCAAAACTTCCCAGCCCCGCGGAGGTGGGTGCAGAGGTGAGGGGAGGGCGGGGAAAATCAGATAGTTGGCATTGGGTCGGCTCCTCGATGTTCTTCCACCTCCTGATGAGTTTCCAGTGAGACATTGCCATGGGAATCGGCAACCTGCTCTAAGGAGGCAGGCTGCCAATTAGACCCACTTAGGGGCCATTTTTGGAACCCACTGGCACTTTTTTTTATTCTTTCATGGGACATCTGTATCGCTGGCAAAGTCAGCATTTGTTGCCCATCCCTAATTGCCCTTGACAACTGAGTGCTTGCTAGGCCATTTCAGGGGGCAGTTAAGAGTCAACCACATTGCTGTGGGTTTGGAGTCACATGTAGGCCAGACCAGGTAAGGACGGCAGATTTCCTTCCCTAAAGGACATTTTCCCAGCACCAAACAGGCCCCTGGCTGAGTCTGGACCCTGGCTGCTACTTGGAGGCCCCCTCCCAGCGACAAATTTTCCTCTCCACACTGATGGCCCTAACAGCTGTGGGCCTCCTTTATTTTTAAATTCTCTGCAGGCATCCAAGAGTGCCTCCATTTTGATGTGCCCTCGAGCTCCCCTGTCTGCCTCACTAGTTCCCACCTCTCCCTTTATAGCTGCTGGCCGTCCATTGCTGCAGGCCCGCTGATTGAGTCACCCACTTCACTGTTCTGCCCGCCGTCCTTAATTAGATGCTGAACGCGGAGGCCACCTCCTATAAGATTGCACTGGGGGGCGGGCGTCAGATACCAGCAGTGTCGGGTTCTGGAAATGGTCTCGAGATCAGGTTCCCCGATGTCTGCTGGAAAATTCAACCCATTATGCCATTCAGTGTCAGAATAATCAGCTAATGGGCAAAAGACTAATGATGGGAGATCGGACTGACTATATAGTGTTAAGACTCTATTTAAGCCGGCAACAGGAGTTTAGAGAGCCAATTTTCCTGACCGTTGCTCATGAGGAATGTTCACTTCAGGAAAAAGAGGCAGTGATTTGTCTCACCGGGTCACTGTACTTTTTTGGTTCGTTTAAATTTCTTGACTTTTCCTTTGGGGAGCAGAGCTCCCACCTGCGCCATTGGAGCAATCCAAAAAGAGTTGGGGGGAGATGTTCCCTGCTCTCCCGTCTCATTTTCTGGATTGTCTGCTCACTGGGTGCCCCTTCCCAGGGTTTTCCAAAGCACCTTGAACCTGCTTTGACTGGACAGCCTGTGAAGGTCCCAAGGGCTAGGCCCAAGACTTCAGTCCAATTGAGTCTTCCTGGTTGTGCCTCAGTGTCCGGCCCATACTACCAACAGTCAGCCCTATGAGGGGATGGCTTGTGTCAGGGCTGCCCCCAAGCCCTGAAGAGCACCTGGAATAGGAAATCCTGATGCTCCTGGGTCTGGACAGGGGCTGTCCCAGTGCCTGGGTACTATATCCCAGTGGTTATAGTACCGGACTAGTAACCAAGTGGATAGGAGTTCATAATCCACCAGAGCTAGATGTGAAATTTCAATTTTTTTTGGATCTGGTAATTAGCAGCAGGAAATTACCATGAAGGTTACCAGATTATGGTGAAACTCCAACTGGTTCTCCAATGTCCTTTAAGACAAGAATGTCGTCACTTCCAGGGATGAGGAATGAATACTGCCTTGCTAGTAATGCCCACATCCAAATTTTAAGTGGTCCTATTGTTCCAGTCAGTTTGGTTTATTGTCCACTGGGGCACTGATATTCCAATGAATCCACCAAAGTTTATTTCAACCATTTCTCTGCTGGTGCCCACCTTTCTACAAAACAGTGGGAAGAGATTCTTCATTTGGGGTTGGGCTCCCGATGCCGGGACCAAATCTAGTCTGACCCCACACCATGTCAGGAATAGTCACCCGATACGATATCCCAAGGAATGGCCAATTAATAGCCAGAGAATGCGCTTGCCGTCCAATTAAGGGTGGCGGGTGGGCGCCAGACGCTGGAGGGCCTATAGGGAACCCCTCCACAGGGTGTCCTTTGGCTGCAGCTGTGCCATCTTTTGACATTGGCATCTGGGGTGGGGGTTGGGGGCAGCGGGGAGGGTTTTAAATGTTTCTCGATATCTGGCCCCGCAGTCTGCCACTGGAAGGCTGCCTCCTTCCACTGGCCGTGTTGCGGCTACCAACTGGAAACTTCCAGGAGACGGGCCTATTAATTGTTTTTACTGGCTACCTGGTGCTTGTGGGATGGTCGCCATTTTGCACCCGACCCCGGCCTGTTCGAAAATGGCCCAGAGGCGGGAAGACGCCAGCAAACCCGCACGCCACTGTCCCACGGTGATTTTTCTGCCTGCTCGCCTCTTGTCCTGCCTCCACAGCCATTGGCAAATCCAGCCCCTGGACTTATTCAGACTAGCTGTTTAAACTCATGTTTCATGATTGATTTACAGCAACATCTCCATTACAGAATCTTCATTAAAAATTGAACAATTATCTTACCTTTTCTCCTATATGTTGGCTTTGCATTTCCCGATTCATCAAGCACTATGGATTTCCGGACTGGCTGTAAATGGAAGTCTCCTGCGTTTAAATCAGAGATACTCGATGCACGGATAAGCAGGAGGATGATTCCCACTCCCAGAAGGATCTGCAAGACCAGGTTTTAATTGAGACCCTTCCCATTGCATTGATATTGAACACAATACACAATTTAAAATGGAGCTCGGAATTCAGGGTTTCACTGGAGGATGAGACTTTTCTCAATCCTACTACATCTGAACATGTAGTGTGGAATTTTATGCTGGTGGCGTGGGTCTCGACGTCGGGGGAAACCAACGCCCAGATCCCCATGTCGCCTCAGCGGACCCCCCCCCCCCCACCCCACTTCCCGATGCTTCCTACTTAGTGCCTGAATGAGGGATCCCCCCCACCCCACTCCCTGCAGCCGGGAAGCAGACCGCAGTTTCTCATGCTGTGCTTCCTGTACGATGACCGGTCTGCCCACCGCGTGGCTAATTGCGGCTGCGGCAGGAACAGGCCCTTGATTAGGGATTAATTACCCAGGTAAGGCCTCAATTGATGGCATGGTGGGTAGGTCGTTCACAGGCTTTCCTGCCCCGGACTAAATTTCAGCAGAAGCGGGATACTGGCAGGGACCCCCACCACCCCCTGGCCCCATCCCACAACCTCCAAACCTGCCGCGGGGGAGAGGGTAAAATCCATCCATTGTTTCTTTCTACGGTGTCAAGTATTTAAAGATGCTGTGAGTTAAATAGATTATGTCATTGGTGAGACAAATGAAGAACTGTCTGCTGGATTTTAGGATTTTAAATGAGATGAGCCTACTTGGCTAGTTTCACCTTCAGCCCACCAGTCAACACCTTACCATTCTGTGCTCACTTGTGCTGTAGAACATCTTGGACCTTCTGTTACACAGAAACTGCCGAGTATGTACAGCACAGAAACAGGCCATATGGCCAAACTGGTCCGTGCTTGTGTTTTTCCTCCACACAAGCCTCCTCCACCCTATATTTCATCTCACCTTATCAACGTATAAATAGCAGTAGTAGTCTGCAATGAGTTCAAACTACAAAATTGTATATAATTAACTCCTTGAAGAGATGATATCATGGAACCATTTCCCTGCTGCACTGAGGGATGTTCCTGAGGTTGGGGCAGAGCAAAGAATGATTTCTTCTGTATTGCTCACATGCCGTAGCTGACCTGGAAGTGCTCGCTACTGTAAGCCTTTTCTGAGCATGTACTTCCATCGCCATTGAGCATGAACTTTCACCCACCTATTTATTACTAAGAAAGAGGCAGCACAGGAGTAGTCCTGCTTTCCCAGTAAAAATAGAGGTTAGAAATTCAGCTACAACAACTTAGTCCCCACTATCTTCCCCGCATACCTGGGAGCACAGGTTCAGTGAATCGTCCATATAGTTCCAGGCCCAGTTATTTTCACAAAACCCAAATCTAATCAGTAATTGTGAAAAAAAAATTGGAGCAAGTGTATCATATTTACTGTGATTATCACTGATCAATAGTTACTAGAGGTGGGACATAAATGATTGATGGAAAACCTCTTATTACTCCTTGAACAATGAACTCCATCCTCCCCGACGTAACTGCCAGCCACATCATTCTCCTCCAATGGTGCTCCTCCATTGTTCAGCTCAGTCGGTCACCCTCACTTGATTCCATTCTCATCGTCCGTTCAGTGCCACAGCATCTCCAGCAGTAGCTTCTGTTGCCATCCCTGTACCTTAACCTTGGGAGTGCTCCGAGAAGCTGTATTTGGCCTATTCCTCTTTCTCATTTGCCTATCATCTGTTGGCAATATCATCTTCACCCATGGGAACATTCAGCTCTACCTCTTTACCATCTTTCATGACCCCTCCACCGTCTCCATACTGTGAGACTGCTTTTCTAATATCTAATCTTGAATAAACTGTGATTTCCTCCAATTAAACATTGGGAAGAGCAAGGCTACTGTCATTGGCCCCCACCACAAACTCCATATCCTCATCACAGACTTCATCCCCCACTTTGGCCTCTGTCTCAGGCTGACCAACATTGTCTGCAACCTCAGCATTGTGTTTGTCCTGTACTGAGCTTCTGACCCCTTTTCCTTTCTAGCACAAAGACTGCTTACTTCCACCTCTGTAACATTGCCCACCTCCACCCCTACCCTTCTGCCATTGAATCCCTCTCCCATCTCTTTGTCACCTCCAGACCTGATAATCTCAATGCTTTCCCAGCCAGTCTCCCATTCCACCGACCTTCTGAACAGCGACTCATCCTAAATTCTGTTGCATGTATCCCTGTCCTCGCTGGCTCCCAATCTGCCAATGCCTCAGATTTAAAATTCTCATCCTTGAGCTGAATTTTTTGGCACCCCGAGGTCAGGAACGGGGGCTGGGGGCATGAAAATACTGGCGCTGGCCGACGTTTCAGTTTCACGATTCCATTCCCAGCACCAGCAATAATCACCAGCGCCGGGGGGAGGACGGGATTCCAATCCCATTCACCTCCAGATTGAGGCCAATTAAATTACTTAAACAGCTCATTACGAGCTTGTTAGAGGGGGTGGTTTGAATTTTGAAGAGGGTGTACAGGTTGTAGGAGCTGTCAATTGCTGACCAGCTGAAGGGAGGTGGGTACAGAATGGGGAGCCAGTCATGGCCATCCCAGGGAATTATCCTGGGCCCATAAGAGGATCAGTGGGGCAAAGGGGGATGCGGCCTTTGGAAAGGAGGTGCCCTTGGCACTGTGCAGGTGGTGGGGAGAGTGGGCACTCAATATTTGGGTATTGAATAGGGTTGTCACACCCCTGGCATTGCAGGATCAGAAGAGTGGGGAGGCAGGGCTGCCATTCACAACAGGACAGCCAAAAGGAAGGCTGCAGCTGGCAATGGGAGCAACATTGTCAGATTTTGGGCCCAGTGGCGATGAGGGGCAACACTGTTGGCAGAAGGGGCAGAACCCCAAGCAGCAGAAGGGCATAGGAGAGGAAAGAGGGGTAGGAAGGACAGGGAGGCCACCCCCTCACCAAAGGATCTACTGCCAAAGAATCTCCAGGCAGATGGTCATCAGCATCTCTGCCCTTGTCGCTGAAGACCTCTCTCCTCACATCAATGGTTGCCAAGCCCTGCCAGTCGCTGTCAAAGTAACTGTGGCCTTGAACTTCTCCTCTTCTAGCTCCTTCCAAGGACCAGTTCCAGACTTCAGTGGCATCTTGCAAACGATAACACAACATTGCATTTTGCAGGTCACTGATGCCCACTTTGCCAGAGCTTTGACAGTACATTCATTTCATGACAGAAGTAGCCTCGCAGGCACAGAGGGCATTGGTTTCGCCTTCATCGTTGGACTTTCCCCCAGGTGTAGGGCATCATTGATTGCAGCTATGTGGTCATCAATGCATCCAGTGACCCCCAATCAGATTCAAAACGGGAAGGGCTTCCACTCCCTCAACGTTCAACTGGTCTGTGACCACAGCAAGAGCTTCCTCAATGTGTGTGCTCGCTTTCCTGGTAGCTGCCATGACTCCTTCATCCTCTGCCAATCTAGGCTGGTCAGATCTTCACTCCACCCCCCAAAGTGTGTGGATGGATCCTAGGGGACAAGGGATATCCCTTGAAGACATGGATACTCACCCCTTTATGGGAGCCCCAGACAGAGGTGCAGAGGCGATACAACCAATGCAACCTACTCCCTAGGACAACCATTGAACAGATCATTGGGCTTCTCAAGATGACATTCCAATGCCTGGACTGGTCAGGTGGTGCCCTCTAATACCCTCCTGCAAGGACCTCAGTCATTGTGGTGGTCTGCTGCATTCTATATAACATGGCCCTCCAGAGAGGTGTGAACCTTAAGGACTGTCATGCAGACCCCCACCTGCCAAGAATGAGGCATATTAATTTTGTCATATGAACATTGATTTTAAACTGTTGCTGGAGTGAAGAAATGACTTGTTGACGATCACCAGACACTGGGCTGGAAGGACATTTGCATACTAAGAGATGCTGCTTCTGGAGACAAATGGCTATTCCCTGCTCCAATTAACCCAAATGGATTTTGATCACCAGACATTAACGGTGTAAGGAAGCGCATTACAGGCCCTGCTAAGATGACACAATCCACAGAGCCAGGACTGGTTAAACCAGCTGGTCACATGACTAACTGGCTGGTCCAGGTTTTTTGAACTAGCCACAGGACAATTTGAATTCAGAAGGCTGTGTGCAACTGAAGCTGAAACAAGCAAGTCTCTCGCCTGGCTGTCTTTCTCTCTCTCGCTTTCTCCCAAGCCACCGGACCCACGGAAGACACGTAAACCTCAAGACAGAAAAGATTCCTACATCGGACCAAGTTGAAGCGTGAACTGGGCCCCAATGAATTGCAAGACTTACTGGCAACCAAAGACTCCACATTGAACTTAAAGGACTGTAACTACCAGGTATTGCCTCAACCTTTTCCCCTTTTACCTTCTACTTTTTCTGTCTCTATCTGTGTGTGTGTTTATCGTGTATGCATGCTAGCGTGGTCGCTTCGCATATTCGTAGTCGTTAACCGGATTAGAGTTTAAGATGAATAATCTTCAGCCTTTTTTGTTTAAATCTAAGGAAACCTGCTTGACTTCTTTGCCTTACAATTGGAGCAGTGAACAAGGATTCACTAAGGAGGAGCTAAAAACACGATGTTTCTAAAATTAAACCCGGTTACGATTAAACCAGGCAACGGCTGAGAGGGAACACCTAGACACCTTCTCACCCAGTTGTAACAAGGACGGTGAGGCCCTTGAAAGACACAGCTCATGGGGGGGAGAAGCAGGAGCAGGAGGTGAGAAAGGAGGAGGAAATGGAGGCAGAGGGAGATGACCCTTAACAGAGAGATGGCCGGGTGTGGCTCAGGGCGTGAATGGTTTGTGAGGATGCCATGAATGTCAGGGATCTCCTGAACCAGGAACGCTTCAACTCAGCCCGTCTGAAGGGCATGGCATGGAGGTGAGTGTGAGATATCTGTGCTAACACACGCCTGGAAAATGATTTACCACCAATGAAGGAAGCACATCCGCCCAAAGGCTTTACCTTGACTGTGGAAGGTCCTGTTAGTTCTTTCACCACCATTTGGCATCAATAAAAGGAGTGCCAGATGTCTGGCTTAAAGCATCATCATTTATAAGGTGAAAATAGAGGAAAACAGTAGACAGGGACAGTAAGGGCACACCCCAGTGACCCAATAGTGCTCTGTGCAACATAGTGGCCGCCTTCTGCCACCCAAAGGGAAGAGGACCCCTTCTCTCCCTCACGGTTCCAACATTAGATCAAGGTTCTGCCTCAATGAACCGAGGGGCAGCCCTGCCCCAGGTGCCAGGTCTTTGGCTGCCCTGTGACATCTCACTTCCCTCTGTTGCAGCAGAAGGTTTTGGTACAATCCTTAGATCTATGCCTCAGGACAACCAGCAGCCTCAGTGATGGCTGCCATAGGGAGTCTAAATCAGTCCCACGCTTCATCTGACCCTCCTCCATTCCCACCCACAATGGCTCCAACTGAACAGGAAACCTGTCTCCATATCAACTAAGGACTCACTGAATGTTAATCAATTTCCCACCAGAAGTGGATTTCTGACCTGTAAATAGACCCCGTTTCTGTTTTCTCCCTCCATGGCTAAAATTCAGCCCCTTGTGTTTGAATCCCTTCATGGCGTCAGTCTACTCCTACCTCTGTAACTTCCACAAGACCTATATCCCTCCCTCCGAACTCTCCATTACTCTGACTTTGCCTTCTTGTGGAAAGCTCCGCTTTTTTCACACCATTTCACTACCTTCACTCTCGATCCCATTTTCTGCAATTCCCTCCCTAAACCCCTCTAATACTCTAGTTACTGGGGTCCCAAGAGCAAGCTGGAACAACCTGCGCAAGGCAGAATTGATACTTTTTAACATCCTCCATACTCCTAAGAAGTCTTGTGGTAATCAAGGCCTTTTTGCTACTGACCTTCATCAGCAGTCAGTCAGATCTCGGGTGCCCAATTACACCCTGTTTCTCAGCTGGACCTGCCCCAGGAGATCCCCCATGGTGTGCAAATAGTTGGAGGAGATACAATGCATGCACCCGATTCTACTTTGGTACAACACACCTCAGAACACTCACAGGGAGCTGGATATTCAACCCAGAGGCAGGGAGGAGAGTTTGGAGGGGTTGGTGGGGGAAGCTGTTTTGAGGTCAAGAAGCCCAGAAGGTGGCCTGAGGTCCTGCTGAATTTAATGGCGGGACCTGATTACCATTTTTTGTCTCTGTTTCCCGGCCATAGCCAGCCAGTTTGAGAGGCTGCTGACTGTGGGGCGGTAGGCCATCAGCACCAGGCCAGAGCTGGGGAGCAAAGAGGAGGCAGGGAAGATCAGGGGAGGCTGGAGTAGGGATGAAGATCAGAGTCAGGGGCGTTCGGGCCTCCTAGATCCAGCATCCTTGTCTCCCTTTAGCCACTGGGTTTCCAGAGGCCTGGAAATCTCAGCTGACCAGGACTAAATTTAAAATGGTGGTTAAATATGAGACATGCAGCCTCATTATAATATTTAAAATGCCAACCCACCTTCTGCAAGCTGGTTGGCTGCTGCCTTCCCCCTGTCCTTCTATTAAAACTGGAAATAGGTGGTTTGGAGGTAGAGGCCTGCTACTTGACCCGAACCTGACGCGACCCGACGATATGTGTCGGGTGCGGGTCGGGTCAGGTCGGGTCGTTCTTCCGGCTCCGGCTTTCGGGCTCGGGTCGGGTCGGCCCGGGTCTGGGTCAGACACACAGCAAGTATTACATTTTGCTCTGCTGGGAAGTTGAGTTTAGTATGTGTCAAATGTTGAAAAGCCTACCTGAGCTGGGAGTCCGGGACGTCAAGGAGGGAAGCTCTGAGTCTGCACAGTGAGCAAGTGATCGTCTCTATGACATCATCGTGCTCATGCTGCAGCTTCCTGCAGATTTGGAATCGGACGGTAGGTAAAGTGAACATTCCGGTGGTTGGCTCGGGCTCGGGTTGGGTCAGGCGCGGGAAAAAATGGAGGGACTCGGGCCGGGTCGGGCTCAGGTCTGATGTGGTTCTGTCGGGTTCGGGTTGGTTTTTTTTTTCCTGACCTGAGCAGGCCTTTAATTGGAGGTAGGTTGGTGTTGGAATTCAGATTTTTAATATTTTAACACTGCATCCGACCCAACTTTGCATCTCTTTGGGGTTAAAATCCCCCCCAGTGCCTGGAAAAGAAAATCTACCTGTTCAACCTCAAGCACCAGCTCTATAGAAATAAAGTCCATGGTTTGAGGTGTGAAGCTGGCAGCAGTGACTCTGCACTGCTGAATGTGTAATAATAAATGACTTACTTAAACTGCTAAAGTTTAGAACATAACTGATGGTAATAAGGTTCTACTCACTCTTCCTGTGAAAGTATCTTTCCGTAGTTTTGCGTGAATTGCAGACGGACAAATAAAGCAGATGACACTCCCCATGGTGGTTCCCATTATTCCTAGCACAGTCTCCACTGAAAGACCAAACACATATACATACCATAATCAGGGGATGATGAGAAACTGACTGCAGTGAGAAGGGTAAAGGTTGCACGTCCTAGATCTTCCTTTTATTTGTAGTACAGATCAAGTTTTAAATATGTGCACTTACAGGTATTGTCAGAATACAGCCCATTACAAGAAGGTAAAGAGATATTCATTATTACGTGTTTGGACTTTACTGGGATCACAGAGCACAGAAGGCGGACATTCGGCCCATCGTGCCTGTGCTAGAACTTTGAAAGAGCTATCTAATCAGTCCCACTCCCCTGTTCTTTTCACATAGCCCTACAAATTACCCCCTTCACGTATGCAGCCAATTCCCTTTTGAAAGTTACTATTGAAACTGTTTGCATCACCCTTTCAGACAATGCATTCTAAATCATAACAACTTGTTGCATTTAAAAAATTCTCTTCATCTCCAAAGGGTCCTTTTGCCATATTTCCCTTATGCTCAGGATCATGAACCCCTTCCACTAATGAGCCTTCACTCCTTATCGACCCAAATATAACATTACACTTGCAATATCTGGTATTGTAGTGTTGCCATAGAGTTGCACAGAAGCCCTTGTCTCTGTACTTAGTTTACTAAATATGACTCAAGCTATCTCGTGATCTCCCTCGCTTTGGAAAGCAATACAGCACACATCAGGAGATCATGACTTAAGCTATAAACTAGAGAACAGGTTTTATTTAAAAAGAACAGTTAAGCAGTAATCATAGATAATATTGGAGATTATCATAATTTACAGAACCAACTGCACATTCTCGATACAACAAACATCGTGACCCTTTTTTATTCTCTCAGTAATACTTGACTTGGATCAATACCCATGACATAATTTATATATTGGATTTTATCTGACCCAGTGTCTCTTGCCCATCAGAGCATAGGAACAGAAGTAAGCCATTCAACATCACCCCCCACCCTCCACCCTGAGCCTGTCCCCCCATTAAATTAATTCATAGCTGATTAGTATCCTAACTCCATTGACTTGCCTTTTCTCCATATCCCTTGATCTCCTTACCCAACAAAGTCAATCGATCTCAGGGACACAAATTTCAATTCCCTCAGTATCCACAGCCTTTTGGGAGAGAGAGTTCCAGGTTTTCACCATGTTTTGTGGAAAAAGTGTTTCTTGATTACAATGGGTGATCTTTAAGGGAAAGATGCTTCAGGTACAGGCAAGGTACATTCCAACAAGGTAAGGGAATCAAAGCCAGGGCTCCTTGGATGACAAGGGCGATAGAGATTATGATGAAACAAAAAAAGAGGGTGTATGATGCATGTCAGGTGAATTCTTCAAGTGAGAACCAGAGAACATGAGAATAGAAAGACAATCAACATTTCAGGTCAGTGACCCTTCTTCAGAACTGACAATTATTAGAAATGTAAAAGATTTTAAGCAAGTAAAGCAGGGAGTGGAGCAAGAGATAATAAAGGAGGTGTTGATAGGACAAGGTCACAGAGAATAACTGACCAGAAGATCATGGAGCAAAGGCAAATGGTATGTTAGTGGTGTGCTGGAAGACAAAGCATTAGTACAGAGAGGGTGTGAATAGACTGTAAAGCACAAAGCACTCCAAGCACAAACATTAAAATTTAAAACAACAGAAACAATGGGTCGGCAAAGTAAGACAAAGTGAGACTTGGTAAATGGTTGCTTTTCAGACTGGAGGATGGTAGACAGTGGTGTTCCCGAAGGGTCAGTGCTAGGACCACTGCTTTCTTTGCTATATCTAAATGACTTGGATCTTGGAATACAGAGTAGAATTTCAAAATTGGCTGATGACACCACACTTGGAGGTTTGGCAAACAGTGAGAATGATATGAACGGCCTGCAACAGGGCATAATGGGCAGACAGGTGATAGATGGAATTTAATACAAACAAGTGTGAGGTGATGCTTTTTGGCAGAAGGAATAGGGAGAGGTAATATATGCTTAATGGCACAATTCTAAAGAGCGTGCAGGAACAAAAGATCTAGGGGATGCATGTGCCTAGATCTTTGAAGGTGGCAGGACATAATGAGAGAGTGTTAGCAAAGCATTTGGGATTTTGGGCTTCATAAATAGAGGCATTGAGTACAAAAGCAGGGAAGTTATGCTGAACATTATAAAGCTCTAGTTATATTATAGGCCTCAACTGGAGTATTGCCTCCAGTTCTGGTCACCACACTTTAGGAAGGATGTGAGGATCCTTGAGAGGATGCAGAGGAGATTTACCAGAATGGTTCCAGGGATGGGAGATTTTATTTATTTAGAGCTACAGCACTGAAACAGGCCCTTCAGCCCACCAAGTCTGTGCTGACCAACAACCACCCATTTATACTAATCCTACATTAATCCCATATTCCCTACCACCTATCCACACATTTACAATGGCCAATTTACCTATCAACTGCAAGTCTTTGGGAGGAAACCAGAGCACCCGGCAGAAACCTGGGAGAACTTGCAAACTCTGCAGAGGCAGTACCCAGAACTGAACCCGGGTTGCTGGAGCCGTGAGGCTGCGGTGCTAACCACTGCACCACTGTGCCGTTACAAGGTTAGGTTGGAAAAGCTGGTGTTGTTCTCCTTGGAGCAAAGGAGATTGAGGGGAGATTTGATAGAGGTGTACAAGATTCTGACAGGCTTAGATAAGTTAGACAAGGAAAAACTGTTCCCATTAACTAATGGTGCAAGGACTAGGGGACACAGATTGAAGGTTTTGGACAAGAAATGCCAGGGGACTAGGAGGAGTAACACTTTTATGCAGCAGGTGATAATGACCTGGAACTCGCTGTCCACTAGGGTGGTGGAGGCGGAGGCAATGATTTCAAAAGGAAATTGGGTGGCCACTTGAAAAAAATAAACTTGCAGGGCTACGGACATAGAGCAATGGGGAGAAAATCATTCGCATTGCGTCATGCAAGTATAAGTTGGTCAATTCCCTGGTCATTAAAGAATGCTGCGTGAGCTGCACAGTGAGGAGCTCATGCACTGCCTGCCCCGGGAATCAACATAAGTCTGAGTAAGCAGCACTGCACAAACGAATTTCTCTCTCCAGGGCTGCGGATGGGATCTGACCAAGGCTGTATACAACTGATGTATAGCTGCCTCCATTTTAGAATTCCAATCTTCTTGAGATAAAGGTCAACATTCCATAAGATATTTTATTTTGTTGTTGTACTGTGCACTAGTTTTTAGTAACTTGTGTGCATGGAAATCTAAATTCTTTTGCTCATCCACAGCTCCTAGACTCTCACCATGCAGAAAATATTCTGATTTGTCTTTTTTAGGTCCAATGTGGATGAGCTCACACTTTCCCATATTGAACTCCATCTGCCACAGTTTTGTCCAGTTTAGTCTGTCTCTGTCCCTTTTGTAACTTTCTGCTTTCATCCACACAAATTATTGTGCCTCTTAACTTAGTGTCTCTTGCAAACGTGGCATATGGAACTCTCGGTTCTTTCATCCAAGTCATTCATATGTACGATGAAAAGCTGAGAACAAACCCCTTATCCTTACTCTCTATCTCCTACCTCCCAATCAATAATAGATTCAAGTTATCATTCTGTTTGCTCTCTAATATTCTTTTGTGAGGAACCTTATCAATACTTCACATTCCCTTCAAAGTTCAACAGGGAACAAAGGAAATCAGTCTTTCCCTAATTGCATACAGCTATCAAACATCAACCAGATGTTAAACACCAGATACTTGCTGGCTTACCTCTTCTTCCCTTTGAGATTCAAAGCTGGAATATAGAAAAGCTAAAATTGCCTTCCACCTCAAAGTCACTGCTGTCTCCTGGTTCTGCTCTTACCTGACTCAACACAGGCAGTACATTACTGCAATAGCTTTTGTCACTCTGCCTGCATAACCACCTCAGCATCTCGGCATTCTGCTCAAGCCCAAGTTCAGCTTCCCATATTCATTCCATTACCAAAAGCCCTTTCTTCCACCTCCAATACGTCTGCCTTCGCCTTGATCAACTCCAGCCTTGACCTGGCCAGTGCCCATCTGGACCTTCCTTCCCCTCAACAACCTTACAAATTTCAACATATCCAGCATGCCTTAGCCTAAGTCCATGCTGCACTAAGCCCCACTTTCCTATAGCACCCTGTTCCCTCAAGATACACTAGCACTTTAGATCCAGTATCAATTTTTCAAAATTCCTGTCTCTGCCTTTAGATCTCCATGGTCTTACCCTCCCTGCCTCACTGTTGTTGGGACAAGGATTCCGGAAAATAACGTAGAAGCAAAGAGCTTGCCTTAGTAAGGAAAAACAAATAATTTAACTCTTGTATGGTTGGTTCCAGCTCACACACTACAGTAATACTTACCATCTGGTACCAAGACACCCACGGTCATGGTGCAGTACACTATCAACACTGTTGCTGTTACATGCTGATGAAGGGGCATATCTCCACTTACTGAGAAGGTGCCATCTTCTTTCTGTAAAATATGTAAAGAATATATCAGTGCTTACTGAACAGCTTTTTACTTTTGTTGCCAAAGTGTTTACAATTTTTCAAACACATTCAGAAAATGAAGAAAACACAATACGTACAACCTGAGACATGGAATAATTTTTCCTCAGCATACACAATAGGAAATTCTTCCCATTTTATATGTTAGATGCAATCTGAAGGTAAGCAGATTTTACCATAACAATTTAACAGCTTAAACTCGAGGGTTACTCTAATCAGTCATCTCTTCCCAACAGGACAATATGGTACCTTTTTAAATACATGGTTTTATTTAACAGAGACCTTATATGTTCCAATGATGTCAACCATTTTATATTTTCAGTATTTATTTGGTCTACTCAGTTGCCATTTCAACTGGATATTTCTCATTAATTCCAATCCATCAATCTAAATTTGATTCTCTGTATCTATGACCTTGCTCATGACTGTTTCTACTGTTTATCCTTTCATTGTTGATCATGCATCAAATATTTCACTTCATTTTTGAGCTCCAATATATATTGGGTAGAAGTTGTGTATTGAGTTCATGCACCTGACGTTCTCAATTGTCATCTTCACTACCTGGAGTACTTTGCTTTAAGTAAAGGTTGAAATCCACATTCCTATATTTTCATCCCTGGCTCGATCCATCTCACGCCAAAGTTGATTTGGAGTCAGCCCACATCGGCTAATCCTCATAGTTCAGACAAATAACACAGGCCGTGAAGCACCAATCAATAAAATGTCAGTTGGCCTAGCTGGAAGTGAGACATTTAAGTCAGTACTCATTCTCATTCAAGTCAGGTTTACCACACATGTTAGCCTAGGTTTAACAGAAAGAGAAAGCAGGTAATGCTGGAAATATGTAACAAACCACACCTATCTGTAATGATAAAAGCATGTAACTTTTTAGGTATAACCCTTTATCAGAATTCTTGAGCCGAATTTGGTTCTCTTGTTGGAGGCGGAATCATTGGCGTGAGAATCTCGCGGAGCTATCCGCCATGAAACGCGGCGCTGTATCACTATTTGCTGATTTTGTCAGAGGTGGGGAAGTATCATAGCTGCACTGATGCCCCGAAACGACGGCATCCTCATTTAAATGTTTTAAATACTGCTTTAAATAAATTTGAATCTCATTCACAGCAATACAACAAAGGATTCTCATTTTTGTGGTTGACATGCAGCACTCACGTGCCTTCAGTTTCTCGCCTTTCAAAAGCTGGCACTAACGAGGTGAGGGTCCTCGGTGCTGCCAAAGGGAAGGTAACCTCACCGGGGTTTTATTAGGGGAAGTGGGGTTTACAGTGGCCATTGCTGCTATGTTGAGTCTGCAAGAGGCTTGTGTGTGAATGGGGGGAACTCTGCAAGGGGCTTGTGTGTGAATGGGGGTAACTCTGCAAGGGACTTGTGTGTGAATGGGGGTAACTCTGCAAGGGGAGTGTGTGTGAATGGGGGGAACTCTGCAAGGGGCCTGTGTGTGAATGGGGGTAACTCTGCAAGGGGAGTGTGTGTGAATGGGGGGAACTCTGCAAGGGGCCTGTGTGTGAATGGGGGTAACTCTGCAAGGGGAGTGTGTGTGAATGGGGGGAACTCTGCAAGGGGAGTGTGTGTGAATGGGGGTAACTCTGCAAGGGGCGTGTGTGTGAATGGGGGGAACTCTGCAAGGGGAGTGTGTGTGAATGGGGGGAACTCTGCAAGGGGAGTGTGTGTGAATGGGGGGAACTCTGCAAGGGGCCTGTGTGTGAATGGGGGTAACTCTGCAAGGGGAGTGTGTGTGAATGGGGGTAACTCTGCAAGGGGCGTGTGTGTGAATGGGGGGAACTCTTCAAGGGGCTTGTGTTTGAACAGGGGTAACTCTGCAAGGGGCGTGTGTGTGAATGGGGGGAACTCTGCAAGGGGCCTGTGTGTGAATGGGGGTAACTCTGCAAGGGGCTTGTGTGTGAATGGGGGGAACTCTGCAAGGGGCTTGTGTGTGAATGGGGGTAATTCCGCAAGGGGCTTGTGTGTTTGAACAGGGGTAACTCTGCAAGGGCTTGTGTGTAAATAAGGGGGCAACTCTGCAAGGGGCCTGTGTGTGAACGGGGGTAACTCTGCAAGGGGCCTGTGTGTGAACGGGGGGAGCTCTGCAAGGGGCTTGTGTGTGAATGGGGGGAACTCTGCAAGGGGCTTGTGTGTGAACGGGGGTAACTCTGCAAGGGGCTTGTGTGTGAATGGGGATAACTCTGCAAGGGGCTTGTGTGTGAATGGGGGTAACTCTGCAAGGGGCCTGTGTGTGAACAGGGGTAACTCTGCAAGGGGCGTGTGTGTGAATGGGGGGAGCTCTGCAAGGGGCTTGTGTGTGAATGGGGGTAATTCTGCAAGGGGCCTGTGTGTGAACGGGGGTAACTCTGCAAGGGGCTTGTGTGTGAATGGGGGGAACTCTGCAAGGGGCTTGTGTGTGAACGGGGGTAACTCTGCAAGGGGCTTGTGTGTGAATGGGAATAACTCTGCAAGGGGCGTGTGTGTGAACGGGGGTAACTCTGCAAGGGGCGTGTGTGTGAATGGGGGTAACTCTGCAAGGGGCGTGTGTGTGAATGGGGGTAACTCTGCAAGGGGCCTGTGTGTGAATGGGGGGAACTCTGCAAGGGGCCTGTGTGTGAATGGGGGGAACTCTGCAAGGGGCTTGTGTGTGAACGGGGGTAACTCTGCAAGGGGCCTAAATGTGAATGGGGGGAGCTCTGCAAGGGGCTTGTGTGTGAATGGGGGGAACTCTGCAAGGGGCCTGTGTGTGAATAGGAGGAACTCTGCAAGTGTATAGGTTGTGTGTTTCGGGGGGGGCCATTAGAGGGTACCCTAAATGATGTTGTTATGGATGTGAAAGCTCACATTTTTTGAAAAGATATTAGACCAACAGTAATTGTAGCTCTGGAGACACATCAAGCATCTGGAGGAGAAAAAATTGAAAAACATTTTTGGCCAGACAGGTTCATTTTTGCTTTGGAAGGAAGCCAAAGGTCACAGGGGAATAAGCATGGGTCTGATTTACCCTGTTTTACTGGATCCCCTTGGTGTGTAGAAGTGCCTCCACCAGAGGCCGGCACAAGAGGCAGTTGCGGTTCAAGCAGAAGCACCAGCTGGCAAGGCCAAGAAGAGACCAAGTACGCCAGCGAGTCTAGAGGACTTGGATAACCTACCTGCAGATGTCAGAACGACACTGTCAGTGAAGGCTACAGCTGTCCAGAGAGGCCGTCACAGACCTATGTAGCCTTCTGAACGATGAATTGTGACCAATGGAATTTGGTGGTCACACTATGCCTGTGGCCCTCAAGATTATCGTGTCCCTAAACATTTATGCATCAGGATCATTCCAGGGATCCACCATGTGTGGGGTTTCTCAAGCCACAGCACACCATTGCATCAAGGAGGTGACCAATGCCCTGTTCAAGAGGGCCAGCGACTATGTACGCTACCAGACCGACCCTGAGAGGCAAGCTGAGAGGTCCATCAGATTTGAGGCCATAGCGGGATTTCCATAGGTGCAAGGTGTAGTAGATTGTATGCATGTGGCCATCAAGGCTTCCACAGACCAACCAGCCGCCTATCAACAGGAAGGGGTTCCATTCAATTAATGTGCAACTGTTTGTGACTGTCGAAAGCATTTTCTACAACTATGTGTCCGCACATAGTTACAAACAATGAAGGCTGATGACTGGCACTAAGGAACATTTAATTAAAGTAAACATGACATAGTTGTGTCACCCGTGAATACTCGTGTGTGTAGGTGTTTTTTGTTAATATGTTTGCAGGTGCTCCTGTGCAATGTAACCCTTGCCCTAGCAGCTGGACTAGAGGCAGGATGCTGATCAGGCTGCCCCTTGGCCTGCGGACTTTGCCAGTCAGCCTCTGGGTGCCTGAGGCCTGGAGGGCCCCAGCTGCCCGAAGGTTCCTGCAGTGGTGCAGGACTGTCCTCAGGCACCACAGCTGCTGGAGCTGGACTCACTGGCAGAGGGGCTGAGGAGCCAGTGTCCACACTTGAATCACCCTGAGGGGAGACCCCAGATGTGGAGTGCATCGTCTCCTCCCACTCAAGGCTCATTGGAATTTCCCTGCTCACCAGAGAAGGACTGGGAGCGGAAAAACTCTCCAGGCTCCTACTCCTTCTCTTGCCCTGCCACTGTTGATCTGAACTGATGGCCAAGGCGAGGGTTTGCAGGTCTGTGCGTATCTATGGAATGTAGCTCTCCAAAAGGGTCATCAACCTTGACATGGTAGCAATCATGGCATGGATGGACTCCCCCACCATGCGTTCAAGGCTAGGCATGGCCGCTGGCATCTCTGCTAGATGTTGCCCCACATCTCTTCTGCAACTCCAGCATGCCCTGTGCTGTTAACACCAGAGGATTGTCATCAGCCAGGGGCTCAGCATGGGCCTGGCCACCCACAGTCCTCCGACAGTCAGTGGCCTCGGCTGTCACAGCCTCAGCCAGCTGCTCGGGTGGGTGTGTGGTGCTCTCACCAAGGTGACCCTGATTCTAAAGCCAAGCAGATTCCCACTGAGGTGAATGTATCTGCGCTGGTGGAACGTGCAGGAAAGTTATGGGACAATGCATCCTCTGAGTACTCCTTGTCCTCAGAGGTTTAGTTTAGTTTAGAGATACAGCACTGAAACAGGCCCTTCGGCCCACCCAGTCTGTGCCGACCATCAACCACCCATTTATACTAATCCTACACTAATTCCATATTCCTACCACATCCCCATCTGTCCCTAAATTTTCCCTACCACCTACACATACTAGGGGCAATTGCTAATGGCCAATTTACCTATCAACCTGCAAGTCTTTGGCATGTGGGAGGAAACTGGAGCACCCGGAGGAAACCCACGCAGACACAGGGAGAACTTGCAAACTCCACACAGGCAGTACCCAGAATTGAACCCGGGTTGCTGGAGCTGTGAGGCTGCGGTGCTAACCACTGCGCCACTGTGCCGTCTCTTGGGGTCTGCAGTCACCTGCGAACAGAGAACTGCGAAGCAACATACAAGTGTTGGTTAGGCCACACATTTCCCATTAAGGACAGCATTGCAGAGCTCATTCAACATGATTATTGCATTTTTCTCTGATCGGCTATAATCACTCTCAAGCTGTGACCCTGAGCTCCATGTCTGAGATGGCGCATCCACCTTGGCTACCAGTTAATTCCAACGCCTCCCCTTCGGCCTGACTTAAAGGCTGCGGGTCGGGCACCTCGCCAATGGTCCTGGCTGCCTCCCTCGTGTTATGGGTCCTCTTCTCCTGAAATAGCAAGCATGCAGATATTGAAAATTGCAAATTTCACAACATCATGGAAATACTAACATGGATCCCTCGTCAACATCTGGGGGATGTTTCGTCTCTCACACTGACTCAAACTGTCATGGATTTCACTTGGGCTGCGGTATAAAAGAGGGAGACCTGTTTCACATATGCAGTCAGTCATCTGCCGTCAGTCTGCTATGACCTTCCTGTCTTTGGAATGGCTCTGGCACCCATGTGGCATACCATGTAGTGACAACCAGATCACACCAAGCAATTTTGGAACGTGCCACTTAATGCAGGAGGTCATTGACTCTCTTCCTACACTGGAGCCAGTTTCATCAGGTGACCCCACTGCTACTGACCTCCGTTGCAATCACCGCCCAGACTTGCTTGGTCAGGCGGGAGGACCTCTTGCCATCGCTGGGGAAAAGGGCCTCCCGCCTTTCCTTTGCAGCCTGGAGGAGAATCAGCAGGGGGGCATCACTGAACCATGGGGCCACCCTTGCTTTGACCTCTGTCATGGTCAGAATGATGCCTGGGGGACTGCTTGCTGAGTGACAGATTTATTGCAAACTGCTGAAGTATAGCTTTATTAAGCTGCTGCTCAATGCTCAGAGACTAAATGCAGGGCATTTGGTATCAGCACCTGCTCCAACATCAGGTGACGTTGTGAATGGTGTCTCGATTGCCGTCCCCACCACGTGATAGTGGGGGGAGGGGGGTCAGCTGCCGCCATGATGCAAAATGGCCGCCCGCTGCATAATCGCAGTGGCGCAGCTGCTGACCTCACAGGTGGGACTGCCGCCCATTTCGAACACCCGCCGCCTCATACAATCCAGCCCCTTGTTTTCTTATGTGGTAACAACAACAACTTGAATTTATATAGCGCCTTTTCCATAGTAAAACGTCCCAAGACGCAGGAGCGCTATCAAACAAAATTTGACACGGAGCCACATACAGAGATACGGGGTCAGGTGACCAATAGCTTGATCAAAGGGATATCTTTTAAGGAGTGTCTGAAAGGAGGAGAAAGAGGCAGCAAGGGAAGTAACCAATCATTTCTCTTCTCAGATGTTGATTGGCCTGATGTTTTCTTTATTTCTCTGCCTGGATTTAAAGTTGATTTAGAGTGTAATCCATATCCACAACCTCAGTATAAATGTGGTTAAGAAGCATTAACTAGCTGGTCATTCAACTGAACATTCCTCTTTCTTTCTTTTTACCCTCCTCTCTTGAAGATTGCTTTAGCGAGGGTACAGTTCCACAGATACAGATGCCCGGCAGCACCTTGCTGAAATGGCCATTCTTGCTATATAAGCCTGGGCTAGAGTACTTCCAGGTTATTTGGCTTTGGCTGGGGGCAGGGGTGTGGGGGGGTGGCATCAGAGCAAGTCTTATCTCTCCTCATCCAACATCTACGCACACACACCAGGAGCAAGAACCATTGCTTCCCTCGCCTTCTCTTGGCCAGGGACACTGAGGCCAATTGCATCATTTCCACTGCTGTCCAGAAACTGGGGTGCATCCTAATCTGTCTGGCTCAGATCCAGATTTAAAAAGTGCTTTTACTCACTGAGCAATCAGGCAAGTTTAGATAAAAACTTTGGATAAGTTGGTCTACTACAGGATGGCTTGAACAGTCTTATTGCAGGAAATTATCCTGGTGGATTGCTTTTCAGAGTGGTGTGATTGAAATTCTGACACACAGTTCTGATTTGGGGAGCCTTAGGGTTAAAATCAGGTCTCTAATTTTTTTCTGCATAAAGGCCATAGCCATTCACCTTTCGTTCAGTTCTCAATATCTTTAGTTCAGTTTCAATCAGGTCTAAAGGGAGACGTGGGCTTTGTGCAGCAGATAGGAATTTTCAGCTTGCACACATAAAAAGTCATAGAATTAGAGTTTGCAGCACAGAAGCAGACCCTTTGGCCCCATTCTGCATGAACCTCTTCCCACCCCACTTCATCTCACTCTATCAACATATTCTTTTCCTTTCACCCTCATGTACTTGGCTGACAAGTGGCAAGTGACATTCGCGCCACACAAGTGCCAGGCAATGACCATTCCAACAAGAGAGACTCTAACCATCTCCCCTTGATGTTCAATGGCATTACCATCGCTGAATCCCTCAAAATCAACATCATCACTGACCAGAAACTTAACTGGACCAGCCATGTAAATACTATGGCTACAAGAGCAGGTCAGAGGCTAGGAATCCTGCAGCAAGTAACTCACCTCCTGACTCCCCAGTACCTGTCCACCATCTACAAAGCACATGTCAGCACTTGCCTGGATGGGTGCAGCTCCAACAACACTCAAGAAGCTCGACACCATCCAGGAAAAGCAGTCCGCTTGACTGGCACCCCATCCACAACCTTAAACATTCACTCCCTCCACGACCGGTGCACAGTGTGTACCATCTACAAAATGCAGTACAGCAACTCACCAAGCCTCCTTCCACAGCACCTTCCAAATCCACAACTTCTACCACCTAGAAGAACAAGGGCAGCAGATGCATGGGAACACCTTCACCTGCAAGTTCCGCTCCAAGTCACACACCATCCTGACTTGGAACTATATCGCCGTTCCTTCACTGTCGCTGGGTCAAAATCCTGGAACTCCCTCCCTAACAGCACTGTGGGTGTACCTACACCAGATGAACTGCAGCGGTTCAAGAAGGCAGCTCACCACCACCTTTTCAGGGCAATTAGGGATGGGCAATAAAATGCTGGCCTAGCCAGCGACGCCCACATCCCATGAATTAATAAAAAATACTTATCTAGTTTCCCCTTAAATAAACCACAAGTCATATTGAAGATTTGACAAGCGACTGTTTCCTCAAAGTCTCGAGTCCTGATAGTAAGCCTAAACAACCTGAGAAGAGCATGTGAGTTTGGCTTGCATGCCCAGTGTGTACCCTGCCCAACTGTACTTCAATGGAGCTGGAAATTGAGCGGGGTTTAAATTGGGCTTTGGCCCTGAACCTGTCCTCTTCTCGCGGGCAGATTAGGTAAAAAATGGAACTTTACTGATTATCTGATTCAGTCAGCAATACATTCAAAAAATATTGTAATTTCTTGTGGGTTGATTTTATCTTGATTGTTTTACTGCTATTGTGTAACAATCATACTTGTAGCCTGAGCACAATGGTCTCACAATATGATATTTGCTGCCTTTTGGAGTTGAGAGGAGATATGTTCGGCATCCCACACGGTTTCCACTGCAATATCCCATAATGCTGCAGTATTGTTCATCAGAGAATCCACTTACAGCTGTAGTAAATGCTACTACTATATGCTAATAACTCAGAGTCGGGTCCTGACTCTGGCTTGAGAATATGGTCTGGAGTTTCCGCTAGGGGTGCAATCAGCAAATTGCAGTAAGAATGCACCCAATATTGTGGTGGTTCTGCCAAAGTGAAGTCACGCCTAAGCAAAATCTCCCATGAATCAGTGCGATTGAGCAACATAATTGAACATAATTGACTTGTTACTAGAACAAGGCCAATGGGCCTCAAGGTGCTAGAATAAAAAGTAATGGAAAGATAATTCCACTTCTGGTTGAGGTTGAAGACCACAAGGTAACGAACACTTTGTTCTCCGTTTAAACAAGTTGATGATTTCTGAAGCAGCAGAGCAGACCTATGGCTTCATTTGACTGCTGGTCACTACAGATCAGGTGATTAATGCTGGATTTGTGTGACCAAGGGTGCCTGTGCACCCGGGATACTGGGCGCAATATGATGAACACTCCCGGACCCGCATAATCAGTGTAAATGTGCCTTTCTGACCTGGTTGGGGGGGCGTGGGGGGGGGGGTGTGGGTAGGTGTGATCAGTTTTGTAATCAGCCAAAAACCCCAGGCCTACAACTTTAGCATTGGTGTAAAGCAGGGTTGTCCAACATATGGCCCATGGACCAGCATCCAGCCCTCCAAAGGTTTCCAACTGGCCCGCGGCTGTTCCTCATCCTCGCCAGGGCTCCGTGAGTGGAGATGGGAAATTTCCCTTTGTCTTCCTGCAGAGCGGCCTTTCTAAAATGATTGCGCTGTCAGTTTCACAGATAACAGCTGCTGAAGCAGGAACACACTTCCCAACATCGGACAGATTCAGGGTTTTCCAACTTTTTTGAAAGCCCACTGGAAACCCCTGAATCCGTCCAATGTTGGGAAGTGTGTTACTGCTTCAGCAGCTGAGCCATGAAACTCAGCACCATGTTTTTAAACAAATTGACCGAGCACAAAGCTGCTACGCTTAGCGCTCCCGCTCAGTACAATTGTCCGGGGGGTGGGGGGAAACAGAGAGAGACAGGGAACAGAGATAAAGGGGAAAACAAAGAGCGGGGGGCAGAGAGAGTGGGGGGGCAGAGAGGGGGGGGGACAGAGAGAGGGGGGACAAAGAGAGAGAGGGGGGAGGATGGACAGAGAGAGGGGGTGAAGGACGGACAGAGAGAGGGTGGAGGACAGAGAGAGAGGTGGAGACTGAGAGAGGGGGGAACAGACAGAGAGGGAGGGGAGGACTGAGAGAGGGGGCAATAAGTGGGGGGAGGACAGAGAGAGAAGGGGGACAGAGAGGGGGGAAGACCGAGAGAGAGGGGGACGGACAGAGAGAGAAGGGCAGACAGAGAGAGAGGGGGAGACCAAGAGGGGGGACAGACGGAGAGAGAGGGGCGGACAGACGGCGAGAGAGGGGCGGACAGACGGAGAGGGTGGGGCGGACAGACAGAGAGAGAGAGGCGGACAGAGGGAGAGGGGGAGACCGAGAGGGAAGGGGGACAGAGAGGGGGGGACAGAGAGAGTGGGGGGGGACAGAAGGAGTGGGGGGGACAGAGAGAGAGAGGGGGGAAAGAGAGAGAGAGGCGGGAAACACAGAGCGAGGATGACACAGAGAGGGGGGAACCAACACAGAAATGGAGGAACACAGGGAGAGAGAGAGAGACAGAGACTGAATTTGATCAGTGCGCCACAAACCGCGGTGGCACGCTTTGAAGTCGGCAGCCTCCAGGCGTAGATGTGACGCTGCTGCGCACCGCCCCCCCACCCCCCAATATTTTGCGCAGGGGCTCATTTAAATGGAGGTGGCTGAACAGCCACCCCTGGTGACATAGAGGAGGCAGTTGCTCCCTCCCTGGCAGAAGCACCCAGCACGGGTGCAGGTGCCATTTTTAAAGGGCTTCAAGCCCTTAGGAACAAAGTGAATTTTTAAAGGTGAATTTCTGTGAATCATCTTCAAAAAAGTAATTAAAAGCTGGCGGCCCTTTCCCAACTCCCCCCCACCCCCCATGTATTTTTATTGGCCTATATTTGGAAAATTTATTTTATTCCCAGCCCTTACTTTCCCCCCTAATCTCGTCACATTTGCCCTTCAAAGCCTTCCCACCATCCCCACAGCCAATAAAAAGTGTTTTTCCCACTCCCCCACCCCCCCACCACCTTACCGCCCTGCTAATTTCACACCTCCCCCCTCCCCACCAGTGTCTTGCCTTGAATTCCCAAACGGGACTTCTGGCCACTGGCCACAATATCAGCATGGGACGGCCGTCTGGTCCAGGTAAATTAATTAACAATTTTTCGAATAAGTTTGAGTTGGCAAATGAAGGCCCCGCTGCTTGGTGGCAGAGTTGGGGCTGGGGGTTGGGGGGGGGCCACACTGAGGCCTTGCCGCCACCGGTAAAATGCGGCGGGGGTCGTGGCAGGCCTCTTTTGGAAGTATTTTACGGGCCCCCCCACCATGACCCCCGACGTCAGGGGGCTGGTAAAATTCAGCCCAAAGAGTCATAGAGTTATACAGCACAGAAACAGGCCCTTCGGCCCATTGTGTCTGTGCCGGCCATCAAGCACTTAACTATTCTAATCCCATTTTCCAGCCCTTGACCCGTAGCCTTGTATGCTATGGCATTTCAAGTGCCATATTAGCGAGACCAAGGCGGATCTGCGAGGAGACAGGCACCGGCATGCGTGAGTCCCAGCAGCTTAAAAGAGGCTGCAAGAGGTCAGGGAAAGAGCAAGACCAAGGCGGACCTGCGTGGAGACCAATGAATTCTGATAGATGGACGTCTATCCAGAATACTCTGCATTGTTACAACAAGTGTGCGGGCAGAGATTGACTACTTATGCAAGCAAAAACAATGCCCGGTATGTCACTACAACAGTTGTCAATATAGTGACGTGAAAGTAAGTCAAAATGGTCTTCTCATTTAAAGCTTCTTCACAAAAATGCACTTTTTATTAGTAGGATAAATTTTTAATGCATTTATCTTTTGAAATTTGCTCACCGCGCCCCCCACCACCACCCCACCCCCGGGCCGAGCAAAAATTGCAATGCGGCCCTCCACCCGAAAAGATTGGACAACCCTGGTGTAAAGTGAAACCTCTTTGAACCAAACCACTATAGTATAGTTGCAGTGAACTGCTTTGTTGCTGCAAACTGGGGTTGAAAGCATTGGTAGAAAACTGAAGCCAATGGGAGGAATAATTGGCTGTGTTGTATAATGGATATCCAATCCTCTACTTTGTTTGCACACCCCCTCGGAGATGTTGAAAGTTGTGTTCTTATAATCCATCATCAACTTATACAATCCTACACCATATGCAATAAATACACTGAACTTACAGCACATAGACAGGCCATTCAGCCCAACTGTTCTGTGATGGTGCTTATCACAGAATCACAGCCATGCAGGAGGAGGCCATTCAGTCCATTATGTCCACACTGGCTCTCTGAAAGAGCAATTCCCTCTGTTCCATTCCCCTGCCTTCTCCCCATAACCCTGCACATTCTTCCTTTTTTATTTTTTTTTATTTAGAGATACAGCACTGAAACAGGCCCTTCGGCCCACCAAGTCTGTGCCGACCACCCATTTATACTAACCCTACAGGAATCCCATATTCCCTATCACCTACCTACACTAGGGGCAATTTACAATGGCCAATTTACCTATCACCTACAAGTCTTTGGCTGTGGGAGGAAACCGGATCACCCGGCGAAAACCCACGCGGTCACAGGGAGAACTTGCAAACTCCTCACAGGCAGTACCCAGAATCGAACCCGGGTCCCTGGAGCTGTGAGGCTGTGGTGCTAACCACTGTGCCACATCCAACTGTCTAATTCCCTTTTGAATGCTTCAATTGAACCTGCTTCCACCACGTTCTCAAGCAACGCATTCCAGACCTTAACCACTTGCTGCATGAAAAAGTTTTTCCTCATGCCACTTTTGCTTCTCTTACCAAATACTTTAAATTTGTGCCCTGTCATTCTTGATCCTTTCATGAGTGGGAACAGTTTCTCTCTATCTACTCTGTCCAGGCCCCTCATGATTTTGAATACCTCTATCAAATCACCTCTCAGCTTTCTCTTCTCTAAGGAAAACAGTCCTAACTTCTCCAATCTATCTTCATAACTGAAATTCCTCATCCCTGGAACCATTCTCCTGACTCTTTTCTGTACTCCCTCCAATTCCGTCACATCTTTCTTAAAGTGTGGCACTCAGAATTGAATGCAATACTCCAGCTGAGGCTGAACTAGTGTCTGATACAAGTTCAACATAACTCCTTTGCTCTTGTACTCTATGCCCCTATTAATAAAACTCAGGATACTGTTTGCTTTATTAACTGTGCTCTCAACCTGTCCTGCCACCTTCAATGGCGTATACACATATACACCCAGGTCCCTCTGCTCCTGCACTCACTTTAGAATTGTACCCTTTATTCTATATTGTCTCTCCATGTTCTTCCTACCAAAATGAATCACTTCACATTTCTCGGCATTGAACTTCATATGCCACCTGTCTGCCCATTCCACCAACTTGTCTATGTCCTTTTTGAAGTTCTACACTATCCTCCTCACAGTTCACAATGCTTCCAAGTTTCATATCATCTGCAAACTCTGAAATTGTGCCCTGTACAACCAAGGTCTAGGTCATTAATATATATCAGGAAAAGCAAGGGTCCCGACACTTATCCCTGGGGAACTCCACTACAAACCTTCCTTCAGCCCCAAAAATATCCAATAACCACTACTCTTTGTTTCCTGTCACTCAGCCAATTTCGTATCCATGTTGCTACCGTCCCTTTTATTCCATGAGCTACAAGTTGACTCACAAGTCTGTTGTGTGGCATTGTATCAAGTGCCTTTTGAAAGTCCATGTACACCACATTGCCCTCATCAACCCTCTCTGCTTATTGCGAGTTATATCATGTCACCCTATCAGCATAACCTTCTATTATTTTCTCCCTCATGTACTTATCTATCTTCCCTTTAAATGCATCGATGCTAATCGCTTCAACCACTCAATGTGGTAACAAGATCCACATTCTAACCATTCTCTGGATAATGAAATTTCTCCTGAATTCTTCATTGGATTTATTAATGATTATCTTATATTAAGGCCTCCTGGTTTTGGTCTCCCAAGTGGAAACATCTTCTCCCCGTCATAAATTTAAAGATCTCGATTAAAGAACCCTTCAGCCTTCTCCTTTCTTGTAGTTAGATGTTCAGCTGTTAATGGCAATCATTGTTCTTCTGATTGATCAATAAACTAACCTGTTGTTCGAAAAGGAGCGTATTAATGGCTTGTCGACAGGGTAAAATAATCAGCGGGAAGCTCGATGTGAGGGAGATTAAAAATATTGCACGTATACCATGTGTTACAAAACTTGGGGGTAAAGCAGCAAGGATGTCTCCTGGTACAGCTTCAGTAAGAGGCAAGTAGCCGCATAATCCAATCTGAAATGTTTTAAAAAAAGAAAACAACACATTATGAAAAGCTGGTCTCGGTGTGTTTTGTTTTTTGAATGTTTTCTAAAGTGTATACTCTGAGAATAAAGTTTAAGGAATAATTCACGGTATTATAATCTAAACATTTCAAATCCAAATGTATGGAAAATATCAATATTATTGGCTTTGTTGCTAGTTACTATCCCTGTGGCGTTGTGAGACAGCACCTCCCTAACCTGTGACCTCTGCTATCTAAGAAGGGAAAGGGCAGCAGGGAACACCAACACTTCAAGTTCCCCTTCAAATCAAACACCATCCTGACTTGAATACATATCGTCTTCCCTTCATTGTTGCTGACTGAGATGATTTGTTCATCTTCAGTCCCCTTAACTTGTTGAACTTACTATGCCTCTTAGCACCGTGCTAACAGATTGTTCCAGCATCTAAAAAACTTAGAGTAGATTTTTAGCATTGCCTTTAAAAAGTATAAGATGGATGAGGGGGGAGTTTTGACTCTGGGCAAAAGCATAAAACAGCCGATATCCAATCAGCCGATATCCTCAGATACTGAAGCAGTCTGTGCAGAAATGCAGCAAGACCTGGACAATATCCAGGCTTGGGCTGATAAGTGGCAAGTAACATTTGCACCACTCAAGTGCCAGGCAATGACCATCTCCAACAAGAGAGAATCTAACCATCTCCCCTTGACATTCAATGGCATTATCATCGCTGAATCCCCCACTATCGACATCTGAGGGGCTACCATTGACCAGAAACTGAACTGGAGTAGCCATATAAATACCGTGGCTACAAGAGCAGGTCAGAGGCTAGGAATCCTGCGGCGAGTAACTCACCTCCTGACTCCCCAAAGCCTGTCCACCATCTACAAGGCACAAGTCAAGAGTGTGATGGAATACTCTCCACTTGCCTGGATCGGTGCAGCTCCAACAACACTCAAGAAGCTCGACACCATCCAGGACAAAGCAGCCCGCTTGATTGGCACCCCATCCACAACATTCACTCCCTCCACCACCGACACACAGTGGGAGCAGTGTGTACCATCTACAAGATGCACTGCAGCAACGCACCAAGGCTCCTTAGACAGCACCTTCCAAACCTGCGACCTCTACCAACTAGAAGGACAAGGGCAGCAAATGCGTGGGAACACCACAACCTGCAAGTTCCCCTCCAAGTCACACACCATCCTGACTTGGAACTATATCACTGTTCCTTCATTGTCGCTGGGTCAAAATCCTGGAACTCCCTTCCTAACAGCACTGTGGGGGTGTACCTACCCCACACGGATTGCAGCGGTTCAGGAAGGCAGCTCACCACCACCTTCTCAAGGGCAATTAGGGATGGGCAATAAATGCTGGTCTGGCCAGTGACGCCCACATCCCATGAATGAATAAAACAAAAGCTGCCAGTTATACATCTCTGCCCATTGACTTCAATCGAAATGAAAATGAGGAGTGATGTATAACAGACGGCTGATCCGATATCGTCCATTTACATTGCCGCCCGAAGTCAAAATGATGATCCCCATCACCCCACAACCCCAGGGTCATAAACATACAGGAATGAGTTCCAAATTTACCTTTCACTAGCTTGATTCTGAGCCCTTTTGACTTACGCCCACGAGTTAATTTGAAATAATTTTCCTGTTTAGTACTTGCTTTTAACAGTGTAAATGCAATTTAAATTGAGAGTCAGAATCTGACCTAATATCAGCACATAGTGGAGTGGGAGTTCTTGGAGGCGGGGGTTCTGCTCTGCTTCATTCTGTATTCAGGCAGGACATATACTCTGAATTGAGACTCCACAATCACAGTGTCTGACACCTACAGTAAAGCTATAGTATAAATAAAGCCTAAGTAACTTACTAATGTATAAAAGGTGAAGGTGGTGATGGTCGCTTGTTTGCAGGCTATATTCATTCGCTCCACTGATTGCCCTCTGAGGTTGAAGTACATTGGAAGCACTAGTCTTGATACAGAACATTAAAGAGAAACCATAACGCAAATTCAGCTTCGACTTGAAGGTCAGTGACTGCCTCCAACAAGAAATATTTCCCACACATCTAATTCATCCTGTCAGCTGGATAATGAGTGACCCCAGCTGCCCTCATAGATGCCAGGAGCCTTATTAATTCTGGGGCCAGTTGTTTTCCTGCCCCTTCCTTGCCGCACAATTACTGAAAAATAGCATTGGTGAAGGTGGGTGAGGCGGGGGAGGTCAGTGGGAAAAGATGCTGGAATCCAATTGCAACACCGTTTGTACTGCCCCAGCTGAGATCAGGTAACTCAACACTCAGTGGTGAATCAAGCCAGCAGCCATCTTTGTTTCTATGGTTACCTGTGCACAGTTTTAATACGTTGAGTCAGCAGGCCACCTGATATAAGTTTTTACATTGCAAATAGCATTTAATTATAAAGCAGTCCAACTGCATTACATTCAGATGAACAACAATAGCAGCTTGCATTTATTTAGCAATGTAATAAAATATTCCAAGGCACTTCACAGGAGTGCTATTAAACAAAATTTACTGCTAAGCCACATAAGGAGATATTAAGACAGGTGATCAAAAGGTTGACCAAGAAGAGGTTTTAGGGAGCATCTTATAAGGAGGAGAGAGAGGTAGATATGGGTGATGGATTTGGAAGGGAATTCCAAAGCCTAGGGCCTTGACAGCTGAAGGCACGGCTACCAATGGTGGAGTGATTAAAATTAGAGACACTCAAGAGGCCAGAATTGGAGGAACACAGATACGTTGGTGGGGGAGGGGGTGGGTGGTTGTAGGAGATTACAGAGATAGGGAGGGACAAGGCCACAGAGGGATTTGAAAATAAGGGTGAGAATTTTAAAATCAAGTCATTAACAGACAAGAAGCCAATGTGTCAGTGAGCACAGGAGTGAGGATGAACAGGACTTGGCGTGACTCAGGATACAGGCAGCAATGTTCTGGATGAACCTTTTTCTTAAATTTTCCTGAAGCAGGGCTTTGTACACCAGGACGTGCTTTGTGCATGGATGGAATTTGGGCACCCGCCCACTCCACAGGCCCAGGATTTTCCTTCTATTTAAATGAACACTAACATTTCTATTGGAAAATTAACCCTTGCAGTATTATCACAAGGGCGGCACTTTTTTGAGTTTATCCATCTCCTTCATGTATCTGCAATCCCAATGACTAAAGCAATGCAGTTTGTGAGTGCCATATCTTTACATCACTTACGGGTGACAGCAGAATGAGGTGGCAAATATCGGCAGGCATGTAGCAATTCCAGACCACTGCCAGAGGCTGACGTTATCCAGCACCAGCTCACCAGACAGCACTGAGTTCAGGCAGTATACCAGCAGCTGAAGAAGACGAGAAAACCCCTGTGTGAATTCCTCATCTCTACCACACAAACTAAATCAAAGCATGTTAGGTCTGCATAAACACTCGTCTTGGTGTCGTGATAGCGAGCTGCTTCTATTTCCAAACCCTCTAGAACATATTGTCGAAGAAAAACAAAAACAATATAAAAGTTTGACCTTGGAGTGTAATTGCTACTATGTGCTGACTTCCATCAGGCGCCATCTCAAGTTCAGTTAACAATTTTCAGGCATCACACACATCAGAGCATTTATACCATTTATTTCCTCCCCTCTCCAATGTCTCCTTTTGTCATCTAAAGAACAGACTCTCACTGGAGTATGATGCATGGCGGGGAGACCAAAGACAAGAAATAACAAGTGCAGAACTGGAGGAAGAATATCCTTTTTATTAAAAGAGGGATCCTGACATTTACAGAGGTTCTGACATTAAGCTCAAGACGGACATTGAATTTGATTCCATTTAATTGAGAAAAGTTCTGTGACTCAGATCAAACCAATGTGTTAATATTTAATATTAAAGATAAAGTAAAAAGAGAAAATGGAAAATTTTAATCTCTTTAGATTTCAAAATTAATCATCTTTTTGATTTTTTAAAATTATGATTCAGCAAAATAGTATACGTTAATAGGTGATAACATGTTTTGTTTATTCACAAAATTACTTCACAGAAATGGCTGACAGATTTAATCTTTTTCCCTACTTCTTCTTTCATGCTGGATGTGTCTGGCTGGGTTCATTAAGGACCTGGAAATTGCCTGTGTTTTTTCAGCTTTGACCAGTGAGTACAACATGGGTCAATGCAATGAAGACTCTTCCTATAAACTCCAAAATCTAGCTGGAGAACTTTACTTTGTCCCTTCTGCACTGAGGTGGCAACTTAATTTCTGACATTGGATAGGATTGTTACATTTAACTACATGCTCCAAACTCCTCCCTACTGAAAATCTGATTGAAGTTGCCTAATTGATATTGACTGCCTCTCCCTCTGTCTGTTCTAATATGTGTCATGCTCTAAGATGGAAGAAACACAGTTCCCTGTTAGCTAAGTTACCGAATGTGAAACTGATCCACACCAGCTTCTATCCTTGATTTGATTTCAGTTGGACTGGTGGTAAGACACCTGGGAGTTGGAGAAGGGAAATAAAGTCCATGGTCCCAGCTTCAGATTATTGCCCAATGACCCCTGCTGGAAAGTGCATTTGTATGTGAACATCAAGTGAAGACAGAAGGTTTGATGTTCTACAAACAAGAGCATACTGCCAACATTAACCATGTAGGCACCTCACGGTGGAGCCTCCCCACTGTGGATTCTCCTTAGCAGATAAACTTACACATAAATGAATGGGTACCTGGACAAGATAGTGCAGGGTGGCCAGATGCTGTGGAACTGTACCCCAGCTAAGTCTTCAAGTGAGAACAAAGAATAAGTCTCTTTACCCATTCACCTGGATACAATGAAGTCCAGTAGAAACATTGTATTTTTTATCACATAACCTCTAAATAATGGTCAATGATATGTACACTGAGGTGATCCATTCACCCCTCTGATTAATAATCCCAGTATTCCAGTCTGTTTCACATTGTGCTCCTAGTACTCACCACAATCATTAACAACATGTAGAAGATGACAGAGATCAACGACTGCCAGGCTGAATCCGACACCTCTTTCTCCAGGCAAAGGGGAAGAACCACTACAGAGGTGATAGTAAGCAGCAATAGAGCACGTTGCCCGAGAGTACTCTGCCAGGAAAATACACAAGGACTTGTGAAAAAACACAAATGACTACAGGATGTCACTTTTCTATTTAATTCCTTGGCTAGTTTTAATTCATCCTGGGGGTCACCATTGACCAGAAACTGAACTGGACCAGCTACAAGAGCAGGTCAGAGGTTAGCAATTCTGGAGCGAGTAGCTCACCTCCTGACTCCTTAAAGCCTGTCCACCATCTTCAAGACACAAGTCAGAAATGTGATGGACTACTCTTCACTTGCCCAGATGGTGCAGCTCCAACAACACTCAAGACGCTCGACACCATCCAGGACAAACCAGCCCACTTGATTGGCACCCCATCCATCACTTATGAGTCTTCACTCCCTCCACCACTGGTGCACAGTGGCAGCAGTGTGTACCATCTACAAGATGCACTGCAACAACTTGCCAAGGCTCCTTCGACAGCACCTTCTAAATCTGTGGCCTCTACCACCTAGAAGGAAAAGGGCAACAGATGCATGGGAACACCACCACCTGCAAGTTCCCCTCCAAGCCACACACCATCCTGACTTGGAACTATATCACCATTCCTTCACTGTCACTGGGTCAAAATCCTGGAGCTCCCTTCTTAACAGCACAGTGGGTGCACCAACCCCAAATGGACTGCAGCAGTTCAAGAAGGCAGCTCACCACCACCTTCTCAAGGGCAATTAGGGATGGGCAATAAACGCTGGCCGAGCCAGCGATGCCCACATCCGAAGAAATTAATTTTTAAAAACTGTTCCTTCTCCTCCGACATTGCTCTCCAAGTTCAGAGTTTGGGCAGCTGATTTGCTACCTGTCCTTCACCAATCTTACATTGAACTGGCAACGTGAGCCAAAGTGGCCTGAGGTGCCTCAAGAGGCACACTTACCCTAGCTTTCTGCACAGCAGCACCTACTGCCCCTTTCTTTCTGTCCTTAGATTTCCTCCTCTCGTTTCCTCTGCTGAAAAATGGTTCACTCTGTGGATGCCATTTGGCCACCAATATCGCAGCTAAGAGGCCATTGCGAGCAGGTACTGCAGGCTGCTTAACCATGGGAGGCATCACAGTCAAGCCCAATCCTAACTTCCCCGAGTGTCCACACATATACACTTCTAACAGCTGTCGCTGGCTAGTGAATACAAGTGAGACATTACAGACATAATTTGATCATATCCTTGCCCAGGCTCCATATACTTGCAAAATAAAAAAAAGCAGAATATTGCAGATGCTGGAAATCGGAAATAAAAAACAGAAAGTTGCTGGAAAACATTCAGTAGGTCAGGCAGCCTCTGTGGTGAGAGAAATGGAGCTCACGTTTCAGGTCAATGTTTCAGTTCTGACGAAAGGCCTGAAACATTAACGTTCAGAAAGGATCAGAAGAATGTGCTGACAGGTTGCGGTGTAGTAACTAGAATGGGAGGAGACTCGTGTGGCAAAGATCAGTTGAGCTGAATGGCCTGTTTCTATCCTTTCCATGTAGTTCTATGTCTTTGTATGTAAAACCACACAGAATTAATATGAGATTCTGGGTCCTGCCATCCCTCCTACTATAACTGGCGGGATTAGGCCAAGTAAACACTGAGCTCAGTTTTTTGTTTGTTTATTTTCCAGACACTGTGGTGGAGATTTACTATGACTGAGGCAGGCTCCAGATTGCTGTCAAACTGTAGGAGGGATTAGTACTTTTATGGAGTTGACTACTGCTCGGGTTCATTGAGCTCGGCAGTTTCGATGAGACAAGTGCTCCTGCTGCTGTTCACTCATCCTTGCTAATATATGCTGCTGCAATTACAGACTACAGGCTGGTAGCACCAGTGTGCGCAGGGTCTGAATCAGCATCATACAATAAAAGGCTGTAACTAAATCGTGAAATGGGAATGAGTAGGAAGGGTTTTAAACATTAAAGGACCAAAAAGGGTGGAGGAGCACAACGTGGGTCTGTTGCTTATGAAGGAGAGGGAATTTGTGGCAGATTGCTGATTCCCGAGTAAACTGCATTCCAAATTCAACTTCACTGCCCGCCTTGCATCCCCAGCAGCTTCGGGCGTGTTTCCAAGCGATCCCAGAAATCATGGCTAATTTGACCTCATTAGGCCCAATGGAAGCCACACCTGCCAACTGCAGGCATGAGGTTCTGTGCCGGGCCTTCGGAAGACCCCAAGAGCCAAGACAGGAAAGGTTATTCTCAGAGTAGCTCGATTATCTCCTGGGAGGAAGAGTTTTTAAAATTTCAATTTTTGGCTCCCCCCATCAGAGAGCGCATTCCTCCATCTTACACCAAGTCCTTGGGGCAGGTGCATCTGCACTGCCTCTACAGATATTGGCTGCCTGCTTCAATTATTAGATCGATTATTGATCACAAAAACCTAAGCTGGCACTCCAGTGCAGTACTGAGGGAATGCTGCACTGTCAGAGGTGCTGTCTTTCCAGCGAGACATTAAACTGAGGCCCTGTCTTCCCACTCAGGTGGACATGACAGATCCCCTGGCACTGTTTGAAGAGCAGGGGAATCCTGTCCCATATTTATTGCTCAACTAACACCAGTAAAACAGTTTATCTGGTCATTTAACTCATTACTGATTGTGGGAGCTTGCTGTGTGCAAATTGGCTGCCGTGTTTTCTATATTACAACAGTGACTGCACTTCAAAAGTACTTCACTGGCTGTAAAGCACTTTGGGATATCATGAGGTTATGAAAGTTTCTATATAAATACAATTCTTTCTCTTCTAATTAGAAAGTACAAGAGAATGTAATAACTGTACGACAGATGTGGGGTGGATCCTGGCAAAAAGAATCAGCCAGATTTCCTAATACTGTCGTGTGTGTGTGTGTGTGTGTTTGTGTGTGTGAGATGTATGTGTGTTTTGTGTGTATGTGTGAGGTGTGTGTGTGCGCGTGTGTAGGTGTGTTTTGTGTGTGTGAATGTGTGTGTGTGTTTTGTGTGTGTATGTGTGTGTGTGTGTGAGGTGTGTGTGTGTGTATGTATGTGTGTTTTGTGCGTATGTGTGTTTTGTGTGTGTGTGAGGTGTGTGTGTGAGGTGTGTGTATGTGTGAGTGTGTGTGTGTGTTTGTGTGTGTTTGTATGTGTGTATGTGTGTGTGGTGTGTGTGTGTTTGTGTGTATGTGTGTGTATGTGTGTTTTTGTGTGTGTATGTGTGGTGTGTGTATGTGTGGTGTGTGTGTATGTGTGTTTTGTGTGTGTGTATGTGTGTTTTGTGTTGTGTGCGTGTGTATGTGTGTTGTGTGAGTGTGTGTGTGTGTTTTGTGTGTGTGTATGTGTGTTTTGTGTGTGTGTATGTGATGTGTGTGTGAGTGTGTGTGTATGTGTGTTGTGTATGTGTGTTTTGTGTGTGTGTGTGGTGTGTTGTGTGTATGTGTGTTGTGTGTATGTGTGTTGTGTGTGTGAGTGTGTGTGTGTGTGTGTATGTGTGTTTTGTGTGTGTGTATGTGTGTTTTGTGTTGTGTGTGTATGTGTGGTGTATGCGTGTGTGTGTGTGTGTGTGTGTGTGTGTGTGTGTGTGTGTGTGTGTGAGAGAGAGAGAGAGAGAGAGAGAGAGAGAGAGACAGCCTGCCAGCATTTCCTTTCAAGAATCACACATGAATAATTGACAGGGTACCAGAGGAGTCACTGGTGCCTGAACAGTCATACTGTGCTGAAGGTAGCAATTTGTTCAAGAGGGAGGGGCGGGGAGAGAATTGCAGGGAAACAAAACAGGGAAAAGAGAAAATCAAACTTTAAGCCAAGTGCATACTTTGCCTGTTTTATGAATCGTGTAATGAACTTACCGGGTATCCAGTTAACACCAGAAAAAGGTTGGCTCCCAGGTCTTCAAGTACAACAAAGAAAGCAATGCAGGTTCCCATCAATAACCCAATCATACTGTAAGCAGAAAAGGAGCACGCACTGTTTTTAAAATTCAATTGCAACTGAAGCAAATTTCTCATTCTGTGCCGATGATCAAGTAAAAAATATTTAATGACGATGTGAAAACTCTTCTCAATCTCTTACTTTATAGAATATCAATGTGCCAATGACTGATTAATGTCTGTGATCTTTTATTTGTGGTGGTGCTTCTTCCTCAGCCGTGGTTCAGTGGTAGTTCTCTTGTATCTGAGTCAGAAGGTTGTGGCTTCAAGTCACATAATCTAGGCTGACAGTCCAATGCAGTACTAAGGGAGTGCTGCACTGTCAAAGGTGCCATCTTTCAGATGAAACGTGAACCAGAGACCCTTTCTGACCTCTCAGGTGTACATAAAATATCCAATGGAACTATTTTGAAGAAGAGTAGGGGAGTTCTCCCATTGTCCTAGATAATATTTATCCCTAAACCAACATCAGTAAACTAGAAAATCTGGTCACATATCATATTGTTGTATTTGACATCTTGATGTGTACAAATTGGTTGCCTACATTTTATGAATGATTACACTTCAAAAGTACTTCATTGGGTGTGGGACACTGTGGAATGTCCAATGCAAGTTTTTCATCGTCTTCTTCCTCCTCCTCTCCATTTACCTGAACACTTTGACAACATGGTCTTACTTCTATTAAAACACCAGAGCATTTTGACATAATGGAAATGCTTCCATGTTAGACAAACTATGAACCTTTCACAGATAGTTGGGAATGAAACTGTTCGCAGTCCCAAAGCCAGTTTCCCAATAGAAATTGAAGTGAACATTATCAATTTAGTTGGGGATTAACAGATGATCTTTAAGACAAGTATGGGGGACAGGGGTTAGATCTTGACTTTGTGCAACAGTATTAAGCAGGTGATAGTGAGTTCGCAGCCCCCTGCACATCTCTCCGGACTTTGATTTCCATTGGCTTCAATGGGCAGCCGACTTACTATCAACTTCAGTGCTCTCCAAAAGGTAATGAGCAGAGGACACCTGTGAATAACTGAGGGAGAGAAAGTGCGGGCTAAAGGAAAAGTCATCTTGGCCAATCTGTGTGCATCGCTTAGCAGTTGCTTTCAACGTACTGGGACAGCCTGACAGCAACTTAGTCACCTTACCTCCCAATTATAAATAACGCAGGGAGACTAAGATAGGAAACAAAATGGGAACTCTCACCTTTAGAACAAGAAAGCTTCCGGCGTCAAGTTTACTGATGGCCACTTACCATATTTCAACCACTAATTTTCCAGGTATTCCATACGATATTTGAGCTAAAATAGAAATTTTAAATTTGGTCAATGATAATCCAAAATACCCAGATCTGGCATGTCTTCAAGAGAAGAGAGTTAAAGGAGTGAAAAGAGATGAAGTCCAGCAGATTTCTAAGTGTGTGCGACATTTTGAAAATCAAAGAGGCAAATGGTTTAAATAATGAACAAATTCCAAATAGTTCAAGTAATAGGACAAAGCTAATACTTGTTGTGTACATAACACCCACTAACATTAAAACACAGCAGCACTTTCACCATCCTTTATAGGGAGTGACCTTTCCAGCTTTGGTTTACGAGGTCCTGAAAAAGCTTGGATTGTTCTCCCTTACTGCAGAGAAGGAACACAGGAACAAGAGTTGGCCATTTAGCCCTTCAAGTCTATCCATCATTCGATAAGATCATGGCTAATCTGTGACCCTACTCCATATAGCCACCTTTGCCCCATATCTCTTAATACCTATGGTTAACAAAAATCTATCAATCTCAGATTTGAAATGAACAATTGACCTGGCACCAACTGCCATTTGCAGAAGCGAGTTCCAAAATTCTACCAACCTTTGTCTGTTGATGTGTTTCCTGATTTCAATCCTGAAAGATCTGGCTCTAATTTTTAGGCTATATCCTAGGGAGTCCTAGACTCCCCAACCAACAGAACTAGTTTCTCTCTATTCTTAGAAAGGGAGATCTGGTAAAGATATTCAAAATTATGAAAGGTTTTGATAGAATAAATAAGGAGAAACTGGCAAAAGAACCAAGGGGTGAAGAGGATAAATTTGTTAACACTGCAACTTGTTATGATCTGAACTGTGCTGTCTGAAAGGATGAGAGAAGCAGATTTAATAGGAAATTGGCTAAATACTTGAAAAGGAGAAATTTACATGGCTCTGGGGAAAGGGCAGGGCAGTAATACTAACTGGATAGTTATTTCAAAGATGGGCCAAATGGCCTCCTTCTGTGCTGCCTCATTCTATTGCAATTTTGAAAGAGAGAAGGACAGTACCTGAGGAGAGGAAACCATTTACACTGTTGTGAAAATGGGGGCCAGGAAGGGAAGTTGGTGGATGTTGTCCCAACTAACTGATATTGTGTGTAGTAAATCCTCTAAATTGGAAGCTGGAGCCTCTGTGGCATTAAAGCAACTAATGTTAAACATTCAAATTGTCTTGTCTAAAGTCTATGTTAAATCAATGAAAAATAGTGCCGTTACAGCACAAAATGATGCTTTCAGCAGAAGGTTAGTGCTGATGATGGAGCTCATTTAAAATGGGTGGCTGCACACAAAAGATTCAAACTACATAACTGACATCCTTTGGCTATTTATCATAATCTCTGCACAAGGCAACTTACTTCCTCCAGATTTTATAGCGAGAACTTACCAAGACCAAAGTACGTTTTGCGTTTAGCTACTATCGCTGCTTCAATCAGCATCAGACTGGAGCTGTAAGCCAACCAGGAGCAGCAGATCAGCAGGAGGGAGCCCAAGATAATGCCACACTATAAACAAATAGAAAAAGCATGAGAGCATTAAACATTCATTATAATACACTGTAATATGGAGACCACTCTCTCGCTCATGAGAATTGAAATTAACAATGAATGCTGAAGAAAGAAAGAACTTGCATTTATATAGCACCTTTCACAACCTCAGGATGTGATGCAAAGTGCTCGTTTGCTACACGTGCATAGTGCCTGTGTCGCCATCGCATGTGTCTAGATCGTTGGTTGCTGACTCATGGAATTCTCTGGCTCCTGCAACTCCTGTTGTTTAACTGGTACTGTTAATAAAATGTGGATACTCAACAAATACATGGCCTCACCTACTTTATAAAGAAGTAACTACACACAGGATATTCCCAAAGCACTTTTACAGCCAATTAAGTACTTTTTGAAGTGTAGTCACTGTTGTAATTTAGGAAACGTGGCAGCCAATTCACACATCACAAGATCCCTGAACAGCATTGTGATAATGACCGGATAATCTGTTTCTTTAGTGATGTAGATTGAAGGATAAATATTGGCCAGCTTCCATCCAGCACTTCCAATATGTCTTCCTTTCTTCTCAACCGAGAATTACCCCCACTGTGGTTGACAGGGCCCTTGACAATGTCCATCCCATTTCCCGCACGACTGCTCTCACCCCTTCTCCTCCCTTCCAGAACTGCAATACTGTTCCCCTTATCCTCACCTTCCTCCCCGCCAGCCTCCATATTCAACAGGTCATCCTTCACCATTTCTGTCACCTCCAGCATGATGCCACCACCAAACATATCTTCTCTTCCCCTCCCCTTTCAGCATTCTGAAGGGAGTGTTCCCCCTGATACCTTGGTCCACTCTTCAATCACCCCCAATACCCCCTCTCCTTTCCACGTCTCTTTTCCATGCAAGTGTAGGAGATGCCCTTTTACGTCCTCTCTTCTCACTGTCCAAGGCCCCAAACCCATTCCAGATGAAACAGTGATTTACAAGTACTTCTTTCAATTTAGTATACTGTATTCGATGCTCACAATGTGGTCTACTCTACCTCGGGGAGACCAAATGCAGACTGGGTGACTGCTTTGCAGAACACCTCTGTTTAGACCGCAAGCATGACCCTGAGCTTCCGGTCACCTGTCATGTTAATTCTGCACCCTGCTCGCACGCTCACCTCTCTGTCATCGGCCTAATGCAGTGTTCCAATGAAGCTCAACACAAGCTTGAGGAACAGCACCTCACCTTTCACTTAGGCCCTTTACAGCCTTCCAAACTCAACATTGAGTTCAACAATTTCAGACCATAATCTCTGCCCCCATTTTGCTTCCTTTTTCTTTGCAGGTTTCAGTTTTTCTCTTGTTTTGCTTTCGGGCGTCAGTTATTCATCATTCTGCCACTCACACCTCCTCTAGACACATCTTTTGTTTCTTTACTTGTCTCATTACCACTCCCTTTGGCCCTGCACCACCAACACTTTTGACATTTGATCTCTCCTGTCACTCTATCACTGACCTTCCCTTTTGTTCTTTTTCTGCTGTCCCCTGTTTTCACTTGCTTAAAACCTATTACATTTCTAACTTTTCCCAGTTCTGACGAAAGGTCACCGGCCTGAAACATTAACTCTGTTTCTCTCTCCACAGATGCTGCCAGACCTACTGGGTATTACCAGCATTTTCTGTGTTTATTTCGGATTTCCAGCATTCCACAGTATTTTGCTTTTGTACTGGGGATAATTCCCCTGCTGTTCTTTGAACTGATGCATGGGATCTTTTACATCCACCTGGGAGAGTGGACATTGCCTCGGTTTAACATCTTGTCCGAAAGATGTTAAAACAGAAAAAACAAAATATAACAAATGAATGCATTCCTGTGTATAAACTGCAGCATCTCCATAATCTCCCTTTTATTTCTTTTCCCTCGTCTCAGAGATACTTCACAAAGATACTACAAGAGGCCAGAATCAGAGGAACACAAATTATCAGAGGGTTGAAGATGGAGATGGTTGCAGTGATAGGGAGGGTGAGGCCATGAAGGGATTTGAACATGAAGATGACTATTTTAATTTGGGGGGTTTGGGGGACTGGAAGCCAATATAGGGCAGTGAGCATAGGGGTGATGTGAGTGGAATTTGGGGCAGAATTTTTGGGCTCCGCCGCGGGGTCGGGAACAGAGGTGGACGGTGCCCGGAAATACTGGAACTGGCTGGTGTGTTAGTTTCCTGGCCCCTTCCCGGAATTGACCATTTTGACCGAGGCAGGTTCGGGGCCCAGCAGAGCTGCCTGCTCCGACATGACAGACAGCCAAGGCCCGTTAAGAGCCTGGTTAAGGACTGGTAATGGAGGCCAACTGGGACTTTCCAGTTTCCTGACGTGACAGGGGGCAATTCAACTGCCTGGAGGTAGGCAACAGACAGCAGGCCAGGGTGCCAGGACTGCAGGCAGGTGAACAGGCCCTCCCTGCCTGCTTGGGTGCGGAGGTGGACAAAGGCCATCCTGTAGAGGGAATCCTTTACCCCACGCCCACAGTTTTTTAATTGATTTTCAAAAATGTTGGGAGCAACTCCATGTTGAAGCACCCTCTCAGTTACTTACCATTCATTGCAGCTAGGTGCTCCTGTCAAGCTGGAAGGTGTCCGATTGGCCCTGCAGCTTTGAGAGCCTGCCTGCCGTCTTTAATTGGACAGGGAAGCTATTGCCATGCCAATTAATGGGGCATCCCAGGCAAGATTCCAAAGGGTGACTGTTTTCCCCTCGGGGCGGGTTCGGGACTCTGATGGGCGAATTGAAGTCACAACATTCTAACTCAGAGGCACTGAGCCACAGCTAACAGTACTCTGATGGCACTGAGAGAAGCTTCTGTTTTGACAGACCTTCAGCACTGAGTGAATTGCTTCTTGTGATACGAAGGGCTACCTTTCCATCCCCCATGGTGCCCTCAGTGTGTTGGAGGCTGCAGTCGCTCATCAACTTCACACACAATTGATTTTGGGAAGCCAGTGTTTACCTCAATGTTTGCCTTGCTTCTAATTGCTGTACCAGAGATGTCCTTTCCTAGTTTTTACCTTACTATTTGTATTCATACAGCATTCCTTATTAAGTGTAAAACAAAAGTATAATTCTAATAAAACATAAGTCTAAAAATGTAAATAAAAATACATTTTTCAAACATGACTTCTGCCTTTTTGCCCTATAGCTCCTGCCTTCAATATTTATCGCTTTAATTACCACGATAATTTTTCCTTTAAATTTTCTCCTCTTCCCGCTCCTCCTGAAGCTGAGGCTTTCTTGATGGAACTCTGTAGGTGTTGGACACCCATTGACCTCAGTTTAAATCGAGCCCCACAGGCTGGGAAGTTACAGCTGAGTTAGCTAATATGGTTCCTCATACTTAGTCCTTCTGTGTATGATGGGGAAATCATCGAATGCTTGTACCAAATTAGGAGAGCTGATTATCGGTGATCCAAAGGTCAAGCTTTGCTAGGTTAGGTAATCTCTACAGGAATACCTTTTAATAACACTGCATAAAGAGGGGCTGGTCTGGCGTAAATAGAAAAATGATATATTTGATAATGAGTAGTGCGGAACTCAGATTGCAGTCATCCCATTGTATTTGGTAAGCAAGGCATGTATAAAAATCCTAGCATGATCAGAATTTGTTAGAACAGACCTAGGACCTAGGGCGAAGACCACATGGTTAAACTATTGTGACTCTGTTCTCTAATGCAGTAACTATAAACTATACTCCGTAACTTGCAATGCTGTTAATAAAAAGTCTTGAGGGACAATTTGTTGTGAGCTTGATTATCCAGTGTCTGAAACCATATAACTCCAACCTTTGGAGTTAACGGTCGGGATTTTCTCTGCCGGGGTAGGTCCCAATGTCAGGACTAAATGCAGGTCCCAAGCCCATGTGGGTGGGCTGCTGGACCACTTTGGCAATTTTCCTGGTGGCAGCATCTTAATTGGCTACTGCCGGGCCTGCCATTGAATTAAGCATGGCAGGCTGTTCATGCTGCTAGCCACATCAAAGGGCTGGCAGTGCTGCAGCCTGGGTAGCACCACTGAGAGAGGAAGGTGAGGGTGCCTCCATTTTGAGGTAGGCAGGCAGGCTCCGGCAATCGGAGAGGCAACCCTTCCAGTGTAAGCGCGGGACCGCGGGGACGACCTTTGATGCTGGGGGCCTACTTCCTTGGGCCATGGATGGCACCACGCACCCCTTGGGAAGCCCCTGGGAGGCCACTCACATGCAGCTGGTGGTCTGCCGCCAGCCTGGGAAATTGGCCCTTAATTGGACCTTTAATTTGCTAAATTGGATGCCCTCCTCCGGTCAGCGGGCAGCTGTGCCACTGCTGTTCCTGCTGCTGGAAAAGTGGCTCGGTGCCAGGACTGAGTTGGGCAGCCCTCCTGACGCAGCTCCCTGGCATTTTACCAGCCCTACCCTGCCTTCTAGTCCGTCACCTGGGGGCAGGTAAAATCTCACCCAACAGCTCTTTTGTGCCACACTTGGTGGAATATTCTCTTGGTGTCAAGGGCAGCTTATCCTACCTTGCCTCTACCATTCAGCTTGTGTCCAAGACTAAATCAAAACTGCAATGAGGACTGGAGTCAAATAACTATGGCAAAGCACAAACTAAGCATTGCCGAGAAGGTTATTTTGAGTAGATGTAATTTAATGGCATTATTGATGACTTCTTCCAGCACTAATGATTGGGAGGAGGCTGATACACTCTAAATTGGCCAGGTTACATTTGCCCAGCTTTTTGTGGCTAGGACATACCTGGGCAATTTCCCACATATTCAGGCAGGTGCCATGTCATAATTGCACTGGAACAGTTCGATTAAGGAAGTGGCCAGTTCTGTGTACAGAATGCTACAACCAGAATATAGTCAGGGCCTATCGACTCCTCTTGTGCCCGCTGGACTTAGCAACTTTCCAACGTGAAATGAAACAAAATGGCTGGACATTGGAATCTATGATGTTTACCTGTCCTTGCCTGATGTTCAGCAATGGTTGATGGAGGGTGATTCAGAATGGGAAGCCTAGCTAATTTCTCCCTAACCAAGTCAGGCAAGCTGAGACCATTTACAGTGCCCCTATCACCATCCTGACTGACCAGGAAAGTCAGCACAGACTAGTCATCAAAACTTCAATCGTCCTTTTCTCTATGATCCAGCTACCCACTGGATAGTCAGGGGGAATGGGGGGTCCCTTTATATTATTTCTTACCTAATTAGCTAGTTTGGCTTTTATTCCTTATTATCCCATGGCACTATTCAAAAAAGGGGAGGTTAATATTTCTCCTTCAAACGACACCACAAAAACAGAGTAATTAGTCATTTATGCCAAGGTTTGTGGGACCTTGCAATCTGGCAGCTGCATTCCCTACGTTACTACAGTGGCTACACTTCAAAAGTAATTTATTGGCTAAGAAGCACTTCGTGATGTCCTGAGTTTGTGAAAGGTGCTATATTAATGCAATTTCTTTCTTTAATCATGAATGGAAATCCTAGCAAATTTCTGCCTCTCATAGTAGACTAATCACTACTGCTTGCTTACCTCGCCTTCTATTGATTTCAGCCTCGGTCCCATCTTGCACTATGAACTTTGACCTTTAGGCTTCTCACTTTAAAAGAATCTGCTTGTGTAACAGCACTTGGAGCAGCAGACTCGCCCAAATCCAGATGCTCTGAAGGCAGCCCAGTTAGAGAATTATGGCACATGAGATCAATGTTTCGACATTATCATTATATCACCAGTTGAGTCAATTGTCTCAACTTGTTTGCTAAACCAATAAACTAGCTTTCAAGATAATTTAGTTTAGTTTTCTTTTAGTTTAGAGATACAGCATTGAAACAGGCCCTTCGGCCCACCGAGTCTGTGCCGACCATCAACCACCCATTTATACTAATCCTACACTAATTCCATATTCCTACCACATCCCCACCTGTCCCTATATTTCCCTATCACCTACCTATACTAGGGGCAATTGCTATTGGCCAATTTATCTATCAACCTGCAAGTCTTTGGCATGTGGGAGGAAACCGGAGCACCCGGAGGAAACCCACACAAACACAGGGAGAACTTGCAAACTCCACACAGGCAGTACCCAAAATTGAACCCGGGTCACTGGAGCTGTGAGGCTGCGGTGCTAACCACTGCGCCACTGTGCCACCCATTTACCTAACTATGGGACTCTTTCAGTGTATTCAGCAATAATGAAGAATTTACTCAATATTTTAACAGGTGGAGCAGAAAAATAACTTCAGTATGGTAGGACTGGTTAAACTGGTTGTGAGCTTAACATTTCAGCCTGATTCTTGAAAGTTAAATTCAATAGAAGGGCACTTAAAGCAGCAGTGTTATTTCTGAATGGATCTCTCTTGAGCAAGGTTATACATACACCACAAGCTTGGCTGTCATGCCACTGATTCCTGATCATTCTTAGGCTGAACCACACAGTCTAATCTCAGTTGCCTGATCAATCCTCAGCTAAGATTTAAACCCCACATCCATCACCAACAGCGATTGCCCATCCAACTCTTTGTCCACCTCGGCCCCAGCTTTTCCACCACCTTAGCCATGCTTTTGTCACCTCCAGGCATGCCTACTATAAACATCTCCTTGGTCTTTTCCATCCTGTCATAAACACAAACACATCCAAAACTCTGCTGCATGTATCATGCTGCACTACGTTCGGGTCATCCATGATCCTTGTTCTCATTCCTCAACATATCAAATATAAAATCCTTGCCCTCAATAATAAATCCCTCCATGGACTTCCCACCCCATCTCTCCACTCTCCTCTAATACTGTAACTGCTCCCAAATACTCTGTACTTTCGACACTAGCCTGAGACATTGACAGGGGTGGGGGTTGGAGATATTGGCAAGGGTGCAGAATTTGTGGTGCTCACTGACCCCTTCGACACAGTGAGGTGTAAATGTGACATGTGCAATTATTAATTTTAGAGTATGCTTGTGCCCACAGTGCCTAAAGGGAAAAAAGTGACAATTGTCAATGTGTTACCTTGCCTGCTTTTGTAAGGTCATTGAACTTTTTCTGACACTGGTAGATAGTCCTAGAGGTGGGAGAGATTCCAGACAGTGTCACTGCACCTTTCTCCACATCACATGTGAGAGACACATTTCTGAAGTTTATTCCCATGGGTATCTCTGCTGCATTTCATCCAAGAGTATCTTTAAAATCGTGTACTCTTCCTTTCTGCCTCCTTGAAATTCACTACTCCTTTCTTTGGACACCTCTGTCAGGTCCTTCATTTGAAGACATGATTGAAAAGTGCCACAAGATATGCATAAAACCCTGACCCAGTCCAGCTATCTCGCAAGCCAACTCACTGTTCCAAATACTTTCCTATTTCCCTGTTGCTCACCATTTTCTTCCTGCAATCTTCCACCACTCTTGATTTATTAAAGCTGCACCAATTTCCAGCCCTACAATGGTACCAGAAGGTTGCACTGCTGAAATACCAATGGATATTTTCACTATTCTAAATTACTTTGTGCATCAGATCACTTTTCAGTTCATAGAGAATGTGGAATTGTCCTTCGGAGTGCATGGGAAAATGAACCTGAATCACAATGGGCAGTTTATAAAAACTGAAGTAGAAGCCATTGCATCACAGACTACAGAATATATAGCAGCAATACTCTGTGTACCCCTCCTTATTTTGATCATTCATCTTCCTGCTGGCCCAACATGCACCCTTCGCTCCTTCAACTCTGGATTACTGTCCCTTTCCTGCTCCCTCCACTCCATCACCTAAGGCAGATTTTTCAGCCACAATGCCCTGATTCTTTCAACTTCTCTCTTCCAAAGTCACTCTGCCTCACTGCCTCTCTCCCTCCAACAAACTGCTTAAAACCTCTGTCCTTAGCTGTGCTTTCAATCCCCTCCCTCTAACCATCTTCTGTTCAGTATCCTCCCCTCGCCCCTATTTTTCTATATAAGGGGTGCTGTGGCCTTGTTCACATTATCAGCAAAGGTTCTTTTATCTACGTGCTAAAAGCTCAATCAATCCTAATAATGAATACCAGTTTTTCTAAATTGATGATTCCCCTTAGGGGAAACTCTTCAGTCTAGCTACAAAACCTGTGAATGGAAAGAAGCACTAGACTGATTTTTAAAAAATCATTACTATGGATGAGGTTGTCTGCACTTTACGGTGGTGATGGTCAAAAAGGGCTGTGTTATTTCATTAAGCAAAATTTCTGTTAGTGCCACAACATTGGTGTATTCATTGCTTCACTTGGTTATGTTCCTGACACACTTTCTTTGGAATTAAATCCCATGGAAAATATGAGACAGGAAGGTATGAGACCATTTCCTCCTCCCACTAGGGAGAGACGACCAATTTTAATTCTGTTAAAAATGGCACTTCCCTCATTTAAAATCACAGCCCTCTCTGCCTAACTGTCCAAGGAATGTCCTTTTTTCCGTCTTTAAAACCAATCTTTTAAAATTATGTATAAATTATGGAAGTATGTCATTTGCAGATCCCTTGGAGCTAGTGTCAGATGCCTTGCAGAAGTCAGTATGTCCCTGCTGTGTAGGTGCTGCTTTATTGGGCTGGATCTTGCTGGAGCAGGACTTCTCACAGTTGAGGGGGAGATGCACCTTGTGTGAAGCAGAAGGGGGAGAGGGGGAGAGGGAGAGGGCAGAAATCAGAAATTGGCGGCCCATCTCACTGCTTAATGTTGATTACAAGATTCTGTCCAAAGTCATAGCCAGTCGAGTCAAGTCTGCTCTGGAGTTGGTGATTCACCCCGATCAGACCTGTACTGTACCCGGCAGGAAGATCTCTGATAGTCTCGCGCTACTCAGGGATACGATCGCCTACGTACGGGACAGGAGGGTGGACACCTGCCTCATCAGCCTGGACCAGGAGAAGGCTTTTGACAGGATATCACACACCTACATGATGGACGTGCTTTCCAAAATGGGGTTTGGGGAGGGAATCTGCAATTGGATCCAACTGCTCTACACAAACATCAGTAGCGCAGTCTCAATCAACGGGTGGGAATCTGAAAGTTTCCCGATCAAATCTGGAGTCAGACAGGGCTGTCCTCTGTCCCCAGTCTTGTTTGTTTGCTGTATTGAACCCTTTGCTGAGTCTATTAGGAAGGATGCGAGCATAAGAGGGGACAATCCCAGGCAGCGGAGGTACTCAGGTCAAAACCTCCCTGTACATGGATGACGTCGCCGTCTTCTGCTCGGATCCGCTGTCCGTGCGCAGACTGATGAGCATCTGCGACCAGTTCGAACTGGCCTCGGGAGCCAAAGTTAACCACGGCAACAGCGAGGCCATGTTCTTTGGCAACTGGGCTGACCGATCCTTTGTCCCCTTCACCGTCAGGTCAGATTACCTGAAGGTGCTGGGGATATGGTTCGGAAGGGCTGGGGCGTGCACCAAAACATGGGAGGAGCGAGTAGCCAAGGTACGACAAAAGTTGGGCATGTGGGGGCAGCGATCTCTCTCCATTGTGGGTAAGAACCTGGTCATCAGGTGCGAGGCGCTCACGTTGTTGCTCTACGTGGCGCAGGTCTGGCCCATACCCCACTCCTGCGCCGTGGCAGTCACCCGAGCCATTTTCCGCTTCGTCTGGGGATCTAAAATGGACCGGTCCGGAGGGACACGATGTTCAAATCTCTGGACATGGGCGGGAAAAATGTACCCAACGTGGCCCTCATCCTGATGACCACCTTCGTGTGCGGCTGCATCAAGCTGTGTGTAGATCCCCAGTACGCAAACTCCAAGTGTCACTACATGCTGAGGTTCTATCTGTCCCCGGTGTTGCGAAGGATGGGCCTGGTCACATTGCCGCGGAACGCTCCATGCAGTTGGGCGGTGCCGTACCACCTATCCTTCGTGGAACAGTTTCTGCGGGAAAACACCTTTGACCACCGGTCCATCAGGCAGTGGTCTGCACGGAATGTCCTCAAGGCCCTACGGGAAAAGGAAACGGTGGATCCTGTCGGATGGTTCCCCGAGCAGACCGTCAAAGTCATTTGGCGGAATGCCTCATCACCAGAACTTTCAAACAAGCACCAAGACGTAGCTTGGCTGGTGGTGAGAAGGGCCCTCCCCGTCAGATCCTTCATGCACACCCGAAGTCTCGCCCCCTCCGCACAGTGCCCCCGCGTTGGCTGTGGTGGGGAAGAGACAGTCGCCCACCTCCTCCTGGAATGTGCCTTTGCAAAGCAGGTGTGGAAAGAGATGCAGTGGTTTTTGTCAAGGTTCATCCCAAGCAGCTCTGTAACACAGGAGTCTGTGCTCTACGGGCTGTTCCCAGGGACGCACACCGAGACAAACATCAACTGCTGCTGGAGGACTATCAATTCGGTGAAAGACGCCCTTTGGTCTGCCCGAAACTTGCTGGTCTTCCAGCGCAAAGAGTTGTCCACCACCGAATGTTGCAGACTGGCACATTCCAAGGTCCAGGACTACGTGCTGAGGGACGCACTAAAGCTTGGGGCAGCCGCAGCAAAGGCTCAATGGGGAAAGACCACAGTGTAAGGTTCCCCCACCAAGCTGGACTGAGGGGCTGGATCCATGGGAAACCCCTCGAACTGTATCGTTAATATTCTCAATTGCTGTAAATGTAAAACTGTAATTGACATGACAATTGTGAAACGGAAGGGTTGGGAAGAAACTCATGACAGTATTGAAGGAAACTGATCTCCCTTGCAATGTTTGTATTTTTTGGTGCTGTTTGGAAACTGTTTGGCAATGTAATTTTTACAGATGTTTATGAATAAAGTATATTTTGGAAATTAAAAAAAAAAATGGAGTGGAGTAAATCAACCATCAGGTTCTGGAGATTCGCAACTCGTGCCATACCTCTTAATCTCCTGAACTTACTGGCTGATTTTTCACATTAATAATTGTGTACGTTGGTAAAATGTCATTATTTTTTCAGCAAGATCCAGTCCAATATTGTCTTTATTCCTAGTTATCCAGGTGAAAAGGGCCATTGCTTGGATAAGACATAATTGTGAATTGGATAGCAAACAGCAGTACTCTGTGAGAAAATAAAATTCTTTTGAATCGAAATAACTTTTCTTAAATTCTTTTCAACTATTCTTCAGAATTAAAAAAAATTGTGTGAGTAGTAGGTGTGTTTTGAAAACTGGAAATCCTTTTCCAACACTATTCAACGGGAGAATTTTGGTGGGGTTCGCATAATGACAGAATGTGGCAATGGTGTAAATGACTATTTTTAACCATTTATGCTGTTTCTCCAGGGCTATCACCAATCTTCTGCTCAAATTCCAGCAGGCGATCAGGAAAACCCTCACAGACAGTCCAGTTGTCACTGTGGGAACTACTGTGTGAATGTAATGGGCAGCTCTTAAAGAGCTGCTGTGAGTGTGGGGAGCATATTTCAGTGCCTGAGGCTAGATAGTGCTGAGAAGACAGCATTGATAACTGGGCTGGTCAACTCATGGTGGACATAAAGAGAAAAGTAACTCTCTTGTGGTTATCACACCATCTGGTGTGACATTAAACCATACAAAGCAGGAATCAATTGCTTTTTCCTGGTAAAGGTTAGAGATTCCTGAAGGCCTCAGTGGGACTCAGGCAAGTTCTCTGCTGGCATGAGCTCTGCCAAGGCCTATGGAGGGCATAAACAGCAGAATTCCTGGAGAAGCCCACAAACTACCCCACCGTCACCCACTCCCCACCACCCCCACCCCCCCCCCCCCCTCCCCCCGCCCACTGACATGTCCTCTTTGATGTTTTGACAGAGGTTGCCTCCACACGCACCTCTCCCCCAATTCCCGCCCCCCCCCCCCCAGGGGGGCCAGTGTAATTGGAGCAGAATTCCAGTAGAACCTGGTGCTGCCTAAAATTCCTCCCAAAGTAGAAATTCAGCCTTCTCCAGACCCAGGAAATTTGGGGCCTTAACAAAAGTCCTTGCAGCCATAGTTTCTGTGAATACCCTTTGTCAGTCTTTTCATGCTACAGCTGACCCTGGTGCTCAAGTCTAGGTACTCATAGTGAATTTCATTTCCAAACTCTGGCTGGGGTGGAACCCAGGCTTATACTTGACATGTACAGTCAGAATTCAAATTAGCAATGCCATAACTCTGAGCCCACAAGACTTCCCTGAGGGTAAGATTATGGGATTCACTCATACCTTAATGTCATTAGCCTGGAGTATCAGCTATTGTAAGCAACTGCATGGGATTACAAAGTACAACAAAGTATTTACTGCAACGAACCAGGCCATTTGGTCCAACTGGTTTATGTCAGTGTTTATGCTCCCACCCTGTTTCATTTAACCTCATCAACATATTCTTCTATTCCTTTCTCCCTCATGTGCTTTTCTAGCTGCTCCTTAAATTCATCTATACTATTTATTTCAAATACTCCATGTGGTAGAGTTCCACATTCTAACCACTCTCTGCACAAAGAAGTTTCTCCTGAATTCCCTATTGGATTTATTAGTAACTACCTTATACTTATTGTCTCTAGTTCTAGTCGCACTCACAAGTGAAAACACCTTCTCTGCATCTACCCTATCGAAGCCTTTCATAATCTTAAAAGACCTCTATCAGTGTTCTCTTTGTAGAGAAAAGAGTCCCAACTTGTTCAATTTTTCCTGCTAGGTATAACCTCTCAGTTCTGATAAATATTTTATACACCTTCTCCAGCACATCTATAGGGTTTTAGAATAGGGAGACCAGAACTGTTCATCGTACTGTAAGTGTGGTTTAAGTGAGGTTCTATAAAATTTAACATAACCTACCCGTTTTTCAATTGCATCTCTCTAGAAATGGACCCCAGTAGTGATTTGTTTGCTTTTTAATGGCCTTATTAACCAAAATGTACTACCTCATGCTTAGCTATGTCGAAGTTAATTTGCCAATTACATGTCCATTCTACAAATTTATTAATGTCTTCCTGTATTTTGTTGCAGTCCTCCTCAATATTAACTCAATTCTCAATTTGGTGTCATCTGCAAATTAGCCAGGTCCCGAGTCCAAACCATTCAAGTAACTGGTGAACAACAGTGGTCCCAGCATTGAACCTAGTGGAATACCACTTCCCAACATTTGGCAAGGGATAAAATCCTTGGTACAGGACAAGTATCGTCCTCATACAAAATGCTGGACACCTGAAATAAAAACAGAAACTTGGTGCGAACATTCAGCAGGTCAGGTAGTCTCTGTCAAGAGAGGAAGGTAGGGTTAATATAACAGGTCAATGACCGTTTGAAAAATGCTGCCCAACCTGCTGGGTCCAGCATGCAACCCGACCATAATTAAAATAATTGCCAGTCCTAATGCTGGTAGTTACAAATCAGATGGCTGAAAACTTGTGAATTGCTCATGGTATGTCAATCTGAAATCACTGAACAACATCTTCCTTCAGCAAAATCATGACTTAATAGCCCAGAAATGATTGTCGGTAGAAAGCTTTAAAACTGACCAATGAAGCAGTAATATTAAGAGTGCAGTATAGCACTCATTTCCTGTTTCCGGGCACTAAGCAAATTGATAATCAGATAACAAAAACAACTTGCAGTATATAGCGCCTGTAGCCTGGTGAAACATCCCAAGAAGTTTCACAGGAGTGCTATCAAACAAAATTTGACACCGAACCACATTAAAAATATATTAGACCAAAAGCTTGGCCAAAGAAATAGTTTTAAGGATTACCTTTAAAGGAGGAAAGAGAGGCCGAGAGATTTAGGAAGGGAATTCGAGAGATTAGGGCCCAGGCAGCTGAAGGTACAGCCGCCAATAGTGGCACGATCCAAATCGGGGTTGCCCAAGAGGCCGGAATTAAAGGATTGCAGAGATCTTGGAGGGTTGTAGAACTAGGGATGAACAGAGCTGATTAATGCTGGTTGATGTGTTATCCTCGCCCAAATGAAGCAAGTATTACTGGAGAGGCCATGCTGAGAGTGATTTGCTAGATTATTCATTTAAAGGTGAATAGATTCAAAGATTTAACCTCCCTCAAATTGGAGGGGGGGGCGGGGTGGTGGGTTGGTGGTTTGGTGTTTAAATGAGGGCAGTGACTGACTCCGACTGATCCCACTGCTTTGTTGCCAGTTCCTGATCTTAATCTGCTCTTTTGAACAGGCTCGTGGGATACCCAGAGGAAGGCAGTAGGGTCCTTCTTTAAATAAGCAGATTGGGACCCGATTACAACTTAAAGTGGAGGGCTGAGTGGGAGCAGTGACGGCTTCCCCACCAGGTCAGACCAGCTGGGTAGCAGATCATAGGCCAGAAGAGGCCCAGGCGGTTAAGTGTTAAAATGTAATTTTAGGTTTCCTTGTGGGCCAGGGGGAGCAGGAACTCTCCTCCAAGCCCCAGAGGGAAACTTTAGGCCTCCCTTACTCTGCGACCTCTCCTCTGGTGTCCAGAGCCTCTCCCCCAAACCTACCTTCACCACTTGCCTGAGTCCCAGGCTGTGGCCTCATGCCGCTAAATTCCCACCCTGCCCGGGTAGTGTTTCAGGTAGGTCACAAAATCAGCCAAGCCTTCTCATCCCTGGACTCCCCATCTGCTTCAGGGGTTCGTGCAGAGCTTTAAAGTGGGGCCCAAAGCTTCTTCTCGCATTCCAGAGTGTTAGCTACCACAGGCTCTGCTTCCAGTAGGGCTGCCAGCTCTTCAGGATTGCCCTGGAGTCTCCAGGAATACAAGAATCCAGAATGTTGCTGTGAGCAATCCAGGGCAATAATCAAATGAAGAAACTTTTTGCTTTGCAATTGGTGTGGAAAGGCACGGCACTGCAAAAGTTGACATGTCAGGTGACCAGTGGTGGGAGTATGGAGGCAGGGCAGTTGGAGACAGGATGAAAACTCCAAGAATATGTCCAACCAGAGTTGGCAACCCTGGCTGGACAGAAAACTATTATAAAAGGTGAATCACCCCTGTTGTGATAATCAACAAGTTACCTTACATGTATACACTATGGGTTACTTGACACCTATCTTACCACACCATGTTACTTTGGATAAATATGATGCTGTAGACTAATAAACAAGTTACTTATTGTTCAAGTAAAAAAATTTGTATCACGTTTCACAGCCAACGAAATACTGCTGAAGTGGAGTCGATGTTATGGTGCATGGAAATTTGCCTACACAACAATAGCAATGAGGTGAATAGCCAAGTTTTGCTGGTATTGGTTGAGGGATAATGCTAAGACAAGGCACTTTCCCTGCTCTTCTTTGAAGAGTAGCATGGAATCATTTACATTCATCCGAGAGAACAAACAGGGCCTCAGTTTAATATCTCATCTGAAACACAGCACCTACCAACAGTGCAGCATTCCCTTAGTAAGGCACTGCAGTGTCAGCCTAGAAGATGAGCTCAAGTCCCGGAGTGCGGCCTGAAACCATTACTTCATTAGCTCAGAGGCAAGATTGCAACCAACTGAGCCAAGGCTGACATGTACCAAACGCAGGTAAAGTTCATTCATTCATCCTTCTGACATAAGTTATAGAAAATAGACCATGCAGTCCATCTAGCATACAGTGTCTTTGTGATCCAACTAGCCTCATTCTCACAGTTCTTCCACTCTCTTGATTCATTAAACATCCATAACAGTTTTCAACTGGAGGGGATTTTCACATTAACTTGGATATTACTGTTGTTGTGTGATAGTAGTCAGAAGTACATTGCTGGTTATTGAAGTTTCGGGGAGAATTGTTAGCAATTTGCTGATGTTTGATGTTCTCATATGAACTAAATGAACCTCTCTGATTATTTCAAGGCAGGCTTTTCTTATTGACTTAGCATTCATATGGAGTAGTACAGCATCAGAAAGTTGTGTTAATAAAATGGTCACTCCAGATTGATGGAAAATAAGTGAAGTGCCAAAAATCGAACTGCTCTGAACAATCTCCTGCATGACATACAGCATAACAGGTTCTCAAAAATCCACTTCTGAAATTGTTGCTACAACCACGTTTAACTAATGTACCATACCCCAGAAAAAATAAGCAGAAGAGGAAAGAAAGTGGGCTAAGATTGCGTTAAGTAAATATTGAAGCTGGTAAACTTTCAGTCAAGATGTGGACTGAATTTAAAGTCCCTGCCAACCAGAGAGGTGAACAGACATTGCTACGAGTTCTCCTTATGAAAGTTAATCACACTGTCGGGGCTTATTTGTATCAAGGTTTAATCTGAATAGTAATTACCTGTTGAAAGCAGAATGGCAGAGTCAGCAGAGATACTCCAATAAAGCTGTTCACAACAGTGATTGTTAAATGCAGCTCTTTCACATACATTCCCCTGCGATCCTTTAAACAGTCGCACCTTGAGAAATAGCCAGATAGAGAAGATTCTGCTGCTTAATGTAAGCTCACACTTGTACCTGCTCCAAAACATGACATCGCTCACAATTTAACATTGTTTCCTGGTTGATTAATTATTTGCATTGAACTCCTCCCCAATTCCTGTTGAATTATAAACAGCTGAGGAGAAAGAGGAATGTGCAGTGAATGGTTGGTTGACTTCTAGCTCACAACGTAACTGGAAATGAGGAATGCCATTCAGCTCATCTTAATTCAGCCATCCAGATTTTATGCATGGTAGCGTCCAATTGTTTCTTAAATGATCCCAGGCTTTTTGCCTTCACTGCCAGAAAGAATTTCATTTTTATAGCAACTTTCACAACCTCAGGACATCCCAAAATGCTTTACAGACAGGTAAATACTTTTGAAATGCATGGACTGTTGTAATGTAGGAAATGCAACAGTCAATTTGTGCAGAGCAAGCTCCCACAAACAGCAATGTGATAATGAGCAGATAATCTGTTTTTTAGTGATGCTGATTGTGGGATAACTATTAGCCAGGACACCTGGGAGAACTCCCCTGCTCTTCTTCAAAATAGCAGCATGGGATCTTTTACATCCACCTGAGAGAACAGACAGCGCTTTGATTTAATGCCTCATTCAAAAGGTGGCACTTCCAACAGATCTGCACTCCCTCAGTACTGCATTGGAATGTCAGACTAGATTACATGCTCAATCTTCTGACTCGGTGGTAAGAGTGCTATCCACTGAGCCATGGCTGACTGCCGAAGAGGGGAGGTAGAAGGGAAACAGGTGAAGGGCAGAGAGATTGGGAGGAGTAGATGGGGTAAGCACAGGAAAGTGGGTACTGGGAATGGTGTAAGGAGGGAGAAGGCAAAAGGAGGGATGAGGCTGAAGGGAAGGGAAGAGTGAGACGGGGGAAAGGGTACAGATGGAAGGGAGGAGGTGGAAGGGAGAAAGGAAAGGATAGAGTAAAGAAGAAGTGAAAAATAGTTGGGTGATGAATGGGGGGTGGGGGGGAAGGAGGGGTGTATTGGGGGCTATGACAGGGAAAGGAAGGGAAAAGGGGGGAAGATCATAAGTAACATCGCCTCATTCAGGTGGAGGAATCAACAGACTGCAAATTTTGCCTCAGTGTGTCAAAGACTTCCTCCTTGAACGTAATTATGATTTTACGATTGGCCGATGGGTGGTGGGGATAAGTGACATTCTGCTGAGTTGCTGTGTTGGTTGGAATTGTCCTTGTGCTTCCCGAGATCTCACAACAGCAAGCCTGATTAACAGCTCATCAGTCTGGGACTGTGAGTGCCATTTAAAGCAAGCTTGTTTAACCATTTCTAACATTTTCCATACCAAATTTCCAGTTTGTTTTTATAAATGTGCTCTCTGCTTCTTTGTCTTTTCAACCAACTTTGGGTTTTGATTAACAACCTTTTCTTGAATAACATTTTTACTCGTGAGTGGCATTTATTTCTGCATTAGGTTGCTCTGTCCATAATGTTATGCTCACAGTGTCAGTTAATAACTCTGGAATGTTGTGACCTGGAAATATTTTTAATTTACATATGTGACCTGCATTTTGTGGTTGTATTGACGACGAAACTGTTCGTGTTTGCCATCATTACTATGTGAAACTGACAGCAACTTCTGGCGTCCGCACATGCTTGCTAAACGTGAAAATCCAGAAGTTGCTGTCAGTGGTTTCTCATTCCTCCACAGGGTGTGCAATTGAAGCCCTTGTAGATGGAAATCAATTAGAAATCACTCACTTGATGTAAACTTCAATTTTTACACTATTATTTCCACTTGAAAAACCCTTGAAAAAGGTACAACTTTTTGAATGAGGTGTAACTGTGTTTTTAATGGTGTACTAAGCCATAATTACGAATGAACCATTTCTCTGACCCTGAAAAACTAATTTTATATTTATGGCATGTCATATTTCTCCATTATGATAAAAAAAATTCCAGAGATTTTTAAAATAATAGGAAGTTTTGTTTTAAGTTTGTTTATGATCTCAGCTCCTACCTTAATCCCATTTATACGTCCCAACCTTTATTTCGCTTCCTGCAAAATTATAAAGTGAATGATAAAATCTGCTTTTTACTTCCTGATGTGCTGTCTGTGAGAATTCTTCAATGTGATTGTCTGTTTAGCCTTCTTGATGTCCTTAATGTTATTGGATGTCAAAGATCCCCTGTAGCTGGCACCAGAATGAAATGAACGTCCGAAATGTTGAAATCGGTACCACAGAGATTGCTAGATCTTTCTGGGAAGCTTTCTTCAAGATCAGGGGTCAGTGCAGTCACTTCACACTCACCGCTGACCACAAATTCTGGGCCAATTTGTATTTATATGACATGGATGGGCATTGCTCTACAATATGAGTGTCATCGGCTAAAATATTTCAGCCTGATTTATTCTCTACTATTTTTCTGTAACCAAGGCTGTTTCCTCCTCAATTCTCATTCCTTCTCAAGTATTACTTCATTTTGTCGTACTGCTCCTTTGGTATTGACTGCCACCTGGCCATGTGGGAGCCTTCACGCTAAGGCTATTTAAACAGAGTCCTGCTACAGAGACATGAGCACAACAATTGAGGATAACACTCACAGCGCAGTACTGACAGAGTGCTGCACTGTCAGAGGTGCCACCCTTTGGAACAGATATTAAACCAAGGCCCTATCCGCCTTCTCAGGTGGATGCAAATGAACCCATTGCAATATTTGGCAGGGGAGATCTCCCTGGTGTTCAGGTCAATATTTATCCCTTAACCAACATCACTGAAAAACATTAACTGCTCATTATTACATTGCTGTTTGTGAGACCTTGCTATGTGCAAATTTTCTGCCATGTTTCCTATATTACAACTGTGACTAGACTTCAAAAGTACTTCATTGGTTTTAGAGAGCTTTGGAACATCCTGAGGTCATGAAAGGTGCTATATAAATGCGAACTTGTTCTTCCTTTAGTGTTCACATTCTCACACTTTCCAGCCAGTTTCTGGTACATAGCAAATAGCAGAAACCCTGTACTTTTTTTTTTAAGTTTGGCTTCCCTAGCTGTGGAGTGTTTTGGCTGAAATAAAAACAAGAAATGCTGGAACCACTCAGCAGGTCTGGCAGCATCTGTGGAAAGAGAAGCAGAGTTAACGTTTCGGGTCAGTGACCTTCTTCGGAGTGTTTTGGCTGATTGTGTGCCTTTTTGAAGATCAATTAATTCAGTCGAGACCAAAGGCTTGATTTTCAATCCGGGGTCCGGAACTCAACTCTCGGATCATTTCTGGGTCCTGACCCCACGTTGCATCTGCATTGTTGATACAGCGATATTTTGAAATGGAAAGCCACTAATTGGGTCGGAGGTGAGCTCGGTGCCCAATTAGTGATGCTGGATGCTGCATGGAGGCGGCAACCGACTCTAGATTGCGATGCACAAAGGCAGATGGCAGCCATGACAGAGCTTGCCATTACCTTGCAGAATGGAGCAGGCAGGAAATCAGAGGCCCAGCAGTGTCACAATGCAAACAAGCAGCCAAACAGAAAGTACTGGAAATGGCTTAAGGACAGAAAACAGCAAGTCATAGTAAATAGTTGTTTTCAGATTGGAGGGTGGTAGACAGTGATGTTTCCCAAAGGTCAGTGCTGGGATCACTGCTTTTTTTCCTATATATTAATGACTTGGATCTTGGAATACAGAGTAGAATCTCAAAATTTGTCAATGACATCAAACTTGGAGGAATGGCAAATAGTGAGGATGATATGAACCGCCTGCAACAGGACATAGATAGGCTAGCAGAATGGGCAGAGAGGTGGCAGATGGTATTTAACACTGACAAGTGTGAGGTGATGCATTTTGGCCGAAGGAATAGGGAGAGGCAATATATGATTAATGGCACAGTCCTAAAGAGTGTGCAGGAACAGAGGGACCTGGGAGTGTATGTGCATCGACCTTTGAAGGTGGCAGGACATATTGAGAGAGTGCTTAGTAAAGCATATGGGATCTTGGGCTTCATAAATAGAGGCATTGAGTACAAAAGCAGGGAAGTCATGCTGAACCTTTATAAAGATCTGGTTAGGCCCCAACTGGAGTATTGTGTCCAGTTCTGGTCACCACACTTCAGGAAGGATGTGAGGGTCCTTAACAGGGTACCGAGGAGATTTACCAGAATGGTGCCAGGGATGGGTGATTTTAGATACAAGGTTAGGTTGGAAAAGGTTGGGTTTGTTCTCCTTAGAACAAAGGAGGTTGAGGGAAATTTAATAGAAGTGTACAAAATTTTGGGAGACTTAGACAAGGAAAAACTGTTCCCATTAACAAATGGTACAAGGACTAGGGAACACAGATTGAAGATTTTGGGCAAAAGATGCCAGGGGAATGTGAGGAAGCACTTTTTTATACAGCGGGTGGTAATGACCTGGAACTCGTTGCCCACAAGGATGGTGGAAGCGGAGACAATCAATGACATCAAGAGGAAGTTGGGTGGCCACCTGAGAGAAATAGACTTGCAGGTCTATGGGGATTGAGCGGGGGAGTGGGACTGACTGTATAGCTCCATGGAGAGCTGGCATGGACTTGATGGGCCAAATGGCCTTCCTCTGTGCCATAAATACTCAGCAGGCCTGGTAGCATCTGTGGAGAGAGAAACAGAGTTAACGTTTCAAGTCTGTTACACTTCATCAGAACTGGCAAAAGTTAGAAATGTAATCGGCTTTGAGCAAGTGAAAGGGGGAGGGGGAAGAACAAAAGGAGAGGTCTGTAATAGGGCGGAGGGCAGGAGAAATTAAATGACAGGGTTGCCACGGAATCAAGGCAAAGGGAGTGCTAATAATTGTAGTAAAAGATGGTGCGGGCATTGGTGAGAGGAGAGAAACGATGCTGTGGTATCTGTCAGGCTTAGATGGTCTGCTAGCACTTCTCATCTAAACTCACGAATGGCCAGTTAGATGAGTTAGTGGAGGATGTCTAGTATCTGTGGGCCCACACCTCAACCAGGCTTCCTTGGCAAGAAAAATCAGATAAAATGTATAATTCGGAAGCCTGACTCTGCATACAATGTGAAGTGAGTTGGTTCTATTTACAGCAATAGCTTTTTCACCAAATCCCACGGTAATTCAGCAAAGTTAATGGCCCTGTAACCAGGGACTTGCTTACCCTGACAGAGCAGTCCCAGGGGGATATTTATCACCACAGACTTCTAATCCATTAGGAACAGTCAAAGCACGAGGAATTGACAACCTTGGTGATGAATGAGACTCCTGCTTTAAAGTTAGTCTCCAGAGATCTGTCCCATTGCAGCCAGCTTCCATTCATCTGCAGGTAATGCAGGTAATGGACTGGAGCTTTTTTGTAACTCTGCAGTAGAGGGAAGGGATTTTCTTTGAATTTTTGCAGCTACTGTTGCGAAGTCTGTGCAGTAAATTTATCTCCAACTTCACTGTAGTAAATTATCGCTTAATGTTGACTCTGTGCAAACCACACTTCAGAACGGTTTATTGGCAAAATGAGGTTCTTTTGGGCCTCCTTATCTCGAGAGACAATGGATACACGCCTGGAGGTGGTCAGTGGTTTGTGAAGCAGCGCCTGGAGTGGCTATAAAGGCCAATTCTAGAGTGACAGGCTCTTCCACAGGTGCTGCAGAGAAATTTGTTTGTCGGGGCTGTTACGCAGTTGGCTCTCCCCTTGCGCCTCTGTCTTTTTTCCTGCCAACTACTAAGTCTCTTCGACTCGCCACATTTTAGCCCTGTCTTTATGGCTGCCCACCAGCTTAATGAGGTACGCCTGGAGGATAAACCACATACCACTCCAGTGATTTTATACTTTCCTTCACTTCATTCAAATGATCTTCAGAAAGCTTAATGTAAAGGAAGAAAGACTTGCAGGTTATCCAGCACCTTATCATGTCTCACAATGCATCACATACAATGAAATACCTTTTGCAATTCAGCAATTGTTATGGAGACAAGCATGGCAGCACAATGCGCACAGCAAGATTCCACATAAAGCAATGAGATGAATGACCAACTGTTACGACCAGCTGAGAAAGGTGTCTACGGGTCCCTCTCAGCCTTACCGTAACAGGGACTTAATTTAAACACATCGTGCTTTTAGCTCCCCCTTGGTCAATCCTTGTTCACCGCTTTCCAATTATAAGGCAAAGAAACCAGCACAAACAGGCTTTTTTAGGTTTAAAGAAGAAAAGTTGAAACTTATTAAACTTAAACTTAAACTCTAATTCAGTCAACACCTACGGATACACAACATGCCCATGCTAGCATACATACACGATGCACACATGCAAATAGAGACAGAAAAGAGCAGAAGAAAAATAAAGTGGAGAAGTTTGAGGCAATATCTGAAGAGTTTTTGTTACAGTTCTTCGAGCTCACTGTAGAGTCCTTGATTGTAGATAGATCTTGCTTTTCGTTGGGGCCCAGTATTCTTCTTAAACCTTGTTCGTTGTAGGAGGCTTTTCTTTCTTGGGGTTCATGTGTCTTCAGTGAATTCAGAGGCTTGAGAGAAAGAGATGGGAGCAGGCAGACAGGAGAGGCTGTGGTGAGCCAGCAGGAGAGATCTTCTCAGTCCAGGACCATTCTGCTTTCTGCCTAAACTGTTAGTACAAATTCAAAAAACTCAGGTTGCCCAGTAGGTTAGTCATGTGACTAGCTGGTTTGACCATGTCCGTTTGTGTATTCAGCCATCTTAGCAGTCAACCTGGAATGCGAGCTCCCCCACCTTCAACGTCTGGTGATCAAAAGTCCATTGTAGGTTGAATGTGTCAGGGAATGGCTGCTTTGTCCTTCCAAATACTGTTTGTTAATATGCAAATGTCTTTTCCAGCCATGGCTGATCTGTTTAACAAGTCCTTTCTTCACTCCAGTAACAGTTTAAAATCAATGTTCATGACAACATTAATGTGCCTCATTCTTGGCAGGTGGGGGCCGAACATGACACCAACTAATTAATTTTGGTGGGTTTGTTTGAGGAATATTGGCCAGGACACAAGGATAACTCCACATTCTCTTTGGAATAGTGCCAATGGCACTTTAATGCCCCCTTGAACTGGCAGGCAGGATCTCTGATTAACATCTAAAGTATGATATCTCTGACAAGATAGCACTCGTTAAGTATTGCACTGAAATCTTAACCTACCTGATGTGCTCAAGTTCTGGGGTAGATCTTGGCTCTGTGTGTTAGTGTGAAATGGGTGATAACGAGTCAGCAGGCCATTTTTATTTCTTTTGAAGTCAACCTACCTCACCCCCTCACCCCCAGCATGGAGCATGAACCTACAACCTAGCGACCATGGCAGGGCCTTGTGGGCAGTTGGCATCACATCAGAAAAGCATAGGTCCCCGTGCTGGAACATTTTACTCCATAGTTTTCTGCTTTTATGTGGGCATGTGCACTGCATGTATGTGTGTATGTGCATGCATATGTGTATGTGAGTGTGCATATGCATTAGCATGTGTGTGCACGCATTTGCGTGTGTATGCATGTTTGTGTGTGTGTGTGTATACATGATGCATTTATATGTATGTGTGAAGTGCAAGTGTGTGTGTGTATTGCGCATGTAGGTGAGTGCAACTGTGCATATGCAAGTGTGTGTGTATGCATGTTGTTAGGTGAGGAGGGGGTCTCAGGCTCCCCTCTTGCCCTTCTTCTTATTTGACCGCAACAGAGTTTATTCGTTTTAAACAGTGGTTGTGTTTACCACCTCACTGAGTGTTTTACCTTTTTCCTTTACTGTGATTATGAAAGAACCAATCAGACCGGTTTTCTTGAGTTTATACTTAACACTCTAACCCTGATTTAAAAAGAATTTTTAAAATGCTACAGATTCACACACATATTCACACAAGAATCACACACATACAAATAGATTACAAAGTGGAAAGTAGGGTTTTTGGTTGGATTAAAGTCCAGAATAAATAAAAATTAAATACACAGTTTGAGGTTGGATGATTTGGTAATTGTTCAGCTGGAGTTGTATTCTTTGAAGTCCTTGGTTGGTCAATGTGCACTTTGTGGCTGGCCCACTTTGCTCAGGGTTTTCTTGAAGGCAGAATTATAATTGGCTCTCTTCCCGTGGTCTCTGGCTGTAGCAGTCTGTAGGCTTGGACCGTCAACAGTCATAGATGGTTTTCAAACCTGATATTTTCTGAGAGAGAGAGTGAGAGAGAGAAAGGGAAGTATGCAGCTTTCTCTGCTGCTGCACACTCAGTTACTGCTTGTCTTCTGTGAGTGTAACAAAACTCCCAGTTTTTCAGAGATGGACAGATGGTCACATGGTTCTCTCAATCCCCTTTGTTTTAATGAGGTGCAAAGTCTAAAATCCAAAATCACTCTTAGGTGGGGTTGTCAATGTTCATCCCACTGGAGGGATGTCTTCACTTATGAATGCCGCAAGATAACTTTGACTGTCCCGTTATCGAGGATGATCTGCATAATCTACTCAGTTAGCCAAAGCATTGTTCTGGCTGGGCTCCTTGTTAGACTTTTGTCTCCAGTTCAATCTCCTGGTATTTCAGATGCAAATTGCAGTGGCCATCTTGGCTGCTAGTTTTTAAAAAATTAACTGTAGGATTTTTTCCATTAAAAGTCTAATGTAAATTTCCAACTGATGAAATTAATATATTTCTCATTTGGCATATGGGGTTTCCTTGACAGTGTGTGTTCGTGCATGTATTAGTCATGCCCTCTAGCACTGTGCTCATATGCAAGTTAAAGACCTGGTTTGCATGACTGAGCTTTCTGTCAGACAATTGTACAAAGGAGAACTTGGCTCAGCTCGAAGGGTTTTTTGGCAGTTCAGATTACAAGCAGAAGAGAAATTGACCATTACACATAAAATCCAGACTGGAATCTAGCCCAATTGAATCAGCAAAGTTTGGGTGGCTTTGACTTCTTGGCACAGTGCCATATTCTAACATTGTATCCTTCCTCAACACTGTCGACACAAGAGTCTGGGTAAATATTTAGAAGAGAAGGAAATAGCGTTTTTTTAAAGTTCACTGTCTGGGTTAGGAGGAATGTTGCAGCACACCTGCAGCTGTAGGCTGTGTATTTCCATTGGTATATATCCCAAGTCCAGAATTCAAACGGATGTATCACTGCCAAGATGTAAACTAAGATTAGAGGCCAATTTGCATGCAACCTCCTAAATGATGCATTCCTTGCTGTCTAGATGGCACAACGGACAAAAATACTACGGGGGGTTAAATTCCGTAGGGCTTCTGCACCAACACTTTGGCAGAATTTCAGCAGAAGTCCACTTACTGGGGCAGCACAGTGGCGCAGTGGTTAGCACCGCAGCCTCATAGCTCCAGCGACCCGGGTTCGATTCTGGGTACTGTCTGTGTGGAGCTTGCAAGTTCTCCCTGTGACTGTGTGGGTTTCTGTCAGGTGCTCCGGTTTCCTCCCACAGCCAAAGAATTACAGGTTGAAAGGTAAATTGGCCATTGTAAATTTCCCCTAGGGTAGAAGAATGGTAGGGAATATGGGATTAATGTAGGTTTAGTATAAATGGGTGGTTGTTGGTCGGCACAGACTCAGTGGGCCGAAGGGCCTGTTTCAGTGCTGTATCTCTCTATGACTCTATTACCTGCATGTGTGTAGGAACAGATGAACAGCAAAATACCATTCTGCCCCTCAGGCCTGTTCCACCATTCAGTTGGATCATGGCTGATTTGTATTTTAACTTCATTTACCTCCTTTGATTCTGTATTATTTAATACACTTACCTAACAAAAATCTATCCATCTCCCCATCTAACTGACCCCAGCCTCAACAGGAGAGAATTCCTGATTTTCACTAACCTTTGTGTGGAGAAAGTACTTTCTGCCATCACCTGTGACCAGCCTAGCTCTAATTTTAGGCTATGCCCCCTTCCTCTGGACTCTGCCACAGAAGAAATAGTTTTTCTCTATCTAATCTAGCAAAAAATAGAGCGTCCAGCAAACTTCCACAGTAGCTATAGCAACAGAATGGGAGAAGGCCCAAGCAAATTTATCTCCACTGGCTCTGAATTTGCTTGACTTTATCAGCATTTGTATGGCCACAGAATGGTGTTTGTAATTGTGGCTCAGTTGTAGTTCTCTTGCATCGTGCGTTCAAGTCCCACTCTAGGATGTAGCCTAGGCTGACACTGCAGTGCAGTAGTGAGGGAGTGCTGCACTGTTGGTGATGCTGTATCTGGAAGAAATGTTAAACTGAGGCCCTGTTTGCCTGTTTAGGTGGATGTAAACGGTCCCACAGCACTATGCAAAGAAGAGAAGTGCTGGCCAACATTTATCCCTCAATCGACACCTCCAAAAACAGGTATTTCACTGCTGTTTGTGGGATCTTGCTGTGTGCAAATTGGCTGCTGCGCTTCCTACATTACAACAGTTACTACACTTCACAAGTACTTCATTGTTTGTAAAGAGCTTTGGGATGTCCTGAAGTTATGAAAGGCACTATGTAAATGTTTTTGCTTTCTTTAACATTCACATAACTCACACTTCCCAGCAGTGTCTGGAACGCAGCTAATAGCAGAACCTCTGTATGATAACTTTTTATTTTACCTTTCCTAGTCATGGGGTGTTCATTGTAGCCAAGTCCCTACTCTTTCCTTATTGAAAATCAAATCACTACATATCAGGAATCAAACCAGGAACCTTATGGACCACCTTAGTTTCCACGTAAGCTATTAGGATAGCTTTTATAAGGCAAATTCCCAGGTCATCTTGCATCATGAGCCACCTGTAAAAGCTTTGAGACATCCTGAGAAATAGACACTAAATAGATGCAAGTTCTTTCACTGAGGCCTGAAAATTGTAGAGTTTCCCCCTTCTTTCCCATAGTTTCTGCATCTCTGTTTCCTGTCAGGTCTGGGCCTTCTGACAGTTTCCATGCCAATATGGTGGAAAGCTCATAATAATATATGGAAATCACTGGTAATGGGTTAGAATGTTCAAATTCTGTGATTGGCATTGGCAGTGCACCAAGGGTGGGTCAGGACAAATAAAAGAGGCTATGTTAGCTGGTACTGGTGAAGAGCTTTACTTCAGAACCTGAAGGCTGGAGAAGCTTTACAAAGTGATTACAAGAAAGTGTTTGGAGCAGAAGCTTTTGCCATGGACCCGGGCATAACTAATCTTGCTTCTGCCAGCCTGAGGACTGGTGAGACGACAGGGAAATCCCTCAGATAATGAAGCAGTCCGTGCCCACATGCAGCAAGATCTGGAAAGGATCCAGCCTTGGCTTTATAAGTGCCAAGTGCCGCATAAGAACCAGTAAATGTCCATCTACCTCAAGAGAGAGCCTAACCACTTGACATTCAATGGTATTGCCGTTGTAAAATCCCTCATTATCAACATGCTGGGAGTCACCATGGACTAAAAACTAAACTGGACCAGACACATAAATGTCGATGGGCAATAAATGCTGGCCTTGCTAGCAATGCCCATATCTCAAGAATGAATTTTTAAAAAATGGTTTAACCATCACCAAGTAAGATGTTCTGAATCCAGTTATGGATTGACAATGGACATTCTCTCTTTGCTATCATAATAGAACAGATGGAGGATCAATATAGGATGGAGAAAAGGAAAGTGATGCAGTGGTTGAGGCGGATGTAATCCATGAGAGATTACACCCCTCCCAAATGAATGTACAGAGTATGTGGATCTTAGAAAGAGCTCAGGGAGGAGCTCTGTGTGAAGAATGTGCTACACCAATGAGGCAATAAGAGTGGAAGGGCCATCTTCAGCATACAGACCAGAAACCAAGATTATCTTCCCAGATGGCTCTCCCTAGATTCAAACACTGCAACCAATTTGTCCAGTGCAAAGTCCTACAAACAGCAAATGAATAATCTGATAAATTGCTGCTAATGAAAGAAATAATAGCCGGAGAACTCCATAATCTATGTCGAGTATTGCCATCCACCTGAGCAAGTTGGCACAACCATCATTGAACACCACATGCTCAAGACAGCACCTTCAGCAACACAGCACTCGCTCCGCTTCAGTCAAATGCTCAAGTCCTGAATTGGGGCTGGAATGCACTTAGAGGCAAGTGTGCTATCAACTGAACCAAGTTGACACATCGAATGAGTTACTGAGCCAGATTGTTCAATAACCAAGTTCCATCTCTGCTCTGTACTGATTGAACTGATCATAGCTGCAGAAGCAATTATGGTGCTATAATTTTCCTCCGTATATACTACATCAACTGCTTTCCCTTCATCTATCCAGAGGGTCACTTCTTCAATAAAATCTATTTCATTCGTCAAAAGCAACTTGCCTTTAACAACAATGTACTGGCTGTCCATGATTGGCTGACTAATTTGATATTGAATTATGGGACAGAACTTTGGGATGCGCCACCCAACCAGTGAGGCCTTGCACACAACTGTTAGTTCCTTATGACCTCGGGAGGTTAAGCTGGTTCAAGCCCCAAAGGACTCAAGGCGTGGGTGGTGATGGGGGTGCAAGGGAGGGTAGTACTTGGGCAGCAAAGAGCAGCAGCAAAGGCAAAAATTTGGGCAAGTAGGCGAGAATAGGCTGTCCGAAAAGGTTTCCTGTAGCATTGTCAAGAGTTGTACCAGAGACAAGGAAATAGCTACATCAGGAGTACAAAAAACAGCCTTGGAATTAACCACGAGCCCCAGGCATCTGACTCATGAATCTTCAGCAGAACAATCTTTAGTAGGTACACTTCCAACAGGAGCTGGGCAGTTTTATGGTTAAATTAGAATTTTGTCCCTCAAATTACTTACATTGGAAATTGGACCTGTTAACTATGGGTAAGCTAGCAGGCACAAAAAACAAAATGGGGGACAGAAACATTTTTGACATAGTTGACAAGTATTGTTCACTGTTCGTGAAGGTTTGGTCATAATCATTGTCATTTTTCACTGGACTTTCTTGTACCCACCTTCCTGTTATTTGCACATTTGAGTGGGAGGCTGCCTAGCTGCTGAGTTGTGATTTTTCACTGTTTTATGAATATGAATTTTGAGCCAATCAGGTTACAAAATATGCGTATGTGATGTATACTTTGTATAATAAGTAGGCTGTGCTGTGACACATAGAGGTCAATTCTTCTGACTTTTGCACCTGGGGAACACCCATTGCCAGGGCACACAGATCAGGGAAAACTGGGCGGGGACCATTTTCACTGGGATTTCTATATGTCTATAATAGGCCCATTGTGGGATGGAATGTTTCTGGCCTCTCACCTCTTTCTGCTGTCATTGCAACTGATGGGCACCCAGACACAGGCACCTACGAAGTTGGCAGTGCGCTGGCAGCAGAAACCCTCTCCTTCAGACTGCAAATTCTGATGGACCTCAGTAGAAAGACAAACCCAGAGGTAAGTTTGGAATTACTTCATACTTACCTAGCCGATCCTGGTCTTCGGCTGTTGCCCTGACAACAGCAGCCAGGGCAGGCCAGCAGCTGTACTCGGATTTCCTCTTTCATTGGCTGGCACCAGACTCTAGGCAGGCCTGTGGTGGGATGGGAAATTCCAGCACACCTGGCCTGAACAGGTACAGTGCACTTTGGGAGCGATATTCCTTTTCAGCCCCCTGTGGGTGATGGTGGGGGTGGATTTGGGTTTGGGGGAGAGGGGAGATGTGATGTGCAGCTGAAGTGTGGCACACAAAATAGCCCTGGATTCCCACAGCGGCTCTTCCTGGTTGCCACTGTAATCTCCAAGGGAAACACTGTAACTGGCTGAAAGTGGCCACTTACACAGTTTCCCTGGAAGAGTTACCTCAGAAGTTCAAGACTATTTTTTTTTTGGCAGATGCATTGAAAGAAGTAGCCAGCTCCGTTTCAACTTTAGAAAATAGTCGAGAAGATGTTTCCACTTATGGCAGAGATCAAAACTAGGGGCCATAAATATAAGATAGTCATTAATAAATCTAAAGAAAGAGAGATGAAAGAAAGTCTTGCATTTATATACTGCTTTTTGTGACCACCTGATGTCTCAAAGCACTTTATAGCCAGTGAAGTACTTTTGAAGTGTAATCACTATTGTAATGAAGGAAACACTGCAGCCAATTTTACACAGCAAGATCCCACAAACAGCAATGTGATAATGATCAGATAATCTGTTCTTGTGATGTTGATTGAGGGATAAATATTGGCAAGATGGCACCTCTGGCAGTGCAGCAATCCCTTAGTACTGCACTGCAGTGGCAGCCGAGATTTTTATGTGCAGATCCTGGAGTGGGACTTGAAACAGGAATTCAGGAGAAACATCTTTACCCAGAGAGTGGTTGGAATGTGGAACTCGCTACCACAGGGAGAGGTTGAGGTAACTAACATGGATGTATCTAAGGCAAAGCTAGATAAACACATGAGGGGAAAAGGAAGAGAAGGATATGCAGGTATGGTGAGATGAAGTAAGGTGGGAGGAGACTCATGTGGACCAGCTGGGCAAAATGGCCTGTTTCTGAGCTGTAAAAACAATGTCATTCTATGTAAGATAATGGAACAAGAAAGAATCTGTGCTTATCCACACTATAAATCCAAACCGAAGTCAACTGAGACTCATCACTCCCAGTGCAGTGACTGAGACGTTCATCCAACCACAGTGCTTGTTGTTTTGACATTTCTTTTTATAGTGAATGGTGTTCCAAACATATTTCTTGTACTCAGATTGTGGTAAAGCACCCTGGCGCCTCAAACATGGTCTTTATTGTAAATATATATGTGCGTGTGTATCCTTTAAATGTTTAATGTTGTGCCAAGCAAACATGCGCTACAATGGGCAATCCGTCTTTTCAATATCAGTGCCAACCCCTAAATGTGATTCATAACTTGTAAACTGTGCCAGTGGCACCGGATATCATTAGGATTGCTACTGCTGTAGGTTTGGACCAGACGATGTAGCTTTGAAGTGAGCTTCTAGGAGATATTTCTAATGTTAAACTGGCCATTAAATGTTTGCTTTTTATTTACTTTTCCTCGGCGATTTTTCTCCTGCCCACTCTTCCCTCCACTCTGCTGCTGAAGACGTTTGTTCTTTACTTGAGGACAGTTCCTCAGGTGCCAAGTGTCCTCTTTTGCTTTGCAAAAGTTAGGGAGTCAGTGACAAGAATCGTCAATTTAAAATTGTCGCTACGAAAGTGGGGAAACAGATCTTTATTCAGGAGGTTGTGAGGACGTGGAATGATTTGCTGCAGGGGGATTGGCCGAGGCAGAGATCTCTTTTAAGAGGAATATTAGATCAGTATTTGAAGCAGATGCAGATCCATGAGCAGAGAGCAGGGGCTGTGGAATTAATTTTGGCCTTGAAATTCTGCGGCAGTCCTCCCAGGGTCCTGGCATTAGGTTTGGCGGGAGACTGGCAATGCTCCTGGAGAAACATTTTCAACTGTTTCTGGCATTTCTCTGGGGGTCTTCCAGTGTCCTGCCGAAGGGATGTCCAGAATTCTGGTCAAATAATATGAAACCGTGGCAGTCAGGATTTTAAAGGGGCAGTGTCTCCACATAGAACTGCTTGGACAACCTTCTCTCACCTTTTTCCTAACAACAACAACTTGCATTTTATATTGTGCCTTTAACATGGTTACGCATTTCAAGGTGTAATCAGGCAAAAAGAATTGACACCAAGCCAAAGAAGGAGCCATTAGGACAGCAATCCTGGTCAGAGAGGTAGCATCTTAAAGCAGAAAAGAAACAAACAAGGAAAGGCTTGCATTTATATAGAGTCTTTCACTACCTCAGGGCGTCCCAAAGCACTTTACAGCTAGTGAAGTACTTTTGAAGTGTAATGTCAGAGGGGAGAGAGATAGCGAGTTGGAGACATTTAACAGCGGATATTCCAGAGCTCAATGCCCAGGCAGCTGAAGGCATAGATACCAATGCTGGGACGAAGAAAGTCAAATGCACAATGTGATGACATAAATTACACTAACTGAGTCACTCACAAGTGCTGCCATTATTGATTATAATGACTGACCAATCTTCTGGCTCCACTCATAAGAAGATAAGAACATAAGAAATAGGAGCAACATTAGGCCATTCAGCCCCTCAAGCCTGCTCCACCATTCAGTAAGATCATGGCTGATCTGATCTTGGCCTCAACTCCACTTTCCTGCCTGTTTCCCATAACCCTTGACTCCCCTATAGTTCAAAAATCTATTTACCTCAGCCTTGAATATATTCATGACCCAGCCTCCACTGCTCTCTGGGATAGAGAATTCCAAAGATTCACAAATCACTGAGAGAAGAAATTCCTCCTCATCTCCGTCTTAAATGGGCAACCCTTTATTCTGAAACTATGCACCCTAGTCCTAGATTCCCTCCTGAGGGAAAATATCCTCTCAGCACCTACCTTGTCAAGCCCACTCCATCTCAAACAAAAAACAATTGCACATTCTGCATCATGAAGACAATACCCCTTTAAACAGAATGGTTTGATGCCACAAATTTGGAGTGTGTAGTAATGACAGAACTACATGATGGAATATAACTACTGACACTGTTTATAGTTGTCAAAGCTGTCTGAGATAACTGAAATGAAGTCAGTTCTGCAACTATCCTATACACAACACATGGTGCTCATCATATAGACATCCCTCATTCTTTTACAAAGACATGTAGCAACACAAATAACAGTGAATTTTAATCGCCCCCACCACCCAGTGAAACCAGGATGCAAAGAGGGACTAATATAGAGGAAGAGCCCAGCACCCACCCAACCACCTCCCCCTCCCCCACCCCACCCCCCCCAACCAACCCCTTGGGGTTGGCACCCCACTCACACTTGCTACTAGTTTAACTGCCATGTTTTGGGCAACATGTGAGACCCTTGCAACAGGCAGGTGAGGGCTTCACAAATATGCCACGGTTGGGATTCTATGACAAAACAGGACCCTGACACAATCTTAAGCCACATCACACGACCCATGACCAGTGCCAAAGTAGTCAGGGAAAGTTAGTGGCAGACAGGAGCAGGCCGAGAAAAGGGCTCAAAACATTTAAACGATTTTTTTACAGTTTCATTGTGGGCCAGAAGGAAGTGCTCCTCCAGACTCCACATAGAAGCTTTTTGTCTCCCCCACACTCATGCTCACCCACCACAGCCCCAACCAGACCACAGTGACCTATGGACTCCACCCCTCAAACCCAAACTCAAATGCACTAAAATGGCTGTTGGAGACCATCCGGCAGGTTCCTGCAGAGGTCTCCTGCTGCCTACAACCCCACTCCACCTGTCAACCATACATGCTGGGAGACTCATCCAGGTGATGGAAATGAGGCCTGGGTTTTAAAATGGTCAAACCTTACTCCAGTGTTGCTAGGCAACCTTGACACTCACCCTGCTATGCACCCACATTAACTTGCTCCAACTTCTGAATTGGCCCAGACGCACCTCAGGCTATATTTCGAGGCACAACACCTGAACTCATGTGCCTTAAATATAAAGTATACCTCCACCTTTTATGGGCCTTGTTCCCCTGTAGACAGGGAGGTAGATTTTCCCTTACGGTGGCAGCAGATGCTGGGAGGTTGAGTTATGGCCACTGGTAATACCCACCTTCCCTCCCTACCCAGAACCCATTGAATTTCCCTTCCGATTACATAAAGGAAAATCGGGTGGGATATATAATGGGCAGGCAGTCAGCTGCCTCTTCATTTCCGACACCAATGAAAGGAAAGATTTACTCCTTACCTCAATGAGGGCTACCAAAAGAGGAAACAAACATGCAAATGGTTTGAATTATTGTTAGGAGATATAGAATGAACTTGGATTTTTGATTTGTCTGATATAATCCTGAGACTCAACCATATGAAGCCTCTCCTCTCTGGTTAATGGGCCAGGGCACATCTTGCTACCTGCCCAATCCAGGGTAGGGTTGTCAAATGTCTGGTTTTGCATTGCAGTCCTTTTTATCTTTTAGTGGAGCGTTCCGGAATTTTAAAAAAAATACATACTGGATACATAAAATCCGCTTTAATTCTTTAGGCTCATGATGTGGTTGGCAGCATCTGTAGAGAGAAAAGTAGAGTTAACGTTTCAGGTCAGTGACCTTTCAAGCTGCAGGACTGTTGGAAATGCCTCACTTTTCCCTTTTTGTTGGGTGTCACTAATATTCCAATAATCAAACTACTTCTTGCATTCCAGTGGAATTAATGTCGGGATATCGAGATTTGTTTCAGCATCGTGATATGTGAACTCACAGAGAGTTGAACAGCTGATTCAAGAAACCCTGGAATTTGCCTGGAGTTGCTGGAATTCTGAGTATGGAAAGGAAAATATTTGAAATGTGCACATTCAACTCCTGGTGCCAACATGATGTTCCAGCATCCAATGTCACTGCACCTTGGACTGTGTGTGGCTGGATTCAACTGATGGTACAAATATCATAAATCGTGGATCCTCTATTTATACAGCCAGTCAAAGATTAAACAGCAGTAAACCCCCACTAGGTTTACAGGTTCCTGGCAAACACATATGAAGGAATCGAGGTTAGTATTTTATTATTAACATGTGAGCTGTAACTAAAACCAGATCAAAATTCTTCCAGTGCATCAAGATTCCACTCTGTCTTTGAATTGTGATTCGAATTTTTGGGACATAGCAACAACAACACCTGGCATTTATATAACGCCTTTAACATAGTCTTACGGACAGAATTGAGAGAGAACTGAAACCCCAGTTCTTTTCCCTTTATTGTCCGTAATCAGTGTATTTTTGAAAAAGATGTGTGTGTTTCTTAACTCCTGAGCATATGGCCAATTTGAATAACCAGCAGCACACTTTTCCTGGGTTTAAATAAAGAGGATTATCTTTATTCACTCGTTCAACCTGAAAGTCTAAGGCTCCATCACTCACTCACCACTCACACACACACAGACACACCCGATAAAAGGATAGTTCACTTTTACAAATTGCAAACAAAAGAATAGTTTGTAAGTCACGTGATTTGACTCGTCTTGGGGAAATGGCATGCCCCAGTGAAGAAGGCGTTTTCACTCCTGAAGTGTTGTTCAGTGGAGTCAATAGCCAGAGTCAAATATCGAAGTCGTTGCAGAATTCTTTTGAAGAGGTGGATTTTCGGCAGGTCATGGAGTTAGTTGTAAGTCGTCTCATCACTAGGAGGTTGGTTTACTGTACTGGTGGACTTGAAGAGGAACAGGCTCACAGACCGTAAGATGTTACAGTCTCCAGTTCCTTTAAGGCATGACAGTACTGCTTTGTCTGCTTGCTGCTTTTTTTTTATTCATTCATGGGATGTGGGCATCACTGGCTATGACAGCATTTATTGCCCATCCCTAATTGCCCTTGAGAAGGTGGTGGTGAGCTGCCTTCTTGAACCGCTGCAGTCCATGTGGGGTAGGTACACCCACAGTGCTGTTAGGAAGGGAGTTCCAGGATTTTGACCCAGCGACAGTGAAAGAACGGCGACATAGTTCCAAGTCAGGATGGTGAGTGACTTGGAGGGGAACTTGCAGGTGGTGGTGTTTCCCATGTATTTGCTGCCCTCGTCCTTCTAGTTGGTAGAGGTCGCGGGTTTGGAAGGTGCTGTTGAAGGAGCCTTGGTGCATTGCTGCAGTGCATCTTGTAGATGGTACACACTGCTGCTACTGTGCGTCGGTGATGGAGGGAGTGAATGTTTGTAGATGGGGTGCCAATCAAGCGGGCTGCTTTGTCCTGGATGGTGTCGAGCTTCTTGAGTGTTGTTGGAGCTGCACCCATCCAGGCAAGTGGAGAGTATTCCATCACACTCCTGACTTGTGCCTTGTAGATGGTGGACAGGCTTTGGGGAGTCAGGAGGTGAGTTACTCACCTCAGGATTCCGAGCCTCTGACCTGCTCTTGTAGCCACGGTATTTATTTGGCTACTCCAGTTCAGTTTCTGGTCAATGGTAGCCCTTGGCATGTTGATAGTGGGGGATTCAGCGATGGTAATGACGTTGAATGTCAAGGGGAGATGGTTAGATTCTCTCTTGTTGGAGATGGTCATTGCCTGGCATTTGTGTGGTGCGAATGTTACTTTCCACTTAACAGCCCAAGCCTGGATATTGTCCAGGTCTTGCTGTATTTCTGCACGGACTGCTTCAGTATCTGAGGAATCACGAATGGTGCTTAACAATGTGCAATCATCGGCGAACATCCCCACTTCTGACCTTATGATTGAAGTAAGGTCATTGATGAAGCAGCTGAAGATGGTTGGGCCGAGGACACTACCCTGAGGAACTCCTGCATTCATGTCCTGGAGCTCAGATGATTGACCTCCAGCAACCACAACCATCTTCCTTTGCGCTCGGTATGACTCCAGCCAGCGGAGGGTTTTCCCCTGATTCCCATTGACCTCAGTTTTGCTAGGGCTCCTTGATGCCATACTCGGTCTAATGCTGCCTTGATGTCAAGGGCAGTCACCCTCACCTCTTCAGTTCAGCTCTTTTGTCTATGTTTGAACCAAGGCTGTAATGAGGTCAGGAGCTGAGTGGCCCTGGCGGAACCCAAACTAAGCATCACTGAACAGGTTATTGCTAAGCAAGTGCCACTTGATGGCACTGTTGATGACACCTTCCATCACTTTACCGATGATTGAGAGTAGGCTGATGGGGCGGTAATTGGTCGGGTTGGACTTGTCCTGTTTTTTGTGTACAGGACATACCTGGGCAATTTTCCACATTGTCAGGTAGATGCCAGTGTTGTAGCTGTACTGGAACAGCTTGGCTAGGGGTGCGGCAACTTCTGGAGCACAGGTCTTCAGTACTATTGCCGGAATATTGTCAGGGCCCATAGCTTTTGCAGTATCCAGTGCCTTCAGTCGTTTCTTGATATCACGCGGAGTGAATCGAATTGGCTGAAGTCTGGCATCTGTGATGCTGGGGACTTCAGGAGGAGGCCGAGATGGATCATCAACTCGGCATTTCTGGCTGAAGATTGTTGCAAATGCTTCAGCCTTATCTTTCGCACTGATGTGCTGGGCTCCCCCATCATTGAGGATGGGGATATTTGTGGAGCCACCTCTTCCAGTTAGTTGTTTAATTGTCCACCACCATTCACGGCTGGATGTGGCAGGACTGCAGAGCTTAGATCTGATCCGTTGGTTATGGGATCGCTTAGCTCTGTCTATCGCATGCTGCTTACGCAGCTTGGCATGCAAGTAGTCCTGGGTTGTAGCCTCACCAGGTTGACACCTCATTTTGAGGTATGCCTGTGCTGCTCCTGCCATGCCCTCCTGCACTCTTCATTGAATCAGGGTTGGTCTCCTGGCTTGATAGTAATGGTAGAGCGGGGGATATGCTGGGCCATGAGGTTACAGATTGTGGTTGAGTACAATTCTGCTGCTGCTGATGGCCCACAGCGCCTCATGGATGCCCAGTTTTGCATTGCTAGATCTGTTCGAAATCTATCCCATTTAGCATGGTGATAGTGCCACACAACACGATGGACGGTATCCTCAATGTGAAGGCGGGACTTCATCTCCACAAGTACTGTGCGGTGGTCACTCCTACCAATACTGTCATGGACAGAAGCATCTGCGGCAGGCAGGTTGGTGAGGACGAGGTCAAGTATGTTTTTCCCTCGTGTTGGTTCCCCCACCACATCCCGCAGACCCAGTCTAGCAGCTATGTCCTTTAGGACTCGGCCAGCTCGGTTAGTAGTGGTGCTACAGAGCCACTCTTGGTGATGGACATTGAAGTCCCCCACCCAGAGTACATTTTGTGCCCTTTCCACCCTCAGTGCCTCCTCCACATGGTGGTCAACATGGAGGAGTACTGAGTCATCAGCTGAGGGAGGGCGGTAGGTGGTAATCAGTAGGAGGTTACCTTGCCCGTTTGACCTGATGCCATGAGACTTCATGGGGTCCGGAGTCAATGTTGAGGACTCCCAGGGCAACTCCCTCCCTACTGTATACCACTGTGCCACCACCTCTGGTGGGTCTGTCCTGCTGGTGGGACAGGACATACCCGGGGATGGTGATGGCAGTGTCTGGGACATTGTCTGTAAGGTATGATTCCGTGAATATGACTATGTCAGGCTGTTGCTTGACTAGTCTGTGGGACAGCTCTCCCAACTTTGGCACAAGCCCCCAGATGTTAGTAAGGAGGACTTTGCAGGGTCGACAGGGCTGGGTTTGCCATTGTCGTTTCCGGTGCTTAGGTCGATGTCGGTTGGTCCGTCCTGTGTCATTCCTTTTTATAGACTTTGTAGCGGTTAGATACAACTGAGTGGCTTGCTAGGCCATTTCAGAGGGCATGTAAGAGTTAACCACATTGATGTGGGTCTGGAGTCACATGTAGGCCAGACCAGGTAAGGACAGCAGATTTCCTTCCCTAAAGGACATTAGTGAACCAGATGGATTTTTACAACAATCGACAATGGTTTCATGGCCATCATTAGACTAGCTTTTAATTCCAGATTTATTAATTAAATTCAAATTCCACCTTCTGCTGTGGTGGGATTCGAACCCATGTCCCCAGAGAAATACCCTGGGTCTCTGGGTTACTAGTCCAGTGATAATACCACTACACCACCGCCTACCCTTACAAAGAGCCCAACATGGCTGCTCCACCATGTGACTTCTCACAATTCCTTTTCCAAATATGGTGGGGGTCTAGGTTGATTAGCCCCGTCCTGGTTTATTGTTGTAAGACATTCATCCTGAAGACAGTTAAGACAATCACCTTCTTTGTTTCAGGAGAAAACCTTTCAAATCAGGAATGTCTTCTGATGGTTTCAGGATGGGCGTTGATGACACCTCTTTGTCTGGAAAGTATCCTTTTGTCCTTTTGAGACAGTGAGTCAGTGTTTGAATACCAGGTCAAGTCAGCTGATCTTCAGCGGCCATCTTTGCAGCCCATGTCCACTTTTAACGTCCATTGTGGTTCATTTGAAACAAAAAGGAAAATTCAGTTCTAGAAGATGCTCTGTTGAATATAGTCCATGTTCAAAGTTATGAAAAGGACATGCCTTTACTGGACATGACAATAGTAACCAGGGTGCTTCACAGAAACACAAGCTCGGTCGAACAGGTAGGTTTTTAAGGAGCAACTTAAAGGAGGGTGGAGAGGTGGAGAGGTTTAGGGAGGGTATTCCAGAGTTTGAAGCCCAGGCAGCTGAAGCGATGGCTGCCAATGGTGGAGCGATGGCTATCGGGGATGCTCAAGAGGCTAGAATTGGAGGAGTGCAGAGATCTCGGAGGGCTGCTGGGCCAGAGGAGGTTAGACAACTAGAAATAGAAACCCATAAAACACTAGCTCATATCTGACATTTTATGAAAAATGTGTTTCTAAAACTGATCGGCTTAAATGAAGACTCCAATCAAATTAGTTTTCACTGTAATGGAATATGAACATCTTCCAGTCAGACATTTGTGCAATGTACAGCAGTTGTTTTATTAAGAAATGCAAGGGGGTCCAATTGGCCTGTGGTGCAGGATTGATTACAGCCATAACCAGCAGATGGTGCAATAAGACTGTCTGTATCTACTCACATACACCATTGCAGATGGAACAAGGTAACTTGAGAAGGTGATTTTTACACATAAAAGCTGCAACTGATGCTAAACTCCCAGTTCTCTGTCGTTGGCTGCAGTTAATAATCTGAACAGATTGATTTACTTCATTCCTACAGCAGGCTTGAACTTGTTTTATTTATTTATTCACTGCCATCATTTAGGCCTCGGTTCTGCTCGCCAGCAGCTCAAGGACGGAACTGGGCAGACAGGTGAACTGGAGAGTCGTGCCACTGGGAGGCAGGTAATAGTGTCACTCGACCTCAAACTGGTGCTGCACAGTACAGGAGCCTGTCACATCTCGTGGTGGTTCCCAAGATACATTCAGACAGTGCTTTGGCTCATTTTGATCACATCCTTCCAGAACGTCATTGTGCCATCTCCCATCACTGCATCTATTTCAATGAAAAGAAAAATTGCAGCTTTCGCAACTTCAGAATGTCCCAACATGCTTTACAGCCAATTAAGTACTTTTTTGGGAAGTCACTGTTGTAAAGTAGGAAATGTGGCAACCAATTTGTACACAGCAAGGTCCCAAAAACAGCATGTGATAACTATTGGATAATATGTTTGGGCATTGTTAGTTAAGGGATAAATATTGGCCAGAACACTGGGAACAACTCCCCTGCTCTTCTTCAAGATAGTCCCATGGGACCTTTTACAGCTACCTGAGAGGACACTTGGGGCCTTGATTTAACATTTCATTCAAAAGACAGTGCAGCACTCCACTGGAGCGTCAGCCTGGATTAGGTGTTCAAGTTCTTGGACCCTTAACTTTCTGACCCAACGGTAAGAGTGCTGCCCACTGAGCCACAGCTGAAAGTACTAACTGAATCCAAAGGCCTGCCCTCAACCGCTCTTCCCATGCAATTGTATCTCAAAGTTTATATCACAAAATACATTGATGTCTGTTCTAAACTTGTTTTTCAAAGCACTTTTAGAACATTACAGGCCCTTCGGCCCTCGATGTTGCGCCGACCTGTGAAACCATCTGACCTACACTATTCCATTTTCATCCATGTGTCTATCCAATGTCCACTTAAATGCCCTTAAAGTTGGCGAATCTACTACTGCTGCAGGCAGGGCGTTCCACGCCCTTACTACTCTCTGAGTAAAGAAACTAACCTGTGCCTGCCTGTCTGCTGCCTTTGTATACCCATGTGAGGTTTATACTTTCTGTCCCTTGAAGCATCTTATTTACCCTGTAACATCCCTGCTGAGATGTTTCGAAAGCTGAAGAGCTTCAGCTTCTATAGTAATTCCCCATGGCTCATCTCTCTAGATAGGGATCAGCTTTAGCGACTTATCTATAGACCTTGGAAGCTTCTCCTTCCCTTCTGTCACAGTGACTGTACCTACCTCAGACATAGCCACAGCACATAGTCTGACCAGTGTGCTGTACAGCTTCAGGGTGAATTCTGGGAACTTGGGCTTAACTCATTTTGCAATACAACCCAGAATCCTACTTCTTGCCACCTTACATTTGTTGGCCTTGATGAGTGATGAATAAACTAATAACCTGAGGCTTCTTCACTTGGACAAATTCTATCCTACCCATTGAATGTCTCCTATTTTTACTTCCAATATGCAGTACCTTGCATTGGCCCATACTGAAATAGCTCAGGTCTGTGCCCAATTCTGATGAAGCATCAACACTTAGAACAGTTTTCTCTTTACAGATGCTGATGCACCAGCTGTTTATTGTATCATGCTTGGCTCAGTGGCAGCACTCTCACCTGGGTCAGAGGCTATCAGTTGAAGACCCACTCCAGAGACGTAACTCCATAATCAATGTGCACATTCCCAGTGTTGTACTGTTTTCCAGTGCTGATTCAGATAAGATATTAAACTGAGGTCTCACGTGCCCTTTCTGGTGTAGGTTAAAGTATTATATGAAGACAAAAAGGGGAGTAGTGCTGTTGTCCTGGCCAACATTTATCCCTCATGAAGTACTTTACCAAACGCCTTGCATTGTTATGTAGCTCCACACCACCCATTTTATCTGCTCATAGCTCTTTATGAGGTTACTCAGGAGCACGTACCACTAAAGCTGTGTTGCATGCCATTTGATAATTAAGTGATTAGGTGTATATGGATGACTTCCCAAAATTTCTTATTGTGTGTTTCAGCCTTGTTTAAACCATTAAATAGTTTAGACATATCATCACTGGACTACGAATCACAAGAAATCACAGTCATCAAACAACTTCTGTTTAATCCACTGAACGCTAGTCTAAAAGTTAGTTACTAGTGTCACAAAAACGTGCTAAGTTGACGGATTTTTTTAATCCACTGGCTGGAAATCTGAATAGTAAACAGGTAGAGATGAACCCTCAAACTTTGCAAGCTTCGAACTCTGTCTGCTGACTGTGCTTACTTACTTAAGCCTGAGGAGGGAGCTAAGAGAAAGAACTTTCCGAAAAGAACAGACAGAAACCTCCTTCAGCTACACAGTTTAGAGAGCTTTACTGGAAAGAACAGTGATCTCCCTTGAAGGAATTCAGTCACATTGCTGCCCCGGAGAACCACTGAAACGGCGTCCACTTCTTCAAACCGAAAGCCTCTAGATTACCGAATCCAGCCTGAAGCCAGCCGAGTCACAAACCTCCACAGACTGTATACCCTTTTTATTTCTCTGGACTCTAATTCAACCAATCTACCTTTCTCCACTCTGTAACCTATTTGTGTGTGTGTGAAAATTTGGAGCGTATTTTTATTATTTTTACTTAGACCGGTTTAAGTACAATAAAAACAGCCAAAAGACTTGCAGGTTGATCGGTAAATTGGCCATTATAAATTGCCCCTAGTATAGGTAGGTGGTAGGGGAATATAGGGACAGGTGAGGATGTGGTAGGAATATGGGATTAGTGTAGGATTAGTATAAATGAGTGGTTAATAGTCGGCACAGACTCGGTGGGCCGAAGGGCCTGTTTCAGTGCTGTATCTCTAAATCTAAAATCTAAAAGTTAACTGCATTTTAAACTCAAGAAAACCTGTCTGATTGGCTCTTGTTATGATCACAGCACGTAAACAAGTTAAACATTCACTGAATTAGCAAGTATATCCGTTTAAAAAGGAAATAAATCTGTTGTGGAGAGGGAAAAAAGTGAAGACCTACAACCCCTCCTCACCTGATTGTAACACTAGCAACATTTCACTGTTATTATTTCAAGTGAAACAACTTATAGAAGTGTCTTCTTTATTGCGCTTACCCATTCAAGCCTCTAAGAGTACAGCAGACAGAAAGCACCCAAATGGGCAGAGTGGCAACAGGAGACTCTTCTGAAACTGGTGAAGTGAAGCAAAATAAGGGCCTGTGTAGTGCTTTGGAGGAGATTGCTAGTAATGTTATGTCACTGAGCTTTCTTTGGGCTTAAACTGTCGAGAAATCTAGTTCATGTGCCTGACCAGACATTGGAACACAATTCAGTAACAATGGGCACTTTTCAGTGTAAAGTTGGGGTCTCTTGGAGAGTGGCAGACAAATAGAGATCATGTCCCTGTTTACCCTCTGCTTGCTGCTGCTCCAGATAAAGCTGCATTGAGGGTTGGGCCCCGTTTAAAGGATGACTAAAACTGATTGTTATCTGCTTCTTGTGCAGCCTCAAGTGCAGACCTGATAGAGGTTCAGGAAACTGCGGTTGTCCGTTGCTACGGATTTCTGCTTCATTTTAGAGAGTGGCATTAATGGTGGGTGCACTCCATGCATGCTAATCAATGGCACTAGTTCAGTGTAAAGGTCAAGCTCAAGTGTCAATCGTCATCCCTCATATTGTAAGTGTCAGTAATGACGCTTTGCATTACATGCCCAATTCTATGCATTGCTTCAAGGTATCCAGCACTGAGGAAACCACCCAGTTTATATAGTGAGATAGATTCCATAACAGGCAGGGAAACAACAAGGAAAACAATTGTACATGAGCAGTTGTGTTGAATTCATGACTTTATTTCTGGTCCCACGCCTTCCCCTAGTGGCGGTTGAAGGCCAATGAGCACAAAACTACTGCACTGGCCTGTATGAACCAGTTGAAACACTCAACAACATGGCAACCAGAAAGCATATAGCCAGCCATGTTTCTATCGCTATTGTGGGGAGCAGGGGTCAGCACAGCCTCCAGAGGCTGTTTTGGTAGGACTCAGACACTCTGGCGAAAGTAGAGGTGCCTTACTCACTTGACAGTGCTTTTTGTCAATAGAATGGGAGCCTTTTCCTGCTGTAACTGGTCTGATCTGATTTCGCCAGTTGTAGGTTAGCTTCCTATGCCCAATCTTGGCTTTGCCTTGGACCAGTCAGTGTGGAGTGCTACATTTGGCCTTTAGACTATTGGGCAGATCATCCCAGACATCTATCAATCCTGGAGTGATCAATTTGGGCATCTTTGGTTTTCAGAGATGGGGGAGAATGACCAGAGGTCACACTTCTGTTCACCACCCAATGGCCTCTGCTGGAGGTGCATGTGCGTGACTGCCAGGTAAGGGCAGGATGGTACTTGGCCATGTTAGACTCTGCAAGTGAGTGGACTACCAGAGGGAAGGGGGGGGGGAAACTAGAGAGAGGGAAAAAAATATCTGCCGCGTTTCTCCTTGGCTCTCCTACAGTAACTCCAGGTTAACAATCTAACACTGAGACCTACATTATTCAGCCTTGAACTGATGCATTCCCTAGATGACATGTCTCAACAGGACAGGAACCAATGTGTTTCACAGAGTACTTAATAATTCATGTCTGTCCTTACCTATGTTATAATATTAACATTCAATCCTCCTCTAATGTATTTATCCAGCCTCTTTGTTTAAAAAAAGTGGATCATCAACATCTTAATCAACGGCCCTTGTTCTCAAATTCTGTAGGTCGACACAATGGAGCATTAATGTGTTTCCTCATCTTATTGCCCAATTTTTACTTACATTTTCAACTTGACCAAATTCAGATTTAGTTTTTCTCCGGTTCTATTTCCTCTCATCTTCTCCCAAAGGTATTTGCTCCCTGACTGAGCTATAGTCTCATAAACAACAATCACCCTCCAGTGTCACAAACTGTTTCCAATTTTTGTTGTACAGGTCTTGACATTAAGTGATGGCAGGCACCTTGACTGCTGTATTCACTCCTCATTGACACACAAGAGGGGGAGCTTTGATGAGGGATGATGACGTAAAATGGGTGACAGTGATGCAGTCGTCCGTTAGACATCTCTTCATTTCCATTGACTTCAGTATTATATCCTCCAGAGCATTGCTAACAGAAGCAGGATTGTTCCTCCCTGCTTCACAGAAATCCTTCAGACTGATGGCATCTGCGGCTTGCCATCAATATGCGGATGAGGTCTGAGGCCCAATTTCGGGTGAGCCTCGGGCCTTCACCTATTTCAGTACCGAAAACAGGCTGAACCAAATCTTCATCACCACTTCCTGGCCTCAACTGGCAGTGGCTGAAATACAAATGAATTCAGTGAGCTGAATTTTCATTCCATGATCAGGACCCTGCGCCGGGACCATCCCCAGATTCCGAGCCCGCTCAACGCCAAACGGTATTTTGAAAGAGGCGGCCAATTAGTGGCCAACTGGCACATTCGCCGTCCAATTAGGGGCTGGATGGGTTGAGGAGGAGGGATGTAGACATGGCAGTCTTGATTTAAAACCAGGGATATGAACCCCAGCATCCTGGGCGATGGCAGAAACTGGATTGCTTAGAGCAGCAACACGGCATACATCTGTTGAAGGGTGGCCCCGTGATTTGTTGACATCTCCCTGGAGGTGCAGTTAGAGGCAGTGGCAGCCCGGAGGAGTGTCCTATCTCTGGAGGAGGCCAGCCGGTCAGTCAACGCAGGCATGGGTAGAGGTGGCCCAGGAGGTGAGCAGCCCCAGTGTGGTCAGCAGGATGTGGATGCAGTGCAGGAAGTGTTTCAATGATCTTCTGAGGTCTGGTGAAGTGGGTGCACTGCTACACCCAGATGGCAGGCCTCCAGTTTTGGATTTACCAGCACACACATGAGCAGAGCAGCCTGAGGGCACATAGTGCTCAGCAGCAGTGAGGATGTGTGTGCTCGGATGCACTCCTGAGCCGTGGGCAACACTCAGGTCGCAAGCACTTGTGGAGGTGGTAATCCTGGAGCCATGGACATCACATGTGAGTGAGCGGCAGTGAGCGGTGATAGAGAGCACCATGGTCTTAACTCTCTCACACTTAACTTTCCTGGATAAAAAGAGCACATAACAGGTGGGAAAGGAGTTGGTCCATTGGTGGACTGGCAGATATCACTAAACTGATGACCATGGAGGAGGAGGCCTCTGAAATTGCCAGGGTGGCAGCTCAGCAGGAAGTCAGCGAGGGTGGAATGAGGGTCCGTCCAAGAGAGAGGATGAAAACACATTACCATTTCCATGGGAAGGGGATGGAGCCCGTCCTCGTTGGTGTAGTCGATGCCAATGCAGAAACTGTTATAAGCTGCTGCAGCACTGCATATGCAGTTGCTAACACAGGAGAGCTTTCCTAACCAATGTCTTATGTCTCCCACAGGGCCAGTTGTGCAGGAGCAGCCTCAGCATATCACTGTGTCATCAAAGGCAACTTCAGAGGAGGAGGATGTATCCGAGGCAGCGCCATCACAGCAGTTAAATGCACCCTCCACCAGCGCAGAGACACTCACCTGAATGGGGCGTCACATGCGTTTAGAACGGGTGGCACAAAATGACCAGCACATGTGCACAGAAGGAGGTGATGGAGGCAGAGGCAGCTGTGGGCAGCCCCTCGCAGGATGGGGGGGTGGGGGCAGGGGGGTGGGAGGTGGTGGTGGTTGTGGGGGGGGGAGGTGCGGTGCAGCTCGAGCCATGCTCAATTGGACAGAGTTGCAGTGCCTCAGGGGTCACATATACAAGGCAGGTCTTTCTGGAACAGCAGCAGGAGATTTGTGCCCAAATGTCAGAGTTCCCTGGGGCAGTGCAGAGGCTTGGGCAGAGAATGGAGGATCCATTTATGTGATGTGTCCAACAATATCTCAGGCATATGAGCACATGAGCTCTTCTATTGAAGATTGGCCTAATTTGTGGAGAGCCATACATGGAATCCCACTTAGTGGATGCAAGAGCATCGCACTGCCATGCACAGAAGGCATGTCACATTCTGAAGCACTGACCTGCCAGTTGCACTGATGGCACAAAGATTCAGGGATCGGCGACCTGATGCCCCCCAGCTGCTGGTCCCCTTGGCCATGTATGCATGCCATGAAAGAGGTAGGGGCAGGCAGGGATGATGTTGAGGGGGCCAGCTCATGGGGCATTTTCATCATCGTCGTCCCCTTGTCCCCCCTGACAGAGACACCATGTATACAGCAAGCGCCAGCGACCGAGGCTACCCCCACTTGTACCGCAACGCCAAGGACGGGGACCACATGCATCTCAGCTGCATGCAGACACAGCAAGCAGCTTCCAATTTCTGCCTCAGCCACAGGGGGAGATCCCTGTAGAAGCAGCTGCATGTGGAAGTTTCACTTTGTGCTTCACCTGGGTGACTTTTGTAATGCTTCAGTTCACTGATTATCCCTCAGTGTTATGAGATGGTTCATGGTAGCACAGGATTTGTGCGATCCCATTGTTTTGATGGCATTAAGACACCAGCATGACGAAGTGTTTGTGTGACACAAAGGTGGGTGGTTGGGGACACTGTGTGACCGGTGCTGACATGTCTTCCAGGAATTCACCAATGTCCTTTAGGGAAGGAAATCTGCTGTCCTTACCTGGTCTTGTCTACATGTGACACCAGACCCACAGCAATGTGGTTGGCTCTTACATGCCCTTTGAAGTGGCCTAGCAAGCCATTCAGTTGTATCTAACGGTTATGAAGTCAATAAAAAGGAATGAAACCGGACGGACCATCCGGCATCGACCTAGACATCGGAAACGCCAATGGCAAACCCAGCCCTGTCGACCCTGCAAAGTCCTCCTTACTAACATCTGGGGGCTTGTGCCAAATTTGGGAGAGCTGTCCCACAGACTAGTCAAGCAACAGTCAGTTATACTTATGGAATCATACCTAACAGACAATGTCCCAGACTCTGCCATCACCATCCCCGGGTATGTCCTGTCCCACCGGCAGGACAGACCCAGCAGAGGTGGCGGCACAGTGGTATACAGTAGGGAGGGAGTTGCCCTGGGAGTCCTCAACATTGACTCTGGACCCCATGAAGTCTCATGGCATCAGGTCAAACATGGACAAGGAAACCTCCTACTGATTACCACCTACCGCCCTCCCTCAGCTGATGAGTCAGTACTCCTCCATGTTGAAACTGGGCATCCATGAGGTGCTGTGGGCCATCAGCAGCAGCAGAATTGTACTCAACCACAATCTGTAACCTCGTGGCCCAGCATATCCTCCACTCTACCATTACAATCAAGCCAGGAGACCAACCCTGGTTCAATGAAGAGTGCAGGAGGGCATGCCAGGAGCAGCACCAGGCATACCTCAAACAACCTGGTGAAGCCAAACTGCGTAAGGAGCATGCAGTAGACAGAAATAAGCGATCCCATAACCAACGGATCAGATCTAAGCTCTGCAGTCCTGCCACATCCAGCCGTGAATGGTGGTGGACAATTAAACAACTAACTGGAGGAGGTGGCTCTACAAATATCCCCATCCTCAATGATGGGGGAGCCCAGCACATCAGTGCGAAAGATAAGGCTGAAGCATTTGCAACAATCTTCAGCCAGAATTGCCGAGTTGATGATCCATCTTGGCCTCCTACTGAAGTCCCCAGCATCACAGATGACAAATTTCAGACAATTCGATTCACTCCGTGTGATATTAAGAAACGACTGAAGGCACTGGATACTGCAAGGGCTATGGGCCCTGACAATATTCCAGCAATAGTACTGAAGACCTGTGCTCCAGAACTTGCCACGCCCCTAGCCAAGCTGTTCCAGTACAGCTACAACACTGGCATCTACCCTGCAATATGGAAAATTGCCCAGGTATGTCCTGTACACAAAAAGCAGGACAAGTCCAACCCGGCCAATTACCGCCCCATTAGTCTACTCTCAATCATCAGTAAAGTGAGGGAAGTTGTCAACAACAGTGCCATCAAGCGGTACTTGCTTTAGCAATAACCTGCTCAGTGATGCTCAGTTTGGGTTCCGCCAGGGCCACTCACCTCCTGACCTCATTACAGCCTTGGTTCAAACATGGACAAAAGAGCTGAACTGAAGAGGTGAGGTGAGAGTGACTGCCCTTGACATCATGGCATCAAGGAGCCCTAGCAAAACTGAGGTCAATGGGAATCAGGGGGAAACCCTCCGCTGGTTGGAGTCATACCTTGCACAAAGGAAGATGGTTGTGGTTGTTGGAGGTCAATCATCTGAGCTCCAGGACATCACTGCAGGAGTTCCTCAGGGTAGTGTCCTAGGCCCAACCACCTTCAGCTGCTGCATCAATGACCTTCCTTCAATCATAAGGTCAGAAGTGGGGATATTCGCTGATGATTGCGCAATGTTCAGCACCATTCGCGATTCCTCAAATACTGAAGCAGTCCATGTAGAAATGCAGCAAGACCTGGACAATATCCAGGCTTGGGCTGATAAGTGGCAAGTAACATTCGCGCCACACAAGTGCCAGGCAATGACCATCTCCAACAAGAGAGAATCTAACCACTAAAATAAAAGCAAAATACTGCGGATGCTAGAAATCTGAAATAAAAACAAGAAATGCTGGAAATACTCAGCAGGACTGGCAGCATCTGTGGAGAGAGAAGCAGAGTTAACGTTTCAGGTCAGTGACCCTTCTTCAGAACTAGCAAATATTGGAAATGTAAAAGGCTATAAGCAAGTAAAGCGGGGGTGGGGCAAGAAATAACAGAGGAGAAGGTGTAAATAGGACAAGGTCACAGAATAGCTGACCAGAAGGTCATGGAGCAAAGGCAAACAATATGTTAATGGTGTGTTGAAAGACAAAGCATTCGTACAGATAGGGTGTTAACGGACTGAAAATTGAACAGCTGCAAGGACAAACATGAAAAAAAACAGTGGATAAGCAAACTGAACAAACTAAGATGAAATAAAATAAAATAAACAAAAAAAATTTGAAAAAGGAAAAAGAAAAAAATAATTAAAAATAAAAGTAAAATGGGGCAGCCCGTCATGCTCTGAAATTATTGAACTCAATGTTCAGAGAATCTAACCATCTCCCCTTGACATTCAATGGCATTACCATCGCTGAATCCCCCACTATCAACATCCTAGGGGCTACCATTGACCAGAAACTGAACTGGAGTAGCCATATAAATACCGTGGCTACAAGAGCAGGTCAGAGGCTGGGAATCCTGAGGTGAGTAACTCACCTCCAGACTCCCCAAAGCCTGTCCACCATCTACATAGCACAAGTCAGGAGTGTGATGGAATACGCTCCACTTGCCTGGATGGTTGCAGCTCCACAACACTCAAGATGCTCAACATCATCCAGGACATAGCAGCCCATCTACAAACATTCACTCCCTCCACCACCGACGCACAGTGGCAGCAGTGTGTACCATCTACAAAATGCACTGCAGCAATGCACCAAGTCTCCTTAGACAGCACCTTCCAAATCCACGACCTCTACCAACTAGGAGGACAAGGGCAGCAAATGCATGGGAACACCACCACCTGCAAGTTCCCCTCCAAGTCACACACCATCCTGACTTGGAACTATATCGCCATTCCTTCACTGTCGCTGGGTCAAAATCCTGGAACTCCCTTCCTAACAGCACAGTGGGTGTACCTACCCCACATGGACTGCAGCGGTTCAAGAAGGCAGCTCACCACCACCTTCTCAAGGGCAATTAGGGATGGGCAATAAATGCTGGCCTGGCCAGCGTCGCCCACATCCTATGAATGAATTTTTAAAAAATTGTGGGGAGACAGCAGATGTTCTGTGAGGCACGCCTTTTGGATGTAGCCACTCCTTGTGGGAGAGGTGTGGTACCAAGCCAAAGGCAGTCCAGGATGTGCCATCCTCATGGGAATTGTGTCTGGATCAGTGCGGCCCAAGCTTCCCTTCCATCCTGGTCAATGGCGTGATTCCTCAGTGGGACCTCTGGAAGGCCTTGCAGCAAAGGTTCACTGTACTCCACCATGTTTTCCTCCTCCAAAAATGTTTGCTGTTCTTCCACATCTTCCTCTTCAAGGTCCACACCTCTCTGGAGGACCATGTTATGCAGAGCGCAGCAAACCACCACCATGTGAAAAACTCTTGAGGGACTGTATTGGAGGGGACCCCAAACAACCCCCCCCAACCCCCCACCCCCGTTGACGGGTCAAGGCACTGGAACTGCAACTTCATCAGTCCGATGGCGTGCTCTATGATGGCCTTGTGCGGAGATGGCAGCAGTTGGAACATTTCTGTGCCTCCATTGTAGGGTTACACACAGGTGCCAGCAGCCATTTCTTCAATAGGATAGCCCTTGTCTCCTAGCAGCCATCCAGGTAGTTGCTCTGGTGGCATGAACAGCTGCGGCATCTGTGATTGCCACAGGATGAAGGCGTCATGGCAACAGCCAGGAAACAATGCATACGCCTGAAGAAAATGCTTGTGGTTGGCACACGCCAGCTGTACGTTAAGAGAATGGAATCCCTTCCTATTGATAAATGGCCCTGGCTGTAATGCTGGCGCTTTGATGGCCACATCGGGGCAGGTGATAACCCCCTGCACCTGGGGGAATCCTGCCAAGTAGGCAAAGCCCACGGCCCTCTGGGCCCAAGTGGCTGCATCAGTCTGGCAGTTGGTGTACTCTGATGCCCTTTCACACAGAGAATCCATCACCTGATTGATGCAATGGCAGGTGACCATTTGTGAAATGTCACACAAATCCGCTGCCTTTGAAACGACCCAGAGGCAAAGAGGTTCAGTGACTTTCATTGCTACTATGAAGTGTACCAACACGACCAGCTAGGCCCGAGGTGGTCCTCCATGAGGGCACACAAATCAGCAGCCACCTCCCTCGATAGATGCAGCCTCTGGAAGCACTGCTGCTCCGACATGTCCAGGAAGCTGAGTTTTTGGAGGTCCACCCTATGATGTGTAGCACCTTCATACCCTCACTGCCCCTTGGGCATCACCTCTGTGTCCCTCTACACCAAGGTTCATTAACTGCCTTAATTGACAGCCTGCCACTTTTGGGTGGGTTGCCGCAACCCCCGGAACAATGCCTCCACCAAAATCGCTGAGAAGTGGCAGGAAATTGGCATGCCACTTGACACCGCGATTTTCCTGGCACACCTGTCCCCAAACATGCCTCTACCTCGGAATGAAAATTTTTGTTGGGCAAGTTAAAAACGCATGGTGTGTGGTGGAGGCTTATGGAATAGAGCATAGTATTTGGAGCATTGCTGACACAACCCAGACTCTTCTGAGAGTGAAAGAAAACACTTGTTAAGCTCCTGAGCTCCAAGATGCCTAATTTTCAACAGGCAGCAGCTGGTATGCTGGATAACAGTAGCTAATGGCTCCAAGCAAGGAAGGAGACAGGATCCACTGGAGAAATTGTGGTGTAATTTTTAGGTAGTGTCTGTGAATTCATTTGAGTAGTTACACTGCAGTATTCACATCCATAGGGAACAGTCAGAAGGCAGTTACAAACCGCAGAGCTTCTAAAATGGGCATTGGGCCTACACCACAGGCTTTTTGCTTTTAATTTTAGTTCAGATTTCAGGCTCCAGACTCCCAGCACTGTCACTGTATTTGCCTACCCTAGGATTTATATGGTCTGGAATAACGAGTTTCTCTATTTAGTCATACAGATAAATATAAGTATCACACAAAGAATTACACTCTGGATAATCCAGACCTCCTTACTCATGGCTATAATTAACTGGAATATCCTGTAACCAAAGTTAACCAGTTCTACCAGAAGAAGTTTTAGTATTTCCTCTGACTGCAGTAGCTAGTTTTTCAATGTGTTATAAAGAATATATGCACCATATGAGCTAATTAGATGTTTATTCTTGCTTTGCTTTATGTCCTTTTTTTAGCTCAAATCAGAGCCATGGTGAAACATCATGGACAATTCTTCGATTTTTTTAGGGAAAATTAAAGCCAGTGGAGAAATGTTTACCTTCCTCGTATTTCTCACTGCCCTCTCCATTAAATATGTTTCGGTTATTATTGTTCAATACCCACCAGTTCAGACAGTGTGTTGTAGGATTGCTAAATTTGAATGGACGTTTTCCTGGAGGTTTCATTACATGACCACCTGCCTCCAATTATCCTGGCCCAACACTCGTGCCATTGGCTACCTGACATGTCCATCCCCATGATGCACTGCCTCCTCATGGCCAATCAGAAAGCAAATAGACTCTTCATTTCCCGATTAGATGATTCTTGACTCTCTGTCAAACAGTATTTTGGTATAACTGATAAAAAAATGTGTTCAAAGAACATTTTTTTACAAACTAAAACAGCCAGCATTTTATTCTGGTGACAGGGGTCGTGACATCCGGAAAAAGTGACACCGAGATCCCCGAGCCGCCTCTTCTCTGGAAGGCCTGCCGAATTTAGTGCCAATCAGGTACTCAAGTGGATAGCGTCGGGCCTTCCTCAGAAAATCAAGGACCCCGTTGTCAGAATTTCCACCCTTGGAGAACTGCCAGCCAGTCAGAGGCTGGTGGTTGCTGCTGGAGGAGCACCTACTGGAGACTGAAGAGCTGAAACCAGGCTACAGGTAGATCAGGGCGGGAGGGACCACACGGGATGGGGGTCACGAGGGAGGGATTGTAGGGGGGGTCAGTAGCAAGGGCAGGTGGGTGGCTCTCAGCATGCACATCCTCCCTTCCTGATGCCGGGTCCCTTGTTCAGGCCTTAAGTGCCTTTTAACGAGGGACCACGCCCCCAACCCCGAAGCTGGGAAGCAGCCCGCATGGCTGCGGCAGGAAGAGGTCCTTAATTAGGGTTAATTGCCCAGTTAAGGGCTTCAACTGGCAGTGGGTGGGAAGGCCGTTCACATGCCTTTCCGCCCCAGACTAAATTTTGGCAGAGATGATGTTGGTGCTGGGAACCGCCCCTGTGCCACCATCCCACCCGATTTTATGCTCTCCCCGCCTCCAAACCCACAGTAGGGGGAGCATAAAATTCCCCCCAGTATATTTTATTGCCCCTTTTTCCACCCTGGATCGCTCTCAGCAGAGTCTTGGAAATCAGTTTTTCATTCCTGGAGCAATCCTGATGGGTTGACAACCCTATTGTGTGACCATTATTCTGTTTCCCTGCTACCACTTATGGCATAAATGACGTAACTAGGAACTGTTGGTTCTTCTGTGAGACTCAACCACCTTATGACTTTTTCATAGCTGAAATGTAAATGTCATCAGAGAGAGACTAATCCAGGAGTTGGCAGTCCGCAACATGAATTATTTGTAAATTCGTTATGTACCTCGATCAGATCGCTCGTTGATCTTCTATACTCAAGGGGACATAATCCAGTTCATCTTAGTTCCCTTTTTATTGTTGGAAAGGGACACATTGAGATTCTGATCAAGTGGTCGTGCTCCATAAACTAAATAGTGCTCTGTTTAACTAATGATGTGAACTCCAAATGGCAGGTGGCTGTTTGGTATTTCATATCCCAGAATATAATATCACTGTAAATACCAAAGGAGCAATTATTGGAGTGTTGGATGTATAAATTTAAGCTGATGTCAAGACCTAGTAATAGCAAAAACGAGGAGCTGTTCATTATTGCTGTTAATCTTTAATCTTCTTTATGGAGCTTTCTCAAAACTGACCATCATTTCTTCACATATAAATGTCCCTCTCAAACTGTGGTTGGGTTCCTGCCTTCTTATGATTTGCAATTTACATAGAACATATAGAACATCAGTACAGGCCCTTCGGCCCACGATGTTGTGCCGAACCTTTAACCTCCTCTAAGATCAAACTACCTACATACCCTTCATACTACTATCACACAAGACCAACTCAGAAATCTGATGATACATTAAACCACGGCAAAATAGGCCTAAGGGGCGGGATTTTTGTTTGTTTGAGAGGGTGGGATCAGGGGCGGGCAGTCGCTTACACCCGTCCCTCAGGTTGGCATGCTGGTTACCCAACGCAAAACCACCACGCACCCAAATTTAAATGGTTCAGCCGAGAGCCAGAGGAGACAACCTGCCCAACATCACTAAATAGCCACTAAAGCCACTTAAAGAGCTTGTTGTCAGCTCCTTAAGGGCCAGCCTTGAATTTTCGTTCAGAGGCACCGGATCCATGCAGGGTCTGACCCACGGCAGGGAGAAGGAGGCACAAACAAAGGGGGGAGCCAGTCATAATGGCAGCACAGTGCCAAGAGGTTCCATGAAAGAGGGAAGTCTCAGGAAAGACCCTCATCCACAGGGAACCAGATGTACAGAGTCAGAAGAATTATCTGTCAAATCTCCTTACTCTTGACAAGGGCATTTTGTGAGGTGAAGGCAGCTTTGTGGGGTGGGTTGGGGGGGGCGGAGTTGGATGGGTCCCTCTGATTACAGGCCTCATGGGTTCATGAAAAGTGGTGGGGGGGCGAATAGAAAGGTCATAACCTGAAATGGGACCAAGCTACTCTGAGATAGGATCGACTAGCAATGAGAAGCAGCATCTGCAGGAGCAGAGGCAGACCAGTCGGCAAGAGGGGCACAGGGGTCAGTAACAAGGGGCAGGACGGTAACGAAGGCAAGACCCTCGGCAGTGGGTCTATCGCCAGTGGAGAAGCTACGTGGTGTTACGGACAGGTGAGAGATTATCGGGGTGGTTCCCCCTTTTTCACCTCTCGACTGACTGAAGATAGCATTTTTTTTAAAAGGTGTTTTTTTTTTACACCTGAGTACTTTAATTGTCAACAACAGACAAATTACAAGTTTTCATGCAAGTCTAAAAGAAAGATAAATGTTTATTATACAGCACCTGAAACATACGCAACGCCCACTCTCACACTCATACAGATACACACACACTCAAGAAAGGGTAGAGTTTTTTTTCTTCATTCATGGAATGTGGGCATCGCTGGCTAGGACAGCATTTATTGCCCATCCCTAATTGCCCTTGAGAAGGTGGTGGTGAGCTGCCTTCTTGAACTGCTGTAGTCCATGTGGGGTAGGTAACTCAAAGCGCTATTAGGAAGGGAGTTCCAGGATTTTGACTCAGCAGCAGTGAAGGAACGACGATATAGTTCCAAGTCAGGATGGTGTGTGACTTGGAGGGGAACTTGCAGGTGGTGGTGTTCCCATGCATTTGCTGCCCTCGTCCTTCTAGGTGGTAGAGGTCTGGGGTTTTGAAGGTGCTGTCTGAGGAGCCTTGGAGCATTGCTGCAGTGCATCTTGTAGATGGTACACACTGCTGCCACTGTGCGTTGGTGGTGGAGGGAGTGAATGTTTGTGGATGGGGTGCCAATCAAGCGGGCTGCTTTGTCCTGGATGATGTCAAGCTTCTTGAGTGTTGTTGGAGCTGCACCCATCCAGGCAAGTGGAGAGTATTCCATCACACTCCTGACTTGTGCCTTGTAGATGGTGGACAGGCTTTGGGGAGTCAGGAGGTGAGTTACTCACCTCAGGATTCCTAGCCTCTGACCTGCTCTTGTAGCCACAGTATTTATATGGCTACTCGAGTTCAGTTTCTGGTCAATGGTAACCCCTAGGATGTTGATAGTGGGGGATTCAGCAATGGTGATGCCATTGACTGTCAAGGGGAGATGGTTAGATTCTCTCTTGTTGGAGATGGTCATTGCCTGGCACTTGTGTGGCACGAACGTTACTTGCCACTTATCAGCCCAAGCCTGGATATTGTCCAAGTCTTGCTGCATTTCTACATGGACTGCTTCAGTATCTGAGGAATCACGAAAGTTGCTGAACATCGTGCAATCATCAGCGAACCTCCCCATTGCTGACCTTGTGATTGAAGGAAGGTCATTGATGAAGCAGCAGAAGATGGTTGGGCCTAGGACACTACCCTGAGGAACTCCTGCAGTGATGTCCTGGAGCCAAGATGATTGACCTCCAACAACCACAACCATCTTCCTTTGTGCTAGGTATGACTCCAACCAGCAGAGAGTTTTCCCCCTGATTTCCATTGACTTTAGTTTTGCTAAGGTTCCTTGATGCCATACTCGGGCAAATGCTGCCTTGATGTCAAGGGCAGTCACTCTCACCTCACCTCTTGAGTTTAGCTCCTTTATCCATGTTTGAACCAAGGCTGTAATGAGGTCAGGAGCTGAGTGGCCCTGGCGGAACCCATACTAAGCGTCACTGAGCAGGTTATTGCTAAGCAAGTGCTGCTTGATGGCACTGTTGATGACACCTTCCATCACTTTATTGATGATTGAGAGTAGACTGATGGGGCAGTATTTGGCGGGGTTGGACTTGTCCTGCTTTGTGTACAGGACATACCTGGGCAATTTTCCACTTTGCCAGGTAGATGCCATTTGTAGCTGTACTGGAACAGCTTGGCTAGGGGCGCAGCAAGTTCTGGAGCACAGGTCTTCAGTACTGTAAGATAACATGCAGTAGGTCTCATGATTTTAAAGAGCCTTCTGTTAAACTTGTTTTTCCCCAGTTTCAAGGCTGGAAATTATGCAGGCCTGTAATCTTTTCCCTTGTTCACTGAAGAAAGACTTGGGAGGATTGGGAAGAGGAATGCGCTGCTGCTGACTGCTTTTGGTATATTCCAGCCAAAGACCAATGGTGAAGGCCTGGTATGATTTCTCAGGTAGGGAGTTCAAGGCCCAATGGCCAGTGCTTACCTGTAGTTCAAAGCTGGTAATCTTAGTAAGGGTCCCTTCTCTTCAATGGCATAGATGGATCTCCTTTGTCCTCCCATAACGTACCTTTGTTAAAGCTCCTTATCAGAAACCTAGTTTCTGTCATGTGACCATAGTTTCCCTTTCCTTTGTCTGCATAAATTGTTTCTGATGGTGAGGTCATTGTTAGATAATGGAGTCCGGGTATCATTCATCCTCATCTCACCTTGATAAAGTAAGGCTTTTCACACCCATTTTTTGGATTTTGAGTTTGAATCAAAAAGTCTGCAACATAATTGTTAACTCAATCAGTTGGAGAGAAGCAGCCATTTCCACAGAAAAGGTCATTTGCATTTTAATGGTTTGTCAGGGATGTGTCCAGAAAGGTTGTTTGTATTTTAATGGCTTCACCAAGACTTAACCAAACATGAAAATTAGCTCAGGGTTCTATATGTATTGGAAGGAAAGGAAAGGGTTGCCTGACCTCTTACTCCATTTTGTTTATAAGGAAAGTGTCCATTTCAGGTTTACTTCATAATTTAATTTTATAGTTCATAAGTTCAGCTTACGTGGGTGTGTCACTGGACATGTCGGAGCAGTAGTGCTGCAGAAGGCTGCACCTGTCCAGGCAGATGGTTGCTGACTTGAGTGCCCTCATTGAGGGTCGTCCAAGGGCTCGTGGCAGTCGTCACCATGATGAAATGAAGAAACACAAGTCTGTCTTAGTGCAACAACATGGCCTGTGCTTTATCAAAGTATAATGTGATATTATTCATAAGAGGCACTTCCAAATGACCCACGAAGTGACATGACCAACATGGTGACCTGTGCTCACCGCCACTCCGACGAGATTCTCCCTCTGTGGCTGAGGATGCGGTGGAGGCTGTTTGCTCACTAGTGCCTGTTTGAGCTAGAGATGCCCTTGGCGCTCAGTCTCGTCGTGGAGGTGCCGGGGTGGCACCTTCAAAGGCTGCTGCACTGGCTTCACTGCAGGGGCAGCCTCTGTGACATGGCATATCTCTATAGATGTTTCGTTCATCAGAGGGGCGATGGAGATGGATGATGATGACAGACCCATGTGAGGGGTAGCCCTCTCATCCCCATCTGTCGTTACATCAGCCCTTTGATGGCACCCTTGATCGCTAGAGGAAAACACCAGCTGGCGTGCAGCTGGCATCCACTTCATGCTTCTTTGTGCCATTTATGCCACTGACTAGTTAATGCTACAGACTGCAGTAGGCATTCTGTGCATGTCAGTGCGCTACTCCTGCATCCACTCTGAGTGATGCCGCATATGGCTCTCCAAGAGGTTAGCCACCGTCTTAATGGAGGAGCTCATGTGTTCAAAGCCCTGAGACACGTTGCGGTGCTCTTTAAATGAATGGACTCCTCCATTCTCAGCCCATGACTCTGCAGTGCCTCAGGTAACTCGGACATGTGGGCACACATCTCACGCTGATTCTTCAGGTAGGGCCGCCTGTTTCGTGACGCCCGTGGCTCTGCATCTCCGCCCTGCTGAGCAGGACTGCCCCTGTCCTCCATCCTCCAAGGGGGACTAGTCACAGCTGACTATGCCTCTCCCGTATCCTGCAGCTCTGATGTGTGATGTGCTTCTTCCTGTGCCACCCTCTCTAATAATACATGAAGACCCACTGAGCTGTGAGTATCTGTGCTGCTGGAGGGTCCACAGGAAAGATGTGATGGTGCAGGCTACGAGGTGTCACTTCCTCTGACTCCTCAGGAACTTGGCACTGTGTGGGCTCCTGCCCTTCTGCAGCTGGCCCTGTGAGACACCTTAGAGAAGATGTTGATGAGAGGGCGGGACTGTCAATAGATGCTCACACTGCTTAAAACAATGAGATGACATCTCATGCTTTGATAGCTCATTGCGTTGGGAGCATTGCCATGCAGCCCATGAACCTAGAGATGTTGAGATGTTTTCATGTTCTCTACAGTGTATCCCCAATTCGCTGTCCCCGGTGTCCTTGTGACTTGACACTCTGGCCAGGTCAAGGTCCAGCTCCTCAAAGTGCATCAGCAGCGCTATATGTGGCAGCCCACCTTCCAGGCGTGCACACTCATTCTCCCTGATGTTCAACTCCCGCTTGACCTGCAAGGTGAAGAAAGATGCAGTTAGGACAATGTCTCTCTCCCTCACCACTCACAGCTTTTCAGTCGCATAAGATATTGCAGTAGGCACTCCAGCCACCTGTCACTAGGGTTCTTCAGGATCATCAAGGCTGCTGAGCATTCATCTCTCCTATAGTCAGGAAACTTCAGGATTCCCCTCTCTTTTGCACTTTGATTGCTGACCAAGAGGCATACCATTTGGGTCTATACTATCTGGGTCTATACCATCTGGGTGTATGCCATCCGGGTCTAGCTTTGGACTCATTTGAAAAAGCCAGTGAAATGTTTCCAGCACTGCACCCAGATCCTCCTCACCACTCCTCTGCTACTGACCTCGTGTGCCACCGCCAGTCATGCTCTCTGGTGAGACTTGCAGGCTTTCTGTTGCCACTGGCAGGGAACAGGATGTTTTTTCTCAGTGACCATCTCCAGCAGCACCTCCAGTGAGGCATCTGTAAAACATGGGGCTGCCCTGGCACAAGGGGTTGCCCTGGCACGGGGCCCTCCCTTTTCACTTCTCACTGCTCCTTCTACTATTCTTTGGATGAATGGCAACCTCAGCAATGGCTGCCACTTGCCCTTTAAATCAGGCCTTCTTCTGCCTATATTCTGCCTCCTTCCCACATCTGCCGCCACTCATTGGGCAGCGAGCGCGACTCTAGGCCAATTAGCTGCTTTACATATTGACATTGCAATACGAGTGTGTTGCTGACATGGTGCGGGGTCAAGACCCGGAAGTGACTGCGACGTCAGGATCCCGGCCCTTTATGATTTTACTTGTTCCATTTTACTTTCGCTATACATGCATTCCACCTCATCCATTTGAAAGAGTCTCAGCTGAGGGCTAGAAATCAGTCAGTATGTGTTTTAAAAGCCTTGCTATTGCCAGAAAGCTCAGGACTGAAAGACAATGGCTGAGAAATTGAATTTTGTGCTGGCCTCCCACCTCCTGGAATGCATATCCATCTTGGGCCTCAGGCTTCTATAAAGCTAGCAGTATGTGGACACCAATGCAGCTAACCAGTCGGGGGCCTTCTCAAGGTTGAGCCAGTTTGCAGGTAAATCCTGAGGGTCAGTGGAGGGGCAGGAGGTGAATGGGAAGAAGATAGTGACTCACATATTGCTATGGAGCCAGGAGAAGGTGTTGGCATGTGCTTGTCACCCTCCCACTCACCATCGCCTACCTGCTCCTCGTGGCTCCACATTGAGGTAAGAACAAGCTAAGTAAGTGTTCTTTAGTGGCCTCCAGCGGTCATCTTAAGGGCCCATCCTGGGATAGGAATGTTCTATGGGGGGGGGGGGGGGAGGGGGGGGAGGCACTTTCATGAGGATGGTAGTGACTCATACTGGGGTAGGGGTATTCCTAAGTGGATAGTAGCCCTCAGATACCCAACAAAGTGACCATTTTTTAGGTGTCACCAGAGTAATCAACAACCATGTCCAATACTGTCCCCAGTTATCGTCCACATGAGTGAGGGCTACCAGGCACCAATTAGGATTGGGACTCTAGTTGATATTCCACCCCTCGCCTTCCTAGCTGAGAGACCCTGTGAGAGAGGGAGATATTTCTGATCCCTACCCCAACCCAAAGTGTGCTGCCCCCTACCCAAAGCCCACACCAACAAAATTCCAAGGAAGGCACTGTTGGCAACATGGGCACTCCTGTATGAAAGGTAATTACACCATTCCTGCACTCTCAGCCGGGAACCACACTCGAAGAGAGTGTGGGCTGGATCCAGGGTGGGGATGAGGGAGGGTGTGACACTGTAGCATAGATTCTCCAGCATGAGCTTCCTCTGATGTCACTGGTCATCAGGAGTAGGATTCTCCAGGAATTAAAGATTCATCTCCATGGTGCTGCTACCATTAACGCATGAGAAAATCACAGGGACATTAAAAAAAAATTTTTTTGTTTTCTTCATATTGGAGATGGTGGAACAGTAAGGAATAATCCAATTGGATAACAAAGAATAAAAGAAAAATACTGCAGATGCTGGAAATCTGAAATAAAAACAAGAAATGCTGGAAATACTCAGCAGGTCTGGCAGCATCTGTGGAGAGAGAAGCAGAGTTAACATTTCAGGTCAGTGACCCTTCTTCAGAACTAGCAGATATTAGAAATGTCAAAGGTTTTAAGCAAATAAAGTGGGGATGGGGCAAGAAATAACAAAGGAGAAGGTGTAGATAGGACAAGGTCACAGAGAATAACCGACCAGAAGGTCATGGAGCAAAGGGAAGCAATATGTTAATGGTGTGTTGAAAGACAAAGCATTAGTACAGGTAGGGTGTTAACAGACTGAAAACTTAACAGCCACAAATACAAACATGAAAAAAACAGTGGGTAGGCAAACTAAATAAACTAAGATAAAATCAAATAAACACAAAAAAAAGTAAAAAGAAAAAAGAACTAAAAATAAATGTAAAATGGGGATCCTGTCATGCTCTGAAAAAAGAGTCTGTTCCTTTTCCAATTGGCTGTAGGTAAGCAGTGTGCCTGGAAGATGGACCAATGGTGGGAGTGTGGGGACAGGGTAGTTCACAGCAGGCAGTCATGTGATGAAATCTCCAGGAATACACCTAACCAGAGATGGCAACCCTTGGCAGAGGTGGGGAATTGGTGATTTTACTCCATAAAACAGTCAACAAAAAAGATGTTTAATTTGGTGCTTTAAAAATAGGGATTTGTTTTGCGTTTACCACATAATGGAACATCTGAGTTTACCAAAATTCGTTGCTGTGGTATGCACAGGTCACATGTTCCCCAATCTCTCATCCACTGCGTGTTTATGAAGTGAGGGTAGTTGTTATGCTTTTAATCCCTCCACAGGACTTTCCACATTGTCAACATGTTGGTAAATCTAGAGCGAAAACTTGCCAAAACTCCCTCAGCTTGACTATTCAGTCACAGAACTTAGGACTTCATTCAGGCTTCCTGTATTTTTACTGGCTAAACCTTTCTCCAGGGAGAGTCCAGTACATTCAGCAAATATTTGTCAACATTTATGGGAAACCAGCTTGCACTAAAGCCAACTGGCCTTAAAAAAGAAACTCTTTTTAAAAATGAGAATGTAAGTCTTGAAAGTAGGGTGTCAGAGACTATCAGCATCAGAATTGATTTAAATTTTAAGAAAAGGAGTTACATTTCATAGTGCCTTTCATGTCCGCAGGATGTTCCAAAGCGCTTTGCGGGCAATGAAGTACTTTTTGAAGAGTACTCACTGTTGTAGGAAACACTGCAGCCAATTTGCACACAGCAAGATCCCACAAAGAGCAATAATGAGCAGATTTTTGGTATTAGTTGACAGATAAGTATTGGCTAGGCAGATCATTTTATTTGCTAAAAACTTTCTCAATGTTTTCACACTAATGATTAGGGAAGTTGGAAATAATTTGAATCAGGTTATTAATTTAGCAAATGCCCTAATGTAATAAGAACAAATAATCTGTGAGGGGAAGAAATTGGCAGATATTAATGAGCTTACCTATCGTGTTCTGTTGGATCAGGATCCCCTCCCTTGCCCTCTCTTGCTGGGATTGAGTTCTGCTGGAATATGGCTCGATGAGCATAGGCAGCTTGGTGCTGCACACCCCATTGGTCAGCCTACACAGTGAGCCTATTTGACCATGGAGAGGGCCTCTTCTCTCAGCTCAATGCTCACGTGCACAACTTTCCGTGAGGCTAAAGCGGTGGTCTGCAACCTATGGCTCTGGAGCCACATGTGGCTCTTTAATATCTCATTTGCGGCTACCAACCTTTTCCGGTTAGATCGCATTAACATGAAAAAAGCATAAAGAAATTATGCCAAGAAAAGTAAGAGCTGTATTTTTATTGTGGCGATAAAAAGCTGATCATTATGCTGCACATTAAGGTTTCAAATGATTATTTTAATGAAAAACTTCACCATGCTGTAAATAAACCTGTTTGAGTGGTGTAGCTACACCTGGTGTTGTTGGCATCCTTTCATTTACAAAAGATGATGGACACACAGCAAACAATCCATTTACATGAGATGTCTTCTTTTGCTGCACCTTTGCTGATGGCTCTGAAGGCCAATCCTTGAGAGGCAGGTTCTGCCACAAGTGCTGCACATGTGAAGTTCCAATTGATGCTGTGAGTTGTTCTGGAACATAGAACATAGAACAGTACAGCACAGTACAGGCCCTTCGGCCCACGATGTTGTGCCGAACCTTTAACCTACTCTAAGATCAAACTACCTCCATACACTTCATTCTACTATCATCCATGTACCTATCCAAGAGTCGCTTAAATGTTCCTAATGTATCTGCTTCTACTACCACCGCTGGCAGTGCATTCCACGCACCCACCACTCTCTGTGTAAAGAACCTACCTCTGACATCTCCCCGAAACCTTCCTCCAATCACCTTAAAATTATGCCCCCTGGTGATAGCCCTTTCCGCCCTGGGAAAAAGTCTCTGACTATCCACTCTATCTATGCCTCTCATCATCTTGTACACCTCTATCAAGTCACCTCTCATCCTTCTTCGCTCCAATGAGAAAAGCCCTAGCTTTCTTCGTAAGACATGCCCTCCAGTCCAGGCAGCATCCTGGTAAATCTCCTCTGCACCCTCTCTAAAGCTTCCACATCCTTCTTATAATGAGGCGACCAGAACTGAACACAATATTCCAAGTGTGGTCTAACCAGGGCTTTATAGAGCTGCAGCATAACCTCGCGGCTCTTAAACTCAATGCCCCTGTTAATGAAAGCCAACACACCATACGCCTTCTTAACAACCCTATCAACTTGGGTGGCAACTTTGAGCGATCTATGGACATGGATCCCAAGATCCCTCTGTTCCTCCACACTACCAAGAATCCTGTCTTTAAGCCTGTATTCTGCATTCAAATTCGACCTTCCAAAATGAATCACTTCACACTTTTCCAGGTTGAACTCCATCTGCCACTTCTCAGCCCAGCTCTGCATCCTGTCAATGTCCTGTTGCAACCTACAACAGCCTTCCACACTATCCACAACTCCAGCAACCTTTGTGTCATCGGCAAACTTACTAACCCAGCCTTCCACTTCCTCATCCAAGTCATTTATAAATTTCACAAAGAGCAGAGGTCCCAGAACAGATCCCTGCGGAACACCACTGGTCACCGAGCTCCAGGCTGAATACTTTCCATCTACTACCACCCTCTGTCTTCTATTTTGTATCCAGACAGCCAACTTTCCCTGCATCCCATGCCTCCTTACTTTCTGAATGAGCCTACCATGGGGAACCTTATCAAATGCCTTGCTAAAATCCATATACACCACATCCACTGCGCTTCCTTCATCAATGTGTTTTGTCACATCTTCAAAGAATTCAATAAGGCTTGTGAGGCATGACCTGCCCCTCACAAAGCCATGCTGACTGTTTCTAATCAAACCATGATTTTCCAAATAATCATAAATCCTGTCTCTCAGAATCCTCTCCAATAATTTGCCCACTACCGACGTAAGACTGACTGGTCTATAATTCCCAGGGTTATCCCTATTCCCTTTCTTGAACAAGGGAATAACATTTGCCACCCTCCAATCATCTGGTACTACTCCAGTGGACAGTGAGGACGCAAAGATCATCGCCAAAGGCGGGGCAATCTCTTCCCTCGCTTCCCGTAATATCCTTGGGTATATCCCGTCTGGCCCCGGGGACTTATCTGTCCTCATGTCTTTCAAAATTTCCAGCACATCCTCCCTCTTAACATCAACAAGATTGACCTTGGTGCCTGTTGCCAAGCTGCTGTAGCAACTGGTCATCGTGGTAGTGCACACCAGTCCACAGAATGTGTCGCTATTTCCCTCTTTCGCCAACTAGTGACGCCCAGGTGCAATAGTCAATGTTTAGGGTTTTCACCTTAGTTATAGATAATGCCTTTGTTTGGAGGAGCAGCTTTTATGGTTGTGACCATTATTGTTTCTAGTATAGCTCAGATGACAAATTAATCTGCATGTGCTATTAGTAGCTATTTTATATCATGAGAATCAATAGCCAAATATTTGTCTTAATTCTAAGCATCTTAACTTATAGTTTGTTTTAGACATGACTTTACTGATAAAATTATAGTTTAAAAAACTGTCAAAAAAGCAATATTTCAGAGTTGGGTTTATTTTAATTCTGATTTTTTTCCTATTCGTTTGGCACTGGGAAAACTGCCTGTGTTTTTTTTAATCTGCTGCCTTACTCAGGAGGACTGAAACTAATTGTAGTGACCATCACAATCTAACCTCCAACAAGACCATTGCTGACAATTATTGACCAAGTTCATACACAGGACAGGCCTTGGCCATGGGGTGGGGGATTGTCATCAAAATAATCCATTGCTTTGAGATGCCCAGAGGATATGAAAGGCGCTATACAAATGCAATTCTTTTTTAATTCACTTCCAGTCAAGTTGCTGGAAAACAATCGAGGGCAGATTATAATGAGAAACTTTTTATGTTGTCTGATGCAACATAAATTAGATGCATGGAGTCCAGGTTGTTAAAGATCTCAAACAAGTTTATTAAACAGCTAACTCATGATATACAGTGTAGAGATATCTATTTACAGGACTTGCCTCTTGGTGGTACAGTTATGTATTGACTCTGGCTCTGAGTCACATGACTGTGTCCCGGTACTTGGCTCATTAGCATATTAAGATCTTAAAGGGACCTCACTCTTAAAGGCAATCACACAGCATCCCCCTTCTTTCCAAAGATAAGTCTCATATGCTAAAAGCAAAAACATATAAAATTAGATATCAAAATTATTCACATGTGGATAGAGATTATGAAGTTTACAGCTATAAAGGCTCAATAGTCCATATATCGTCTCAGTGGTTTTACAACTCTTCCTCAGGGAATTCGTGTCTCATCTGTTGCTGTTCTTTTTGAAGCTTGTCCCTCTCTGCATTCAATTTCTGTTGCTCTGCCTTCAGCCTGCTAACATACTGTGTTGCTTTTCTCAAGATGACCATCTTTGAGGCCTTGTCATTTTTGGAACGTTCCGGCATCTCATCTCAAAGAGCCAAATAGACCTTGCTTCAACTCATTCCTCCTCTGCCACTTCAGGACATTGCATGTCCTTCGTCTCTTCTCATCCTCCGCATCTGAAGGCTTGGGGCTCGAGGTCGAGAACTTGTTGGAAACACTTGTCCGTTCTGGCTTGTTATGTTGCTGGTGGTTCTCTAGAGAGAAGTGAAGGCATGGCATAGTTGTTCTGTTGCTGGGTTTCCAGACTGCACCTTTTGATGCTGGTCAGAGTCTGCGAGTGGGTTCTGGTCCTTGGAGATTTCCATTTGGCAATGCTGTTGTGGTTAGTTATGATGTTGAGGTCCTTACACACTGGTAGTCCTGCCACTGCTGGTCCACTCGTGTCTACTAGGTAGAACATCTGTGGCTTCCATGCCAACTTGCCGCATCTACATTGCATTGTTAATATGCTGCTGCAAGGTCTGGGTGACCCGTTCTATGCAGATAACTTGACAGTTGTCAGTTGTATCATTAATTTTCAACGAGTCAGGTACATACCTTTGAGGATTCGGACAGGTAGGATATTTGCACCAGCGCCAGTGTCAATCTTGACCTTGAGTGTATGTTTGTCAGCTTTCTTTGGGAAAATTATATTATATAATTACAGATTATATTGAAAGCCCAGCGTTAAATATATTATTCTAGTATGATAACTAGGAGACATCAATAGAGAATTTGATAGATATGGAAGTAAGCAGGAATAAAGTGAAGAGCTCTGATGGAATATATCCCTGAATGTGCAACAAGTGTTTTGTGTGTCAGCTGTGATTCAGAGGATAACACCTCTACCTCAGAGCTAGAGGTTGCAGGTTCAAATCCCACTTGAGGAAATTTGAGTACCTAGTCTAGGCTATCACACCCATGGAGTGCTGCACTGTGAAAGGTGCTGCCTTTCAGATGCAATGTTAAAGTGAGGCGCATCTGCCCACTCAGGTGAACATAAAAGATCTCATAATGCCGTTTTGAAGAGGAGCAGTCCAATTGTCCCCAGTGTCCTGGCTGATATTCACTCTTCAGTCAATATTACAAAAAAAGTTATTTGTTCATTGTCACACTGCCGTTTATGGAAGCTTGCAGTGTAAAAAAAAGTTCTGAGCTTCCTACATTACAAGAGTGACTACACTTCAAAAGTACTTCATTGGCTCCAATGAAATTTTGAGCAGACTGAAGCCATTGTTTTCGGTCCCCACTCCAAACTCTGCTTTCTAGCTACTGACTCCATTCCTCTCCCTGGCAACAATCTGAGATTAAACCAGTCTGTTTGCAACCTTGGTGTCACATTTGACCTTTAGATGAGCTTCTGACCTCATATTTATGCCATCACTAAGAGTGCCTATTTCCATCTGTGTAACACTGCACAACTGCGTCCCTGTCTCATCTGATCTGCTGCTGAAACCCTCATTCATGTCTTCGTTACCTCTAGACTTGATTATTCCAATGCACTCCTGGTTGGTTTCCCACATTCTACTCTCCATAAACTTGAAGTTATCCAAAACTCTACTGCCCATGTTTTAACTCACCCAAGTCCCGTTCCCCTATCACTCCTGTGCTCGCTGACCTACACTGGCTTCTGGTCAAGCAACATCTTGATTTTAAAATTTTCATCCTTGTTTCCAAACCCCTCCATGTTCTCTCCCCTCCCATCTCTGTAAGGTCCTCCAGCCCCACAACCCTCCGAGATATCTGTGCTCCTCTAATTCTGGCCTTTTGACCATCCCTCTGATATTAATTGCTCCACCATTGGTGGCCATGCCTTCAGTTGCCTAGGCCCTAAGATCTGAAATACCCTCCCTACCTCACTTTCCTCCTTTCAAGCACACCTTAAAACCTACCTCTATAACCCAGCTTTTGGTCATCTGACCTAATATCTCCTTTTGTGGCTCTGTGTCATATTTTGTTTTATAATGCTCCTGTGAAGGGCCTTGAGATGTTATATTACATTCACGGTGCTATATAAATATAAGTTATTGTTGTTGGGGGCTGTAAAGCACATTGGAACTTCCTGAGGTTGTGAAAGGTGCTACAGAAATGCAAGTCTTTCTTTTTATTTAAGGAGCTGAAAAAGCAGTTTAGAGTTAGAGGGAAAGGCGCTGACTAAAAGTTTCTTTTTGTCTGTGGAAGAGGGAGCTAAAACCAGACAGATTCAAATAAAGTGAACCTGACTTCAATCATGAAGAAAAGGCAGAGGTGTGAATCGAATAGAGATGTGTTAAGTTGCCATTGATAATGGGCAAGATAGTGGAGCCTATTATCAAAAAAACAATTCAGGGTAATCTCATTGTTAAGGTAGTAACTGAGGGCCCAATGTGGGTTCATTGAATGAAGGTCACAAACAAGTTTGTCACTAGCTTTTTAGAATGTGATCAGTTTAGTGGTTGAAGGTAAATGTGGGTCAATATTCTATATCTTGCCTTTCTGAAGGCTTTTGACAAGATGTTTCACAAAGGGCTTCTAGAGAAGGTGAAGACTCAATGAAATCAATGGTGAAGTGGCAAATTGGATAGAAAATTGTCTTCACAAGAGAAAGCAGAGAATTGTTGTGAATGAGCTGCAATAACCATTCGAGTCCCAAAAGGATATGCCCCGGAACCCAGCTATTCATAATATTTGCAAGTGACTTTGACGAAACAAAAGTTCTGTGACGAAACTGTCCAACTTTGCTAAAAATAACAAATCATTGTGAGAAAGTAGAACAGGTAGGGGAAAGAGATGTCATTTAAAGAAATGTTATATTACATATTCAAGGTCAGGTCAGTGCTAAAATTAACTATATCTGACCTGCTTTGTGCAGAATCTTTCAGCCAAATTATGGAGTTCAGTGTGAATTTCGAACCAACTTGGGGGCTGGATTCATGCTGATGCCAATTTAAACAAAATTGAGGAGGCTCCAATAATATACCTTCATCTGTTTGAGCCTCCTAGCAGTCTAGGTCATGGGAGAGAGAGACACCAAAAAGACTTCCCTGCATTATCCACCCCTTTTTATATCAGGTGTCTTCTAGGTCTGGTGGAGACTGACTGGGTTTGGGGAGATTGGAATGTCCCATCGTGTGTGTGCTGAATGTCATGGCACATATGCAAAGTAGGGTCGCCAACTCTGGTTGGACGTGTCCCTGGAGGTTTTATCACATGAGCTCCCATCTTCCACTACCTCGCCCAGTCAAACTGCCCTTTTCCCCAGTTTAATATATTTTCTATTTTATGAATGAAAGTGTACAAAGAAAATAACAGGATACAATTTTTATAATGCCCCTATTATCTTTCTCCTGGGTTGCTTGCAGCAAATATAACCTTTAATTCCTGGCCACTCCAGGACAATCCTGGAGGGTTGGCAACGTTAATGCAAAGGTCCTAACACCTGTTTTAGGCATGGGCTTTGTCCACCAATTGGAGGCTGTTTAGCACCTGAAAAATAGGTTACGTGTGACCTAATTTCTCGTACCTTTGGAGATAGGTGCCATTTTTTATGGTCTGCTGGGTGCCCATCATTTTCAAAAGCCCATCATTATGTGAGTCTCCAAACCAAGCTACCAAGCAATTCACTTGAGCAAAGTGTTTACTTGTCTGATATGGAGTGTACACCCGACTTATCTAAACTCAGAGTGTTTAAGGAAACCCAAGTGTGTGTAGTGGTACTGCTGGGTTTCATTATCCTCGAGTTTAGCTATGGCAAAGAGACTGAGAGTTGATGCTGAGCCTAGTTCTGTGCATTTGCACAGTTGATTCATCATGGAGGCCCACAAAGGTACAGAAACTGCATCAGTACAGTGGAGGAAAAGCTATCTCTAGTTATATTGCCTATTCAAGGTCAGATCTAAACTTAACTGTAATCTGACCTCCTTTATGCAGGAACTGTCACCCAAGTCATGGAGTGAAATGAGGAGACAGTTGTCTCAATGGCTGATCATAAGTTGGTGTCAGCTGCCATTGGCTGCATCATTGCAGCTTATTAGCTCAGAGCTTGTTCAGTTAAGCCATTACCATGGAGCTTTATATGGAGTTGATTGAGAAGAATCGCTGATGACCCATTAACGAGCCAGGCCTAGACAATCATTAACAGTGCTCTGAAGTTCCACCGTGACAAGCTCAGATACTGGATTAATGTGTCTGCTACAAAGCCTTGACTTGCTTTCATTCTTCCATCACCATCTTGGAGCCACCTCAACTCCAAAGAAACCCTGATTACAGATAAGTAGTGAATGCTGTTCAGCATTGATAAATACAAGGCATTGGATACGAGTGCTATGCAAATATCAGCAATCTCGGTCAGGAAAGCCATCAGCCCATCTAGCTCATTCTTCAAAATAAGATTCTATCATCAAAACATCCAAGGTGAATCTTGAATCATTAAATGGATTTTTGCCTTGGTTTGGACCGCAGAACAATCACTCTCAAAAATTGAAGACATTAATCACTCTTTTTGTGAAGAAATGCTCCTTGGCATCAGCGCTGAACATACCTGTTAACATTTGTATCTATGTCCCCTTGTCTTGCAGCCATGGTTTAACTTGCAATATAGTGTCCTGGATTAAACTTTATTATTCTACTTAGTTATAGTGCAGTGACAATTTTTGAAGTGAGTAAAGTTTATGTCGTGATGAAGATTTATGTCCTTAGGGTACGGTTCCCACCAGGACATGTTTTTTTTTTACACTATTTGTTGTATTTTCCAGCACTTTGATGTGGACTGTTTTAGGCTCTCCTACTGTAGCTGTGGAGATTGTCGAATCCCCAGAAAGACAGAGCAAACGGGCATTTTTTGGTGTTTGTTTCATTTCTTCCAGGGTTTTGCTGATCTTCCACCAAAATTATGTCGATCAGCAGAAACACTTGGAAAAAATGTTAGACAAAATATTTTATGAAATAACCTCCTTCAGCCCCGCAACCATCTGAGATCTCTGCACTGCACATCCCGGACTTTCTACACTGCACCACCACCCTCCTCTGCCTGGCTGAACTTGTTCTCACATTGAACAACTTCTCCTTCAACTGCACTCACTTCCTTCAAGTAAAAGGTGTTGCTATGGGCACCCGCATGGGTCCTAGTTATGTCTGTTTTTTTGTGGGATATGTCAAACATTCCTTGTTCCAGTCCTACTCAGGCCCCCTCCCCCAACTCTTTTTCCGGTACATTGATGACTGTATCAGTGCCATTTCCTGCTCCCGCCCCGAACTAGAAAACTTTATCAACTTTGCTTCTAATTTCCACCCTTCTCTCACCTTTACATGGTCCATCTCTGACATTTTCCTTCCCTCGCTCGACTTCTCTATCTCCATCTCTGGGGATAGGCTGTCTACTAATATTCATTATAAGCCCACCGACTCTCACAGCTACCTCGACTACACTTCTTCACACTCTGCCTCCTGTAAGGACTCCATTCCATTCGCCCAGTTTCTCCGTCTCCGACACATCTGCTTTGATGATGCTACTTTCCATGACAGCGCTTCTGATATGTCTTCCTTTTTTCTCAACCGAGGATTCCCCCCTACTGTGGTTGACAGGGCCCTCAACTGTGTCCGGCCCATTTTCTGCACCTGTACCCTCACCCCTTCCCCTCCCTCCCAGAACCACGACAGAGTTCCCCTTGTCCTCACTTTCCACCCCATCAGCCTCCATATCCAAAGGATCATCCTCCGCAATTTCCGCCACCTCCAAACGTATCTTCCCCTCCCTTCCCCTGTCAGCATTCCGAAGGGATCGATCCCTCCGCGACACCCTGGTCCACTCCTCCATTACCCCCACTACCTCGTCCCCTTCCCACGGCACCTTCCCCTGCAATCGCAGGAGGTGTAATAACTGCCCATTTACCTTCTCTGTCCTCACTATCCCAGGCCCCAAACACTCCTTTCAGGTGTAGCAGCGATTTACTTGTACTTCTTTCAATGTAGTATACTGTATTTGCCGCTCACAATGTGGTCTCCTCTACATTGGGGAGACCAAACGCAGACTGGGTGACCGCAAGCAGGACCCTGAGCTTCCAGTTGCTTGTCATTTCAACACTCCCCACTGCTCTCATGCTCACATCTTTGTCCTGGGATTGCTGCAGTGCTCCAGTGAACATCAACGCAAGCTCGAGGAACAGCATCTCATTTACTGATTAGGCACACTACAGCCTGCCAGACTGAACATTGAGTTCAATAATTTCAGAGCATGACGGGACCCCCATTTTACTTTTATTTTCAGTTATTTTTTTCTTTTTCCTTTTTTATTTATATATTTTTGTGTGTTTATTTTATTTTATTTCATCTTAGTTTGTTCAGTTTGCTTCCCCATTGTTATTTTTCATGTTTGTACTTGCAGCTGTTCAGTTTGCAGTCCGTTAACACCCTATCAGTACTAATGCTTTGTCTTTCAGCACACCATTAACATATTGTTTGCCTTTGCTCCATGACCTTCTGGTCAGCTATTCTGTGACCGTGTCCTATCTACACCTTCTTCTTTGTTATCTCTTGCCCCATCCCCACTTTATTTGCTTAAAACCTTTCACATTTCCAATATTTGCCAGTTCTGAAGAAGGGTCACTGACCTGAAATGTTAACTCTGCTTCTCTCTCCACAGATGCTGCCAGACCTGCTGAGTATTTCCAGCATTTCTTGTTTTTATTTCTTCACTGCACCGTTGGTGACTGTAACTTCAGCTTTCTCGGCTCTAAGACTTACAATTCCCTCCCTAAACCTCTCTACCTTTCTCTTCTCCTTTAAGATGCTCCATAAACCCTACCTCCATATCCAAACTTATGGGTACCTGCCCCTTATGTGGCTTGGTGTTAAATTCTGTTTGGTAAAACTCCTATGAAGCACCTTTGGAGGATGTTTTACTACGGTCAAGATGCTAGATAAACACAAGTTGTTTTTATTTATGATTTTATAATGTACAAAGGGACAGTGGTGCAGTGATTAGCACCGCAGCCTCACAGCTCCAGCAACCCGGGTTCAGTTCTAGGTACTGCCTATGCGGAGTTTGTAAATTCTCCCTGTGACCGCTTGGGTTTCCACCGGGTACTCTGGTTTCCTCCCACAGCCAAAGACTTGCAGGTTGATAGGTAAATTGGCCATTGTAAATTGCCCCCAATGTAGGTAGGTGGTAGGAGAATGGTGGGGATGTGGAGGGAATATGGAATTAATGTAGGATTAGTATAAATGGGTGGCTGTTGGTCGGCACAGACTTGGTGGGCCGAAGGGCCTGTTTCAGTGCTCTATGACTCAAGTGCATGAAGAATGCTCCTCTGATGACTCAATGTATTTGTCCATGAGCAGCTGAGCTATGATGGTCAGTTAGCTATAGCCACCACAGGGGCCTCCAGCAGTAATCCTAGAGGCTACCTTTTCACAACTAGAAGCCAATTACTTCAACCCTGCCAGCCCACAACCACTACCAGCCAGCTGCGGGGCAGGGGAAGGGTGCGGAATCGGGCAGGGTGGGAGGGAGTGTTGGTTGCCCAGCATTGGCAGTGGGAAGAGAAGAGGCATTGGGAAGGCTGCCAGGGGTGGAAGATGTAGTGGTAGAATCTACATTAGGGGCCAACAGGGACAAGGGGACCAGGAGCAAGAAAGGCAGCACCAGCAAGTGAGGTAGTGGCAAATGATCAGTATTTGGAAGCACGAGATGTGGCAAGTGTAGCGTGCTTGGGAGGAAAAAGATGGCTTTGGACCTGTAGTTCCCAAAGCTCTCCATCACTGGCATTTACCTCATGTCAGAGAATAGCAGTGTGGTTCTCCCTAGTGTCCTGGCCAATATTTATCCTTCAATCAACATCAGAGAAACAGATTATCTGATCATTATCACTTTGATGTTTGTGGGAGTTCGCTGTGCGTTGGTTGCTGCAAGTTGGTTACTGCATTTCCGATATTACAACAAAGTCAGAAAAAACTTCAGTGGTCATAAAGTGCTTTGGGACATGAAATATATCAATGCAAGTCTTTCTTTATGTCATTTCTGTTGTAGACTAACTGAGGAAGATTGATACAACTCCATTATCATCATATCATCCGACTACCAGAATGGTAAAAGCCGAACTAGACGAACCATGGTCTTTTTCTCATCAAGCAATTTCTATATTGCTAGGATAACAGTGCAGCTAAAGAGCTGCGGACAGTGGGAGTGACGTAAAAACCAGGGCATGAGGAGAGCATGTGGTGCAGTCAGCTTTTACGGTAATTACTTTAATACATAAGCTTCTGAAGCAGCCTTTCATTCGGAGTCTCAATGAAGGCTTTCTGCAAATGCACTGCATCATAGTACATTACACACCGTGTGAGAACTGAGTGAGAAGTTAAACCATGCAGGCAAGCTTTCCAATGGTTATTTTATTAGTATCAGAACTCAGAGGTTACAACTATTGGGAAAGGTTGAACAGGCTGAGGTTCTTTTCTCGAGAAAAGAGAAAGCTAAGATGTGACCTGATGGGGGTCTTTAAAATTAGGAAGGGGCTCAATAAGGTAGATGTAGAAAAGATGTTTCCACTTGTGAAGGAGTCCAAAACTAGGGATGAAAAATATATGATAGTCTCCAATAAATCTACTCTTTTGCTGACCTACATTGGCTCCCAGTCAAGCAAAGTCTTGATTTTAAAATTCTCGAATAATAATTCCCATCCTTGTTTTCAGGTCTCTCCATGGCCTATCTCTGTAATCTCTTCCAGCCCCACAACTCTCCAAGATATCTGCATTCCTCTAATTCTGGCTTTGTGTGCATCCCTGATTTTAATCGCACCACCATTGGGGGGTCACACCTTCACCTGCCTGGACACTAAGCTCTGGAATTCCCTCCCTAAACCTCTCTATTTCTACCTCACTTTCCTCCTTTAAGGTACCCCTTAAAACTTCCCTCTTTTACCAAGCTTTTTGTCATCTGACCTAATATCTCCTTATATGACTCGGCGACGTATTTTGTTTTACAATGCTTGTGTGAAGCACCTTGGCATGTTTCATTACATTAAAGGCACTATATAAATATAAGTTGCTTGTTGTTAAGAAATTCAGGACAAACTATTTACTCAGAGAGTGATGATAATGTGGGACTCGCTATCACATGGAGTGGTTGAAGCGAATAACACAGATGTATTGAAAAGGAAGCCAGATCAGTACATGAAGGAGAAGGGATTAGAAGGATATGTTAATAGGGTTTGATGGAGTAAATAGAATGGCGGGAGGCTCATATGGAGTCTCATATTGGGCCAAATGGCTGGTTTCGGTGCTGTAAATTCTATGTGATACACTGACCATTACGGAACTGGGCCTTAGAGGTCCTCAGTGTTGTAGTTAATCTGAACTCAGACAACAATAAGAGTGATGCAATTGTCAACAATACGAATTTGCAAAGGGAGGAGGAAAATCAGTTCTCATTCCCACTTCTCATTATTATCCCATTACGGAGTGTGTACAGCTGGTTGTGGCGGACACTGCAGATGTTTTTTTTTTGTTACATTGCTGGCCAGTTACAGATAATTCTCCTGGCCTCACATGTGTGCAGCTGTTTCAGTATTGCTGTTAATACCATGAAATTTTCTCCAGAATGTAAATATGGCAAACTCTTAGAGCAACAAGAGTGGATCCACATTCCAGAACAGCTTCAATTAGAAGTGATCCCACAGTATAAAGGAAAGAAATGCAGAAGATAATGCCCTTGTGCAAGTTTGCTCGCTATCAATCAATATCCCAGAAATTCAAAATCATTTACTGTTCCAATTTCTATATTTCAGTCTATATCTACTTCACGGTAAAGATTATAGAGGCAAAAGTCTGCAGTCCTTCCGACCCATTCGTACTGTACGTTAACCCCAAACAAGGTTACCTGCATCAGACAGCAGTGTGGCCAGTTTCCTCATTCCTGGCCTGAGATCCACCAGGTTGCTCATGTACTGAGAGAAAAATACACAAACCTCCACAGCAGGGGAGGACGCCATAGCTGAATGCATCCCAACACAGGCTAGGATGTCAACCTTTGGATTTTTGGCCCATACATTATGCAGGTGGTTACACAATCTGATGCTTCCAATGTGATGTGGTTCTCCAAGGCAGTGCCGGTTTGTGGAATCATCCTTTATATCTGAATTTTTCCAAGTCACAGAATATGAGCAAAGCTGCACTTGTATCTAATTGATGATCTCCTTATGTTAAAAAAGACTTGCAATTTTTAAATACCTTATCATATCTACCACAAAACATCTCAAAATATTTCCTGTACAATGGATTACTCTGAAAAGCAATGGTCGTTGTTATAATGCCAAATATGGCAGCCATCGTACACAAGGCAAGATCCCTCAAACAATTAAGCCGTTTCTAGTTGTGGGAGGAAAGTTGGCCAGAATACTGAGAGAACTGTTTACTTACCCTCAAGTTCAATGTGGGAATCTTTAATATTCACTGGAACTGCCAAAGGGCCTCATTTTAATATCTCATCCAAAAGCCAGCACCTCTGACAATATAGCACTTTCTCAGCACTGCCCTGGAGTGTCAGCCTAGATTAAGTGCCCAATTCTTGAGTGGGGCTTCAACCCACAACCTCTACTTTAGAGACAAATGTATAACCCAAGCTGAAACTTTAAAGTGACTAATCCCTGTTTGATGAGTTCATCTTTCATTCATTGAATCAATCACCTGCACCCACTGATTGTGCAGGTGTTCACATCTCACTTCCTTTTAACACTGCCAGTGGTTTATTTTTGTGCATTACATAACATTTCTCCCATCTTTCCTGTCTTTTATTAATGTTTTTATCTTCCTTTATTTATCATTAATCTCATATTTCTTTTCCTACCCTTCATTAGCATTAATAAGCATTAAAGTGAGATCTGATTATGCTGTATCCTAACTCACACCAAGTCCCATTCACCTATCACCCAGTGCTCTCTGACATACATTGCCTCAAGGTCCGGTAACGTCTTGATTTTAAAATTCTTATCCTTGTTTTCAAATCCCTCCATGGCCCTGCCCCTCCCTATCTCTGTAAACTCCTCCAGCCCTACAACCCTCCAAGACATCTGCATTCCTCTAGTTCTGGCCTCTGGCACGTCCCTGATTTTTATCATACTACAATTGCAGGCCACGATTATTTGATAACATTCCTGTGAAGCTCCATGGTACGTTTTATTACATTGAAGGTGCTATATAAATACAAGTTGTTGTTGTTGTTGTTCTACCTTCATCTGTCTAGGCCCTAAACCTTTTCACCTCGCTACCTCTCTCTGTCCTCCTTGATAGCTACCTCTTTCACCAAGCTTTTGGTCACCTGCCCTAATATCTCCTTATGTAGCTCGGTGTCAAATTAACTTTGATAATGCTCCTGTGACGCGCCTTGGAATGTGTTGACTACATTAAAGGCACTATATAAAGACAAGGAGCCGTTTAATGCACTTTTTGGTGTGGTACTGAGTCACATGGTCCAGGAAGATCCCTGATTTCTGCTGAGTCACTGATCCGAGCTGGCACAGCAACAGATGCCTTAACTCAGCATCCCTGGGCTGGGGAGGAGGAGTGAAACGAGGTCAGAGTGAGAAGAAATTGAAAAAGAAGATGAAGACTTGCATTTATATAGCACCTTTCACAACCACAGGACATCCCAAAGTACTTTACAGCTAATGAAGTACTTTTGAAGTGTAGTTGCTGATGTAAGAAATGCGGCAGGCAATTTGCACACAGCAAGATTCCACAAACAGCAATGTGATAATCTTTTTTTAGTGTTGTTGGTTCATGACAACTGGGAGAGCAGCCCTGCTCTTCTTCGAAAAAGCACCCATGGGATCTTTTATGTTCACCTGAGAAGGCAGATGGAGCCTCAGTTTAATGTCTCATTCAAAATTGGAGGCAAAAATGAGGCTCCGTCAGAAAGAAGAGATTGTGCATTGTTAAAATGGTCACAAACCTTTAGGAAAGACAATACAGATAGTCACTCCTGTTTCTTATAGCTTGCAAGCATGGTGCATTGCACAAAGGGAAACCTGCAAACTGTTTAGATATTCGAGATTGGCACACTGTTATCTTGAAGAATAACACTGTTATTGATGGAAAGTCATGGCCCTGGGCACTCAGCTCTGTGGAGCCATCTCCCCACAGACAGAAGATTGGCAGAAAGAAGCCAGCAGCCCGTCCGGGCAGCATGCACTGGAGACCAACAGTCCAGCTGGAGAATCCTTTCCCTCACCAGTACAGCCAGCTGTTCCCAGCTGCAAGCGGTGATGTGATTGGCACATCAGTTGCAAAATTTCCTGTCCGTTGTCAAGTGCCTTGGAAGTCTTTGCCTCCAGGTTGCACTGGGAAAGCAGTTTGACAGTATTCCAAGTGTAACTTTTTGTAGTTATTGTACCTCTTGCATCCACTCCCCCAGGGCCACACACAGCACTCAGACAGATAAAGCACACTTTGCTGACATTTGAGTTTCAAACCTTTCTTCATTTCGAGCGTGCCTGCCTCCAGCCCAATCATTCCCACAGCTCCTAAATCACTATGCAATGATGATATGCAGGAACAACATGTCGCTGTGATATTGTGCAGATGTTGCTCTGCACTGCACCAGCCCAGAGCACTATTCACTATCACTTGGTCACTGGTCAGCTCCCCAGATCCCAGCGGTTATGATGTTTATGGAATCTATTACGGGTAATGCATTTAAGGGGAAGCTAACTAAGATAGATGAGGGGGAAAGGTTTAGACAGATAGTTTGATAGGATTTGATGGAATGTGTGAAAGGAGGCATGTATGGAGCATAAATATGGCCTGGACCAGATGGGCCAAATGGCCTGTTTCTATGCTGTAAATTCTGTTTAATGTATTGCGTTTTCTGTAGTAATTTTTTTTTTAAACCCACTTTTTTTTTTACTTTGCTGCAGCTGCTTTTGGAGGGATTGCCTTCCGTTTGTGAAACTGCCGTCACTGTACTTGCAGGGTGCTTTTAGCAACAGCTTGTTTATTATTTCCATAGATCTCCTCGTGTACAGCAAGAGTTCTCAGTGCTCTTTCTGGACACAGGGCAGGAGAGAGAAGGGAAGAGAGGAACTCAGAGGGGACAACAGCACAAGGCAAAGGGAAGGAACTTTTGCAGGCTTTAGAACAGAGGGCTGGTGGAAGGTCCAAAGAGCAGGAGTGGCTATCAATGCTGGTGCAGAGAGAGCGAGGAATGAGAAGTCGGTCAATGTCAAACGATTGGAGGGTATCTGAAGTGATATGTAGCTGGAATGGATCGGGCTGGTAGGGAGGGTTGAGACCACAAGAAATGAGAAGGTTAGGATGAGCATGCTCAAGCCAATTCTCTGGCGCACAAGGAAGTGGGCAGCCAGGAAAGGAAGGGGATTTGGGCCTTACTGTGTCATAGAACCATGAGCCACAATGTTCTGGCTTTATCAGTTGTGGAATCAGGAAAAGCCAGTCAGAAGCGTATTTGCAATATCCAGCCCCAAGGTGATAATGGTGTGGATTCAGATTTCCGCACAAATGGAGAGAAATGGAAGCAGAGACTGCCAATGTTTCAGAGTGAAAAAGAATTATCTTGAGAGCAGATCAGAGTTGGAAGAGGAAGTTGAGATCAAGATTGAATTGCGCTTCAAAATTCTATACCTCTTGGCTTAACCCAAGGGGGCCACCAGGGATATTTGAGGCTGGAGGAAAACGTTCGTGGGAGCTAATAAAGGTGCTTTGGCTTTGTCAACATTAGACTATGAGGAAATATTGTCTTCTCAGATCTTAATGTCAGATAGGAAGTTGAATTGAATGGTAATAACCCAGGGCTAGGTGAAGGATGTGGAAAAATAGAGCCCAATGTCAGAATACATGGACTCAATGGGCCAAATGGCCTCCTTCTGTGCTGTTATGACACTCTGACATGTGAAAGATGACCACCATGCTTCCAGATGATGTCTCTGAGGGATGGCATGTAAATGGTCAAGAGAAAAGGGCCAAGAACGGAGGCTGGGGTATTCAAGAAGTGACCCTACATGCTCAGGAAGAGAAATGCTTGGAAGAGATGGAGGCTGAGAAAATTCTGAGCAGCAGCTAAGAGCAGTCTGTCATTCTAGGCTGCATTTGAACCCAGGGTCAGAGGTAAAATGGTAGTCTGCAATCCATTGAGCCACCCAGGGCAGATAAACCCTCCTTCACTATTAATGTTTGACTCTTAATGATCAGAACTAAGGGACCAACATTTGAAATTTGCCAATCCAAAGGCACAATTCCCAAATCTAAATTACATTCCAAATTACCTTTTTTTTTTAACTTCTAGCAACTCAAGTAAAGGTGGGGTCAGCTGTGGCATAGTTAGCAGCACACTCACCTGTAGCTTATAAGGTTCAGGCTTCAGGTCCCATGCTAGGGCTTAAACACAACAATCAAAGCTGACTCTCCAGTGCAGTACTGAGTGGGTATTGCACTATTGAAGATGTCGTCTTTCAGATGAGATATTAAATCAAGGTGGATGATAAAGATCCCATGGTCCCATTTGAAGAAAAGCAGGGGTTATCTCAGTGTGCTGGCTAATATTTATCCCATAATCAACATTGCAAAAACAGATTATCTGGTCATTATCACATTGCTGTTTGTGGGAGTTTGCTGTGTGCGACTTGGCTGTCATGTTTTCTACATTACAACAGTAACTACACTTTTAAAGTACTTCATTGGCTGTAAAGCACTTTGAAACATCTAGTGGTTGTGAAAAGCATTATATAAATGCAAGTCTTGTGGGGTTTTTTTATTTCAAATAAGCTCTTTCCCTTGGTTTGTTTTTAGTTTCCCTTGAACAACTGGTAATTTATCCTGTTCCTGTACTGTGAAAACAATACAACCTTCTCAAGGGCAATTAGGGATGGCAATAAGTGCTGGCTTAGTCAGTGACGCCCACATCCCAGGAACGAATAAAAAGAATTTAACAAGTCTGCTATTTCCTTATTATCCATTATAGTATCACCTGCATCTGTCTTTAGTAGGTTGTTACGATCGGTGAGGAACAGGTCTAAGGCTCCCCTCTTGCCCCTTTCCTGGTTTGGCTGTAACATGGTATAACTTTTAAAACACAGTGTTCTTAGCTTCACCTCAGTGAGTCCTTGCTCACTGCTCGCTAATTGTAATTGTAAATGAACCAATCAGACAGGCTTCCTTAAGTTTAAACAAGAAAGGTGTAAGTTTATTAACCTTAATACTCTAACTCAGTTAAAATTACTACAAAATATGCGACACAACCATGCTAGCATGCACATGAGATAAACACACACAAATAGATACAAGAGGAAGAGAAAGAATAAAGGGGGAGGGGATTTGGAGTAGTAACTGAAATTCAGTTACTGTTTTTAGTTTGGATGTAAAGTCCTTGATTGAAGTTAAGTCTTGCAGTTCTCGTTGGGGCCAAGTGCACACTTTCAAACTTGTTCCGCTGGTACCACAAGGCAGAAGAAGTCCTCTTAAGCTGCTTCCATGGGTCCCTGGAACTTTGCTGTAGAGAGAGACAGAGAGAGGAGGGTGCTTTCTACTTGAAGTTCAATTGCAGTCTGCTCCAAACCTTTTTGTGAGGCACAATTCAATCAATTCCCAGATTGGCCAACAGGTTAGTCATGTGACCAGCTCTTTGTTTGAAACAGCATCGCCTGCATGGGTTGCTGATTCTTCAAAGCTTAATAGACACACTCGGTGGGAGGAGGGGGGAGGAGGGGGAACAGGGTGGCGTGTTGGATCTTACACAGACAATGGTTCTCAATGTCTTTTGATCATCACTATTGACAAAACCCATCTCGCTAATTGAATCAGGGAGCACACCTATTGTCTCTCTATGCATCTGTCTCTCATGATGCAAATAAGTAGCCATGTTTTCAGCCATTCAGCTCTGTGGTCTTTTTAAACAAGTTATGTTCGATGTCCAGTAAATAGTGTTCCATATGAGGAAATTAATATATTTCCATTTGGCAGGTGTTGTTTCCGTCACAAAGTCTACATTCCCCATTCCCATTTTCTCTTAATATAATTATAAAACTTTTACTGTGAGCTCTTTTTGTTCATATTTTCTTTTTACACTTCAATACATTATTGCTTTTTATAGCTCTCCCCGTCCACTAGATTTCCCTATTTCTTTGCATTTGTGTAAGCATTTTCTTTTGATACTGTCGCTTTCCGCATTTGTTGACTATGGTCGTTGCTTAACTGAACAAATGAAGTCTTTTCCTTTTAGAGGTATGTGATAGTTTTGTATTGTACCAAAAGCATTCCACTCTTTGTTTGTAGGTATTTGTATTAACAGCTCAGCCCAGTTTATTGGCGTCAATTAAATTATAATCGCTTCATAGTTGCCATGCTTCTAGTTACGATCTTTATTAACAACTCTTGCTTCTCCCTCTCAAAACATCAAAGATCAATAAAGGGCCACTAATCGCAAGATAATCCCTTTCAGCCAGAGTGGTGACAGGTTATTTGACCATGGGAGGGCATCACAGGCACGTTACAGGAAGACTTCCCAGCATCAAGGGACAAACATCAGCAACTGAAATTGTAATTGGGTTGCCCGCTTGCACCACCTCACCTATCCAGGGGCACTAAGCCAAATGTAGCATGCCAACCATCACCTAGATCTGATCAGCTAGCTCAGCGCAGACCTTGAACTGAACCAGTAACCTTCTGATTGATATGAATAGATAGGTAGAACTTGCATTTATATAGCACCTTTCATGACCTCAGGATGTCCCAAAGTGCTTTACAGCCAATGAAGTACTTTTGAAGTGTAGTCAGAGAAATGTAGCATGGTTTAGTGTAAAGCACATGGAGTTCACCCAGTAAGCCATAGAGCACATGCATACTAAATGGAAAGGTATTTCTTCAGGTAGATACTTTGGTTGTGAAGACTTATGTTTATATGGGTCAAGAAATACATTATTTTCAATATTTAATGATTTTTAATTGATTTGCATAGTTTCATGATAGATATTTTTTCTATTTCAGCATCCAAGCAGTCATTTTACTTAACAGTAGATTTATGTTTTCTGATCCCACTTTCTGTCTGTCCTTGTATGTTTCAAAATGCAATATGCAAGTTCATTAATATCGATGAAAAATTGTCTTTTAAACCTTTTACTCTTCTGGGAACAAAAGTTCTTGCCCACAGTGAGATTATTAAGAGTATTGTTTTGTGCGTTCTCATGTATATTATTGGTAATGTCACTCAATCTCTTCACCGCCTGGAATTTGATCTCTGCTGAACAGTGTTTGTAGTTCAGTAATGTTGTGATGGGTTGGCATTGGCACAGGCACTGGAAGGCAAAGAGGCATTAAGCAGGGAATTTAAAGAGGAGTAACTTTGGTGCAGAGGTAGATGGGCAGAATGTGTAAGAGTGGCTCAGGCTCATGTCCTTCCTTTTTGGTTTCAATCACTGTTCAGATTTTTTCTGGTATCCTACTTTTGTGGTCGGATATCACAGGAAATGCATGTAGAGTCTTTGCTTTGTGTTGATTCCAGTGTAAAAATATTCTGACTGTGCCAAGATTTCTGGGAAGAAGAACAAAGAAAGTCAATATATGTGTACACCGCACACAATAATTCATTCCAGGTTGGAATTTCTCCCCTCCTCCTGCCTAACTTCCTATAGGGGGATGTAGGAATGCACAGCCTATTTGGTTGATCACACCATCCAATAATGAGCTGTTGTGTTCTGCTAATAACTGTTGAATGGAGGTCTGGTACTAACCCCTTCCAGCTATACAGTTATAGTTGTCAGAATGGCACCCAGTGTTCATGATTTCCAGTACTTACTTTCCTTTAGTAATCACTCGCATACTCCAGTAAAGATTTATCACAAATAAAGTGAAGTGCTTGCAATTTTTTCTTTCTGTAGAACATGTCAACTTGGTCTCCTGTAGGCTCACTTGGTAAATATGAAACCAACCCATATAGGTGAGGAAGTTCTTTGCTGAGTTACTTGATATCAGCCATGGTGATAATACAGGCTCTATAATTGCACTAATGCTCCATGGATGGAGAGGGCAAAATTCAACTGGGGTTCCTGCTGCTGGTTACAATCTGTGACTGGGGCTGAATGTTTTTGGTCCCGTGGAGGTGGGTTAGGAGGCAGGACTGAGAGTAAAACCAGAAAAGAGCGCGCGGGTCAGCTACCTTATGCATTCCCATCTCCGAGCGACCTTGGCCGTAGGTGGGGTGAGTGTGGCAGTTGCTACCCGCCCGGCAGATGTGGGTAACCAGTTAGGCCCATTATTGTGCCAATTGGGGGAGAAATGGCACTGCCGGGATCTTCCTGATGGCAGCTGAGCCCTCCGCTGAGGCTAGAGCGTGGCAGGTAACTGGAGGCAGCCCTCCCGGCGGCAGGTCAGGGAACCATTGATGCCTCCTCTTCATCAGCCCATTACAGACCCACTCACATGCAATGGTCACAGCCGTGGCCATAGACCATCCTGCGGAGGAGCTCCCCCTCCCAACGGATGGCCTTACAGCAGTGACCATAACCCTGCAGAGAGCAACTCCTGTCTATCTCAGCAGCCCCCACCTCTTCTAGTGGGACTGCTGGCCAGGTATTGCTGCAGGCCCTCCCATTGGGCATCCCGCTTCAATGGTCTACTTGCTGTCCTTAAATGGTTGGGGCTTCCAGAGGCTGCTTCTTAATTGGCCGCCTCTGGGAAGATCGCGAGTGACGTCCCGCCACAGCCACTTCCAATTTCCCAACCCAGAACTGAGGCTGACATTGGGATTGTGACCCAACTGGGAAAATCCAGTCTCTGCTATCTGGTGTTAGTTGTGGGTGTTAGTAGAACTCTTAACCTCTAAGTTCAGAAAAGATGTCGGTTCAGGTTCTGCTCCCCAGACTTGAGCACATAAGCTAGGCCGACACTTCAGTGCTGTTCTGAGGCAGTGCTGCTTTGTTAGAGGTGCTGTATTTTGGATCAGGTGTTAAATCAAGGCCTGTTCTGCCCTCTCAGATGAACACTCAGATCCCATGGCGCTATTTCGAAGACGAGCAGAGGAGTTCTGCCCAGTGTCTTGGCCAATATTTATCCCTCAACCAATATCACTAAAACAGATTTATCTCATTACTATTTATGGGATCTTGCTGTGTGCAAGTTGGCTGCCACATTTCCTACATTACTACAGCAACTACACTTCAAGAATACTTCATTGGCTTTGGAATGTCTGGGGGTGAGAAAGACACTATATAAATGCAAGTCATTCTTCCTTTCTCTGTATATTGTTGATTTTGGACAGGAGTGGACTTGGCCTGATACCTCCCCCCATGGCTCCCAAAACTCACCACCTAGGTTCACCCATGAATAACTGGCACTTGGACAAGGTGCCAGAGGGCAGCTAATGGCTGTACTCCTCCAAGAACCAGGTAGTTGGTGGAGGGACATGGGGGGGGTGGGTTTGGGGGTTGGGGACAAATGCACTGCAGCTCTCTAAAGTCTTTCATCATTTTGTATTTGCCATTGAACAGGTTGACTTAAGTGGCTTTCAATCTGATCTGACAATATCTTTAATTTCTTCACTTTTTCCTACAGTTGAGTCATGATTAAACATAGAGTTTCAAAGTTTGCCAAGAAATATTTAACTTGGACCATGATTTATTTGACAGTCTCCCTATAAACAATGACCAATGTGTGTGAGTCTCTTCCTTTAATCAATCACACTGCAATGGGACTAAGTACAATTACACAAAACATGGGATGTTAGTGCACAAGTCACGACAGAAATATTTCAGCAAACAAATACAATTCATTGAGAAGGATTTCAGGCTTTGATCAGGATTACACATGCGTGGATCACTCAATTCTGCAAAGGGAGTGAATGGGAAGTGAGTTCGTACATTGGAATTCTGGGTTCAGATCAGAGCTATACCAACAACCTAAATAAAAAGATTGCTTGTTTGGTACTGAGCCTTTCTGTCACTGCATCTTGTTGATGGTGTGTGTCTGACACGTTCATAATATTCTAATTGGATGCAGTCAAAGGGAATATAGTCAGATTGCACATTTGTTTGAAATTAAAGTACTATATGAGAAAGGTGCTGCTGGTCAAACATTGCTGCCAGTCCAACCCTGAGCATTGTAAGAACCAATGAATGTCTCTTAAATTGCTACTGTTAATGGATTAGAGGTATTCAAGGGTTGATTTAAGGGGCAGTAGAACTTAAGCCATACCAGACTGTTGTGTTACTCGCAAACTCTCTCCTGCTCGAATTCGCCAATAATTGGTCCTTTCACTCACAGAATGGTTTCTCCTCCAAATCTACAACCGTCCAAGAACTTGGCACTCCTCCAACTCTGGCCTCTTTTTGCACCTCCAACTTCGTTCACCCCACCAGTGACGGCCGTGCCATCAGCTGCCTAGACACTAACCTCTGGAATTCCCTCCCTAAAACTCTCTGCTCCATTTTAGCTCCCACTTCAACCAATTTCCAATGAGCAGGAGTTAGGGGTGTGGCAGTGTTAAAAATCTCTCTTTTGTGCAGTCTGTGAAACAGGTTAGTCCAGTTTTCAGTTTTCTGTCCTATCCCTGCCACTATCCTGAAGGCATCGACTCTGGCTGGGGCGGGGTGGATGGTGAGGGAGTTTCACAGGCATCTCTGGTACCTCATGCAAGTTCCAATTCCTCCTGCCTGAGTGTTCACTGTGGATGTGAACAGGAATGTTTGGCCATGCCGAAAGCCTTATCCTGTCCTCATCCGACTTCCACATACAAGCACAATACTGCTAACTGGATGGTTATTGGAACCAGGGACTTTGGCTGATTTCTTTTTCCCTCCCATTCTCTTGTGCACGGAAACTGAGCCCAATTGTTCTGGTTCAAATGCGGCCTTTGTACTCCAGGGCTTAATAAGAACATGTGAAATAGGAGCAGGAGTAGGCCATTCAGCCATATGAGCCCGCTCCACCATTCAATGAGATCATGGCTGATCTTCTACTTCAGCACCATCTTCCTGCACTATCCCTGTAACCCTTGATGTTTTTAATATGTAGAAAAGGGACGGAAGTGAAGGAGGGCGGGCCAAGGCGAAGAATCAGCCATGGTACCTGCTGGAATGTGTGTGGATGCTAGCGTGTGTGCACATCCATATTAATCATAATCCAGTGAATCCTGCTGTTCCTGAGCAGTTGTCCGATGAGGTTAGGGATTGAGCTCAGCTCTGATGCCACCCGCAGTCGAATAGCCAGCCAATGGACAGGAGTCTGGTGACAGTGGGTCTGCACCCTACTGTGTGCCAGCAAAGGAAGGACAACAAGATAGAAATTGAATGGGAAAGTAGTAAATACAGGAACAGAATGCATCTTCAGGGAGGCAGTTAATAACAGTTATTTCTTGGAATAATTGAGTCAGGATCAAAAATAAATACTGGAGAATTGAAACACTTAAGAGAAATGAGCTGCATTGTAATAATTAGAACCAGCTTTAGTGAGCAGGTGGGATTAATCCACTGCTACCCCTTAAACCACACCAAAACTCAATGAATGATTTGTCATCTTGCTAATAAATAATCCTTTTGTCTCGGGCTAGGTAATTTGCTTCTTTTGCCACAGTGATGATTCAGTTACACTGTGAGCAAGAATTACTTTTAACATTTCCAATGAGATCGGCCTTACTTGTTGCCAAGAATGCAGCCACATTGGAATTTATTGGAACTCGAATGCTCGACAAATGTTGTCGTGATTGGCTGCTTCCGTGTTTTAGTTAGGTTTCTTATGACCAGGCTTCTCTGCCCCTCCTCCACCCTCTTCTCCTCACCTCCCCCCACACCCATCCCCCACACAAACTCTGCTTCTCCACCTTCACATAACACCCCAAGCCCACATACAAACCCCTTCCCCACCCACCACAAACCCCTTCCCCAACCCCAGGCACACCTTACATACCCTCCTCCACACCCCACTCATCCCCATCCCCTAGACACAGCCTTGCCCCCTCCATTCCCTATACACAGTGGCGCAGTGGTTAGCACCACAGCCTCACAGCTCCAGGGACCCGGGTTCAATTCTGGGTACTGCCTGTGTGGAGTTTGCAAGTTCTCCCTGTGACCGCGTGGGTTTACGCCGGGTGCTCCAGTTTCCTCCCACCGCCAAAGACTTGCAGGTGATAGGTAAGTTGGCCATTGTAAATTGCCCCTAGTGTAGGTAGGTGGTAGGGAATATGGGATTACTGTAGGGTTAGTATAAATGGGTGGTTCTTGGTCGGCACAGATTCGGTGGGCCGAGGGCCTGTTTCAGTGCTGTATCTCTAAATAAATAAATAAATAAAGCCCCCCTACCTACACCCCACACACAGTCTCCCCTCCCCACCCCCACACATTTCTCAGGATGGGAATTAAAATCCATGGATCTTTGAATCTCCGCTTCCGTCCAAATGTTTTTCTTTTGTTCAGTTCCCACAAACCCAATAAACAGGTGGAAGAGTTTAGCAGGAACCTCAAACCAACATTTGAAAACACAAAGGAGTCTCCGTTTTGGTGTTTTTGTTTCCCCCACCAAAAATATTTGACCATTTTTGAAATGTTTGCACCGCAAAATCCAGGGTAAAGTCGTCCATCCGAACGATCTGATGACTGAGGGAATTCTTCGACTCCTCAGAAAGGGGTCGTTAAAAATAAACATGAAAGGAAAGGATTTTGCAATTTTCCTATCAAATCTCAATGCTTGACTGTTTCATAGTATCCTGCTATCATGAGTGACAAAATGGCTTAACATAAAAGCAAATGATCACATTGTCAACTGTGGCTTAGCTGTTATCACTCTTGTCTCCAAGTCAGAAGGTGGTAGGTTTAAGTCCCACTCCAGGACATGAATGCAAAAAGCAAGGTTAAAACTATTCCAGTGTTGGAGGTGTCTCTTAAAAGCACCATTAAAGTGAGGCTAGTCTTCTTTGGCAGGTATTTTTTAATTCCTTCATGAGATGTGGGTGTCACTGGCGAGACCAGCATTTATTGCCCATCCCTAATTGCCCTTGAGAATGTGGTGATGGGCTGCCTTCTTGAACCGCTGCAGTCCATGTGGGGTAGGTACACCCAGGTGCTGTTAGGAAGGGAGTTCCAGGATTTTGACCCAGCGACAGTGAAGGAACCGCGATATATTTCCAAATCAGGATGGTGTGTGGCTTGGAGGGGAATTTGCAGGTGGTGGTGTTCCCATGCATCTGCTGCCCTTGTCCTTCTAGGTGGTGGAGGTCGCGGGTTTGGAAGGTGCTGTTTAAGGAGCTTTGGTGAGTTGATGCAGCGCATCTTGTAGATGGTACACACTGCTGCCACTGTGCATCGGTGGTGGAGGGAGTGAATGTTTTGCATGGGGTGCCAATCAAGCGGGCTGCTTTGTCCTGGATGGTGTTGAGCTTCTTGAGTGTTATTAGAGCTGCACCCATCCAGGCAAGTGGAGAGTATTCCATCACACTCCTGACTTGTGCCTTGTAGATGGTGGACAGGCTTTGGGAGTCAGTATGTGGGTTACTCACCGCAGGATTCCTAGCCTCTGACCTGCTCTTGTAGCCACGGTATTTACATATGGCTACTCCAGTTGAGTTTCTGGTCAATAGTAACCCCCAGGATGTTGATAGTGTGGGATTCAGCAATGGTAATGCCATTGAATGACAAGGGGATATGGTTAGATTCTCTCTTGTTGGAGATGATCATTGCCTGGCACTTATGTGGCACGGATTATCTTGCCACTTATCAGCCCAAGCCTGGATATTGTCCAGGTCTTGCTGCGTTTCTACATGGACTGCTTCAGTATCTGAGGAATTGCGAATGGTGCTGAACATTGTGCAATCATCAGCGAACATCCCCACTTCTGACCTCATGACTGAAGGAAGGTCATTGATGAAGCAGCTGAAGATGGTTGGGCCTATGACACTACCCTGAGGAGCTCCTGCAGTCATGTCCTGGAGCTGAGATGATTGACCTCCAACATCCACAACCATTTTCCTTTGCGCTAGGTATGATTCCAACCAGCGGAGAGGTTTCCCCCTGATTCCCATTGGCTCCAGAAGAGCAGGCACTGTACACCTATGTGCATTTTCCAGCAGGGGTCAGTGGATAGTGATCGGGAACCCTGCCTGATTTTTTCGTGCTCTCCTCTCCTTTCCCCAGGACACACAGGCCAGTTGCAACACCACTGCTGCCACCTTGGCTGTGCTCAGCTAACTCCAGAGAACCTGACCATTAGACTTGGGACATTCTGGCCTGTGGAACTGAATGCCACGCTGGGTGGTGCATTCACGCACTGAACCATTCATGAAATTGCTCGCTGCAAACCCTAGATGCAGCCTATTGTCTTGATCAATCGTGAAATAGCAGCATGCCAATAGTTTTATGTTTCTGTTATCAGAAGGCAAAGAAATAACAAGTCAACAGTATTAATAGCTAGACCACTGTACACATTTGTTTGATGACATACACTGAGACTGTTACAAAACTGGAGCAGATTTATTTATTGCTACCTTTACTCTTCGAAGTTAGCTGAAATCTGGAACATCCTCCCCAAAAGGCTGTGGATGCTGGGTCAATTGGACCTTTCAAGGCAGAGATTGATAGGTTGATAGATAAGGGATATGAAGCAAAGGCAGGTCAATGAGGTATAGATCAGCCATGATTTAACTGAATAGCAGAACAAGCTCGAGGGGTTGACTGTCCTACTGCTGTTCCTATGTCCCTGACTTAACCAGGTTTCTTTGTAAACTGCATGCTTTACAAGTGTTCAGTATGTACACATGTGGTGTACTGATTCCTCATTATCATTAGGGAGAGCCGAAGGGTCATGAGGCGCTCACTCATTCCACAGGGGGAGTCACGATGATGCCAGAAAAGCTCGTTCTTGCTGGCATAGGCCACCCCATGATGGTATCATTCCTCTTCTGGATAGCTCTTCCAGAAAAAGGTGTTCCCACCACCTTGTTCCTTGAGTTGTTCTTCTCTTGCCTGCCGTGTCTCACTCAGGGCAGTGATATTGATGTCATAACGCCTGAGTTCCCGAACTATGATAGCTGTATGATGTTTAGGTCTGTCATGGTTGGGATTGTCCATGAGAATCCTCAAAAAGCCTGTTGCCACTCACTGCCTAGTCTTACACATGAAGAATAGCTGGTTGGGTAGGTTATGTGAGGGCTGCCAGAACATGTGGAATCCTGAGTCAATAGGCCCAAAATTCAGGAACTAGAGCAGGTGGAGGGCAGTTCATTAGCCAGCAGGTAGGGGGCTGAAATTTGGGCTGGAGCTTAGTTCCACCAGGATTTTAATCTATGTAACCTGCCCAGTAAGGCAGGTTGGGAGGTGTTGGGTGGTCGGTGAGTCCTCTGACTGTTATCTACCACGTCAAGGGGCAGTGTCTGGGGTCTCCACAGGCTACCCTGAAAATTCTGCCAAATTACACCCCGATGGGAAATCTCGCCAGCTGTGAGCTGGCATGTGTTCTGTTGATGCGGCCTTGGGAAGGCCCCAGAAGCTGCCAGGACTGAGGTAACTGATCCTGGATAAGACTGACTACCTTTTCCAATTAGCCCCTTTAATCTTGACAGGATAAGGAGACCAAATTTCCTTTACTTCTTCAGACCTTCCATGGCCTGTTATTCTCCCCTAGCATGGAGTTGCCCAATTTTCCACACTGCTGTCAGGGGTGACTCATCTGATGTGCCCTTTACAGGCATTGGGCCCTCCCACGTATGATAATGACCCAATCCCTAATATGTGTGATGGAATCTTTGTCCTTGACCATGGCGCCACAGGAATTCTGATTAACCACCAGCAGAGGAGCAACCCTAGAATCTCAGACCCAAAGTCGTATGGAGATGTAGGAAGAAAACATAAATTTTTAACATACTTCACTCTGAAAAATAAAAGATGAGAAAACTGTAAAGCAGTTGCTACGACCAGGTGAGCAATGTCTAGGGGACATTTGCTGTCTTTACCTGGTCTTATTGTAACAGGGTTTAATTTTAAACACATTGTGTTTTGAGCATCCCTTTTTGTTAATCCCTGTTCAGTTTCCAAATAAAAGGCAAAGACCTGAGAACACACAGGCTTTCTTTGGTTTAAAGCAGAAAGAGGAAATTTATTAAAACCTTAAACTTAAACTCTAATACTGTTCACACTTACGGATATATGACACGCTCACGTTAGCATGCACATGCGATATAAACATGAAAAATAGGGACAGAAAAGAGCAGAAGAAAAGATAAGTAGAACAGTTTGAGGCAATATCCTGTTACTGCATTTCATTGGGACCCAGTAATCTTCTTAAAACTTTGTTCACGTGGCAAACCTTTCTCCCTTTGAGTTTCACGTGTTCTCACAAGATTCAGTTCCGTGGGAAGAGATGAAGGCAGGCAGACAGGAGAGGCTGTAATTCTTGCTTCTGTTCCAGGAGAGATGTTTACTCCATGAGCATACGGCTTTGTCCCAGTTCAAATACCTTTGATGGGAGTTCAAATTCAAAAAAACTCCCATGTTGCCCCGCAGGTTAGTCATGTGACTAGTTCCTTATATGGAACAGTTTCTCCACAACCTTGTTTGGAGGCTCAAATTTTTCTGTCACAGCCAGTTAGCCATGTGACTAAAATTGGTCTGACCACTTCTGTGTAGTGGAGGAACAGGGACTGGCTCCCTTAGTCTCCACATTGTCAGGCACTGTGCAAATGTCCTTCAAGTCAGAGATTGCAATTTTTAAAGTTATAATGTTCATGTGACGAAATAATGTGTGCCTGAGTCTTGGCAGGTAGGATTTACCTGACACAGTAGTAAACCTGCTAATGAAAAAAAACAGTTTGAAATTTCCCTACATATAGGGCTGAATTTTATCTGGCCAGCAGCAGCAGGAGTGGGGGCGTGGCGGGCAGACGTGTCACCTGGAAACCGTCATGACGTCAGCTCCAGATTTTGTCAGTGGCAGGAAAGCTCCAAGGCATCACTGTTGTCATGAAGTGGCGGGACTGCAATTTGAATTGGTGAACAGATAGTTAGAATACATTTGTATTGAATTGAAGCTGATTTTATGGAGGGGGGGGTTCCAATTTAGTCAACGCATATAGGGATCAAGTGCCTTCAGATCCCCAACGTTTAAAGGTGGCACCCCAGGAAGGCTACCATGGTGAACAGTGGATAGGGGAAGAGGGAGGCAGCGCAAGCCATTGTCAGCCAGCGGTGCTGGGCTGTCTGCAAGGGTGGGTGCTGAGGGGCATTGGTGCGTCTTCAGAGGGGAGTAGCAAGAGGGTGGTGCCAAGACAAGATCGTCTCTCCAATGACAGCGCATGGGAGGGGCAGAGACCAGCTGGCATGGGTCTCATACACCCAGTCTTTGGGGTCCCCGTGCCACATAGCAGTGGCACAGAAGGAGGGAGGGCCAGGATCCGGCTGGGCACATCAGTGAAGCTCGTGTAGAGGAGAGGCAGCAGCCGGCCATGCCAGGAAGGGCTGATTCGCACCAGGAAGTGTACCGGACTCATCTCAACTAACTGCAAATGCCTGAGCGGCAGTGTCAGTGAAGACTACAGCTCTACAGGGAGGCCATCACAGACTTATGCACTATGCTGCAGGACGAACTATGACCCATGGGCTTTGGTGGACACCCTATGTCCGTGGCCCTGAGCAGTACCGTGGCACTCAACTTCTATGTGTCGGGTTCTTTCCAGGGGTCCAATGGGGACATGTGTGGAGTTTTCCAGGCAGCAGCCCATTGCTGCATCAAGGCGGTGACCAATGCCATATTCAAGAGGGCCAGCGACTATGTGTCCTCCGGACCAGCCCTGACAGTCAGGCCGAGAGGGCCATCGGATTCCAGGCCATCGCTGGATTCCCCCAGGTGCAAGGTGTGATACTTTGTACACATGTGGCTATCAAGCAGCCAGAGGCGTCCATCAACAGGAAGGGCTTCCATACCATCAACATACAACTGGTCTGTGACCGCTGATGGCATTTCCTGCAAGTGTGTGTCTGCTTCCTGGGAAGCAGCCACAATGCCTACATATTTCAATAGTCCCAGGTGCCACAGCATTTCAGGTCCCTTGCTCACCTTCAGGGATGGATTCTCAGGGACAAGGGCTACCCATTGAAGACATGCCTACTGACACATTTGAGGAACCCTCGCATAGCAGTAGAGGGGAGGTACAACACTTGCCACGGTTCCACCCGAGCAATCATTGAACAGGCCATTGGGCTGCTGAAGATGAGAATTCGGTGGCTGGATCGATCCGGTGGAGCCCTGCAGTATGCCCCAGCGAGGGTCTCGCATATCGTGGGGGTCTGCTGTGCTCTGCACAATCTATCACTGCAGAGGGGGAAGGCCTTGCATAAAGAGGACATGATTGATCACCAGTCCTCATCTGATGAGGAGTGTTACGGGCTCACAGAACAACAGCCTTGCTTCAACTGACTGTGATGGCTGCCTCCAGTCCATGTGTCTCATGGTAGAGGTCATATGACTACAGCAAGCCAGGAGGCACATTGGTACAGTATTGCATTTCTACCCCAAACATCCCCCTTTTCAAACAAAAAAAACAAAAAAAGAATTTGCGGGCATTATCATTTACACTGTGAGTTGCCCAAGTTACTCACGATGCACACAACTGTTCTCATGCATTAGTTCGTCATTTTTGTCAGTTTCTGCACATGCACTGTACACATAGTCATTAAATCCATTAAATTGTGCCGATCTCTTAATGGTGCGCCTACGCGTTGTCATTGGCTGTTCATCTGGTTGATTTTCCTTCTCCAGCAAGTGTCTTTGCCTTGTCACTTGTTGCTGTTGGAACTGTTGTTCCATTTCCATTGTTGGGATGTTGTGGACCTCTGGGGCTGATGGTTGTTCTGTGGTCTGTGCAGTTGGTGAGTTCTCATCTTCCTGATCAGCTGCCTGTCATGAAGGAACAGCTTCTCCAGTTGTGCATAAGTGTCTGCAGTTGTGACGGTATCTCTGGTCCTTCACTTCCCTCCCCATACGATCGAGGCGACAACTGCTCTATGCAGGTCCCAAGTTGCCACTTGGGCTGACTCTTGTTGAGTGCGTTGAAGGTTTGTACTCTGACTGGCTCGCCGATGCTCAATTCTGGCAATATTTTGGTAGTTTTGTCAAAATGAAATTTTGCTTTCTGCCATTTCACCTTGATTTTGTCTGCCCACTCTGCAGAATCCAAGCGCTCCTTCCCCACAGCCTCCACCTCGGGCGCCTGAGCAGACGACTGCCAGATCTTCCTCTTCCTCGCCACCTATATGACTCGTGTCACCTTGTGACTGGCAAAGGCATTCTCGTTCCAGCGCTGGCGCCCGCTCCTGTAGGCCATCTCCTGGGTTTCCTCTTTAATCAGAGGACAGAGCTTTTGCGAGGCCTTTTCCTCTGCAACATCTTCCACCTGAATTACCTGCTCTGTTTTTATTTGCTTCTTTGTCATTGCTTCCTTCCTCAGACTCGACTCAATTCCTTGGTGGCTTGCATGGAAGCTCTACAGCGTCACTTTTCGAACATTAAGGGTTACCAGTCCAAGCTTTAGACTTGCTTCGGCTGAGATGAGTGGCTTTTGTTTGCCGTCTACGATCTGGAATTCCAGATCTTCGTTCTTGTCATTGCAATGGGCTCTCAGAGTAATTTATCCTCTTGGCACTAGTGTGATGCCATCATATAGCCTCAGCCTTATTTTTGAGGGCTTCATTTTTGGATCGCCATGTTAAGCCACTTGGCACAGGTCTGTGAAGGTCATGATATTGCATGACGTGCCGGTGTCTATCTGGCACATTATGTTGACTTGATATTCTCCTTCTACAGTCATCATTCCAACAATCACAAACCATTTATCACCGATCGATCTGTCTGAAGCAACCCTATGCATGCTGTTTAGTGATTTGTCAGAATCTTCAGCTGATGTCTCTCCAGTGGCCCTCTGTACCTGCTTGTTGTGTTTCCTTCTAGTCAAGCACTTATATGCAAAATGATTCAGCTTCTTGCAATGAGAACATACTTTCCCCATGCTGAACATGCCGCCTTTTCCTGTGCATGATTTCCTCTGCAGTATTTGCATCCTGCCCTTTGTCCATGATCTTTCTGCCCTTTCGGCTGGGACTGTTTATCAGCATAATGCAAGGCCTGGTCTGTTTTGCCATAAATATGCGCCAGCTGCTGATACAACCTCAGTGGTTCTGCACATGTCGATCACTTTCCTGAGTGTCAGTTTCTCCTCTCTCAGTAGACGTGCACTCACTGCGGGATCTCTTCTGCCTAATACAATCCTGTGTTTAATTAGATCATCTTTTAGTTGCACAAATTGACAGGATTCTGCGAGCTGTGTTAATGCAGTCATATATTGTTTAATGGACTCTTTTTCACCTTGGGCCCTAATATTGAACATATACCATACATAAGTTACATTCACTTGGGGTTCAAAGCGTGCTTTCAAGGCTTTCAAAATTTCTGCTGTCCGTTTTTTATGTTCTTCAGGGAGATTTAGGGTGGAATACACTTTGTAACAGTCTCTCCCAAACAGTGATAAAAGTGTAGATACTCGTAGCTACTCTGGTTTGTTAATTAAATCAGTTGTAATTTCATAATTTTGCCTTTGTGAGTGGAAAAACTGCCAGTTCTGCTTCATATCACTTTTCATTTCGACTGGCGCAGGCAGAAGAAAATTTGCAGCCATTGTCTTACCCTGTGCTTTCAGCTGTTTCTTTGTTCCTTTTCTGTGACTTCCTTTGGCTTTTAGCAGTTGTAACCATTCCTGTAGCCTTTGTTCTGTAGCTGTGCTTTTCAACAGCTCTTCACCACTCAATCTCAGCTGCACTCTGACACCATGTTACAAGCTCACAGGACAACAACCTTGCTTCAGCTGTGTCTTTTAAGAAACTGACTGTGATGGCTGCCTCCAGTCGGAGTGCCTCATGGTAGAGGTCACATGACTATGGCAAGCCAGGATGCACATTGGTACAGTATTGCATTTCTATCCCAAACAAGGAGGATGTGGAGGAGGCTACTGAGCAGGCAGCGCAGGATCTTGAACCCCTTGCGATGGAGACAAGGCCATTGAGAGACTCAAAAGAGTGACACAGGACAATCTCATACATACACGGTTCCTGCCACCATAATGGCCTCTCAATGTGAACTAAGTAAAGACTCACTTCACTGTATTCCACCTGTCACCTGCTTCCTATTGCACTCCAGTGCCTAGCTCCCAGCTTCACCATGCTCTCTGACACATTTGATAAGCTGACCAAATGCAGTCTGTGCCTACACTGGCAGCCCATTGAGGGAGCAAGGGTGACGGTTGCATCTGACAAGGCAGCAATGAAAGCATTATCCATTTACAGCAATGATTTAGACCTCCATTTATTCATATAATTGGTGCAACCAATGACAAGGCCAAAGATAATACTGCTGTACGAACCCAAGTGTGTCTAGGTGCTCTTTATACACTTCTGTATGCTTCTACGTGGTGTGACCCCTGCGCTGGCAGCTGAGGTGGAGGCAGGCGCCTGATCGGGCAGTCCCTTGGCCTGGGATGACTTTAGCAGGTGTCCTCTGCCTGATGAAGCCTGGAGGGCCCCTGGCTGGCTAAGGAATTCCTGCACAGGTGCAGGAGCATCCTCAGTCATCATGGCTATTGGAGCTGGAGTCATTGGCAGAGGTGCTGAGGAGCCACTCGGAGTGCACTGAGAGGAGACCCCAGACGTGGAGGGCATCCTCTCCTCCCTTTCAAGGCACACTTTCACCTCCCTACCAACCTGAGACAGACGACGACCTGGCAGAAACTCTAGGCAGCTCATCCCTCTCTCACCTTGCCACTGCTACATTGAGCTCATGGCCAAGGCGATGATGTGCGGGTCTGCACCCATCTGCGGGATCTAGCTCTCCATCAGGGTGACCAATTCCTTGATGGATGAAACCATGTGCTCAAAAGCCTGTGAGGTGGCATGGATGGACTCCTCCATTGTCTGCTCATGGCTGTGCATGGCCTCTGGCATCTCCGCTAGATGTTGCCTTACCTCTCTCTGCAACTCCAGCATGTTCTGTGCTGCCGACACCAGAGACTCATTACCAGCTGGGGGCTTAGCATGGGCCTGGCTACCCACAGTCTTCCAACTGTCAGTGGCCTCACCTTTCACAGCTTCAGTCAGCTGCTCGTACTTGTGTGCAGTGCTCTCACCAGGTCGTGACCCTGAGTCTAAAGCTAAGCACAAATCCACCAACATGAGAATATCTGCGCTGGTGGAGGATGCAGGAGAAAGATGTGGCAGTGCATCCTCTGACTGTTCCTCCTTCTTCTCAGAGGTTGAGGGCAGGACCCCTGTCCCAGTGGCTGAACTTGCCTCCAATGTGCCACAACCTATGTGAGAGAACACAAACATTCGTGGGTTAGGTTGTTCAGATCTCCTCATGCCATCCATGCATGACGTGGATCTCCAAATATGTTCTGGAGGACACATGAACACAATGTCTCCTCGCTCTCTTGTGTGGACTCTCAAGTCTCACCGTCCACAACTGCATGGCTGCCCAGGGCTCCTGCTAACTCCAGGGCCTCCTCCTCTGCTGGTGTCAGAGCATGTACATCAAGGATCCCACCACCAGTCCTTGATGTCTCCCTTGTGTCATGCGCCATTTTTTGAAGCAGGAAGAAAAACACAGTTCGGCTTCGCATGAAGAACAACAGGATACTTGGGCTAATGGCAGCCCCTCATCCCCTGATGGGTGCTCCTAAATGGCTCCTCCTCACGTCTGCTCTCAGGGGATGTAAGAGTGGTGAGCTGTGAAAGAAGACTGCCTGTTGCCAAGTTGCAGCCATGCATCTGAAAGGATGAGCTGCAATGCCTCACTGCCTTGCCACCTCTTGGTTGGTCACTCCCTTCCCATGTCGCGCTCCCTCCCGTGTAGCCACTGGCAAGCCCCAAAGAGGACTCACCTTGGCAGAGTGAAGAAAGTCATTGACCCACTTGGGGCATTGGACCCAGTTCTGGGGAGTGACACCACGGTTGTTGACCCATTCTGCTATCTCTGTTCAGGCTTCCTCGGTCAGCTGGGGGTACCTCTTCCTGCCATCCCTGGGAAGAGGACCTCCCACCTTTCCCTTGTAGCCTGGAGGAGAATCTTCAGGGAGACAACAATGAACCGTGTCTCCATTCTCCTCACCCTGAGTCTCACCTTGGATATGGTCCCAGTTGGCTCTTGGTCTATCCGTTAGGTTCTCAGTCCTGGTGCAAGGGCACAGGAGGTCCAGCAGTAACAGCAGCAGTGGTGGGGGGAGGTGGGGTCCAGTAGTAACAGCAGCAGCGGCGGAGTGGGGGATGTCTCCAGTAGCAACAGAGTCACTGCATCAGTGAAAGGCAGCAGTACAAGCAGGGTTGGCAGCACTTTAACAATGGTTTTGTCAGCTGATGCCACCATCAGCACCTCGTAGCGCACTCCCATTCTTCAATAGGACGGGCCCCATGTCTCGGTTATGGTAATTGGCTGGCCACCAAATGATCGTGGTCAGCTCGCCGCACATGTGACATGCGGCAATGGCACCTGCTTCCACTTTTTCCACTGGGACCCACACCAGGCTGCCAAAATTCAAGCCATAGTGTACAGAGGAAATCCCTCTCTTCCAGCAACAACTTGCATTTATATAGCGCCTATAGTGTACAAAACATCACAAGGTGCTTCACAGGACTGTTATCAGACACTGAGCCACATAAAGAGACATTAGGACAAGTGACTAAAAGCTTGGTCAAAGAGATTGGTGCATCTTAAAGGAGGAGTCAAAGAGGTTCGTTGGGGGTGGGAGCGAATTTAAGTGTTTAAGGCCTAAGCATGTGCTGAAATTGGTCTTTTTTGTATCATAACCAGCAGTACTAATATTTTCCCCTAATAGCTAACATTGGCGGCTCTGCCACTGGTTGCTTTACCTCTTGGCCAGTGTTCCCACAGCAGACCACAACTCACAGTGAACATCCTCTTCCCAGTCTAACTGTTCTGTCAGTGACCTTCCGGCTGCAATCTTCGCACTCCTCCTCTGAAAGAAAGCCAGGCTCTATCTGCGACCTCAGGTGTGTAGTGAGGTAGCGTGTTGCACAGCTAATCCCAGGTTACACATCGTTGACAGGCAGCTTGTTGTCCCAGGTGGCTCCTGCTGTTCAGTCACCCATGGTTGACCATGTTTCCCTAATCCCATTGCGGAGATTGAATTACATGTGCTGCTGTTCCCATTGTGTAATCTGCATTTGGCACAACTCATTTTACATGTTCTTTGATTGGATTAGTGAGGTTTGACCAGGTGTGAAGAGCTCTCCCTCAAAAAGGCTGGTCCCTACTGGAATTACAAGTGCGAGGCCTGCGTGTTGCGTCAGATGCAAGTGTGGTGTTAACTTTGAAGATGGGAATGTTTGAATGAAGGAAAATAAATGAGACTGTTTTTCTGTGAAGGAAAACCAGTTCTGTAGTATTTTATCCTTCTGCAATTCTGCCTCATTAATTGTTCAGCCTTAAGAAAGAGTTTTTGGAGTGTTTGGTGCAAATCTAATAAATTCAATTAATACTTAACGACATTTATTGTTTAAAAAGTGTCCCGTTTAACATTTTGTTTCAACCTTTTTTTCGCTTGCATTCGCTGAAAGTGCTACCTTCCCCAGTTGTCAAGCGTGAGCTGAGACAGAGAGCTGGCTGCCTATTCGGCCATGAGAGGCATCACTGCAAAATTTGATCCTGTCCTCACATTCATACATGCAGACTTTCTGAAAGAAGGGCCACTAGCTCGCAATCTGAAGCCAGAGGCCAGGTCACTTTCACCCTGACCCAATCCAAGGGCATTGAGGCCAATTGTAGCAGCCCTTCCTTTTCCCCATTGGAAATAAGTTACCTCCCAATACACTGAGAGTCCAACTTTAACCTGCCTCATTCCACCTTTAACCAATGCATTTGCCAACTGGCTTCATTATACCTTAATGTATAAACAGAGAAAACGAATAATGAATGAGAAAATTAGAAACAGGAGTAGGCCTTTTCACGCTTCTAGCCTGTCCCATCATTCAATTAGATTATGGCTGAGCTATGCTTCAACTCTATTTACTCACCTGATCCATATCCCTCGACACCCTTACCTAACATAATCTATCGATCTCAATATTGAAAGTTTCAGTTGACCCCCCCAGCATACACAGCCTTTTGGGGGAGAGGGTTTTATTGTCCCACAAGCAAAATTAAGGAGGGGGTGGTGGTATAATGGTAATGTCACGAAGCTAGTAATCCAGAGATCTAGCCAATACCCTGGAGACATGGGTTCAAATCCCAGCTGGTGGAATTTAAATTCAATTAATTAATAAAAATCTGGCAGTTAAAGCTAGTCTCAGTAATGGTGCCATGACATTATCATTGAGTGGCATTAATGCCTTTTAGGGAAGGAAATCTACTGTCCTTACCTGGTCTGGTTTTGTGCTTTGGGTGGAGTTCCATTGACTTCCATCAGGCTTTGTTGCCCTTCATCTGGTTGATGGCGGTCACAGTTTCCTCCAGAGTTGGGCTCTCATCCAGTTCTTCTTTGACAGGCTGTTGTTGGATGCAATTGATGGCAGTATCATGCACTGGGCACTTGGCGCTGAAGAGTGTTACAAAGTGCTACGACCAGTGATCCAGGACTGACCCCTTGTTGGTGTATAGTGTCTTGACATCGGTGCTCCTCAGGGGGCTTTGGGTTTGATGTGCTGGTCCATAAACAGATGTTAGTGCTTCATAGAAACTTCTTATGTCACCAATATGAGCATACAGTTGAGTATTTACCACAAGTGCAATCCACCAGTCATTTTGGATGTTCCTCAGTTTACATTGAAGGGGGCTGCATGCTTCACGGTAGGCTGTCTTTTTCTCTTGGCTGGCCCTGCTGAGCCAGGTGAGTCTGATGAGCTGACCTTTTTATTTTTAGCAGATCTTGAATTTCCTTGTCATTTTCATAAAACCAGTCCCTGTTCTTCTTGGTGCTGGGTCCGATGACCTGGTTGGAAGCATCCAGTACTGCAGCTTTGATGAGTTCCCAGAGTGGAATCAACGGTGAGATCAGGATGTTCCAGTCTAGTCTATAAGGTTGCTTGAAAGCTATCTCTGTAAGATGAGATTTGCAGGTTGCTGACTCGAAATTTCTTTGATGGGTTGTCTTTAGGCCTGTTTTTGGGCTTAGGCTTGAAGTGGAAGTTCAGCTTTGAACGAACAAGCCGGTGGTCTGTATGACAGTCAGCACTGGACATGACTCTAGAATGCAGGATGTCCTTTAAGTCACATTGATGCACCAAGATATAATCTATCAGGTACCAGTGTTTACAGCAGCATCCACATGGTCTTGAAGCGATCTTTTTGTTGAAAGAAGGTGTTGGTTATGGACAGCTGCTTTTCTGCACAGAGTTCCAAGAGTAAACGTCTGTTTTCATTACAGTTTCCAACTCCATGGTTTCAGAGCACTCTCTTCCATGCTAGGCTATCACAGCCCACTCTGGCGTTGAAATTGCCAAGGACGACAATTTTGTCCTTGGGAGGGGATTCTGGATGAGTTCATGGAGATCTGTGTAGAACTTATCTTTGTCACCTGGGTTAGCCTTCAGGGTTGGAGCATAAGCACTGCTGAGGGTTGCATGCTGCTGGTCTTGGAGGGGCAGGCGCAGGGACATGATGCGTTTGGAATGGCTGATTGGCAGGTTTGGAAGTTTAGTGGCGATAGTCTTCTTCACCATGATGCTGACACCGAAGAGGCGTTGTTCACCTTGAGGTCTACCTGACCAATAGAGGGTGTAGCCAGCATTGTGCTCTGTCAGACTGCCTTGCTCTGAGAAGTGGCCCTCACTCAGGGCCGCTATATCAATATCTAGTCTGGCTAGTTCATGGACCACCAGGGCTGAGCGTCGCTGGGAGCGGCTGTTGTCACCAGAGTTGAGCATTGTTCTCACATTCCAGCAGGCAAGTTTCAGAATTTTTCTTCTTTTCCCAAGGTTAGGAGTTCATGTTTCCTTCTCTGTTGCAGTTTGGCCACATTAAGAGATGCCCGTTGACCATGGTAAGCCAACTCAATGATAGGGAGATGAGCATTTGTTTAGGCCACCTTTTCTAGGCCTCTCTTCAATTCAGGAGCAAGCAGTGCTGTCCTTCAAAAAAGCTGCTTGGTCGCTCAAGGTGCTACCGGGTGATGATGTCGTCTTTAGGTCATCATCAAAACGAACAATATCCTGGGCTGCCTGCATGCAGGATTGGAACTGCGGCTGCCAGTGCCATCTTACACCTGCCATTTTCGCCCCTTTCCCATCACTACAGGTCTTACTTGTTGAGTTACAGTTGAGGTGGATCATTACCTTCCTGCCTGTGCAGTGGTGCTTTAAGGTGGAGTACAGTTCGCGCTGACTGACCCCACCCTTTAAGACTGGATCTCATCTGTCGCGGCCCAGTGAACTAGGATGGTGGCAGTAAGGTCTCCAAGCGTCAGTTTGGATTCAGCATTTCCCTCTCCTAAGTGGGTTGCCAACCAAGGCTTGAAGGGACCCATCTTCCCTTGCTATTTTATCCATAGCTGGTATACCAACAACCGTAGTCCATGTCATATGGTGTGGCACGCCTTTCGTCATTTGATGGTCACTTGAGCCACTTGGAATCTTTCCACCCTGGCCATTATCTTTATCAAGAAAGACATCAACCAAGGTGGTATCATGTTCATCATGAAGCATAGTGGCCCTGCCCTATACACCAAGCTCCATGAGTTTTTCATGGCCGGCTGGGAACAGGGCAGGATTCCACAGGATTTTCGTGTTGCCATTATCATCACCTTGTACAAAAACAAAGGAGAAGAATCCGACTGCTCCAACTACTGTGGGATCACCCTCCTTTCTATTGCTGGGAAGATCCTGGCTAGAATACTTCTGAACAGGCTTGTGCAGAAGAAAACCTCCCAGAGAACCAGTGTGGTTTCAGAGCAAACAGTGATACCACAGACATGGTATTTGCACTAAGACAATTACAAGAAAAGTGTTGTGAGCTAAACAAAGGCCTGTATGTCACTTTCGTAGACCTCACCAAGGCATTCGACACTGCGAGCAGAAATGGACTTTGGAAAATCCTTGTAAAATTTGAATGCCCACCCAGGTTCCTGGCCATGTTGAAGCAGTCTCATGAAAATCAGTACAGACAAGTCAAGCAAAACAGCGACCTCTTGAGTCCCTTCCGTATCTCCAATAGCGTGAAGCAGGGATGTGTGTTGGCCCCAACCCTATTCACCATCTTTTTCAGCATGATGCTGCAGTAGAAAATGGAAGACCTTAAGGAGGGAGTTTACGTACGCTTCCGGACTGAGGGAGGCCTTTTCAACCTTAGGCGTCTTCAGGCTCACACAAAGACACAAGATAAACTCATCCGTGAACTTTTTTTCGCCGATGACTGTGCTCTCCTGGCCCACAGTCACTCAGACCTTCAATGTATAACAATATATTTTTCCAAGGTGGCACAACACTTCAGACTAAAAATCAGTTTAGGAAAACTGATGTCCTGCATCAGCCTGCACCCCAAGAAGAATACAGACCACCAAGCATTGTCATTGAGGGAACCGAGCTGAATGCCGTCAAGCAATTTAATTATTTAGGGAGCGTCATCTTGTTTGATGCCAACATAGACAAAGAAGTGGACAATAGGCTCTCAAAAGCAAACAGCGCATTTGGCAGACTCTACAAACGAGCAACCACAGCCTCAGAGCACAGACCAAACTCAAAGTGTACAAAGCCACAGTCCTCACCACCCTTCTGTATGGCATCGAGTCATGGGTCCTATACGGCCGTCATGTACACCTTCTAGAGCACTTCCATCGACACTGGGTCTGCAGCATCCTCAAGGTCCACTGGCAGGACCACATCACAAACATTGAAGTCCTGGAAACAGCCAACATCACCAACAGCAAGGTCATCCTCCTGCAAAGCCAACTGCGTTGGGCAGGTCACGTTGCCCAGATGGACGACAGTCGCCTGCGTGGCCATTTTTAGCTGTTCAGTTCTGTTTTTTAAAAGTTATTTGTAAAGTCCGGTAAAAAGTTCTCAAGCAGCGTTTCATACGATGAAATTAATATTTTTCCATTTGGCATGTGTGATTTCTGTCACACTGTGTGGTTTCATTTTTCACTTTGTGAATTGTGGTGAACTCCTGGGTGTTTCTGATGCCTGTAAGTGAAGACTCCAATATGCCTCTCAGTGGCTCAGCAAGCTGATGGAGGTAAATAACTGAATCAGATAAGACCAGGAAGGTGCAGCCCTACAGCTAGCCCTGCCCTGAATTAGCTGATCTCAGTCGGATGGGGGCTAACCCAGCTGACAAAGTTCCACACAGATCTCCGTGAACTCATCCAGAATGGCCTCGCCCAAGGACAAAATTGTCATCCTTGGCAATTTCAATGCCAGAATGGGCCGTGACAACCTGGCATGGAAGGGAGTGCTCGGAAACCGAGATCATGTTGTATGGAGAGCTGACCACTGGTAAATGGAACAGAGGGGCCCGACACAAATGTTTCAAGGACTCCCTGAAGAAGTCCCTCTCTGTGTGCCACATCAACCATCGCCAGTGGGAAGGTAGGTCAGGGATCGTGATGCCTGGAGATGCTACATCAGGAGGGCTACAGACACCTTTGAGAGTGAGTGAAGAACCAGCATGAAAGAGAAAAGGAGGAGAAGGATAGATCCACTTGCCCCCAGCAGTGACTACACCTTCACTTGCACCTGCTGTGGGAGAATCTGTCGGTCACAGATAGGCCTAACTGGCCACCAATGGGCCTGCAACCAATGAGTACAACCTTCCCAAAATCTTCATCTGTGAAGAAACGCCAAGACCTGGTGACTCCTACATGTGACTCCAGACTGCAATGTTGTTGACTCTTAACTGCCCTCTGAAATGGCCTGGCGAGGCACTCAGTTGTCAAGGGCAATCAGCATTTGGGCAACAAATGCTGGCCTGGCCAGTCATGCCCACATCCCATGAAAGAAAAAAAAATCACTAATACAGAATGTGTTCCATTATTTCTTTGCTATTTGTGGGAGCTTGCTGTGCACAAATTGCCACCTGTGCACATTCTCCACAAGGTGTACGCAGCAACGATTCCTTGCTGGGGTATGGTTTCACAGAGAGTGGACACTCTAGGCCATCTCATTTTTCTTTTGAATCTGTGCCACATTTCCTATGTTACAGCAGTGACTACACTTCAAAAGTACTTCATTGGCTGTTTATTGTGGTTGTGAACAGTGCTATATAAATTCAAGTTCTTCCTTTCTTTGTTTTGATTTCTCTCTTTATGCCTCCTGTTGTCTCGTGCCTATATAATTTCTGCCATGTGACCATCTCCTCTTTTCCACTTTACAGCTCATTCTATATCATTTTTTGTATGTGTGTTTAGTTCCCCTCTTCCCCCCTGCCCCCCTTTCCCTTTGTCCTGTTCGTTTTCTTAAATGCCGTTCAGTTGTAATATCTTCCATTTCCGACAAAGAGCCCACACTCTTGAAATGTGAGCTAGTCTGTTCCTGCCACAGATACTCCCTGACCTACTGATTCCGTTCAGCATTTTCTGACAGATCGGCTAACTCAACACAGACCAGGAAGTGAAGCCTGGGTCCTGTCTGGTAATATATGCTACCACACAGGGCACGAATAAGTGGTTTGGAAAAAAAAAAATTTCAGTTTCTCTCTGTGATGTCTGGACTGCACAGCAGTAACTGATGCAGAACAGCAGAAGGATCAGGGATTTGAAGGAAATTGTGGCTTTCATTTTACTTTAAAGCCTTCTTTCCCCTCACCAATAACCTCAAATACAGTTTAGCTATGTCTGCAACATATTTAAAACTTATCTCTTTATATTCAGTCATAATATGCTCTTTCTTCGTGAAATTGAACCAGGCTTCTGCCTCCTGCCCCTTTCAGTGATGGAAATGATGAAAACCTATAACTAGAAAAGCAGGAGGATCAATGGCACCAGTCATATTTGTTTCATGTAGATATCAGACAGATTCTCTGGCTAGGTCACCGTCAACAGTTCTCTTGGTTTGAAATATTTGTTTTATTGAAATCATATTTTTGCTCACCTCACTTAATATTTCCAATGAGATGGAAAACAAAAAAAACTTTGGCTGAAATTGGAGAACGCATTTCGACTTCAAACAGCCTCCCTCAGAGGAAAGTAGCACTAGTTTCAATGAGAAGTCAGCTTGGATTATCATTTCTGATTTTAACAGATTTCCGATGAATGGGTGAGTCATGGAATAGTTCATTACTCTAAGGGTTTTTGTCGGAGTGTGGAGTTTGTACTGTATTAAATCGGCATTCCCACTGGCCTCAATGGGAGCTTTGCCACCTGTGCACATTCCCCACAAGGTGTACACAGCTTATCCTACAGTTAACCTCTCTAAGAATGTGCACTGCTGTTCCACCAACCTGTGCTCCAGTGTCGATTAGAGGAGGCTGTGTTTGAGCACCAGAGATTCCCTTCTCTCGCAAATTCTTCACCAGTTTTCTCCCATCTCCTGATAGCAACGATTCCTTGCTGGGGTATGGTTTCACAGACAGTGGGCACTCTCAGCCAGCTCACTTTTCTTTTGTGAAGCTTGACGGTCAGTGCCGACTGGCTGTTCAACCACAGGGGGCATCATATTCTCATTTTTTTTTCTCGGCCTCATTAATCCAGTTAAAGCAGTGGGAACCTTGGTTTGTTTTCTTCTCCGTACCCCTCAGGTTGGTGTAACTCAATACCGCCCCCATCCAACTGAGATCAGCTAATTTGGGGCAGGGCTAGATGCAGGGCTGCACCTTCCTGGCCTTATCTGATTCAGTTACTTAACTCCATCAGCTTGCTGAGCCACCGACGGGCATATTGGAGTCTTCATTTACAGGCATCAGAAACACCCAGGAGTTCACCACAGTTCACAAAGTGAAAAATGAAACTACACAGTGTGACAGAAATTACACTTGCCAAATGGAAAAATATTAATTTCATCGTATGAAACGCTGCTTGAGAACTTTTTACTGGACCTTACAAATAACTTTTTAAAAAACAGAACTGAACAGCTAAAAATGGCCACGCACATTTACATTTGAGATGACAAAGGCTGGCTGAGAGACAGAGGTAAATTACTCAGTCTAGCTGAAACAATGGGGGTGTTCCCTGATTCAATTAGCGGGATTGGTTTTGTCAATAGTGATGATCAAAAGCCATCGACACTCTTTGACTTTGAAAGAGCCAAACCCCCCTCTCTCCCCACCAAGTTTGTCTGAACAGCCTTGAATTTCAAAGATCCTTCCAAAAGTTGCGGTTTCAAACAAAGAGATGGTCACGTGACATACCTGCTGGTGTAACACTAAGGTTTTGAATTGTGCCTCGGAATAAAAAAGAGACTGGAACAAAACTCCAAGCAAAAGCATCTCTCTCTGTCTCTCTCTCTCCAGCAAAGTGCCAGGGAAACCATGGTGACAGCTACTAAGCCTCAAGAGTACAGAACTTTACAGGCGACCACCAAGAAGACGGATAAAACCTCTCTCCGGCCTTCTGGAACCAGGGAAGCAAGCATGTGACCCCAGCGAGGACTCCAAGACTTTAACTTCAATTAAGGACATTACAACCCAGCATTTGAATTCCATTTATTACAAACTTTACTTCAACCTCCCAATTCTTTCTTCCTCTCTGTATCAGATGCTGGCTGAGCGCGTCTACCCTGAGGCACAATGCGGCTTTCAGGCAGAGAGATCCACCATTGACATGCTATTCTCCCTTCATCAGCTACAGGAGAAATGCTGCGAACAACAGATGCCCCTCTACGTTGCTTTCATAGATCTCACCAAAGCCTTTGACCTCGTCAGCAGACGTGATCTCTTCAGACTACTAGCAAAGATCGGATGTCCACCAAAGCTACTAAGTATCATCACCTCATTCCATGACAATATGAAAGGCACAATTCAGCACAGCGGTGCATCATCAGACCCCTTTCCTATCCTGAGTGGTGTGAAACAGGGCTGTGTTCTCGCACCTACACTGTTTGGGATCTTCTTCTCCCTGCTGCTCTCACATGCATTCAAGTCTTCAGAAGAAGGAATTTTCCTCCACACAAGATCAGATGGCAGATTGTTCAACCTTACCCGTCTAAGAACAAAGACCAAAGTACGGAAGGTCCTCATCAAGGAACTCCTCTTTGCTGACGATGCTACATTAACATCCCACACAGAAGAGTATCTGCAGAGAGTCATCGACAGGATTGTGGCTGCCTGCAACGAATTTGGCCTAACCATCAGCCTCAAGAAAATGAACATCATGGGATGTGACATCAGAAATGCTCCATCCATCAATATCGGTGACCAGGCTCTGGAAGTGGTTCAAGAGTTCACCTACCTAGGCTCAACTATCACCAGTAACCTGTCTCTCGATGCAGAAATCAACAAGCACATGGGAAAGGCGTCCGATGCTATGTCCAGACTGGCCAAGAGGGTGTGGGAAAATGGTGCACTGACACGGAACGCAAATGTCCGAGTGTTTCAAGCCTGTGTCCTCAGTACCTTGCTCTACAGCAGAGAGGCCTGGACAACGTATGTCAGCCAAGAGCGACGTCTCAACTCATTCCATCTTCGCTGCCTCCAGAGAATCCTTGGCATCAGGTGGCAGGACCATATCTCCAACACAGAAGCCCTCGAGGCGGCCAACATCCACAGCATATACACCCTATTGAGCCAGCGGCGCTTGAGATGGCTTGGCCATGTGAGCCGCATGGAAGATGGCAGGATCCCCAAGGACGCATAGTACAACAAGCTCGTCACTGGTATCAGACCCATCGGCCGTCCATGTCTCCGCTTTAAAGACATCTGCAAACGTGACATGAAGTCCTGTGACACTGACCACAAGTCGTGGGAGTCAGTTGCCAGTGATCGCCAGAGCTGGCGGACAGCCATAAAGGCGGGGCTAAAGAGTGGCAAGTCAAAGAGACTTAGCAGTTGGCAGGAAAAAAGACAAAAGCGCAAGGAGAGAGCCAACTGTGTAACAGCCCCAACGACCAATTTTATCTGCAGCGCCTGTGGAAGCATCTGTCACTCTAGGATTGGCCTTTATAGCCACTCCAGGCGCTGCTCCACAAACCACTGACCACCTCTAGGCGCTTACCCATTGTCTCCCGAGACAAGGAGGCCAAAGAGAAAGAAAAAAAAGAATGGGCCTCTCGTATGCATGTGAGCATGGACACATCGCGTCTTTTAGTAATTTTAACCGGTTTAGAATGATAAGGTTAATAAACTTGCATCTTTTTTGTTTAAACCCAATAAAACCTGTCTGATTGGTTCATTTGTAATTATATTTGAGGAACAGTGAGCCAGGGCTCACTGAATTGGGAAGTTAAACCACTGTGTTTAAAAAAATAAACTCTTACGGCCAAACCAGAGAAGGGGTGAAAGGGGAGCCTGAGATCCCTTCCTCACCTGGCTGTAGCAACTGTCGAATCAGATGAGGGAGAAGGGGAGAGACAGCCCAGAAGTGGCAAGGGAAAGAAAGTCAACAAAATTAAGAAACAGTGCTCAATAAAAATATATAAAAGAATGAAAAATCTGCCTTTGTATAGCACCTGCCATGACCCACAATGTCACAAAGCACTTTACAGCCAATAAAGTACTTTTGAAGCAGATTCACTTCAGGACTGCAGGAAATGTGGCAGCCAGTTTGTGCACGGCAAGTTCCCACAAACAACAATGTAATAATGACCTGACAATCTTTTTTGTTTGTGATTTTGGTTGAGGTATAAATATTGGCCTCAGGATATTAGGGACAATTCCCTTGCTGTTCTTCAAAATAATGCCATGGGATCCTTTATTTCCACCTGAGACTGTCTCTCAGTTTAACATCTCATCTGACAGTCACAGAAGTGCCAGCTTACATTCTGTCCTCCAATCTCTGGAATGGGAATGTGAACCCATCACCTCCTAACATGGTGATGAGAGCAGAACCACTGAGCCACAGCTGGCCGTTGATAGGCAAATGTTCCTGATGACAATGCAGTGATTCTTACTAAAAGCTGTAGATCTGGGGACACTGGATTGGTCTTGACTCTGGTTTCTTCCACAGGCAAATATCTTGATGATACCTGTTGTATGATTGCCTTTAAGAGTGATGCACCTTTAAGATCTTGGTATGCTATTGAGTTAAATACCAGAACACAGTCATGTGATTCAGAGCCAGACTCACTCTGCAATTGTAACACCCAGAGCAAGGTTCTGCAATTAGTTTGCTCTGTACTGCACATAATAGTTTAGCTGTAATAAACTTGTTTAAAATCTTCAACAAACTGGACTCCACACATCAGACAATATAAAAGAACTCATTGTATGGTGGCAGCTCTGGTGAGAAAAAAATGTCTAGGTTGAAGACCACAGTTAAAACAGCTCTGAAAATGACCTTTCCTACAGCCAGTAAAGAGAAAGTTCAAGAAAGATACTGGCTGAACAGTGAAAAATGAACTTACCTCAAGTTGTAGAAGATAGAGCACAAAATTACAGGCCGCAGGTAAATCAGGTGAGTCATTGTGCCAATGGGTGAGGGATACTGCTTGAAAAAAATGGAGCTTTGAAATCCTTCAAAAGGTTGCCTTTTTTCTCAAAGCTCCATGTAGAAAAAAAACAAGGAAGATCCGACTCCTTTCCCAAGCTAATCGAGGTCGGCACCATTACAGGAGGCGTCCATTAGAAAAAACGCGGAAAAACACATATCACTGCAGAGCCTTCATCCACCCAGCCAAAGTTGAAAATAAAACCATAAAACCACTCGGGTGTGAAGAACATAAACAAACTCCAGCAGCTAGTGAGCAGCTGTGTAAACAGAACAGGCTTAAGTGCTGGAAGCAAGATAAACATACAGCACAAGCAAACACCTGCTCCTGACAATCAAAGCAGCTCACCTAAATAACAGACAGTTTCTTAAAGGGGAAACAGTGCAGACTCATAGAACAAGTCTTTAAACAAGTTTTAAGCAAAGGGACAGCAGGAAATCGGATACCAAATTTCCCAGCATGACTGGAAGGCCTTGGATATCCTATCCGAAATCGAACTGTTGAAACAAAGAATGCAGTTATTCGTCACAGACCAAATAATTGTAGAACCAGAAAAACAGGCTGTAAAAATACTAATAGCAGTTGTTATAGTAGGGGGAGGCGGTGTCGTAGTGGTATTGTCACTGGACTAGTAACCCAGAGACCCAGGGTATTGCTCTGGGGACATGGGTTCAAATCCCACCACAGCAGAAGGTGGAATTTGAATTCAATTAATAAATCTGGAATTAAAAAGCTAGTCTAATGATGGCCATGAAACCATTGTCGATTGTTGTAAAAGCCCATCTGGTTCACTAATGCCCTTTCAGGAAGGAAATCTGCTGTCATTACCAGACCCACAGCAATGTGGTTGACTCTCACATGCCCTCTGAAATGGCCTAGCAAGTCACTCAGTTGTATCTAATCACTACGAAGTCAATAAAAAGGAATGAAACCGGACGGACCACCCAGCATCGACTTAGGCACCGGAAATGACAACGGCAAACCCAGCCCTGTCGACCCTGCAAAGTCCTCCTTACTAACATCTGGGGGCTTGTGTCAAAGTTGGGATAGCTGTCCCACAGACTAGTCAAGCAACAGCCTGACATAGTCATACTCACGGAATCATACCTGACAGACAATGTCCCAGACACTGCCATCAGCATTCCCGGCTACGTCCTGTCCCACCGGCAGGACAGACCCAGCAGAGGTGGCGGCACAGTGGTATACAGTAGGGAGGGAGTTACCCTGGGAGTCCTCAACATCGACTCTGGACCCCATGAAGTCTCATAGCACCTACCACCCTCCCTCAGCTGATGAGTCAGTACTCCTCCATGAACAGCACTTGGTGGAAGCACTGACGGTGGCAAGGACACAGAATGTATTCTGGGTGGGGGACTTCAATGTCCATCATCAAGAGTGGCTTAGTAGAGCCACTACTGACCGAGCTGGCCGAATCCTAAAGGACATATCTGCTAGACTGGGTCTGCGGCAGGTGGTGGGGGAACCAACACGAGGGGAAAACATATTTGACCTCATCCTCACCAATCTGCCTGCCGCAGATGCATCTGTCCATGACAGTATTGGTAGGAGTGACCACCGCACAGTCCTTGTGGAGACAAAGTCCCGCCTTCACACTGAGGATACCCTCCATCGTGTTGTGTGGCACTATCACCGTGCTAAATGGGATACATTTCGAACAGATCTAGCAATGCAAAACTGGGCATCCATGAGGCGCTGTGGGCCATCAGCAGCAGCAGAATTGTACTCAAGCACAATCTGTAACCTCATGGCCCGGCATATCCCCCACTCTACCATTACCATCAAGCCACGAAACCAACCCTGATTCAATGAAGAGTGCAGGAGGGCATGCCAAGAGCAGCACCAGACATACTTCAAAATGAGTTGTCAACCTGGTGAAGCTACAACACAGGACTATCTGCGTGCCAAACTGCGTAAGCAGCCTGCAATAGACAGAACTAAGCGATCCCATAACCAACAGATCAGATCTAAGCTCTGCAGTCCTGCCACATCCAGTCGTGAATGGTGGTGGACAATTAAACAACTAACTGGAGGAGGTGGCTCCACAAATATCGCCGTCTTCAATGATGGGGGAGCCCAGCACATCAGTGCGAAAGATAAGGCTGAAGCATTTGCAACAATCTTCAGCCAGAAGTGCCAAGTTGATGATTCATCTCGGCCTCCTCCTGAAGTCCCCAGCATCACAGATGCCAGACTTCAGCCAATTTGATTCACTCCGCATGATATCAAGAAACGACCGAAGGCACTGGATACTGCAAAGGCTATGGGCCCTGACAATATTCCAGCAATAGCACTGAAGACCTGTGCTCCAGAACTTGCTGCGTCCCGAGCCAAGCTGTTTTAGTACAGCTACAACACTGGCATCTACCCTGCAATGTGGAAAATTTCCCAGGTATGTCCTGTATACAAAAAGCAGGACAAGTCCAACCCGGCCAATTACCGCCCCATCAGCCTGCTCTCAATCATCAGTAAAGTGATGGAAGGTGTCATCAATAGTGCCATCAAGCGGCACTTGCTTAGCAAAAACCTGCTCAGTGACGCTCAGTTTGGGTTCCGCCAGGGCCACTCAGCTCCTGACCTCATTACAGCCTTGGTTCAAACATGGACAAAAGAGCTGAACTCAAGAGGTGAGGTGAGAGTGACTGCCCTTGACATCAAGGCAGCATTTGACCAAATATGGCATCAAGGAGCCCTAGCAAAACTGAGGTCAATGGGAATCAGGGGGAAAACCCTCCGCTGGTTGGAGTCATACCTAGCGCAAAGGAAGATGATTGTGGTTGTTGGAGGTCAATCATCTCGGCTCCAGGACATCACTGCAGGAGTTCCTCAGCGTAGTGTCCTAGGCCCTACCATCTTCAGCTGCTTCATCAATGACCTTCCTTCAATCATAAGGTCAGAAGTGGGGATATTCGCTGATGATTGCACAATGTTCAGCACCATTCGTGACTCCTCAGATACTGACGCAGTCCATGTAGAAATGCAGCAAGACTTGGACAATATCCAGGCTTGGGCTGATAAGTGGCAAGTAACGTTTGCACCACACAAGTGCCAGGCAATGACCATCTCCAACAAGAGAGAATCTAACTATCTCCCCTTGACATTCAATGGCATTACAATTGCTGAATCCCCCACTATCAACATCCTAGGGGCTACCATTGACCAGAAACTGAACTGGAATAGCCATATAAATACCGTGGCTACAAGAGCAGGTCAGAGGCTAGGAATCCTGAGGCAAGTAACTCACCTGACTCCCCAAAGCCTGTCCACCATCTACAAGGCACAAGTCAGGAGTGTGATGGAATACTCTCCGTTTGCCTGGATGGGTGCAGCTCCAACAACACTCAAGAAGCTCGACACCATCCAGGACAAAGCAGCCCGCTTGATTGGCACCCCATCCACAAACATTCACTCCCTCCACCACCGAAGCACAGTAGCAGCAGTGTGTACCATCTACAAGATGCACTGCAGCAACGCATCAAGGCTCCTTCGACAGTACCTTCCAAACCCATGGCCTCTACCAACTAGAAGGACAAGGGCAGCAAATGCATGGGAACACCACCACTTGCAAGTTCCCCTCCAAGTCACACACCATCCTGACTTGGAACTATATCGCCATTCCTTCACTGTTGCTGGGTCAAAATCCAGCAACAGCACAACTATGCCGCACCTTCACTTCTGCTCTCTAGAGAACCACCAGCACCACAATGAGTCAGAATGGACAGATACCTTCATGAGGCCAAGTCCTCGTCCCCCAACAAGTCTTCAACCTTGAGCCCCAAGCCTTCATATGCGGAGGATGAGGAGAAGAAGGACACGCAATGTCCTGAGGAGGCAGAGGAGGAGTAAGTTGAAGCATTGTCTAATGGATCTTCAAGATGAGGTGCTGGAACTTTGCAAAAATGACAAGGCTTCAAAGATGGCCATCTTCAGAAAAGCAACAGAGTATGTTAACAGGCTGAAGGCAGAGCAACAGAAACTGAATACAGAAAGGGAGAAACCTCATAAAAAACAGCAATAGCTGTGACACAAATTCTCCAAGTGACCTGGGTTCAATGCTGGGTACTGCCTGTGTGGAGTTTGCAAGTTCTCCCTGTGTTTGCGTGAGTTTCCTCCGGGTGCTCCGGTTTCCTCCCACAGCCAAAGACTTGCAGGTTGATAAGTAAATTGGCCATTATAAATTGCCCCTAGTATCGGTAGGTGGTAGGAGAATATAGGGACAGGTGAGGATGTGGTCGGAATATGGGATTAGTGTAGGATTAGTATAAATGGGTGGTTAATGGTCGGCACAGACTCGGTGGGCCGAAGGGCCTGTTTCAGTGCTGTATCTCTAAATCAAAATCAAAACAGTTGTCAAACCATTGAAACGATATTTGTAAATTTCACAATCTCTATCTTTCTGTATACTAATTTTTATGTTATCCAATGTTCTGTATTTCTACCTTTAGCATACAAGAGCAATCTTTGGAAAGGAAGGGGATGTTGTATGATTGCCTTTTAGAGTGATGTCCTTTTAAGATCTTAGTATACTAATGAGTAAGTACCAGAACACAGTCATGTGACTTGGAGCCAGAGTCACTCTGCAACTGTAACACCTAGAAGGAAGGTTCTAGCTCTGTACTGTACATAATAGTTTAGCTGTAATAAACCTGTTTGAGATCTTCAACAAACTGGACTCTGTATCTCATTTATGTTGCATCAGACAACATAAAAGAACTCCTTACAATATCCACTGACTAGCTGCACATACAAAGAGTACAACTTGGGATACCACTCTAGACTTGACTATTCCAACAGTCTCCTGGTCAGCCTCCCATCTTCCATCCTCCATAAACTTGAGTTCACCCAAAACTCTGCTACCAATATCTTTATTGGCACCAGGTTATGTTCGCCCATCACCCCTGTGCTCGCTGACCTACACTGGTCCCTGATCGGCAATGCCTCAATTTGCAATTCTCCTCCTTTGTTTTCAACTCCTTGTCCCTCCCCATCTCTGTAACCTCCTCCAACCCTACAATTCTCCGAAATATCTGCACTCTTCCAATTCAGACCTCTTGCACATCCCTGGTTTTAATTACACCACTATTGACAGCTATGCCTTTAGCTGCTTAGGTCCTAAGCTCTGGAATTCCCTCCCTAAACCTCTCCTTCTCTCTACCTCTCTCTCCTCCTTTATGCCACTCCTTAAAACCTACCTCTTTGACCAAACTTTTTGTTGTCTGTAATAATATCTCCTTATTCGCTTGATGTCCAATTTTGTTTGATAACGCTGCTGTGAAGTTTTATATGCTAAAGGTGCTATATAAATGCAAGTTGTTGTTGTTGACATGTACAAGGGGGCTTGTGACATTGATGGAACTGTACCAGTGTGAGCCAGCACCTCTAGGAGGGGAGATGGGAAGAAATTTGGGTCAGGGATTGGAGATGCAAAAGGGAGTTGGGAGCAGGGAGGTCTGAATGGCTGGAAAAAAATCACAATGTGCATGAGCTTATCAAAGCTGAAAATATAAAGTCCCAGCAACCAGCACTAGGAATGTCCTAGCTATGAAATAATGATTTCTCCAATTGGAGATTACATTGTGTTTCCGATAAAGGCACAAAGAGCAGTGCTTTTATCATAGCTGTCAGAATAGCCCGACTGGGACAGCAGAATGCTGGGCATAAAGCTGCACTTTGGTTTGAGCAATTAATTTACCAAACTTGCTAGAAATCTTTTGCCAACTAATGGTCGCAGAGAACATCCACCAGTTGGACTGTCTCTCCTTTATCAAAGGAGGGCAGTTTGAAATGAGCAGCCGCTGTGGCAGCATAAAGTGATAAAGAGAATCACTATCTATTACCTTGAAATGTACTGTAAACTTCATGAACATCTGCATTGCAGGGTTCTTTGGTCTCTATTTTTGGCCCATTCACTGCACTCAGAGTAAGGCAGATCTTTCACCTCATATATCAAGCAACTAGAACATTAATACCAGTCACAAATTTCACTTCATCAATCTAATCACTGTTGCTTTCACACTAAGTCCCAGACTGAGTGACAATGCAGTAAAGTAAGTGAGGTGAGGCTGCTATCTCTGCCTCAGTGTAAACAGCTTCCTCTTGAAGGCTCTGACCATCACTTCTACTGAACACAGGTTGAAGGTGAGTGTTTGCAGACTATTCAACTGTGGGGAATGTCACAGCCAAGCCTGATCCTGGCCTCATCCACCACCCACACACCTCTGCACTTTTCACTGGGGCTCAGCAGATAGCGATCAGCAATAGGAAATCCTGGCTGATTATCTTCTCCTTAACTCAGGGCCACTGAAGTCACTTGAAGCTCATGTTGCCATCCAGCTGAGAGCAGCTAACTCAATACAGACTGAGAATCAAACAGTGTGCTCTGTACAACTTGGTCACAGGCTACTTTGCCCAACTGAGCCATCGAAGGTCAGGGGCCGGGGTTGGGGGTGGGGTGGGGGGGGGGGGGGGTGGAGCTGGTGGTGGAAAGCTGCACAGTTTCTAATGGCTACAAAATTGATAGTTTTGCTAAGCTGTGTGCTGCACAACATGTTGTTGGAACTAAGCCATGTATACACTTGAAACAATAGACATATTCACTGGTGTTTGCAATGACTATAACTAAAACCACAGCTGTATAATATATGGAATATAATGGGGCGTGTACGAATTGGACAATATCCGGTGCCTGCAGGCTATGAACTGGTGACACCCAATGCCACCCACTGGTGTGAGCCAGATTTCTGCTATCTGCTTTAGATCTCTGTCTTACATGTAATACCTGTTACTGTATCCAATTCCTCTAATTAATTCTCACCTATGTCTGTGCAGGCGAATGGATTCTGCCATTGAATCTCCTGGCCCTTGGCCAGCAGAGACAATTGGCTACAAGTTCTGCTTGTTTTCTTTCTGTACTCTTGTGCTGTACCTCTCTTGAAAGAACTTCAAATTATATTGTCCCTTTTTTATGGCTTTATCAACCTGCACTCAGACTTTCAGGGAATTAGATATTTTAATCCCTAGGTTGCTCTGTTCATTCATCACACTTCAGCGTCTTTCTATTTAGTGCATACTTTCAATGCTAATTTTGCCTCTCTTTACCCGAAGCTCTCAATCTTTCTAAAGCCTAGAATGCATAGCAAGAGGTGCCAGGTTTGAGAGAGATATACAATCTCCCTCGCCTCTTCTGATAAAGGCCAGGAGCATCCATGAGCATTAGTCACCCTCAGGTACCTCACCAAAGCAGACATTTACCCCAGACAATCGATATCAACAGGGTATTTGATCTCAAAGGGTATTGCGGCCAAGCGCGATTTTATCCTCACTAAGCATGCACACACACACCACACACACACACACTTGTTTTTTTATTCATTCACGGGATGTGGGCGTTGCTGGCCAGGCCAGAATTTATTGCCCATCCCTAATTGCCCTTGAGAAGGTGGTGGTGAGCTGCCTTCTTGAACTGCTGCAGTCCATGTGGGGTAGGTAAACCCACAGTGCTGTTAGGAAGGGAATTCCAGAATTTTGATCCAGTGGCAGTGAAGGAACGGCGATATAGTTCCAAGTCAGGATGGTGTGTGTCTTGGAGGGGAACTTGCAGGTGGTGGTGTTCCCATGCATCTGCTGCCCTTGTCCTTCTAGGTGGTAGAGCTCACGGGTTTGGAAGGTGCTGTCTAAGCAGACACAGATGCACACAAACACACACACTCACTTGTAGCAGGAGTCACTGCACAGCAATTGTGACTGGGAATTTTGTCTGATCTTAAGCACCTTGGTGCATTTTGCTGCATTAAAGGCACTACGTAAATGCAAGTTCTTGCTGTTGTTATTATTGATCTTCATCTCCTAAATCCAGGGACACTTACACCAATTGCAGTGTTGCTACCACTTTGCCAGCTGAGGTTAGCTAATAGTGCAGACCTGGGAAGAGAACAAATGTTTCTCAGAAGCAGCATCAGGTTTGCTTCTGAAGAGGACTGACTGTGGAACTGTACCCCAGCTTGGGGTGATGCCTTCAGGAGATGGGGGTGGGGGTGGGAGGGTTAGTGACTGGAGAATAAATTGGACAATTTGTGAGCTGGCAAGTGAGCATGTGTGAAAGTTAGGTTAGAAGAGGACTGACCTGTCCACAATGCCTCCTTAGGTTGAATAGTTGGTCAGCATTTGCTGTCAGGGCTTCCACATGAAGAATGGCCTCCCCGAACGAGGTACCCGAGGGCTGTTTGAGTCCATAGAACCTACCCCAGTAAGGCTCAAGGGGTGAAATGGAGAACATTGGAATGTCAAAGGTCCAATTCCCATCAACACAGTATAACTTTGGCCTAATGATGGTTTTCTTGAACATTCCTTCTAACATTTGTAGAATTGTTCATCTGAGTGTTTTCCACATGCGTTGGGACTGAAAATTGAATGTACTGAAAACCGCCTGGCAACTGCTAACTTTCCACTCTGGTTAATCTGTTAACAGCTGGATATAAAATGGGCCCATTCTGCAAAGATACTCCGCTCTTAATGAAAAAAACCGTACAAGACCACTTTTGTTCCACTGGCAGCTGGATGCAGAATTCTTAGTCTGCAGCACAGCTGGGTTAAATCTCAGCCCTTCTCTCCTGCCTCTTGGTCAGCCAGTCCTACATCTGCATTCCTTACAATAACTGATTCGGGTCGAGCACTGGTTCCAATCTGGCTGCACCGAGAAAACAGATGGAAAAACACTGCCTAGCCCGTCACAAAGCCAGATGGTGTTTTGATGTGATTTCTGGGAAAGTAAAGGGTGCAGAGATTATTTGATTAAATGACTAATGCAAAAATGTCACAAGCATGAATTACATGACCTGATCAGATTAGAATGTGCAGTTGAGCTGATGTTTAGGACGGGCGCATCATCAGAGCTTTGAAGGCTGTGGGTTCCAGTTCTAGTGCTTTTGCAACCGTTAATCTTCATCCTTTGGGAAAGGAAGGGGAACAAACCAGATCAGTATCCAACATCTTAACATTAATTGGCGTTGTATCGCGCCAGTCCTCATCGGGAGAGTTTCACTAGTTCTCAGGCAGGTCAGCAAGTCAGTCATTGCTGGGCTGAGCACAGATTCTGTGTCTGGGTTGAGGGAGAACAGAAGTCTGGATAAATCCTTTCTGGCAGAAGGTCTGACTATCCTAACCTCCTGAGAGAAGAAGGAAGTGTCTCATTAGGAGGTAACAGGGCCAAGAAAAATAGCAAAAGGAGAAAGGGAAAAAAAACAGATGCATTGGCCCAAATATGGTCTGTAAAACGGTCTATCAATCGGGGAACTGATGGTGTATCTTTGCACCCCCCCGACTCCCATCCTGTTGGGATAGTAATAGCCTTGGCTCTTTCTGTCCTGTTGAAGGAGGATATATAGTCGAAGGCAAATGGTCTTCAGTGTAAATTTCCAACCTCCAAATGGGGTCCTGTTGTACAGATTCCAGTTTACTTTTTGCACTTCTCTTATTTTTCTCCCCTCGCTCCTTCGGAGGGTGGTGGCTCATGATGACTTACCACCTCATGTTTGTTAGCGTCCCTCTGTACCTCATCAAACCCCTGTCTTCAAGTGCAAGCTTAGCCAGTCTATTCGACCATGGGTGGCGTCAGAGTCAAACCCAATCCGGTCCCCATCCAACGTCCACACAGGTTAAACATCCATCTGGAGCATTGGGTTGTGATTAGGAACTGCAGCCCTGACTGATGTTTCAGCCTCCTTGCCCCAGTCGTGGATCCAATGTGAAAATGTTGAGATTGGTGTCTGGAGGTGGGATGGGGGTGGGGGGGCTTCAACCCAGACTGTGGAATTTTCATGGAAATTTTTTTTTAAAGACTTTAATTTATATAGCACCTTTCACAATACTCCAAAGCACTTTACAACTAATGAAGCACTTTTTGAAGTGTCACTGTTGTAATGTAGGAAATGCAGCAGTCAATTTATACACAGCAAGTTCCCACAAACAACAATGTGATGTTCATTGAGGTATAAATGGTGGTCAGGTCTCCAGGGTGAACTCCCCTCCTCTTCTTCAAAATAGTGCCATGGGATCTTTTTCATCCACCTGAGGTGGAAGATGGGGCTTCGGTTTAACATTTCATCCAAAACACAGCACCTCTAACAGTGCAGCACTTCCTTAATGTGGTAGAGAGTTGGCAGCTTAGATTAGCATCTGGAGGGGGTCTTGAACCCATAACTTTCTAATACAAATGGAAGAGTACCACCACTGAGCCAAGGCTAAATTTTATCTTTTCATCTGTTTCCCACTTCTTATGAATTGGAGAGATAATTTCTTCACACAAAGTCTAAGACTAATGGGAATCTGGAACTAGTTCCCTATAAAGCCTGTGGGTCAATTGAAAATTTCAAAACTTGGGCTAATGGATATTTGTAGGGAATGTGTGTTAAGGGTTACGAAAGCAAGGCGGGTAAATGGAGCTAAGGTACAGATCAGCCATGGTCTAGTTGAATGATGGAATGGGATTGAGGGGCTGAATGGCCTGCTCCTGTTCCTATTTTCCTGGCCTCTTGCACATCCCCGATTTTCATCCCTCCACCATTGGCGGCAGTGCTTTCAACTTTAGACCCTAAATGTCTCCACCTCCCTATCTGTCTCTCCTCCTTTAAGATGCTTCATAAAACCTACCTCTATTGACCAAGCTTTCGGTCATCGATCCTCCTTATGTGGCCTGGAGTCAAATGTTGTTTGATATCGTTAAAGTAAGTTGTTATTTTTCCAAATTCACAGCTGTTTGTCATAAGGCAATGTTTTTTGTTGGGGGCATGGGGAGTGATTATCTGTCCTGATTAGAATAAGGGTGAAAACATTTGCAGGAGTATGGGACAAAGGCAGTAGAGTTGGGTGAATTGGTTAGCTCTGTCCAAAAGCCAGCACAGGCACAGTGGGCCAAATGGACTGCTTCTGTGCTGCATCATTCTATGATTCTATGTGGATGGCTCAGTGACCAGATGAGCCATTAAGATCAGGAGGGTTCATGTCTGTGCTGAATAGGCTGCCTCTGACCTGCATGTCAGCAGGGACTCTGTCCAATGGCCCTAGCTCTCTATGTCAGCTGATGGGGAAAATTGGCCCAGTGATCCTGCGACCTGATTGTTACTCAGTGAGTTCTGCCAGAAGCACGCTCTTGCAGTCATTGGCTGATGGACAGGGTGCAGGCGATGGCATGACTCCTCATGCAGTTGAATTGCCGAGCTTGTTGTCAAGTGTCACAAGTGAAGGGTGAGGCACTGGACCCCAGCACACATGGACCCTCAGCAAGGAGTTTGAAGTGAGGGGAGAATGAGGTTGGGGTAGTGAGGGTGGGGTGGTGAGGGTGGGGGGCAGGGGGGCGGGCGTGGTCAGGGAAATAATTTATTTAGAAATATACACATAAGTTTTTATTTGAACATATTGGGGCTCTTTTCTCAGAAAGACGTGTGGGTGAGTTCAAAAGTAGGGGCTATAAATATAAAACAGTCACTAATAAATCCGATAGGGAATTCAGGAGAAACTACTTCACCCAGAGACTGATTAGAGTGTGGTACATGCTACCACATGGAGCAGCAAAAATGCCTCGATAGGCACATGAGGGAGAAAGGAATACGAGGACAGGCTGATGGAGCGAGATGGAGGAGGCTTGTGTAGAGCATAAACACCAGCATAGACCAGTTGGGCTGAATGGCCTGTTTCTATGCTGTACACGCTGTTCAATTCTATTTTAGGTTCAATTAATAAATTCATTGTTGTAAGGTGGAGTGGTTAATCAAATCATTAGTGTCCTGGGTGGTGTTCACTACTGTGCTGTCTGCGGAGAGAGAAATGGCCACTTTCAGACAGAACTGCACAGTTCTGCAGTCGAGCCGCTGCATAGCATCACTTGCCGATGTATGGCTGCTGCCAAGGAACAGTTGAATGCTGTTGTCACAAGCATTAAATGCTCAAAATACAGTTTGTAAAGGAAGCTATAAAATTTGTGTCAGGAATGACATAGTGGAAGTTAAATGTGAAAGATTGGCATCTTTTAACAATAGAAAGGACCCATTTGGATGCAATTCCTGTGGTTGCTTTGTCATTGACCCCAGGGATAATGTTTTTTTTAAAAATAGGAAGCAGAGGAATGTCATTGCACGTGCTAACTCATGTGTTAACAATAAAGCACAAAGGAAAATCAGCCCCCGGGATAGGAGGAAGAAAATTGGAAAATTGGAAATAGTCATGGTCAGGCAGTAAACAAGATGAAATGCCTTAGATGGCTGCTGGAAAAGGCAATTGCTGACGAGAGGCTGAGGTCATGCAGCATCACAAGATCCTCGATTTGTTAGCTGGATGAGCACAGCATGAGGCAGCCAATGAAACCATTGTTTTTATAGGTCAAAGGAAGAGAAGAATGAGAAGGCATGGAGGATCCCACAAATCTGACCAGGGTTGGCTGTGTTTGTTTTCCGTTTTAAAGCTTTAAAGAGTGTGTATTGGGAATTGAGGCATTTGGCAGCTCGTGATTTTCCATTTGTAATGGATGGTAAATCAGGAGCTCATGAATTGAAAACATCTGAACTGGCAATGTGCACTACCAGAGCACAAAGCTCTAGGCCAGGAGAGCTAAGGATCAATTTCTGTAGGTATCATTATGGGGCAGAGGTTAATTCTCTAGGGGCAAATTCATTAAAACCAAGAGATCCAAGGTTTGACAGAGATTGGGCCTCAGGCCTCATTGTCTGAATTGGAAGAGTGCTGCCTGACGCACTCCAGAGGCAGCCCGCCCCTCTTGTGACCGCATTGAGTTTTGGCCACTTGCTTCAATGACAGTTGACCCACAGGTATGTCCTGAGAGCGGGCAGCAAAACAAGGGAGGTAAATGTGGGGAGCAGTGGTGCGTGGCTCCTGCCCCTCCCGGCTCCACTTTTAAAATAGGTTATTTTACCCGGTGTTTTTTGGTGGCCACTGGTTAGGCTGCACCAAATGCCATCAAATCTGAGCCTGCGGCCTGCTCCACTCAGCACTGACAAATTTCTCCAATTGGTCCTTAAACATATGGTCCTTTTTTGCATAAAATTGGTGCAGAACCTTACCTTGTATTCCCTTGAGTATAGTATATTGAGGTCTTTAAAATGTTAACAAGATACAATAGAATAGATACAGAGAAACTTTTTCATCTGATGGGGGTGGTGGGGAGTGGGGCCTTCAAAATGAGGGGCCATACTCTTAAAATTAGGACTGGGCCATTTAGGAGTGAAATCAGGAAGCATTTATTTCACACAAAAGTTGGTGAAAATCCAGAATTGTCTCCCCCAAAAGGCTGTGGATGTTGGGGGTGAATTGAAATTTTCAAGACTGAATGGCTATATTTTTGTTAAGTAAGGATATTGAGGGATATAGTGCTTAGGCTTGGAAATGGAGAGGAGACACAATTCAGCCATGTGGGGTTGAATGGCCTACTCCTGTTCCTATGTTGGGCCCCTTATTAACATACTCAAGGGCTTTATCGTCTGTTTTAGGCGACCAGATATACCATCTGAAAAAACACCCTGACGAATTTAGCCGTCGTCTGAATGACCACACTGATTGGGCTCAGGCAGGTGCACAGCGAAATTCAACATCTTTTCACCCATAAAATGAGCTCAGCAACATTGGCCTCCCCCCAACCCGTACTGCACCTCCCCCTCCCCCCAACCCGCACTGCACCTCCCCCACCCCCTCCCCCCCCTCCCCCCAACCCGCATTGCACCTCCCCCTCCCCCTCCCCCCAACCCGTACTGCACCTCCCCCTCCCCCAAACCCGCACTGCACCTCCCCCTCCCCCCAACCCGCACTGCACCACCCCCTCCCCCTCCCCCAACCCGCATGGCACCTCCCCCTCCCTCCAACCCGTACTGCACCTCCCCCTCCTCCTCCCCCCAACCCACACTGCACCTCTCCCTCCCCCTCCCCCCAACCTGCACTGCGCCTCCCCCTCCCCCTCCCCCTCCCCCCAACCCGCACGGCACCTCCCCCTCCCCATACTGCATCTCCCCCTCCCCCCAACCCGCACTGCACCTCCCCCTCCCCCCAACCCATACTGCACCTCCCCCTCCCCCTCCCCCCAACCCGCACTGCACCTCCCCCTCCCCCTCCCCCAACCCGTACTGCACCTCCCCCTCCCCTTCCCCCCAACCTGTACTGCACCTCCCCCTCCCCCTCCCCCCAACCCGTACTGCACCTCCCCCTCCCCCTCCCCCCAACCCGTACTGCACCTCCCCCTCCCCCCGCCGTTTCTGCCCCGTCCCAGGAAAGTCCCAGGCTCAATCCCTGGCGTGTACTAACCCAGTTCATCTCAGCTGGAGCAACTGTAATTGCCCTCAGGGCACTGGGTTGGGGTAAGGAATAGCAAGAGTTCCTGATCAATTATTTCTATTTGGCAGTAGTTATTTACAAATGAATGCTTTCCATTCCTCCACCTTTTTCTCCTCTCCTCTTAAACTTACCTCCAGTGTTAAGAGATGGGAAGGTGTATATGTCTGGTTATGTGATGATAAGATCAAGCTCAGATGTGATATGTCCCCACAGCTGAATGACTTACCCACTGGATAGACTTACTGTCTGGAATGACTGCTTAGGTGAGGTACTGGACTATTTCCAGCACCCATTGAAACCATATGGCAATATTTATAGAGGGCTTTATTGGAAGAGAGAATGTGTGTGTTTGCATGTATGTGTGTGAGTGTGTGTATGTGTTTGCGTGTGCCAGATGAGCATAGGAACGGGATTGCTTGTGAAGTCATCCATAGTTGAATAGCCTGCCAGCTCTCACTGTCAAGACTCACACATGGCCGTTTGGGTGAGGCACCTGTGGAACTGTACCTCAGTGAGGCAATCTGCATCTTGGAAAGGAGAGGAGAAAAACCTTCGAGGCACGAGGAACCTTAATTTATAAAATAACTATTGTCCAATAGAAATAACATGCTGAAAAGTATATCTCAAACTGGGTTCATCAAACCTCTTAGTTCACTCAGCATAGCGAAATTTTTAATTATAGGGGGAGGGATTCAAAATAAAACTTTTTTAAACATCTTCAGAAAATACAGTCAGAAGCAGTGAGAAAAAAATGCTGGAACATCTTCGTGAACATTTTGCTATTTCATGTTACATTTTGTTTGGCTGCAGCAAACCTTTTTAGTAAGGGGAAACCTTTTGTTTCAGTAATAGTGCCGATAAGGCCAGGAAAAAGCTAATGCCAGCCAGAGCAGATTGTGCTATCACCCTGTGCATTCACTGATCTAACAGATTGAGCTGAGTGTTTGGAAGAATTATCAGCAACTTCTGACCAGCTGAGATCAGCACTTACAAAAGAAAACCCAATAAAATGGCATTTTCACTCAGCCTGCAATGACTGCTCCTGATGAGAATATTAAGGCCCACTTTACAGCCTTTTTCTCTCCCTGTAAACCCACCCCCCCCCCCACCCCACACCTCCCCTTTGACCCCCATTTTCTGTCCTTCTCATTAAAGCAGTGTCACACCCTGCGAAACCTTTCCCAAATTATCACCCTTGTGTGGGTCTAGACAGTGAGTCTCGACTCGATTTTAAAATTCTCATCCCTGTTTTCAAATCCTTCCATGGCCTCACCCCTCCCTACTTCTGTAACCTCGTCCAGCCCGACAACACTCCAGGATCTCTGTGTTCCTCCAATTCTGGTCTCTTGCACATCAGTGATTTCCATTGGCTGCCACACCTTCAGCTGCTGAGGCCCTGAGCACTGGAATTCCCTCTCTGCCTCTCTCTCCTCCTTTAAGATGTGCCTTGAAACCTGCCTCTTTGATCAAAGCTTTTGGTCACCTGTCCTAATATCTTCTTATGTGGCTCGGTTTCAAATTTTGTTTGACAATGCTCCTATGCAGCACTTCCAGACGTTTTTCTATGTTACAACTGCTATATAAATCCAAGTTGTTGTTGTTGCATTCACCTATTGGCATGGTAATCTCACCACATTCTGTTCCAAGCCAACAGCTGCAAAAGGACTTCCCACCCTCAGTGGCCTGACCAACAGAATGTCCTGATCCTGAAGCATGTAACATGTACACAATAACAACAGCTTGGATTTACATTTAAATAGAGGAAAACATCCCAAGGTACATCACAGGAATTTTATTGGGCAAGAATTCACACCGAGACCATTAACACCAAAGACATTTGTAGTCATTTGTCTCGTGACTCTTTGTGGGATCTTGCTGTATGCAGAATGGTTGCTGAGTTTGCCTATATGGCAACAGTCACTGAACTTATAAAAATCATTGCATGTGAAGTAGCTGTACTCTGAAGATGGTGGAAATACTCAGCAGGTCAGGTAGGATCCGCAGGATTTTGCTTTTGTACCTGTGCTCTGAGATGTTGCTGAGTTCAGTGACCACAAGGTCCTCTATAAATGTTGCATACGGCATCAATCGATGCTCGGCATCTTCCCTTACCTCGCCCAAGGAGTCATTCTGGACACTAAGTCTACCCGTTAGGTAAACGATTCAACTGTCTCTCCAGTATCACATGCGAACCCAATGCTATCCACACACACACACACACACACACACACACACACACACACACACACACACACACACACACACACACACACACACACACACACACACACACACACACACACACACACACACACACACACACACACACACACACACACACACACACACCCTATGTTGGAACACTTGACAATGGCCAGGAGCAGAAACCATGGCTGACTTTTCCCAACCTAATCTCAGGATACTGAGGCCAATTGTGCGCATGAGATATATGCCTCTAAACAGTGAAGGTGATAGATAAATTAGATTAGAGAGATATGTGTGGACGAAAAGACACGGTATTGGGTAGACTGGAATAAAGAAGATTCACGTGGTCAAAGTGGAAATGCTTTTCAGAATGCATTCAGGACTGCTTCCTAGATCAATGTGTCAAGTAAGAAAATAAAGTGAGAAAATAATTGAGAAAAAGCGATCGCAGCAGAGTCAGGTTCAATGTAAGTTCAGCCAGATAAAAGGCAATCTGGCTCAAATTAATATGGTTGGAAGGTGAGAATACAGGCCAACAGATCAGCAAACCTTCAAATATGAGATGGAGAGATTATAAAATAAATATATTCCGTTAAGGTGATGAGGTGATGCATCAAAGGGTGCTATCACATGGCTGCATATAGTGACACCACTATTCCCAGCCAGAATGAAGATAATTGGATAATTCCCTTGTCAATCAGGCCTGGAGACTGCACTTCTGCATGTGGCTGGGATGGATTTTATGCTCATAATTTGTATTGTGTAACCATCCTCTCATTTCTGTATTTTGCTGGAGAAATAATCTTACTTATCTCAAGAGACTCTGTTTGCTGTAGTTTTGGTCATGAGTTTCAAGATTCCCACAAGTCTTGGCCCTACCTCCAAATCATTGGCTGACACAATGGTGTCAAAATTCACTCTAAAGTGAAATACTGCGGATGCTGGAAATGTGTAATAAAAACAGAAAGTGCTGGAAATACTCAGCAGGTCTGGTAGCATCTGTAGAGAGAAACAGAGTTAACATTTCAGGCTGATGACAGTTCTCTAATGAAAGGTCATTGACCTGAAACATTGGCCCCAATATTTGGCGAAGTATGTGTTCAGAGCAGAGTGAAGAGTTATGGATGAGAAACCCGGAAGTACAGATTTCCTGAGAGTCCCTCAATCCTTAACTGCAGGTGTGTTTTAAATATTTTCCAGGCTTGCCAGCCGACAATCAGACTGATTAACATGTGGGTTGACAGGCAGATTAACAGGCTAAGTGACAGGCTGATTGACAGGTAAATTGACAGGATGATTGACAGGCAGATTGGCGGGCTGATTGACAGTGAGGTTGACAGACAGGCCGACTGACAGTGAAGTTGACGGGCTGATTGACAGTGAGGTTGACAGGCTGACTGACAGTGAGGTTGACGGGCTGATTGACAGGCAAATTAACAGGCCGAGTGACAGGCTGATTGACAGGTTAATTGACAGGATAGTTGACAGGCTGATTGACAGTGAGGTTGATGAGCTGATTGACAGGCTGATTGACAGGCTGAGTAACAGGTGGATTGATGAGATGATTGACAGACAGATTGACAGACAGACAGGCGGATTGACAGGCGGATTGAAAGGCTGATTGAGGGCAAATTAACAGGTGGATTGACAGGCGGATTGATGGGCAGGTTGACAGGTGGATTGACGGGCTGATTGACAGGCAGATTGATGTGTTGATTGACAGGTAGATTGGCAGGTGGATTGACGGGCTGATTGATTGGCTGATTGACAGGCGGATTGACGGGCGGATTGGCAGGCAGATTAACAGGTGGATTGATGGGCTGATTGACAGACAGATTGACAGGCTGATTGACAGGCAGATTGGCAGGCAAATTAGCAGGCGGATTGACGGGCTGATTGACGGGCTGATTGGCAGGCTGATTGACGGGCTGATTGACAGGCTGATTGACAGGCTGATTGACAGGCTGATTGACAGCCGGATTGATGGGTTGTTTGACGGGCGGATTGACTGGCTGATTGACAAGCAAGCCTTCAGCTAAAAGACACAGCTAGGAGGAGGTTGGTCTTGTGATGAGCCCGGTGGAGGTTGCAGGGATCTAAATTGCAGATGCATTGGTGACTGCGGTGAGTGGCGTAAAGTGTAGTCTAGGGCGAGACGGTGATCTTATGGTGTGACCAATAATCATAGGATTTGGGGGGTAGGACCTGGGGGAGTTGATGATCATGTGGGGGGAGATCGGGGGTCGGAGATCATGGAGGTTGGTGGGGCGGTCGGACAGATCATGGGGGGGTGGGTGTTTACAGAGTAGTTTGTTGAGTCAGGAGGAAGCGCTCCTGCATCTTCCCGCCTACAAGCAGTGCCGTAAAGGCGCTTACCATATGGATCCAGCCCTTTTTACCTCCTTTTACTTGCCGGGTTTCCAGAGGCCAGGGAAACCCGGCCAACATGAGTTAAAAATAGAAAGTTCGTTAAAGTAGAGGCACACAGGCTCCTTAAAAGCTTTCAATGACCGACACACCACCTGAAAGTGGATTGGTCGCCTGCCCCTGCTCCACCTTCATTAAAACCACAAGTGGGCAGGTTCGAGGATGGTTGGGTTTGTGTTTCAAATTTTTACACCCGTTTTGGAGATTAAAATTACCCCCGTTAACTCCATGTGTCTCTCTCCACCAAACTGCCTGACAGGCTGGCTGTCTTTCAGCATTTCCCAATTTACCTGCCCTACTGCTTTTGTTTGGTGAAAGTCAGCAAGCTATTCAGCATGGGGTGGCCATCACAACCCATAGCCACTTTGCCTGACCTCTGTGTACAGCCTGAGTCTAGGAGGATACTGATCCAGAGCAGGAAGCCTGGCAGATTTTCCCCCTGTCTGATCCAGTCAATCGTGCTGGCCTCAGCATCATTGCAGCTGAAAAGACTGACAGTTAGATTATTTTGCTATCCATATAGCCTCTCCTGTTGTGGATATTATTTTAATAAGGGCATAAATTGGAGTCCTAACTGACACACCCTCAGGCCTGCATCAACCAACTGACAGTCAGGGAGTGACACCCCTTGAGATGTTTGCTGTTATAAACAGACATATGTGAGCAAATCTCAGGGCTGTCATGCGCTGAGTGTAGGCTGATTCTTGCAGCCTGGGATGTAGGCTCCAATTTACACCTTATTAGAATAATTTAAGTACCTATAATAGAAAAGGCTGTATGGAAAACAACACGCATTTTCATTTGAAAGCCAAATGTGGACAGTGGCCAGGAGCTCAAACAGGCTCCATTTATGCCCTTTCAGTTGGCTGAACCTTCCTGTGAGAGCATCGCATGTACAATGTAAAACATTGAAGAGTCCTTGGCAATGTGCTAAGTATCGAGCACTCAGCAAGAAGCTGAAGCACAAGATGAAAATTCATGAGATTACCTCATGCAATTCCATTTTTTGTTGGAGTTCCTGTTGAGTGCTTGATGGTTAATTCTTTACCAACAACACGTTCAATATTTTGTCATTTCGACAGGGACTCTTGTGAAGCCTCTTTAGCTGCTGCAGTGAAAGGGGTACACAAAGATGAGGGCAACTACAACTTGCATTTATATAGCACCTTTAATGTAGTTAAAAGTGTCCCAAAGCACATCACAGGAGTGATTAGCAAACAAAATTTGACTCCAAGCCATATAAGGAAATATTAGGGCAGGTGACCCAAAGCCTGGCCAAAGAGGTAGGTTTCAAGGAGCGTCTTAAAGAAGGAGAGAGAGAGGTGGAAAACTTTAGGCAGGGAACCTGCTGAAGGCACAATTACCAAGGGTGCGGCAATGAATCGAGGAAGTTCAAGAGGCCAGAATTTGAGGAGAGCAGAGATCTCAGAGGGTTGTAGGGAGTATGCTTTACAAACTGAAAGGGGTAAAATTGAATTTCATGCCTCTCAGAGGGAGCTGGGCTGGTTCTTGACTGGGGCAGAGATCGCATCATATAGAAGGTAAGTCTTTATGGATAGCACTTAATCTGTGTCATCGCCCAAACTGGTTTTGATCACCTGAGGGGGGTCAGAGAGGAATTTTCCAGAGTATTTTTTCCCTTATTGGCTCTGAGTTTTTTTCTCTTTTTTTTTTGCCTGTCCCAGGAGATGACATAAATATTGGGGGGAGGGGGGTGTTTGGGGGGTTCACCCTGGAGGTTAGTAGGCAGTGACTAATTGTGATGCTCCAGGCATCTTGGTGTGTGGGGGAGGTTCAGTGCATGAGCTATTCTTTGCCTGCCCATCATTTTTGTATGTTCGTATGTCAAGGAGTTCCAACCTACTAGGCCATACTTCGACTGTAGGCCAGATCTGGGCACACCGTCACTACTCAGGTTCTCTCTGTACCTTTAATCTCTAATCTCTCGTGGGTTCACATCCCTCTCCATAGAACTGAGCACATATTTCAGGCTGAAAATACAGTGCAGTATACTGAGGGAGCTACCATCTTTCACATGAGATGTTAAATCAAAGCCCTGTCTGCCCTCTGATGTTGTAAAAGATCCCTGGGACCACTTGAAGAAGAACAGCAGAGTTCTCCCCATTGCCCTGGCTAATAGTTGTCCCTCAACCAATACCACTTAAAAACCAATTATATGATCATTAACCGATTGCTGTTTGTGGGATCCTGCTGTGCACACATTGGCTGCTGTGTTTCCTACATCACAACAGTGACTACACTTCAAAAGCGCTTCTTTGGCTGTAAAGTACTTTGGGATGTCCTGAGGTTGTGAAAGACGGTATATAAATGGGAGTTTTTTTCTTTCTTTAAAGCAATTTTTTCCATGCAGAACCTTGGATGGGGCATTGCTTTATATGGGTGGAAATCAGAGGTTTGAATGTGTTCTTGTTTAAAATGCGCCTTGTGCCAGCTCACTTCTTAGTTTCAGCATGGGTGTGGTTGGGAGGCCAATGAAGTTGGTACTGACACAGACCAGACATGCCTCACAATGAGTGGCTTGTCTGGATTCACACATGAAGGCTGGCTATTGTGGCAAGGTAGCAGAAAAGGAAAACAGAGCTTTTAAATAATTCATACTGCAACAATACCCTAAATTTTCCTGTAACTACGCACATACAAAATTGAGGGGCAGGAAAAGACCAGCTGGTTCATCATGCCTGCCCCACACCATAATGGCTGTAGCAGTTCCTTCAGGACAACAGTGACTACACTTCAAAAAAGTACTTCATTGGCTATAAACCGCTTTGAGAAGTCCTGAAGTCATGCAAGGCGTTATGATTGCAAGTCTTTCTTTTAAGCCACCAGAGCAGCCCGAGCAAAATACTGCAGATACTGGAAATCTGAAATAACAACAGAAATGCTGGAAAACACTCTGCAGATCAGGCAACGTCTGTGAGCAAAGACACTTTCAGAAAGCTCATTGACTTGAAATATTAGCTGTGTTTCTCTCTCCACGGACGCTGCTTGGCCTGCTGAATATTTTCCAGCATTTTCTGTTTTTATACCCTATGGAAGAGTTGCCTCTCCCACAGTTAACAGACCAGAGATAACGTGGTCAAGCTAATTTGTGTGGAATCAAACGATGGAAGATGTTTTTCTGAGATTAATATGGTGAAGGTCAGACCTACTGGAAAGTTAATGATAGCACCGTCAATCAAGAATCATTTGGTATTCTTCCTGTTGCCTAGCCACCAGACTGTGCCATTCAAATTATTGGCCGACTCCCACTCTGATGTCAGTCTGACAGAAGATCCTTTTTGCCTGGCTCTAATCTTCTATTCAAAACAGCAAAATAAATGATGTCTTGCAACAGAATCGTGGAACCAGCGAAGCAAAGTTAAGACAAAAACATATGGGAAGTTTGATGGGTAAACACTTTCCTTGGTCATAATTTGATTCTGACTCAACACTTTCAGACAGTGTGACTAAACCAGAGCAGTCTGCAGCACAGCTCGCTGTTTGTTTGGAATGTCTGTCACTGAGCCACGGTGAATGTTTTACTTCTCCCTCTATAATCAGCTTATGGGTTTGGGTATCTAAACAAGATGCCTCTTCTTTCATTTTGCATTTTATGTGTATGAGTTCATCAAAAGTGGTTGAGCTGCTGAATGGAAATGGTTTTCATTTTGATCCCAGAAAAAGCATCGCAGTTAGAGTGCGAAAGAAGACTTGCATTTCTAGTGCGTCTTTCACAGACTCAGGATGGTCCCAAAGAGCTTTGAAGCCAATTAAGTACTTTTTGAAGTGTAGTCGGTGTTGTAATATTGGAAACCGGGCAGGCAGATAAATCTGCTGATACCCACAGTTCTGATTTAGGATTCAGCCACCAACAAGCCATGAAACCTCCAGACCCAGAAAATACAACAACCACAACTTGCATTGATATAGCACCTTTAGCAGAGTAAAATATTTCAAGACGCTTCACAGCAGTGCTATCAAACAAAATTTGGACCCCGAGACATATAAGAAAATATTAGGACAAGTGACCAAAAGCTTGGTCAAAAAGGTAGGTTTTAAGCTGCCTTTTGAAAGAGAAAGAAAGGCTTTCATTTTTACAGAAGCTTTCATGTTCCCAAGACATCACAAGACATCACATCATTACAGCTAATGAAGTACATTTGAAGTGTTGGTTGAGATATAAGTATTGGCCATGACACCAGGGTGAACTGCTTTGCTCTTCAAGTAGCATTGTGAGATCTTTTACATCCATCTGAGATGGCAAACAGAATGTCAGTTTAACATCTCATCTAAAAGACAGCACCACCAACAGTGCAGCACTCCTTCAGTACTGCCGTACATGTCAGCCTAGATTAGGTGGTCAAATCTCTAGAGTGGGAGTTGAACGCACAGCCTGCTGATCCAGAGGTGAGAGTGCTACCCACTGAGCCACAGCTGACACTAAAGGAGGTGTGGGGGTGGGGGGGGGGGGGGTGGTGGTGGTGGTGGCAATTCCAGAACTTAGGGCCTAGGCAGTTGAAGATACGGCTGCCAATGGTTGGGCAATGCAAATCAGGAATGCGCAAGAGGCCAGAATTAAATGAGTGCAGAGATCTCGGGAGCTTGGAGAGCTGGAGGAGATAAGGAGGGGCAAGATCATGGAAGAGTTTGAAAACAAGTATGAGAATTTTAAAATTGAGATGTTGCCGGACTGCCCGACCCACAGTTTGGAAGTGGAGTAAGCTTTAAAGGAAATAACAGCACCTGCTGTGCTGATGTACGGCAGATGATTTGGTCCCAGTGAAGTGATGGGAACTGAAGAGAATATTGAAGGGGATGATGTAGATGGCAGCAATAATAGTTGTATCATGTCTTTTTTATTACCAATTTAAAATGTACACCAGCAAAATGAATTTAGAAGATTAAGAGGTGATCTAATTGAGGTCCTTAAGATGATTAATGGATTTGATAGGGTAAATGGAGAGAAATTAATTTCTCTGGTGGGGGAAGTCCCAAACAAGAGGACATAACCTTAACATTAGAGCTAGGTTGTTCGGGAGTGATGTAGGGAAGCATTTCCTCACAAAAAGGGTAGTGAAAATCTGGAACTCTCTCCTCCAAAAGCAATGGATGCTGGGGTCAATTGAAAATTTCAAAACTGAGATTGATCGATATCTTTAGGCAAGACTATTAAAGGATATGGGGCCAAGGCGGATAAATGAAGTTGAGATACAAATCAGCTATTATCTCATTGAATGGCAGACCAGGCTGGAGGGGCTGAATGGCCTATTCATGTTCCTATTCTCCTATGTATGGGTTGGCTTGGGATTAAGCGCCTGGAGTTCAGTCAGCCTGAGGGAAAAACAAGAGCAAGAGAGAGCAGCCAATACATCAGAAAGCTTGGAATCTCAAAAGGCTAGCACATTGTCAGGGTTGGTACATGACAAATGGGCAGGTGAGTGAGGCACTGGCGGGTTACCAGCTAGCACCGGCATGGGTTATCTTCAGGAAAGTAAGGGCAAAGTTAGAAGTGCAATCCGCAACCTTGTTGAAGGATTTGTGATTATAATCGTTTAAAATTTATTGAGTGATCAAGCTAGGTGAATTTTAATGGCAGAGGTGGTATTTATGCTATTCTGAACTTTGCTGTAGTCAGGGTTCATAATGGTGGCGAGCAGACTCTTGTTCTTGTAGCTCCTGAACTCTGGACTTCAAAACTTCCACCAAACAGGTGCCTTACGATGAATATGTCGAGAGCTGTGGACTGTTTGACTCCCAAGTACAGTGTTGAACCCGCAAGGATACTAGACCATAGATTCATTTAAGAACAAGCTAGGTAAGCATATGAGGGACTAAGGAATAGGTTATGTTGATAAAGAAGAGTGGGAGGTGACTCGTGTGGAGCTTAAACATTGACATGGACCAGTTGGGCCGAATGGCCTGTTTCTGGGCTATACATTGTATATAATTCTATGTAATAATTAATAGGTGATTACCAGAAAAAAATATGGTCAGTATATGTCATCAGGATGCAACAAGGAATTCCAGTGGAATAGCTCCAAGGCTGGTGTTTTCAATGGTTGGGTTGACCTTTGGTGTCACCTTGCCACCCATTACATGCTGATCTTGTATCCCAACAGCAGGTAGAATCAGAATAGATGCATTACGGTCACTGCAGCATTTGAAGTTTTTTTTTAAAAAAGATGAGGATGTGGAACACATGGGAAGTCAAGTCCACACCTGTAAAGAGAAAAGGCAGATTAATGTTTGGGGTTATTCCCTCCTGTTCTGAAGAACAATCCTCACCTGACAGATTAACTGACTGTTCTCTCCTCAGATGCCAGCTGACCAGGGCTGTGCATTTCCGACACTTGCTGCTTATGTTTCAGATATCCAACATTTGTAGGATTTTTCTTTTTCATTTTGTTCTCCCTATTTAACTTCGTATGTAGGGTAAGCAGCTGAATCACAGGTCCATGAAAAAGATATTCTTTCCAAACAAGCCACTCCCAGCCAAAGGTTGAGCAATGTAATATTGTCTTGTGTTAAGCATAATATTAATATACCTTTGTTTTTACAATATGCTTGTAAACTTTATAGAAATACTTTATCAAGTGATCTCAGTAGAGAGATAGCTAAATGCAACCGTGTGATGCCCCAGAATGAGGGCATGTATTCAAAAATATTCTGAATTATATTTCAATCTTTCCTCCTCCTGCAACTCCTTTTGCTGTTCTGTTTCTGCATTTCATCAAATCAAATAAAATTCTTTCTGGTTGACCTCCACAGCTCAATGAGCCAGAACCCTTTCACTGTAATATTCCTGTTACTATTTCTTTGTTTAAAAAGGATATCTGGCAGCTACATTCGCTCTTCAGTTTGCTGCATTTTGGTGCAATCTCAAAACTCAAGGGCAGCAAACATGAAGATATATGTGTTTGAGCATGTGTTGTACAGGTGTGTATGTGAGTGTGAGTATTGTGTGAATCTGTATGTTGTATGGGCGGGTGTAATGTGAATGTGAGAGGGTTCTGTGTGAGTGTTTATGTTGAGTGGGTGTGTTGTCCTGAATGTGGGAGTAAGTGTGTGGTTGTGTATGTGAAAGTGAGTGTGTTGTGTGAGTGTGAATGTTATGTGTGTGTGTGTTCTATGGGTGTACAGACTGTGCAGGTGTGTGTGTTGTGTGAGTTTGAAAGGGCGTGGGTGTGTGCTATGTGAGCATGTATGAGTGTGCGTGTTGTGTGGGTGGGTGTTATGTGAGCATGTATGAGTGTGCATGTTGTGTGGGTGGGTGTTATGTGACTGTGTGCTATGTACCTTTAAGGCTGGGATAAACAGATTTTTGGCCTCTTGAGGAATCAAGGGATGTGACTAGCAGGCGGGAAAGTGGAGTTGACCGTATTGAATGTCGGAGCAGGCTCGATGGGCCATATGGTCTATTCATGCTCTTATTTCTTGTGTTGTTTGTGCTGCATGAGGTTGTGTGCCTGGTTTGTGTGCTGTCTTTGTGCACCGTGTGTGGGTGTGATGTGTATGGTTTGTGTTATTTCTGCTGCATGTGGTTCGTGTTGTGGGTGTGTGTGTGTGCGGTTGGTATTGAGTGTGTGTGTGCTGTGTGTGGTTTGTGTTGTGTATGTGTATGCTGTATGTGGTTTGTGTTGTATGTACTATCTCTGGATTGTGTTGTGTGTGGGGGTTGTGTGAGTGTGCTGTGGGTGGCTTGCGTTGTGCGCGTGGCTTGCGTTGTGCACGTGGTTTGTGTGTGGCTGGAGTTCAGATTACAAATTAGGTCACATGTATAATCCAGGCAGAAAAATATCCATTTTACACAAACTTAAAAGCAAAAGTAATTCCATTAACAGTGATGTATGCAGCAAGCCTTCTTCCAATATCTGCTCATTTAATAGAACCATTCAATTATCATGTACACTCTGTATTCTCAATTCTGTGGGCAGGATGATGTGGCAAAGCATTGGGAAGTCAATTTGATATTTGCATACTGCATAATTGGATATTTTGTGCATATCTTTTATTATGTTGAATTGGTACTAGTTGGGTGATGTAGTCACCCTGGGGAGGTATAATGTAGACAAACAAATAAATTCAGTATGTTTGGCTGCTGCACAGTGTCAAAGAATTTCAGTATGAAAAAGGGGCATTAAGTATTGCATTATTTATCTGTTCATAAGTTAGAATCATTTTTCTGCACTGTAGAGAAAGTTCCAGAAAGGTTTTGGTGTCTCAGGGTAACAAATCATTGTAATTCATTGTAAATCTGTCCTAATTAAACAATAAAGTGCGCTCCACAACCTCTCCCTTCCCTGCAATGCATGCCCTTCCCCAGCACCACAGCAGTTTTGAGAGGAACAGTTTTAATTTCCTGCATGCTGCCTTCCCTGCAGTCTGCCATGTAATGTCAGCGCAGCAGTGTGCTGCTGTGCAGGTTTTAAATTTGTTGTCTGAGATTCCCTTCTGAGGACCCACACAATCCCCCACAATTAAAATAGTTAATGATAGAAACAACACCAGCTAGTTTGCGAATGCCAAGTTACAACCATCCTTCCACCTCCGCTGTTGCACCTGAGGTATCTAGTGGGGGATGTTGATCTGTGCTTGTGCTCTTAACCCTTCGGTTGCTGGTATGTTACCTGGGCCTCGATTTTAATCCCTCCCCCAAAGGGTGGGAGAGGGTTAGGGGTGTGTTAAAATATGGGAACCAAGCAACCAGCCGCAAATCCAACCCCATTCCTGTCGTTTAAATTTTTACAAATCATGCCATCGATGAGACTGCAGCAAAAGGCAAGCAGGGGCCTAATAAACATTGAAAAGTCAGAGTTTGATGACCTCATCGGCACGGTGATTTAGATTTAGCAGTATGTCAAGGGCAGGCCTGTGCTGTCGGCTCCCCGGCACTTGATCTGTGATTAGTTGGTATGAGATCAGCTCCTTTTAGCCCTCCTTGAGGGCCAGGAGGAGCGGGACCATTCTCCATAGACCTCACAAGGAAATCTTCACCCCTAAACCATCCCCCCCCCACCCCCCACCATTCCATGGCCATCCCTGATCGTGGCCCCAATCACAACCCAGAGCAGTACTCCCCTACTGATTACCGGTCACTGTCCCTATGGGTTCCTGGCCACGACTTTTTGCCAGTGCTTAAAATTCCTCCCCGCCCACCAGCCAGACAGTCAATCTGAGCGGCTGTCAGACAGGAGTCTGTCCAAAATTAATCATATGAGACCCCACGGTTAAAGTCATCAGCACCTCCACATCCTCAGTGTTGTTGGGCTCTTCACCCTCTGCCAGACTCCACCTGCACCCTTCCTGCATCCCTGTTAACATCCTGGTCTGTGCCGAGTTAGCCGGGATGGCAGAGGGAATTGACGTCAACACCTCTACAACGGAGAGTAGGAAAGAGATCGGCTGGTTGTAGACACTGAGAGGGGTGGGGGTGGGGCAGGGTTTGTTGTGGCCATGATGCTCCTCACCATGCAAAGCCAGTCAGACGCTCACTGTCTAGGCTGATGTATAATGAACAGCCACTTTGGTGATGTAACAGGGAACTAGAGACAAAGGAGGAACCATATCTCAGTGTGAGCCAGCAGAGGAGAAAAGGAAAGAAAATGAGGACATCCCAAATAGGTTAACATGCAAATAAACACTTTTGAAGTGGTAGTCACTATTGGTATATTGGTATATACACAGCCATTTGCACCCAACAACATTCCACAGGATCAATGAGATTAATGACCAGATAAGCTGTACAGTGATGTTGGTTGATGGATGAGTTTTGGCCCAGAAACCATGAGACCACTCTTTCTCATCTTTGAATAGTGCCATGAAATCTTTTACATCCGCCAAAGAGGCCAGAAAGAACCTCGGTTTAACATTACATCCAAAGACAGCACCTCCGACAAAGCAGCATTCCCTCAGCACTGCACTGAAGTGTAAGCCTAAATTATGTGCTCAACTTTTGGAGTGCGGCTTAAACCTTCTGACTTAGAGACAAGAGTGTTACCAACTAAACCAAGTTGAGCCAATGCACTGTGTGGGATCTTGCTGTGTACAAACTGGTTACTGTATTTACCAAGGTAACAAGGGCTGCCCTTAAAAAGTAATCCATTGGTTGTAAAGTGCTTTGGGACATCCTGAGAATTTAATAAGGTGATTTATAAAAGCAAGCTCTTTCTTCCCTAAAGAGTAGCAAACTATACACGGACCAGGGATACAAACCAGCAGCCATCCAAGTCACTATGGTTCTGTTTCTCACTGGGAGATACAGTAACTGACAGAGCCACCAGGGGAGCTAACAGCAGAATCTGTCTTCATGGAGAAAGATACAGAAAATGTCCCAGAAATACTAGGGAACCAAGGGACTGGTAAAAATGCGGAACTGAGAGAAATTACTATCTATAAAGAGGTAGTACTTAAAAAATTAATTGAATTGAAAGTTGATAAATCCCCTGGACAAGATAAGCTACATCCCAGAGTATCAAAGGAGGTGGCTATAGAGATAGTGGATGCATTGGTGGTTATCTTTCAAAATTCTATAGATTCTGGAAGGGTTCCTGCAGACTGGAAAGTAGCAAATGTCACCCCACTATTTAAGAAGGGAGCGAGAAAGAAAACGGAGAACTACAGACCTGTTAGTTTAATGTCAGTGGTAGGGAAAATGTTAGAATCTATTATAAAGGATGTGATAACTGGACACTTGGAAAATAGTGATATGATTGGGCAGAGTCATCATGGATTTATGAAAGGGAAATTATGTTTGACAAACCTGTTGGAGTTTTTTGAGGATGTTACTTGTAGCATAGATAAAGGATAACCAGTGGATGTGGTGTATTTGGATTTTCAGAAGGCTTTTGATAAGGTCTCACACAGGTTAGTGAACAAAATTAGAGCACATGGGATTGGGGGTAATATCTGTGGCATGGATTGAGAATTGGTTAATAGACAGAAAGCAGAGAATAGGAATAAACGGGTCATTCTCAGGATAGCAGTCTGTTACTAGTGGGGTATCGCAAGGATCAGTGCTTGGGCCCCAGCTATTCACAATCTATATAAATGATTTGGATGTGGGGACCAAGTGTAATATTTCCAAAATTGCTGATGACACAAAACTAGGTGGGAATTTAAGTTGTGAGGAGAATGCAAGGAGGCTTCAAGGGGACTTGGACAGGCTAAGTGAATGGGCAAGAGCATGGCAGACGGAATATAATATGAATAAGTGTGAAGTGATCCACTTTGGTAGAAAAAACAGAAAGGCAGAGTATTTCTTAAATGGTGAGAGGTTGAGAAGTGTTGATGTCCAAAGGAACCTGGGTGTCCTTGTTCATGAGTCACTAAAAGCTAGTATGCAGGTGCAGCAAGCCATTAGGAAGGCAAATGATATGTTGGTCTTCATTGCAAGGGGATTTGGGTACAGCAGTAAAGATGTCTTGCTGCAATTATATAGAGCCTTGGTGAGACTGCACCTGGAGTACTGTGTACAGTTTTGGTCTCTTTATCTAAGGAAGGATATACTTGCCATAGAGGGAGTGCAGTAGAGGTTCACCAGACTAATCCCTGGGATGGCGGATTTTCTTATGATGAGAGATTGCAGAAACTCTCTATTCTCTAGAGTTTCGAAGAATGAGGGGTGATCTCATCGAAACTTACAAAATTCTTATAGGGTGTGACAGGATAGATGTGGATAGGATGCTTCCCCTGGCTGGTGAGTCCAGAACCAGGGAACACAGTCTCAGAATAAGGTGCAAGCCATTTAAAACTGAGATGAGAAGGAATTTCTTTACTCAGAGGGTGGTGAATCTTTGGAATTTTCTATCCCAGAGGGCTGTGGAAGCTCAATCATTGAGCATGTTCAAGACAGAAATCAATAGATTTCTGGATACCAATGACATCAAAGGATATGGGGATAGGGGGGAAAATGACTTAGAGGTAGATGATCAGCCATGATCTGTTTGAATGGCACAACAGGCTCGATGGGCCAAATGGCCAACTCCTATTTCCTACATTTCTATGTTCCTAATCATTTTTACCATTACTTCCATTGCACTAATAGCAGTTAGGCTCACTTTGACACGTAAATAACATTCAACTGAGCCGCAGATGTTATTTCCTTTGGTTCTGGATGTAACTCCACATTTACAAGGACATCTGCTGTGCTCTGATGGTGATGCCACACCACATTGTATTAACAATGCACAGAGGAGAAATGAGGACGTGCACGTGGCTACTTAAGGGACCTTTCCTTGACCAATATCAAGGAGAAAGTGGAAGATGTCAATTGGAGTCCTTCCCTATTAGGAGACGCCATGGAGCTGGCATCGATTCAGTAATAGAAACAGTAAGGAAGAGCTTGCATCTTTATAGTACCTTTCACCTCCTTAGGACATCCCAACATGCTTTACAGCCAATGAAGTACTTCTGAAGCGTAGTCACTGTTGTCGAAAATTCGGAAATAATCCAGAAAAGACACTCAGTATTGTCCAATCAGCATAATGTTGTGATCTGGGGGTCTTCAAAAGTTGGAGAAACCAGAGACACCTAACTGACATGGATCCCACTTTCCTGCCTCTTTCAGTGATGTGACAATGAAATCTTTCTATTTAATTCCAGAACTATATTTGGTGATATTAACTTCAGCATAAGAACTTAACTGTACATGGATCAGGCCACACTTCAGGTACCATGTCCAATTCTGGTCACTAGAATGGAAGAGATTAGAAAGAAAGAATTGCATTTATATAGTGCTTTTCACCACCTCATGATGTTCAAAAGCTCTTTACTTTTGAAGTGTAGTCACTGTTGTCATCAAACCCTGGAGGTGGTGGAGAAAAATGGCACATGTGTGAGCTCCAGAGAGTGAGTTATAAAGAAAGGCTTGGGAAACTTCACCCTTTCAACCCTAACAGGTGCTTAAGAGATGATATTATAAAAGATATAAGATGGTAAATGGTAAAGGATAGGTAATTCATTTCAAACTGAACTGTGCAATTAATGATGTGTTAGTGTCGTAGTTATGCTACTGTGTGAGTAGTCCTGCAGTCCTAAACATATGAGTTCAAATCCAAGCTTGAGAATTCAGGTTTTTAAAAATCTGGAAGTAAAAAGTTTGTATCAATAGAAATAAACATAAAGCTTTTGGATTATTTGAAAAACTCAAGTTCGTTCACTGATAAAGGCTGAAGGAAACCTGCTGTCCTTACCTGGTCTGGCCTATATGTGACTCCAGTCCCACATCAATATGTTTGACACTTCCTGAACCTCTGAAGTGGCCAATAAAGCCACTCAGTTCAGTATCAAACTGCTGCAAAAAATAATTCTACATGGACTGCAGCGGTTCGAGAAAAAGGTCCACCACCACCTTTTCAGGGCAACCAGGAGTGGGCAATAAATGCTGAATTTAGTCAGCAAATTCCACCCTCTGAATTATTTTTCTTAGCAAGGGAAAACAGGTTGAAACTAGTAAATAGCAATTTAGGGCTGATAACAGAAATTTCTTACTTCAGGCAAAGTATAGTCAACACATGGAATGAAATCTGAGCAAGAAAGTAGAGAAAAAAGCCTTGCAATCATTTCAGGGTGCAAAGTGGATTAGCTTTTCATACCAACCTGTAGTCACAGTGTGAACACAGCCTGAATCTGGTATCTGTCCCTAGCCTGACACTGGAAGCAACTTGAGTGAAACCTGGCAGAACTAGTCTCGCTTCACTTGAATTGAAGGCATCTGATTTATGTTCCAGGTTTAGAGTTGGCACAAAGGGGTTTTGGTTTTGCACCAGTGGAGTTGGATGCCATGATGGGTTGATGGGCAGATGAGCTAATGTGGCTGAATGGCTTCTTTATCTGTAACTACCCTGTGAGCTGGCAAAAAGTTAATCATGTCAGAGCTCTGTCAGAATTAATTATCACCTTTAGTACATCATCGATACAACAGCTATCAAACTTTTCATGCGAAGAGATAAACATCGCAGTGTGTTGTGCAGGGCTGAGGAAAATGGTGAACACTGGGCGGAAGAACAAAGGTTAACAAAAATAAGTGGAGGGGAGTGAAAGCACGGTTAAACGGAGAGGAATTTTGAAAGCAGGGAAGGAAGTTGGTAAGGTCAAAGGTTTTAACAAAGGAATTCCAAAGAACAGGGGCATAATGGGTAAAAACAGCTACAGATGGTGGAGTAAGAACTAAGATAAAACAGTTCCAAATATTTAGCCTTACACGTCCAAAAGCAAATGTTTATTTGTACAGTGTTAATGCTTATATTGTCAGACTCCGCTTTCGTGCAATGGTATGCAGAAGGCCGAGAGTTAATATGCATATTTCCAAAATGTCTAAACATGTCAACATTGACTTCCTTAAACTTTATGTGAACCTGTTGATATTATTTCTCTTTGCCTTTGCTTATGTGACAGAAACCAAATGCAGACAATTTGGGAGGTGCAAAAAAAAAACCAAGTTATTTTAGAAGTTAAAGGATAAGCCTCTTTGGATGAAAGGGAAGTTATTCTAAGTGTGGCCTGTAGGGGTTGCTGACCTGTAGGTGGCTGCTACATCTTTCATCTTTTGGGCCTCCTTATCTCGAGAGACAATGGATACGCGCCTGGAGGTGGTCAGTGGTTTGTGAAGCAGCGCCTGGAGTGGCTATAAAGGCCAATTCTGGAGTGACAGGCTCTTCCACAGGTGCTGCAGAGAAATTTGTTTGTTGGGGCTGTTGCACAGTTGGCTCTCCCCTTGCGCCTCTGTCTTTTTTCCTGCCAACTACTAAGTCTCTTCGACTCGCCACAATTTAGCCCTGTCTTTATGGCTGCCCGGCAGCTCTGGCGAATGCTGGCAACTGACTCCCACGACTTGTGATCAATGTCACACGATTTCATGTCGCGTTTGCAGACGTCTTTATAACGGAGACATGGACGGCCGGTGGGTCTGATACCAGTGGCGTGCTCGCTGTACAATGTGGCTGCTACAGCCAACAGAAGAAGCAAGGCTTCAGTCATAGGCTGACAGGAAATCAGCTGACTGTAAGTGGAGAACATAATTGGCCACTCCCTCTGTCTATGTAATGATCTCCAGTTGTGATGCCAGGAAGTAGATCGATAAGGGTGGAATGTGGCATTGTGTTAGAAAGGACAGAGTTATAAATTGCGATGGGAACAATAATTTGTTACGTTATTGTGCTAAGAATTAATAGATCTTTGTGTCTGACTAATCAGCTGGGGTTGCGTATTGGACACACTACAGCTGTATTGTTAGTACTTGCCTGTCCTGCTTGTGACTAAAATGAAGCAGGTTGTAATATGATTTTGATACACCTTTGAAACTAAGAAATCCCATTTACCCATCAGCCCTGTGCTCGCTGACCTGTATTGGCTGCTGTTCCATCAACAACTCAATTGAAAAATTCTCATACTTGTTTTCAAATCCCTCCAATGCCTTGCCCTCCCTATCGCTGCAATCTCCTCCAGCCCGACAACCCTCCGAGAACTCTGCTTTCCTTCAATTCTGGCCTTTTCTCCATCTCCCGCTTCCTTGGCTCCTCCACTGGTGGCCATGCCTTCAACCATCTAAGCCCTTGCTCTAGAATTCTGTTCCTAAACCTCTTCACTGCATTCTCCTTTAAGAAGCTGCATAAAACCTACCTCTTTGACAAGTGTTTGATCAACTCTCCTATTATCTCTTTCTTTGGGTTGGTGTGCATTTTTGTCTAATTACTCCTCTGTGAAGCACCTTGGGATGTTTTAGTACGTTAAAGGTGCTGTTGAAATTGGACAGGCTCCACTCGGAGCCCTTGATGTTTCCAACTCACAATTTTGTAGATACAGTATTTAAAAATACAATTTTCTCCAATCCTGTCCTAAAGGCACTGTCTCTTGCTGGGCTACACTTTGGTGGGCACTGGCCCCTCTCCACTGTCTTGTCCAGGTGGCCATTCTTCCTGTGTGAGTGTTGAGAGAGATACAATCATGGAGGGCCATCACAGCCAAGCCCAATCCTCCCCCCCCTAATGTCTGAACAGTCCAGGTTTCCAGCAGGCCACTGGAGTAGGAGGAACCTTAGCTTTTTTCCCTCCCACTTTAATGGGGGTTGCTGTGGCAACTCTTCAGATCCTTGGTTGAGATCAGTTGCAATGCAGACTGGGGGCTGAATGTGGGATCTTCCTAGTGTGTGGTTCATTGGTATATGAGACAGTGCATGTTAATTTGTGGAAACTTTTCCTGTACCTGGGACTATTGGATAACCTGGATGTGGTGAATACAGGAAAACGAGTTGGAGAAGAGTGAACACCAGTAAGGGAGCCCTCTCACCCCACTGCCCTCCCACCCCTCCCCCTCTCCCCCACTCCCCACTCTCTCCCCAACTCCCTCACTTCCCCAATTTTCATCCATTTAATCAGGCAGGCTCCAAGAGGGCCCATGATGCTCTCTACCTGAGATTTTCCTGTACTTTTTGTGCCCAGGTGCAGAAGCAGGAAAGTCCATTCCAAAGTGGGACTGAATTATACACTGCTGCTACCAGCCGAGTCATCAGTCAGTTACATAACCCCATTCTTTTGTTGTTGCCAATTTCCCACCCTCCTCCTATTCTCCTGAAGGTGTTTGACTCCCAGGCTACAGATCGCAAGCACCAGCTATGCTCCAGTACCTTGCACAAGTAACTACTCCTGATATGTGAGAATAGATAGGCTATTCAGCTGTAGACACAGTGAGGTTGATCCTGGTTCAATGTCCTGCCAGCAGATGCTGCTGAAATCATAGTTGGCTAATAGTTGCACCCTTGCCTCTGGCTGAGATCAGAGAATTCAGCACTGCCCAAGAATCGGACTCGGGACCTCTCTGGCTCAACCACTTGCTGAGCTATTGAGCAGGCAGACTGACCTAAGTAACCATAGTATCTCTGTCCTTTGCAGTTGCTGAGTATGTGAATGTGTCATGCAGTTAGTCACAAGACTCAGTATAATTGTTGATCTCAACTCTACCTTCGTCAGCGGATTCAAAGCCATGCTTCCAGATGGGGAGAGGGAGGGAGGAAGGGAGATGGAGGGAGGGTGGGAGAGCGAGAAGGGGGAGGGAAGGAGGGAGAGAGGGAGTGAGGGAAGAAGGGAGGGCGGAGAGTGAAGTGAGAGGACGGGAGGGAGACAGACGGAGAGGGAGGGAAAGTGAAGGAGAAAGAGGAAAGGAGGAAGCGAAGGAATGATGGAAGGTGGGAAAGAGGAAGGGAGAGTGAAGGGGAGAGGAAGGGATAGCAAGAGATGGAGGGAGGAAGAGTAAGGGAGGGAAAGAGAGAAAGAACAGCAAAACAAGGGCTGACTTAAACTGTGACACAGGTAAGGAAGCAAAGAAATTTGAGCAAGTTTACTAAAATTATGAATATGTATTTTTAATTTGACTGCCTGATCTACCAGTCAGATCCACATAAATGCAAATGTGATCACAGTATGTTTGAGGTACAGTTGTTGCCACTGATTGTTGCTTCCCACACACTGTCTGCCGCCTCAGTTCTATGCATTACATCCTCAATCATTTTCTTTTATCTAATAATGCCACTTTTTAATGCCCAGTCCCAGATATTTTGACTCGTTTCCACTAGATGTTGCTGTATGTATTATAATTTTCTTGTCACACTCGTCAGGCACAAGTGTTTGCGGCTGCTTCGAAATGGGCAATGTAATCAAAACCTGCACAGCAGCAATCACAGCAAAAGTGGGCAGAATTATTCAATAGTCATTTTTATTGCAAACTGCTTTGTACTGAACCTTTGCCTGAGGCAGCTGCATCCTAACAAAGTTAAACCCGTTAAGATCAGTCTTGGCTAGTAAGCGAAAAGTGATGAGGACAGGAACATGTCAAAAATGTTCCCCTACCCACTTCCTGCATCTCAATGGTAGCACTCATGCCCCAGAGTCAGAAGATCATGGGTTTAAATTCCACTCCAGAGACGTGAGTGCAAAATCTAGGCTAACACTCCCAGTGCGGTACTGTTGGAGGTGCTGTCTTTTGGATGTGATATTTAAACCAAATCCCAGTCAGATGGACATTAAGGATCCCATAGCATTATTTTGAAGAAGAGCAGGGGAGTACTTCCAGGTGTCCTGGCTGACATTTATCCCTCCACCAACATCATTAAAATGGATGATTTGGTCATCATCACACTGCTGTTTGTGGGACATTGCTGAGCTAAATTGGTTGCATCGTTTTCTACTCTATATCAGTGACTACACTTCAAAAGGACTTTTATTGCCTGTGAAGTGCTTTGGGACATTCTGAAGTCATGAAAGGCACTATAGAAATGCAAGTTCCTCTTTCCCAATTTTCCTACATCCTTATCTTACCTCCTCTTCCGAAAACACTGATGACATACGGATCCATAGGCATCAGTTTGTCCGGGATCTCACACAAGTAGCTATCCTCCATGTGTTCAGCTGGACATTCATCACTGGCAGCCTATTATACCATGGTGGCCATCACAGTCTAACCTGACCCTGTCCTTACTTGATTTTGACACAGGCAACGTTCCTAGTCAGAGTCGAGGAAGTAAACAACTGACTTACCTTGAAGAGTGAGCACAGGCCAAGCAAACACATCTCGAGCAAGATTCAAGATAAGAACAAAATTAAAATTTCCCCACAGAACAGTCACCATTGGAACAGACGGCCAAAGAAGTTGCTACTTTAGGGTCAAGTGGCACCATGTAAAAGGAAGTCAGGTCAATAATGGGTGAGCCAGGTTATTAAGGATTATTAGAGGTATAAATAGCACACTCTATTTTTTATTACTCGGATATGGGAGAAAGAAATTGGTGTTCTCTAAATTAGGAATTAACAGGCCAAGTGGGAGGGAAATCCGTGGCCAAATAATCACACTTGGATATTGAATGGAACAAGCACAATGGGTCTCATAGAAACATCGAAAAATAGGAGCAGGAGTAGGCCATTCGGCCCTTCGAACCTGCTCCGCCATTCAATTACGATCATGGCTGATCATCCAACCTCAGTAACCTGTTCCCGCTTTCTCCCCATATCCCTTGATCCCATTTGCCCTAAGAACTATATCTAACTCTTTTTTGAATATATTTAATGATTTGGCCTTTTCCAATTTTATATTCTGGTTTTTATTTGCTGAAACCAGAATTGGGAATCCTGAATGAGTTTTCTTTTCAAGCTTCCCTGACCCCGCTAGACTGAAGCCGATTTTGCCACCTCTATCATTTGCTGCTGAGCTCAGCTAACGCAAGGCACAGCAGAGGTAGAACTTGGGACCTCGCTGTCAGTATGGCTCAGTCGCACAAGAGCATAAGAAAAAAACAGTTTATTTGTTTGTGGGATATGGACAATGTAGGCAAGGCTGCAATTATTGCCCATCCCTAACCAATTGGGCAATCAGTGGAAATTTACATATTTTTAAGTGATACTTGTTAGTTTCTCCCTTTCTGCTCTGGGGGCTGTCCCTGTACTGTATATACTTTATGCTATCTGCTGATGATCTGCTTGCCTCTGCCTCTATCTCGTGCCCCATTCTTTGTATCTTCCTCAGCCTCTGTCTCTCTCTCTACCTCTGACACTGTCTCTGTCCGTCTCTCTGGGCGGCACAGTGGCGCAGTGGTTAGCACTGCAGCCTCACAGCTCCAGCGACCCGGGTTCAATTCTGGGTACTGCCTGTGTGGAGTTTGCAAGTTCTCCCTGTGTCTGCGTGGGTTTCCTCCGGGTGCTCTGGTTTCCTCCCACAAGCCAAAAGACTTGCAGGTTGGTAGGTAAATTGGCCATTATAAATTGCCCCTAGTGTAGGTAGGTGGTAGGGAAATATAGGAACAGGTGGGGATGTGGTAGGAATATGGGATTAGTGTAGGATTAGTATAAATGGGTGGTTGATGGTCGGCACAGACTCGGTGGGCTGAAGGGCCTGTTTCAGTGCTGTATCTCTAAACTCTAAACTCTCTACTTATGTCACTGTCTCTGCCTGGGCCTCCACCCCTAACTCTACTTCTCTCAATTTCTAGCTCTCCTTACTTCTACCTCTGCACCTGCCTCTGTTTCAATCTCTGTCTCTAACTCTACCTCTGCCTCAGCCATGAGGAGGTGAATGGGAGCAATCAAAGTGATCCTTCCTTTTGCCTGGACGCTACACCACCCCTCCTGCTCAGCACCTGCCCAGTAACTTTCCATGACAAGGATGAATCCATAGTCTTGCTATGTGAATTATGGACATGAGGCCAGATGTGAGCATGCTTCCTTCCCTCTAAAAAAAGATATTGATTATCTTGGCCTAATTTTAGCCCTTGCAGTTTGTTATTTCATACAAATGAAAACATAGTTTTGTCCAATGGAACCACTGCATACCCAGTATCAGGATCCCACTGTGTAAAGGACCACAGACAGTGGTGCTAACATTTCCAAAAAGCTAGGAGGGAACGGGTGGGGGCTGGGGGAGCTGTAGCAGCTAATCTGGGCTTCCTGGAGGTCCTGCCAACTTTAACAGCAGGACCACAGCCAGGGAGAGTTAGAACCATAGAACCATCGAAAAATTACAGCACAGAAGGAGACCATTCAGCCCGTTGTGTCTGTGCCAGCCGAAAACTAGCCGCCCAGTCTAATTCCACCTTCCAGCACCTGGTCCATAGCCTTGCAGGTTACAGCACTTCAGGTTCTCTATGACTCTATGACAGCTGGCCGGATTGAGAGGCTGCCTAAGTGCCGGGTGGGGTGCACAGCCAGGGAGTGGAGAAGGGGATGAGATGGTGGATCAGAGGAATATCGTGAAGGACTGGAGAGGACATCGGGGAGATTGCAGACGGGAAGGGATGGGGGCGTGGTGGGAGGGTGTTCGTTCTCGGGATGGGGTGGGGGGGTGGGGGAGCGATGAGGATGAACTCCTGATCCTTATGACCCCAGAAGCCGTAGTGGGAAAGCACTTCCCTGTTGGATCTGACCCTTTTCATCTCCCTTCAGCTGACATAAAATCTGAGACATGCAGACTCATTACATAGCTAAATAATGGACCCACCTCTGGAAAGTAGTTTAGTCCCCCATCCTCCCAACTCACCTCTCCCTCTGCTAAAACCAGAAGCAGACACTTTTGGAGGCAGGTTGGGGTCGGGTTTCAGATTTGTTATTTCAAACCCCCCTGCCGCTCTCCTGCTGGTCTTGGGGCAGCTGGGGGAGGGGGTTAGAATCCCCCCCCCCCCCCCCCCCCACTGTGTCTTAGAACGGTTGGATCACTATTGGACATAAAATACAACAGACTGCTTTACTGTTCATTCGATGGACAGGATAGTGAACAGAAATGTTTCATGACACTCAGGGTTAAAACTCTCAAGCAGGGCTGTTAGATGGTGCAGCTTGTTAATAATCCACTAGAGAATACAATACACACATCGAAGAAATGCAATAACACGGACCAAGATCCGTGCCTGGACTTTTCTGACCACATACTCATGCCATCACTAAGAATGCCTATTTCCACCTCCGTAGCATCATCCAACGTCGTCCCTGTCTCAGTTCATCTGCTGCTGAAACTCTCGTTCATGTCTTCATTATCCCCTGACTTGACTATTCCAATGCACTCCTGGCTGGTGTCTCACATTCTAAACTCCTTAAACTTGAGGTCATCCGAAACTCTGTTGCCTGTGTCTTCACTCAAACCAAGTCCCATTCCCCTATCACCCCTGTTCTCACTGGCCTACATTGGCTCCCGGTCAAGCAACGACTTGATTTTAATTTTCTCATCTTTGTTTTCAAATCCCTCCATGGCCTCGCTCCTCCCTATCTCTGTAATCTCCTCCAGCTCCACAACCCTCCGAGATATCTGCACTCCTCTAATTCTGGCCTCTTGAGCATCCCTGATTTTAATCGCTCCACCATTGGAGGCCGCCCCTTCACTTTCCTAGACCCTAAGCTCTGGAATACCTCCTTCTCTCCGCCTCTCCACCTCACTTTCCTCCTTTCAGACACTCATTAAAACCTACCTCTTTGACCAAGCTTTTGGTCATCTGACCTAATATCTCCTTATGTCGCATGATGTCATTTTATGCTTTCTAACACTCCTGTGAAATGCTTTGGAGCGTTTTATTACGTTAAAGGTGCTATATAAATATATGTTGTTGTTGTTATATGACTTAATGGTACACCATGCCTTTGTTCACAAAACCGCCCTTAATGTAGCACCGATTGTGTCAAATTAGTAACATCAGAGAGGCCACAGAATGGTTTGTGTGTGAAATGGAAATGATCATGTTGGTGCATTGAGCACTCGTTTGAGTTTGTGAGTGGAGTATGTTGTTAGGTATACTTTGCATCTGAAGCATGCCATACCCGATGTGGGAATGCTAGATGCTGACACAAGCCTGTTTCGTTTCCCTGCAGTGTTATTCCTCAACTCGCCCAACAGAGATTTCACACACAAAGGAAGAAAAGTAGGTTGAAACGAAATCTTTGTTGTTTCTTATCGACTCTCTAATCATTTGCACAGCTCTCGGCAAGTTTGGCAGACGTGTTTGGATATCACAGCATCTCAAACAGTCCTCGGTGCCAAACTCAGTCAAAGGCTTTCTTCAAACCGATGAAAGGCCATGTAGATGCTGGGTCAAAATCCTGGAACTCCCTCCCTAACAGCGCTGTGGGTGTACCTACACCACATGGACTGCAGCGGTTCAAGAAGGCACCTCACCAGCACCTTCTCAAGGGCAATTAGGGATGAGCAATAAATGCTGGCCTGGCCAGTGATGCCCACATCCCATGAATGAATAAAAAAGCCAGGATGGTCTGAATGGGCTCCTCTGTGTTGTATCATTCTATGATTCTATTTTGGCTTTGTTTAAATTGATTGTCTTTCCTCTATTAATGGTGCCCTAAAATGGGCATTTTGTTGTGATGATTCTTGTTTGGGAACCTTGGGGCAGGCCAGTGACACCCTGATTGGTCCATCAGAAAAAGGCCCAGGCCATTCTTTTTCTGGGAGTCTTCCCCACTCATTGACACAGGGCAGTAAGCTTACTCTGGCCTTAAAGTCTCTTGCTCTTCTTTCAGGACGTTCTTCAATATTTTGCCAAACTGGAATCGCAAGCAAGGTTAATTGACCTGTAATCTCCATACTGTACGGCATCTCCATCCCATTTGATCGTAAGTTGTTGCCTGTGTCTTGGTTCTTCCCCATATCATTCTTGTGGACTTTGCGTGTTATTTCTTTCACTGGGCCCACTCCTTTAATCAACTCAGGGAGGGGGTAGGCAGTGATGATGGTTTATGGTTCCTGGGCTTTTTGACAGTTGCTCTGACCTCATCCTTTGTAACCTGCAATGATTGAAATGAATGATAAGCTGATTGTGACATAAACTAGCATGACAATAAGCAGGCTGGCCTGCTGTGGATCTGAAAGGTTGTTGTACATCACACAGGACTTAATATATCATCGTGCATTTCTACTAAGTAAAGAGCAGTGCAGCAATAAAAGTTTACTTTTGTGGCAAATGAGTTGTTCGCTTATCAGGGATTTACATGACTGATGTAACTTCTCGAAGTTACAAACTCCATTCTCTGCTGAGAGCTGTATGACTTCAATAGCTGTTTAATCTTTTTGTGTTATCTGTTGGTCTGTGCTGATACTGAATGAGCTTTGAAACTCCACACTTTTGTCACAAACCAGGTGGCCGAGTTACTCAAATAATTTACGATAACGAGATGATGCAGCAGTTCTTAGAATTCAAACTGTAACTCTCCATGGGTCAGTGGAGAACAGCACCTAAACCAGTCCCATTATTAATACAACATTAAGGACTCGTTCTGAGTGAGGGTGTGTGAGTGCCTAATGTTTGCGTGAGTGTGTGTCCGCCTGAACAGGGAGGGTACAGCAGTGGGGGAGCCAGTTGAGGTGGGGCGCAGCGGGGAAGACCGCTGGACAGAGTGTCTGCTCCACCCACCCCATCATTTCAGCCGGAGGCCCAATTGCTTTTCCTGCTTGCGCCCTCATTTAAATACAGAAGGCAAGCAGCTAATCGCGCTGCTATAGGCAGCTAGTCGATTGTGGGGGTGGGGGGGGGGGGGGGTGGCTGGAGGGAGTAACCATGGGAGGGGATGGGGTAGGAAATCCAGCAGTCCTGTCACTTTTTAAAGGGGAGGTGGAGTGTTGATTGGTGGCAAGTGGACTGTGCATTGCTGGGTCGGCAGTCCTCTGGTACCTCATTCTTCTTGTAGTCAAATGCGATCTTCTGTTTATATGCCATCCACACACTTGCAGTTTCCAGCAGTGGTAATTGGACATAGGACTGGAACTCCCCAACTAATGTCCCCTTCCTTCCTACCATGGGCACACTGAGGTGAGTTGTAGTGCCACAACCGTGCACCTGGTTGACCAGCTCAGCATATACCATGCTTGAATCTGGGACCTTCCAGGTTAGTATGCCTCAGCACCATGCCAGGTAGTAGTGCCTCCTTAACCAGCCTCACACCTTATTGCCTTTTGATAGTTTCAGCTCCAGTCAAAGCAGAATTCTGTAGGATATGAATTTTATGAGTCCCACAGGCCGCAATACAAAACATTCTTTTCAGTTAAAATTTTCAACCTTGGGTTCAAATCCTTCCATGGCCTTGTCCCTCCCCTTTTCCAGCCCTACAACCCTCTGAGATCTCTATGCTCCTTGAATTCTGGCCTCTATGGCATTCACAATTTCCTTCATCCCACCATTGGTGGTCGTGCCTTCAGCTGAGCAGGCCCTAAGCTCCAGAATTTTCTCCATAAACCTCTCTGTCCTCCTTTAAGACCTTCCTTAAAAACTACCTCTTTGATTAAGCTTTTGCCATCTCGCCTAATACTTCCTTGCATAGCTCAGGGTCAAATTTTGTTTGATTATGCTCCTGTGAAGCACTTTGAGACATTTTATTGTGTTAAAGGCCTTTTACAAATGCAAGTTGTAGCTGTTATACACTCCACTATGGTGAAGATTCCTTCACTCCAGTACATGTCAAAAACATAATCTCTAAACAGGATATCATGTCAGGATATTTACATGGAGGCTTTGGGAAGTGTCTTATGGTCTGTGCTGCAAGAGGTGATTTCCCAATACTTATCTCATTCAGCAAATTCATTTCCCTCTGAGTGGTGTTATAAATGTGGTTGGCCTGTTTCCTTTCTATTGTCTCCTGATCTGCGACAGTTGGGTGTGTGGGAACCCGAGCCTTGCCACTTCCTCCTCTCCTCCCATTTTCTCTTCCTCCTGGAATGTTGTTTTTCCCCACCAAACACTTCAAGCACAAAACCTGATGTTTACAGATGTTGGAGCAGTAACTGCAGCAACATGGTGACATTATTTGACATGTAGGTCTCCTAGAGATGTGCACAGTCTGCAAAAATGTTGGTGTAGACGGATGCAGAATAGCGAGCTTCAAACCCAGCTCACAGTGGGAGGCACAGCAGTGTATAGAGTTGTATGTTTATAGTTGAAATAGTATAGACCTCAGGACCTCCCAAAGTGCTTTACAGCCAATGAAATACCTTTGGAGTGAGGTCACTGTGGTAATATAGGAAAGACAGTAGCCAATTTATGCATACAACAAGCACCCACAAACAGCATTGTGGCAAGACCAGATAATCTGAAGTTTTTTTTTTCAAGTTTTCATTGAAGGATAAATATTGACCAGGACACCGGGGATAACTACCCTACCCTTCTTCGAAATAGTGCCACGGATCTTATACATCCACCTTAGAGGGCAGGTGTTGTGTCATCTGGAAAACGACAATGTACATCATTCCCACAGCCTAGGTCAGCACAGGTCAGGAATCAAACCTGCATCTTTCTGGTCTTTATGACTTAGTTCTGCACTGGGCACTGCACTTATCAACAATGCCAGAGGTGAAGGAGAAAGTATCTTAAAGATGGAACGATTCAAATCATTAAGTGAGGGGACACAGCTGTTCTCGGAAGTGGGTTGGCTGTGGCAGCCATTTTGTTTTCTCCTATACTGTTTGTAAAATGACCTGTAATGCATGAACAGGCTATTACAGCGTAACAAATAGAAGCTTTTGGATTCCCACTGTTCCTGTCTATTCCATCAACCAGCCCCTTTAGCCCACAAGCCCATTAGTAAACTCATATTTGAAAGGATCTACTCTGCCATCAGTTCCCCGAGGGCCAAGATATTTATACCATGGGGGGCAGTTCACAGAAAGATCTCTATTGCCTTCTGCCAGCAATGTTCCTTCAGTGTTCTAAGTGCTGAGACCCATGTTACTGTCATTGTCCACATCATTGCTTAGGTTTCATTTCTTTTAAAGTGTATTTGTGCAGAAATCAGTCCTAAAAGAAATCAAAGTTTTTTACAACAGAAAACAGGTTTGTGTTTGGGTTTTGATTTATTGATTAATATAACTTTTCTTTCTGCCTCCCACATTTTGCAGGTTCATTGCATTTGGACTGAAAATACCGATGAAGGGAATGAGTCTCAATTTTATTTTCACCTTGCATTCTGAGACGGCGTCTAAGTGCCCTTTAAAACCAGGCTGGCACTTGGCTGGAGATCTGTCGAGACACCTTCCAATGAAAGATACTGTTTGTGGTGAAATAATCTGTGACCTCGCCCTGTGTCCCACTGTTTGAGGAACAGCTCATTCATTTCAATGGGTTTGCAATCTATGTTACTGATGTCCTTTCAGAGAAAAAAAGCACTCCCTGTGTTCCGTACGTCTGACCTTGACTATACCAGACGTTCAGTACCCAACACACTGATTTTTCTTTTGTTTCTCCTCCAGTCTTAAAGAGGTTCCAAAGGCACCAGAAACTCAAAAGACTGCCTATTCTTCATTGTTACTCTACACTGCGAAGCCCTGATTTTAAAGTGGGGGGAGGAGGTGTGTACGGTGCACATCAGCCCTGGGAGTGGCGGGCCTCATTACCATAACTTTCATTGGAGTCCCTGCCCAAACTCCACCTACTTGACCAGCAGGTGAGAGCGAATGACCATAGGCAGGAGGCTGCAGCTGAGGACCCATGGGATTCATCACCACCTTTTAGGTAAATGGTAAAGGGGTGGGGTTGAGTGGTGAAGGCGAGCGGGTGAGGAATGGGGGTAGTTCAAGGTAAGGGGGTCTAATGTTTCCTTGTGGGGTCCTTGACCACTGGGAAATGTTAAATAAAAATGAACTCTTCTGGCCCACGTTCCCCCTCCCAGTAGGTCTGGCCTGACGAGGAAGCCGCCATTGCTCCTCCGCTCAGGCCTCCGACTAGAATTGGAGATCAGGTCCCGATGACATCACCTTGACCCCTCTCCTCTGATCTCATTGCCCCTCCCCGCAGGCTCCTTAAACCTTTCCCTCCACATAAACTCTGCTGTGCTGTCAGGGTGCTTCTCTGACATCCAGGATGAGACGCAATTCCCTCCAGTGAGACACCGCAAAGGCCAAATCCTTTACCTTTGCACAGCACTGCAAACTCTGTGTCCTTGCCACCAATTTTATCCCCTTCCCCAGTCTCAGTTTGAAGCAGACTGTTTGCAAATTCATCGGCTTAGTTGACCCTGAGCTGAGCTTCCAACTCAATATCCTCAGTATCCTCAGTAGACCATCTCATTTCACCTACACAATATTGCCTGTCTCAGCCCCTGCTTCAGCTCATCTGCTGCTGGAAACTACATCCACGCCTTTGTCACCTCCAGACTTGACTGTTCCAATGCTCTCCTGGCCAGTATCCCGTTCCCCACCCTCCATAAGCAACTGCTCATCCAAAACTCTGCTGCCCATAATCTTATCCCGCACTAAGTCCCACTGACCCATCACTGTTGTCCTTGCTCACCTACATTGGCTCCCGATTCCCTAATGCCTCAAATTTAAAACTTATTCCCATGTATAAATCCCTCTGTGGCCTCACTTCTCCCTATGTCTGTATTATCCCGAGCCCTTCAAATACCTTGCTTCACTCCGCTGATCCAGGCTGCTTGTGCATCCCTCACTCGCTGCTCCTCACCACTGTCTAGCACTGAAGATGTAGATTCTGGAATTCTTTTTTTTTATTTCCAAAACATACTTTATTCATAAAAATCTGTAAAAAAAAATACATTACAAAACAGTTCCAAACAGCACCAAGACAAAAAATACAAAGAGTGCAAAGGAGATCAGTTTCCTTCAATACAGGAGTAAGTTGCCTCACAACCCTTCCATTTCATTTCTCGTACCATGTACATTTTACAGCAAACAAAAATTTTCCAGTTCAAGGGGTTTTCCATGGACCCAGCCCCTCAGTTCAGCTTGGGGGGGAGGGGACCTTACACTGTGGTCTTTCCCCTTTAAGCCTTTGCTGTGGCTGCCCCAAGCTTTAGTGCGTCCCTCAGCACGTAGTCCTGAACCTTGGAATGTGCCAGTCTGCAACATTCGATGGTGAACAACTCTTTGCACTGGAAGACCAGCAAATTTCAGGCAGACCAAAGGGCGTCTTTCACCGAATTGATAGTCCTCCAGCAGCAATTGATACTTATCCCGGTGTGCATCCGTGGGAACAGCCCGTAGAGCATAGACTCCTGTGTTACAGAGCTGCTTGGGATGAACCTCGACAAAAACCACTGCATCTCTTTCCACACCTGCTTTGCAAAGACACATTCCAGAAGGAGGTGGGCAACCATCTGGAATTCTGCCCTCCAAATTCCTCTGCCACTCAACTTCTCTCAGCTCTGTTAAGATCCTTCCTAAAATCTATCTCTTTGACTAACCTTTTAGTCACCGCTCCCGATGATATTTTTTCATTTTGTTCCACATCCATTTTTATCTGATTTATACCTCAGTGATGCACCCCGGGGCCTTCACCACATTAAAGATGTGATAGCAATGCACATTGTTGCTGCTTATTGAAAAGGATTGAATTAGTTAAATTTTAACATTCAAATGTCACTGTTGGAGCTGAAAAGCCATGGGCTTTAAGGGTGTTGCACATAGGTTCAATACTCCTGCTCAACTCCAATGGCTCAGTTCGTAAGGGCATTCCCCAGTGTGGAACTGAACTGCACAGGCCAAGGAGATCCAAGTTTGTACAAAGTTATCTGCTCAACTTGGAGTGCCACTGTCGATATGAGTGCCCCCTGGCTAGGAAAGAGAGGGGAGGAAGCCAGGGTTTCCACTTCCATCACAAATGGCATCCTATGTGACTGTGACAGAGGTAAACTATCCCTCCTTGTCCTTCTCGACCTGTCTACAGCCTTTGACATGGTTGATCACACCATCCTCCTCCAACGCCACTCCACTGTGGTCCAGCTTGGTGAGACTGCTTTCACCTGGTTCCATTCTTATCTATCTAATCATAGCCAGTGTATCACTTGCGATGGCTTCTTTTCCTCCGCCCATTACCTCTGGTTTCCCCTAAGGTTCTATCCTTGGAACCCTCCTATTTCTCATCTACATGCTGCCCCTCAGCGACATCATCCAAAAGCACAGCATTAGTTTTCACATGTATGCTGATGGCAATCAGCTCTACCTCACCACCTCCTCTCTCGACTTCTCCACTGTTGCCAAATTATCAGATTGCTTATGAGCAGAAATTTTCTCCAATTAAACATTCAGAAAACCAAAGCCATTGTTCTTGATACAAACTCTGTTCCCTACCTACCAATTTCATCCCTTACCCTGGCAATGGCCTGAGGCTGAACCAGACTGTTCACAACCTTGGTGTCATATTTGACCCTAAGATGTGCTTCCAACCACTTACACGCACCATCACTAAGACTGCCTATTTCCAGCTCCATAACTCCACCCCTGCCTCAGCTCTTCTGCTGCTGAAACCCTCATCCATGCCTTTGCAATCGCTAGACTTGACTATTCCAAAGAACTCCTGGCTGGTCTCCCACATTCTACTCTCTGTAAACTTGAGGTCATCCAAACCTCTGCTGCCTGTGCCCTTCGGCACACCAAGTCCTGTTTCTCTATCGCCCCTGTACTCACTTTCCCTTATTGTCCATTGATCAAGCAATGCCTCTTTTAAAATTCTCATCCTTGTTTTCAAATCTCTCCATGGCCTTACCCCTCCCATCTCTGCAATGCCCTGCAGCTCCACAACTTTCCAAGCTATCTGTCCTATCTAATTCTGGCCTCTTCAGCATTCCTGATTTTAATTGCTCCACCATTAGTGGCCATGCCTTCAGCTGCCTGGGACCTAAACTCTGGGATTCCCCCCTCCCCCCACCCCTCCCGATCCTCACCTCTCTACTTCTCTTTCCTCCTTTACGATACTCCTTAAAACCTATCACTTTGCCCTAATATTGCCTTATGAGGCTCAGTGTCCAATCTTGCTTTTTAATGCTCCTGTGAAGTGCCTTTGGGTGTTTTATTACTTTAAAGGCATTATATAAATACAAGTTATTGTTGTTTTTCTGTTTGCTATTCAGGTTTTTCACAAGTGTCAGCCATGGCTCGCTGGTAGCACTCTCATCTCTAAGTCAGGGAAGCTATGGGTTCAAGTCCCACACTGGAGACTTAAGCACTGAATCTAGGCTACACTCCAGTGCAATATGAGGGAGTGCTGCATTGTCAGAGGTGCCATCTTCCAGATGAGACAGAGGCACCATCTGCCCTCAGGTGGATGTAAAAGATCCCATTGGACTCCAGCTGTTCTCCCCAGTGTCCTTGCCAATATTAATCCCTCAAACAACATTACTAAAACAGATTATCCAGTCATTATCAATATTTCTGTTTGTAGGACCTTGCTGTGTGCAAATTGGCTGCTGTGTTTTCTACATTACAAAAGTGATTACACTTTAAAAGTACTTCATTAGCTGTGAAGTACTTTGGGATGTGCTGAGATTGTGAACGGTGTTCTAGATGCATGTTGTTTTGTATTCTTTTTGGAAAGCAGAAGTATTTTGGGATGTTAGCTGAGGACAGCACAGAAAATGTGATGTCTCTGATAACACTCATCTTCTAGGCTTACACATGAAGAATGGCCACATGCATCAGGTATTAGACAACCATTAGTGTCTATGGGCCCCACATAAGTCATTGGCGGCTAAATTTGATAGCACCCAAAAACAGGCGCAGGGGTCACGAAGCGCAATTAACCCACACCCGTTGATTGCGATGCAGGCAGCGCACCAAATTCATGCTGTCTGCTCATTTCAATGATTTCAGGGTCCAGCCAGCACTAACCATTCATTGATTGGCTGCACGGATCAGCAGAGAGCCAATATGGTGAGTGCACCACTTAAAGCTAGCCTGAGCTGCTTAAAGCAAGCCCGCACCTTTTAATGGTGAGGTGCATTGTGGCTGGACCACATGCTGACAGTCATGCAGGAAGTGAGTCTGAGCTGGGAAACAGTGAAAAATGGCACAATGTGGGAGGGCGTGGGTTCCAAGGATTTCTGACACCATATTGGAGTCTTTACTGATGGAGGTGGAAAGGAGGAGGGAGGTCTTGTATCCACAGGAGACTGGGAGGCCCTCCAGACACACAATGAAAAAGAAATGGGAGAAAATAGCCATGGAGGTCAAGGAGACAAGCCCTGAGGACCTGAATGCACCACTGCATCAGTAAAGACTCCAATATGGTGATGGAGGTGTGGTACTTTGAAAAGTGTGTGAGGCAATTGGTTCAATTCGTAGGATATGGCATTTGAAGATGCATTCACTGACCTTGACCACACGTGTGAGCTCATTGAACTACCAACTGAACCAGTTGCCTCACACACATTTCAAAGTACCACACCTCCATCACTCACCGACCAACAATCTCTATCATAGAAACATAGAAAATAGGAGCAGGAGTAGGCCATTTGGCCCTTCGAGCCTGCTCCGCCATTCATTATGATCATGGCTGATCATCCAACTCAGTAACCTGTTTTCCGCTTTCGCCCCATACCCTTTGATCCCTTTAGACCCAAGAGCTATAGCTAACTCCTTCTTGAAAATATACAATGTTTTGGCCTCAACTGCTTTCTGTGGTAGCGAATTCCACAAGCTCACCACTCTCTGGGTGAAGAAATTTCTCCTCATCTCAGTCCTGAAAGGTTTACCCCGTATCCTTAGACTATGACCCCTAGTTCTGGACTCCCCTACCATTGGGAACATCCTTCCTGCATCTACCCTGTCAAGTCCTGTTAGAATTTTATAGGTTTCTATGAGATCCCCCCTCACTCTTCTGAACTCCAGCGAATATAATCCTAACCAACTCAATCTCTCCTCACACGTCAGTCCCTCCATCCCAGGAATCAGTCTGCTAGACCTTCGCTGCACTCCCTCTATAGCAAGAACTTCCTTCCTCAGATAAGGAGACCAAAACTGCACACAAAATTCCAGGTGTGGCCTCACCACGGCCTTGTATATTTGCAGCAAGACAGCCCTGCTCCTGTACTCGAATCCTCTCGCTATGAAGGCCAACATACCATTTGCCTTTTTTACCATCTGTTGCACCTGCACGCTTATCTTCAGCGACTGGTGTACAAGAACACCCAGGTCTTGCTGCATATTCCCGTCTCTCAGTTTATAGCCGATCAGATAATAATCTGCCTTCTTGCTTTTGCTACCAAAGTGGATAACCTCACATTTATCCACATTATACTGTATCTGCCATGCATTAGCCCACTCAGTCAACTTGCTCAAATCACCCTGAAGCCTCTCTGCATCCTTCTCACAACTCACCCTCTCACCCAGTTTTGTGTCATCTGCAAATTTGGAGATATTACATTTAGTTCCCTCATCTAAATCATTAATATATATTGTGAATAGCTGGGGTCCTAGCACCAATCCCTGCGGTACTCCACTAGTCACTGCCTGCCAGTCGGAAAAAGACTTATTTATCCCTACTCTTTGTTTCCTGTCCGCCAACCAATTTTCTATCCATCGCAATACACTACCCCCAATCCCATGCGCTTTAATTTTACACGCTAATCTCTTATGTGGGACTTTGTCGAAAGCCTTCTGAAAGTCCAAATAAACCACATCCACTGGCTCCCCCTCATCAACTCTACTAGTTACATCCTTGAAGAATTCCAGTAGATTTGTCAAGCATGATTTCCTTTTCGTAAATCCATGCTGACTCTGCCCGATTCTACCACTGTTCTCTAATTGCTCTGCTATAAAATCTTTGATAATGGACTCTAGAATTTTCCCCACTACCGATGGTCTTTAATTCCCTGCTTTCTCTCTACGTCCCTTGTTAAATAGTGGGGTTACATTAGCTACCCTTCAATCTGTAGGAACTGTTCCAGAGTCTCTAGAATCTTGGAAGATGACCACCAATGCATCCATTATTCCTAGGGCCACTTCCTTAAGTACTCTGGGATGCATACCATCAGGCCCTGGGATTTATCGGCCTTCAATCCCATCAATTTCCTCAACACCATTTCTCTACTAATACTGGTTTCCTTCAGTTCCTCTCTCTCACTAAGCCCTGTGTTCCCCAACATTTCTGGGCTCATACCTGACATTGATATGCTCTACACGCTATCACACACTGACACTTAACACTGCTGCAAACCTCACATTCATATCTCACAGGTTGCACACACTGATAGTTATTCAACCATGACAGGCATATTACCTAAACAGATTCCCCAATATTCACTGACACACTTCCTTCTGTCTTGCAGGACGAGGCAGTGCACAACCGGAGGCAGCAGAAACCAACCGGAGGGGGTGCAGAAACACCTTCATGTGATAATCCCCATGGAGGATACAGTCCGGCCATTATCGAACAGCCATTACTGAGGTTGTAACCAGCAATGGGGCTGAATCTATTGAAGATCACTGTATCCACATACCTAATCCTCCTTCTCACATCCTCCTTGCCCATCATTCTACACTCACTATTGACTTACAAGCTACAAATGGTGTAAGCATGCACCTCTTTCTATCCCCCTTCTCAAACCTCAAACTTACCCTTGTGCCTTTCTGTTTTCAGGCACCCAAGGAATGCAACCTGGCCAGGCAATGGGAGAACAGCTAGAAGAGAGTGATGATGAAAATGCACCACCATCACTTGATTTCACACTTGCAGCCACCAACTCTAATACTGACACTGCATGAAAGTTAAAGGATAGCATAGGAAATAGCATCTGCACATGGTGAGACACTGGACATGAATGGCCTGCAGCCAGTACAGGGTGCAAGGATAGCTCGGGGACCAGCACGCCAGGTGGCGAGATGGCACACAGGGTCCGCTGCAGAGGACTCAGCTGAGCATTTCAATGGAGTGGGCTACAGAAGGACTGATGGGTATGCACAATGAAATGTTTGGTGCATTGGGAAGCCTGCCAGAAAACCTGCAGTCAAGTACCTTGGAGGAGTCCAGCACCAGCTTTATGCAGAGCTTGGAGCCCATTGTCTCCAACATGGAAGAGGTGGCCAACTCCGTTTGCACATTTGTGTACCCAACCATGATACAAGGTCTAATGGTTAATGTTGCAACTTCCATTGCAGCACAAGCAGAAGACACGCAAGATCTGAGTGTTGCAGTGGAAGCTCAGACTGCTGTCATGCAAGGTCAGTGTGCTGCCATGCAAGGTCAGACTGTTCAAAGGGGCTTGCAGCATCTCACAGCAGTCAGCAATCTGTCCTCCAACAGATTACCAGGATTGCTGTGGTGCCCCACAAGAGGAGTGGGAGTGGCTCCATGCAGCATGAACCTGCTGTCCTCTCTCTGGAAAACAGCATTCACTCTCCCCCCGCCCCCACCCCCCCCCCCCCCCCCCCCCCGCCGACCACTCTGCCAGTCCCCTAGCTATGGCCTGTCAGCCAGCCAGCCCAGACTGCTGCCACCTCTGCTGAGATAGTGCAGTCCAATGCTGGACTCTCAAGGCCCAGAGTTGCTCACTGCATCCTGCAAAGTCGTCTGCAGTCTCCCCCAGTGAAAGTCAGCAGCTTTCCTGCAGGCAAGGGGGTAGCACTGTGTTGGAGAATTGGGACATGAAAAGACACATGGAAGACATGCACTAAGCGAATGCACAAAGGTGATTAATTTATTTTTATATGCAAAATATGGTTTCATTTATAAATTTGGTTTGGAATGTTTGTTTTGTGGTGGCTTTTATTTTTGCACTGTTGCCAAGCAGATGCTTTGATGGTCAGTGACAGAGGGAAGGTAAGGTGTAGGACTGCTGGTGACTGGGGAATTGGATTGCGGTTCCTGGTATGACACTCAATTGAGTTCGTCGTGGACAGCCTGGCCAGAAACGAACTGTCCAGGTTGCTTCCTTTCCTCTTCCTCCTCCTCCTCCTGCTCCTCAACTTCTTGCTGTATAGCTGGTGGCAAGGGCTGTGGTGAGGTTATGCTGCATGCAGCAGACCATGAATCTTGATACTCACTCTGCCGTGTACTGCAGGGCTCCTCCAGTGTGGTCCAGGCAATGGAAGCCTTGTTTTAGCACTCCAATTGTCTGCTCTATCACATGTCGTGTAGCACCATGGCTTTCACTGTATGCATGCTGTGCACGTGTGCATGGGTTGTGCACCGGAGTCATCAGCCATGTGGTCAGCACATATTCCTTGTCTTCCAGTAGCTACTCTTTGGTTTGCCACGATGGCACAAATGCAGCTGGCACAGTGGTCTGCTACAGAATGAAGGCATCATGACTGCTGCCAGGATACTGGGCATTGACTTGCATGATTCTCTGCCTATGATCACACACCAGTTGGATGTTGAAGGAGTGGAATCCCTTTCAGTTCCAGTATAGGGCAGAGATGGCATGCGGTGTCCGCAAAGCGATGTGCATGTAGCCAATGGCACCTGCACCATGGGGAAACCTGTAATCTCGGAGAAGTTGCGTGTTTGCTCTGCCTGCTTCTCTCCAGCAAGAGAGAATGAAACATAGTTAACTTTCAATGAATAGAGGGCGTTAGTGACCTCCATTACGCAACAGTGGACTGCAAACTACAAGATGTTGTAAATATCTCCATAAAAGTTCATTGGCACAGTCACCTTCACAACAACTGACATTGTGGTCTATGCTGTGCTCTGAGGTTGCAGTTGTGGCAGCAGGCAGTGGCTGATTTGAATGTGGACGTCCTTACTGAAGTGCAGATGTATCACGCATTGGTCCTCGTGGAGGTTCGGGTAGGAGAATTACACCCTGAACACCCTGGGTGGGTATGGCCTCCTGGTGAGAGCCTTTCTCCCCCCTCTTCCTTCTCCCTTTTCCAGCAGCTTGTCCTGCCCTATGTGAATGATTCTCCAAATCATTCTGTATTCCAAGAGGAATGCCTACGAGTGCACCCATGTCTAGGAACAACTGGTTTGTGCAGAAGCCTTGAGATCAGGAAAAACCTCTTCAGTGCCTGCCACATCATTCCCTGTTGCCTTTTGCAACTTGAAACAACTGTAGAATCATAGCAACAGCCAGAAGCAATTCTTCTTCTTCTTTGACCTCCTTGTCTCGAGAGACAATGGGTAAGCGTCTGGAGGTGGTCAGTGGTTTGTGAAGCAGCGCCTGGGGTGGCTATAAAGGCTAATTCCAGAGTGACCGACTCTTCCACAGGTGCTGCAGAAAAATTTGTTTGTCAGAGCTGTTACACAGTTGGCTCTCCCCTTGCGCCTCTGTCTTTTTTCCTGCCAACAGCTAAGTCTCTTCGACTTGTCACACTTTAGCCCTGCCTTTATGGCTGCCCGCCAGCTCTGGCGATCGCTGGCAGCTGACTCCCACGACTTGTGATCAATGTCACAGGACTTCATGTCGCATTTCCAGATGTCTTTAAAGCGGAGACATGGACGGCCGGTGGGTCTGATACCAGTGACGAGCTCGTTGTATAATGTGTCCTTGGGGATCCTGCCATCTTCCTTGCTCACATGGCCAAGCCATCTCAAGCGCCGCTGGCTCAGTAGGGTCCTTCCTGCTGCTGAATGCATGCTTTGCAGTGTAAGGTTAAGACAGGGCATTACTGGAAGGTTAAACTCCAAAATGGCAGCGCGGCTTTCAAATCAGTATTGCACACTGATTGACGTCATGATCTGTCTGCTCTGCAGACTTCCATTGGCTGTTTCATGCACACTCGCCAATATGGCATCGTGCGCAAATTGGCCCAATAGTGTGCACGCACAATGCCAATTTGGAGCCCGAAGGGCACTCGTAGCACCCAAAAAACCAGCACATATGATCCCAATTACTCACCTTACAAAGAAGGGAAACTTTTTTTAATAATATATATTTTGTTGATGAGATTTTTGATCTTTTGGAGCTATTGACAGAGTATGCAGCACATAAATTCACACTTCCGGGCACATTGGGAGTCAAATGTAATTAGAATAATCATCAGCCCAATTGAGTGCAGTCATCACAGCTTTAATTTGATCAGGTGGCTAGGATGACCAATGTGCTTTACCGGCAGCCAAGAGAGTGGGAGGACAGTGGATTAAAATTATCAGAAGGTTCAGTGGCTTCAGCAGAGCTTTGCAGATCCCCTGCATATTCAAAGGAGTATGAGTAGTTCCAGTAGATTGAAAAAGACAGATTGTGTTGGGGGATGTGCTTTAACGAAATGATAACTACCAGCCTTTTTGTAAATGGGAGACAGCAGTGAAAGTGTTCCTGGGGAAAGGGGGAGATAGTGGTTCAGGCTCGTTTTCAGGCAACCACCAGAAACCGGTGACTTGCCCAAAATTGGGCCTTGGGCCTCATCTGGGTCATTCCACTGACCTGCTGATGCCTGTCAGTCCTTCTGAGGCAACTTTCTTGTTTCTATTTGACCAATTTGGGCCAGCTTCAATGCTGGTCAGTAGGTCCTGCGGAGATGGGGAGAGTACGGTGTGTTGGGCAGTGGGGAGGCGGGCTGGAGGGGAGGATCGCTGGTTAGGCCACGGAACCAACCGATAAAACTGACCATGCTCCACTAAGTTTCTGACCAATTTCAGAGAGGAGTTGTATCAAAGGGCCTAATGCTGTTTGAGGTGGCTACCAGAGATGCCTGACCCATTAAGACGATAGCCCCACGAAATGGAACCTTTCTACCCCCATTTTGTGCCTGGAAAGTGGCATGATTGAAGTCCAATCTCACCCCTAAAGTGCTTGTAACAAATATATGTTGTAAAGTATTATTTATTAAGAGCCTCAAAAACTAGAAATTAATGTAAACTGGTCTGACAGCATGTTCTGAAATGAGTTTTTTTTTGCTGTATAAAAGCAATGTTTGTGGTAGAAAATGAGGAGTGACTGATTCATTTAAAACAGCATGCTGCTCCCAGTAATTACTCTCAGAGGTACTATGAGGCCCTCTTTAAAGGCTGCAGTTTGCTTAGCTCTGCAAAGATCTGGAAGCTCATTGTATTTGAATTACAAGAAGCAAAGCCCGACAGAGTTCAATTTAGTTGAACCTTTATTAGCATAAGGAATATATATTACACCAGCAATCTGCAAAATACTTTGTAAAGTCATTTATATTTCTTTTCTGCTGACCACAGGTAATTGTGTTGTGTCAAACAAGCAGAATTGTGCACCCAATTCCAAGCTGTGTTTTTAAAAGTACCTGGCAATGGAGCCAAATTTTAAAAAAAGAAGAGAAAGACTTGCATTTATATAACACCTTTCACAACCTCAGGATGGTCCAAAGCATTTTACGACCAACCAAGTACTTTCGAAGTGTAGTTACCGTTGTAATGTCGGAAACGCGGCAGCCAATTTGTGCACAGCAAGCTCCAACAAACAGTAATGACCAGATAACCTGTTATTTCGTGATGTTGGTTGAAGAATAAATATTGACCAGGACACCAGGAAGAACTCCCATTTCTTCTTCAAAATAGTGCTGTGGGATCTTTTACGTCCACCTGAAAGGGCAGGCGGGACCTCGGTTTAATGTTCCATTCTAAAGATGGCACCTCCAACATTGCAGCACTCCCTCAGCACTGAGCTGGAGCATCAGCCTAGATTTTATGCGCAAGTCTCTGTCATGGGACTGCTACTCCACAGCCTTCTGACTCAAAGGTGAGAGTGCTGCCACTAAGCCACAGCTAGCACCATATGGTAAAACTATTATCATGTCCCATGTGCTGGATACATTGATGGCATTACTATCCTTAGAAAAGCAAATTGAGAAAAGAATTCCTTGGTGGGTCGTGAGTTTATCTGATGATTTGCTGACCTACCTAGAGCAGAAAGGTTCTAGGCAGATTTCTGGCCTCTGTTGTGGTGAATGATCACAGCCTGGATGGTTGTCGGGATGCCGCCATTAACCTCAGTCCCATCGAGGGAGGGGAGAATTGGGTGAGGCTCCCACTGATCACAATTCAACAATCCCTGTTAGATGTGTGCAGAGGTAGTTGACTGGCAAGGTCAGGACTAGATTCAACTGTGACATGCCCTCAAAGTTAAATGGCTTTGGGAGGCCCCCAAGAGAATAATGAGGCTGCAGAGGGTAACACGTGCCCAGGGAACCGTCGTTCATCAAGGAATCAATGATTTCAAGAGCAGATGCGAGAAAAATTGAGGAGAGCAAAGAGGAAATGAAAAGAATACAAATAATGCAAGATCAGAAGTAACATATAGAGGAGACAAACAGGGAAGATGAGAAGAGAGAGAAATTCTACAAGAAGATCCAATAGAAAGGTGCAAAACAGGTGAGAAGCGATGAGGATTAATTCAAAGGTCACAGCTATTTATGCCATAATATATTTAGTCACTGTTCTAGATGTAGTGCTCATATGAAGAGGTCTGAATAGATCTGGTACATTAAACTCAGTGTGACTATGTATATATAGCAATGATATTTTCATATATGGCATTGCACTGGAGCTGTGATAACATGTTTTATAGTAGAGCATTGGAAATTATTGGGTGTTTCAGATTTTTAGAATAGTAGCAATGACTTGTGATATGAATGGTATGATAATTCATAGAAATCCAGAGGCTTTTTAAAATTCATGTCACAATGTGGGCATCACTGGCAAGGCCACCATTTATTGCCCATTGCTAGCTGCCCTTGAGAAGGTGATGATGGGTCATTCCTGATAGCCCATTGGATAGGAGTATCCACACAGGATGTCCTCAGGCTTGATCTCAGGCTTGTGAAGAGTTTGCTGACCTCATCTATTTGGTGGTGAAAGTCCTAACATTGGACTAAAATGCCCAGACTAGGAAAGAGAAAATTAACCAGAGATTGCACTCCTGATTTTCATCCAGTAACCAGCGCTGAGGTATATAGAATTAGACCAGGCTCTATTTTCCCTCCACAGTTGTGCTAATACTCATTGGGGGTCGAAATTGCAGTGGAGCATTTGAATGGCGAGTATGAGTCCCGATTGATAGAAATTGTCAGAGGGTGAGAGATGGGGGTGTGGTGAATTGAGCAGTGCCTGAGACTAGTGGTGCTGTTGGGAGGATATGGCGTTTGAATATACATTCACTGACCTTCACCACTTGTGTGAGATCATTAAACTTCTTCTGGCACTGTACCCAGGTCTTTGAGGCTCTACTCCTGGCATTGACCTCCACTGCTATCTGTTCCCACTACCTCCTTATTATGGGTTTGGAGGGCCTCCTGCCTCCCTGAGGATACAGGACATCTCACCTCCTTCACCAAGACCTCCAGTGCAGCATTCGAAAACCTGGGTATCTGCTCTCTCCCATGTTCAGCTATTCTTCTTTCTTTCTCAGGTCAGATTCACTTCTTAGAACAATTCTCAGCACCTGCTCCAGCCACAATGCACCATCCTTTAAGCCACGGGCGCTAGCTATTTTTAAATAGTGCAAGTGTTACAACCTCAGTGAGATTGTTAACGTTAAAATATGAGATATGAGCTCCCCAGACCAATTTAAAGAATTGCACAACAGTTTTAAGACTCATAACAATTAAATGACAAGAAATCCCCATATACTAAACAGTACTTTATAAGTAGCTGATACCCCAAATTACAAAAAAAAGGTATTTTATTTACTTATTAAAATACTTGAAAACCTCACACCACACTTATACATTACACAGTCCTCTTTGATTGTGAAATCCTTTGCAATTAAAAGTCTGAGTTGCAATGGGTTGGATCTCCCAGACCTTTCTCAAAGTTAATGTCCTCTTCACTCACTTCTCCAAGCACTTTTGATCTGGATTTTCATGAATAAGGCGATTCCTGGTGATGTTGTTGGTCTTTCACTTGTCCGCAAGCCTCAACTTTCAAAACAGGTTCAAGCCTTCGCAGACGTTCGCTGTATCAGTCTTCTGAGAGCAGGTTCTCGTTATCTTGTTTTCTTGTTCTCTCTCTCTCTCTCTTTTTCCCTTGAGGCTGCCAATGCTGGTCGTCTTCCTTACAGCCTGTCTGCCTTCAGAAAATCTCTTGATTTTATCTCCAATCAAAAGTCAATTGCCAATTATTCTATTCCAAGATGCAAATCTACAAGTCTGGCTACAGCAGAGCCACCCAGGTTTTCTATTGTTTCTAAGTGTTAGCAGCTGCCATTCATTTACATTCTCTGAGTCACTGACTCCTTGTTTACAATCTGAAAGTCTGGGAGGGTGAAATCCATTGTTCTTCAGGTGTTATACCCCTGCAGTCTCTGCTTTTCAAAAAGGTCTTTGATCTGGGTTCTCTGTTGTCCTGGTAACCAAGACTTCTGTCTTAGCTTTAAGCAGACTGGATGTGAGGTCACCTGACTTTGCTGACTCCATCGTAAACCTTTAAAAATCACAGTTTTGAAAATATAATCATGCGACAACATTCAGTGTTCATAACAAGTTAGTAACAATATTGGGCCACCTGCTGATTAGTTCTACAAATGAACAGTGTGGTTACCACTGGTCACATGCAGAGGTCATTATAATGAGCAGGCAGCATGAAGTTGGCATGTTTCCTGCATTCCATTTAGCCAGCATGGGTTAATCACACATTGCGATCCCTATGTCCATTTTCATGGACGAACCAATTTCACCCCCATAACAACTTTTATAACATAGGAAAACATCCCACAGTTCATTTTAAGAAATAATTGACATTGTGACGTTGGAAGTATTTACTGTCCACCCCTAATTGCCCTCGGGGGTTTAAGGGTCCCTTCATATTGTGTTAGACTGGAGTCACTTGTAGGCCAGACCAGGTTGGTTCCTCTCCTTGAAAGTTATTTGTAAACCAGCTGGACTTTCACAATATCAGTGCAGCTTTCATGGTTAATATTTCTGAGGTTAATGCACACATTACCAGATTTATTAGTTATCAATTATATAAGTTGCTGTGCTGGGATTTGATCTCATGACTCTGCATTACTAGGCCAGTATCACAACCACTAGGCTACTGTACCCCCAGAGAAATGTATTGGGAAAAAAACAGATGCTCAGCCAAGGAAAAGAGATCACAAGGAGTGACCAACAACTTTGTCAAATGGGTGGGTTTTACAGAGGGCCTTAAAGGAGGAGAGAGGTGTGGAGGGAAAAGAAATTCTAGAGAGTGAGACCAGGACACCTGAAGGCACAGCCACCAATGGTAGGCTGGAGGGATGGTGCACAAGAGGCTGGAGTCGTAGGAACCAGACTTTAATTGGCAACCAGAAAGCTCTGGGAAAGATAGCAGAAGACTGCTGCTGCTTAGAATTATGCTCCACAATTAGTAATTCTCCTCAGGAGAGGAAGAACAATGGGTAAAATTGGAGGGGGTCGATCACCTTCAAATGCAACTTGGTGTGAATTGGGTCAAAATTTAGATACTTACAATAATCTACATTTTGATCCATTCCAAACAATTTGGGTTTGGATGCATCTACATGTTTGTTTCCAAATTAACTACCACACACACCCTTGGACAATTTGCTGGTTATGTCTGTCAGTGCATATGTGAAAACATCTTGCAATTGTTACCTGTCTTGGTGACCTCCCCCTGCTTCAGACCACCCCCCGGCCCCAATCTCCCCCTGGGGTTGGCAGGCCACCCATTTGACCATCCCCCCACTACTCCCAATTAAGCCCCCCCCCACCCACCCAATTGACCCCACTGTGATCAACCTTCCTCCTGATTGACCTCTTTTGATTGATCGTCCCTCTGATCGAACTCCCCTCCTCCACCCAAATCAAAACCCCTCCTCCCATTTTAACCCCCTCTGATTGAACCCTCCCATACTCCCAATCTAATCCCTTTGATTTTTCCCCCTCCAATCGAATCCCCCTCCTTTCTATGCCCTCCACCACCCTGGTCAATGCTCCATCCCCCACCCCAGTCAATCTCCCTTCCCACCTCCGATTCAACCTCCTCCAATTGGACCCCCCCCTTCTCTCCCCCATTCCTGCTGCTGCGACCTTCACTGACCAGCTCCCTGTCTGACTAGAGGTCCAGTCTATCTATTAGGCTGACCTCTGGGCCGGGAACTGATCAGTGAGGTCACTCACACGCTAGTTAAAACTGCACAGTGTGTGGGGGAATCCCAAATTGCGGGTTCTCCACGACTTTGAGTGACCCACTCCCTGCGGGTCAGGTCAGTAAAAACTGCACGCCCCCACTACCCACCCCCACCCCCCCCACCCCACCTATAAAAGCAGTCAAACATTGAAATATTGTGCTTTTCCTTTGGCTCAGTGAGAAATGCACTTTGTGGTCCTAATGCTGAACATACCCAGGCTGTGTTCAGTCACCTAATCTTCCAGCAGCTGTGGGAATGCGACAGTTGGCCCCAGTGCCCCTGTGCTAAGATTAGGAAAATTAGTTGTGGTCTGGGAATTTCCTTGGAGCTACTCCCACTCCGCCATTGTAACTTCACCAGAGGTGTAACTGGAAGCCCCTTTTAAGTGCATGATTGCGGTGCCAGCCTCACCTGCACCCAAGTTACGGTGATGTGGCAGGAGTAGCTCCAAGGTGGGTTTGGAGGTGGGGAGAGCATAAAATTGGCTGGGACGGTGGGGGTGGGGGTTGCGGGGGGGGAGGTGTTGTGAACGGCCTTCCTGCCCCGCAATCAATTGAGACCCTCAAACGGGCAATTAATCCCCAATTAAGGGCCTCATCCCGCTGCTGCCTCAATTACTCGTGCATCACGTGGCTCTGTCGCCGCACAGAAAGCATGGCATGAAAAACCGCGCAGCCTGCTTCCCGACTGCAGAGTGGAGAAGGGGGATCCCTCATTCAAAGGCACTTAGTGCCCGAACGAGGTACCTGGCATCAGGAGGAGGGAGGCCCACTGAGAGCCCCTGCCCTTGCTACCAACACCCCTGCCCCGCGACCCCGCCCCCCCCACCCTGCAAGACCCCTCCCACCCTGACTTATCTTTGGCCTGTGTCCAGCACCACTCTTGATCCTCTAGCAGATGCTCCTCCGGGAGCAGCCACTGCCGCCATGGTGGCACTGCTCAGTGGAAGTGCCGGCCTCCAATTGGCCAGCAGCATTCTAAGGGCAGGACGTCCGGTGACGGGGTCCTTGATCCTGTGGAAGGCCCACTGCTGTCTACTGAAGTGCCTGATTGGCATTAGATTGGGCGGACCTTCCGGAGAAGAGGTGACGCGAGGATCTCAGCATCACTTTTTCCAGACGTTGAGACCTTTGTCACAAGCATAAAATCCCAGCTCCCGTCTAGACTCACTCATAAAGAATGGTCTCTTGCATTTGCTATTATCAGACCTCTAACATCTGTGCCAAAGCACAAGTTGTTGGAGTAGATCTTAATGTTGTGCAATAGTGCAAAACAGGCGATGGCAAATCAGTGGCCAGTGTTGCATCTCTCATGACTTTTATTTCCATCAACTTCAGTAGCTGCTGACTCGCTATCACACACAGTCAAGATCCGCCTGCTGTCTTCAAGAAATACAAGGAGAAAATTGAGGGGCAAAGTAAAATTTAAAATGTAAATACTATGTCACAGCAGATTGCTTATTTAGTGTTAGAGGAGATGAAACTTAGGACAGAATTATGATGTAGCACCCTTACTTTCTCTTTCCCTCTCTCAAGCTTTCTTTCACAATATAGGAATGAATGTATTTATTCCACTGAGCTGCTAGTTTAAATTTTAACTGAAAATTTCATTTTGCTTTGTTCTAATGTCAAACATGATTTTGATCCTCAAAATGATCTCATCAACAGAGTGTCCATTTGATCTCTGCAGATAATGTAGATTTAAGATTTTTTTATACCTGTGAGATGTTTAACAAATTGGTCCTCACGGGAACATTTGATTTTAATAATGTAGAGTGAGCCACTGCTTTTACAACACCATACCATACTGGTCAATCTATCCAGTGATAGTGGTTAGACTGGTAAGTACGCATGTGTAGCATTTGGAACACTCACCAGGTTAGATTCCAACTGGAATTGGAGGCTCAGTACTAAATCTGCTGTCCACCTACTTGTACACATGTATTTATAGGTATGCTAATGTTCCAGTGCAGTACTGATGGACTACTGCATTGTTCAAGGTGTAGTACATCAGGTGAAGTGTCAAATCTGTCTGCAGCTTCATGACCTCAGATGCTCCAAAGTGCTTTACAGGCAATGAAGTACTTTTGAAGTGTAGTCACTGTTGTAATGTAAGAAATGTGGCAGCCAATTTACTCACAGCAAGCTCCCACAACAGCAATGTAATAATAACCTTATTTCTCTCTTTTATAAATATTGGCTCGAACACTGGGGAGAACACGAGATAGTGCATGGAATCATTTACGTCCACTTGAAAGGGAAGACAGGGGACTAGGTTTTCCCTACCAAGTAGAGGCAGGGTTGCAGGCATGGGTGGGTCTGGAAAATGGAGGGGGGGGGGGGTGGGGGGGGTTGCCGCATTGGGATGGCTCCCCCATCCATTTCCGCCGCCAGGGTTGGGCTGGGAACATGATGATCTGCCCACTCCATGGAGGTGGGTAGCCAATAATGGTGATTAAGGCTCCAGTTGGGGTGATATTGTGGCGTCACCAGAACTTTCCCACTGGTGAAGTGACGCCCCCGCTGCATGCAGAGACCGCCAGCTCATTAGAAGCAGCCCCCCAAGCTGGGGGGGTGGGGGTGGCTATGGGAGCCAGAGGCTCCTTGCCCCAATGACGGAGTTGCATGAATGAAAGCCCACACCTGTGGCCCCATCCGATCCTGCGGAGGGATTTCCCTTCCATCCCAATGTCCCTACAGGCTTCAGGAGTCTTCAGTGCAGCCCTTCTGTGTTGGAAAGTGAGTGCGCCTCCATGTTGAGGTGCCCTTGAACTCTCCAACCTGCCTCAGCAGCGCCCACCTCTCATTATGGGGCCGACAAGGCTCCAGAGCTGCTGGTCCTCTGATTGGGCCTTTAGCATCAGAAACCCACCTATTGTCCTGCCCAGTCCAGTCTGCGCGAAGGTGAGCAATTGGGAGGCTGCCTCCCAGAAGATAGCACTGCCAGTCTCACTGCCAGTAAGTGAGGGCTCAGGACCCTGAGTTGGAGCTGACGTTGGGGTCCCAAATCCTGCATGACCTCTGCTTAACGTCTCATCCAAAAGACAGAACGTCCGAAATGTGCAGCACTCCCTCAGTACTGCATTGGAGCGTCAGACTAGATTTTGTGCTCAAGTCCCTCATTGAACCCATGACCTGCTGACTCAGAGGCAAGAATGCCACACTGAGTCAAGGCTGACACAGGAGCATTGAGTGAGAGCAGCCATTCTGAGCCTTCTTATTCAGCCACTTTTCCTGTACATGAAATGTAGCTCATTTACAGCCAGTCCTGTCCCCTCCCAACCTTCAAACATGCACATATTCCAGTCAGGATGCTGAATAGTGTCTATATCCTGAGAATGACATTAAAAAATAGAGAATAATAAATATATTCAATCCTACCCACTCATCTCAAGCTTGTTTATGTCGACATATTGACAAGAAAGTGAAGTCCAAGACCCCTTTTTGCAACTTAATACCAAATACTGACTATGGATGTCAATGACAACAGACACTCAGGCATGCGTAAGCTGGCAACGTTTTAAGGCCCTAGCAGTATTTTTTCTTATTATCGCTTATGTTGACAAGACACTTATCTTCACGTGTGATATATCAGAGAGGGTGGTACGGGCTTAGAAGGCCTTTAAGTTAGCCCTGTTGTAAGTGCCTTTTATTGGATACTGAGACTGGAATTAAACATAAACTTGACTTGCGAATGCTCAAGGATAAATAACACACCATCAGTACATCTGAGAGTAGAAATTCAGAAAAGAAGTCTGTCAAACATTCTCCATGAAGCACAACACCCTATACTGCTGGTGGAAATAGCAAAGCCAGCACTTTTTGCCCACCTTGAGAAGGTGGTGGTGAGCCACCTTCTTGAACTGCTGCAGACCTTGTGGTGATGGTACTCCTACAATGGTGTTAGGGTCAGAGCTCCAGGATTCTAACCCAGCAACGATGACAAAATGACTATGTATGTCCCAGTCAGGATGGTGTCTTGGAGGGGTAATTGCCAAATGGAAGAGACAAATAACAGCTTATTATAAATAGAAATGTAAAACAGCTACCGACATAGTATATAACGATTGCACAAAGAAGGCAGCCATTCGATCCATCGTGCCTATGCTGGCTCTTTGAAAGAGCTATCCAATTAGTCCCACTCCCCTGTTCTTTCCCCATAGCCTTGCAAATTTTTCCCCTTCAAATATTTATCGTATTCTCTTTTGAAAGTTACTATTAAAACTGCTTCCACCGCCCTTTCAAGCAGTGCATTCCAGCTCATTATACCTTGCTGTATAAAAATGTTTTTCCTCATGTTGCCTCTGGTTCTTTTGCCAATCATTTTAAATTATGAGGCCAATGTCAAAGCCTGGATAACATCTGATGTTTTTACAAGGTGGATCCAAAAACTCAATTGTGCAATGACATAGCTTGATCAAAGAATAGTGTAATTCGTCGATAACTGCTGCACCCATCCTTAAATTAACAATTATAGGAGACATTAAGATGGTTTGTCTACCTCTAAAGACCACATTCTTAATCCAGCCACTGGATCAAGAGATAATTTAACATGTTCCACACCACTACCGAAAACATTTAGATCATAAAATGTTGGCAGCCCACTGAGGTAATTGGTAAAGCAAGACACAATTGGAAAATTTGTTCCATGTAGTTTTTTTTTTGCTGTGACCTCCATAGATTCAGAGCTGACAGAGTTAAAGAAGGTGCTGACGATTGAGTTCTGTACAATGTTCTTGGCTTGCAAAAAGTAGAGTTCATAACTCTTGCAGTTAATGTGGGTGCAAATGAGCAATGCACCGCGGCAATAGCAGATGAAGATATCATGACCTCTGTAAAGAAGGGTCGAGGCAATAGCCAAGAAGCTGAGGAACTTGAGCATGATGATCTAGTGTCTGACGACGCCAGTGTTTGGCTTTGTGATGTGCAGAGAGGCGTTTAGTATGTGTTAAGGATTGCAAACATTTATTTCTCGATTGGGACATGCAAAAGAAATGGAAGAAGCAGCTGAGTATTTGGATAACCTACAAACGCTAATCCAGAAAGAACAAGTGTCACATTTGAAACCGTCTATACCCTTAAATGACTTTTTAAGCAAAGTTAAGGGAAATAGAATGGCATTGTATTTACAGCACAGAAACGGGCCATTTGGCCCAACTGGTCTATACTGGTGATTATGATCCACATGAATCTCCTCCCACCTTACTTCATCTAATCCTATTAACATATACTTCTATTCCTTTCTCCCTCATGTACTTATCTAGCTTCTTAAAACACTCAGAAATGTTGGTGATGTTATTTTCATATTATGTCCCCTTATTTCACCAAACTGCTTATGTGAACAAAATTAGAATGATCCTCATGATGTCAAAATAAGTGGGCAGGATTGTGTTACATGTATTGGGTTACATTCAATGGAAATATACTGGCTGCCATTCCCTGCTTGGCAGTTAAATTCTGAATAGATTTACAGGGAGGCATTAACATATTTATCACATGAACCTATTTAACAAATGAAGGACAAATCCTATGACGTCAGCCTTATTTTAACTTGATGGTTCCGATAAACACCTTTTACTGTGGATATTCAAGGGATTATATTTGTATCATGTCCTCGACCACAGGGCAAATCTGGACTGAGCTGCATCAGTTTGGGAATAAAGGATCATTTGACCATCAATTGGCACCAATTGATCAGGCTGGTGTTTGTCATCTGATACATGCGCAAAGGAAGGATCATCCAGAATGCAAAGAGTCAGTTTCACTAGTATTGGCATTTGAAAGTTACCTGTTAAAAAAAAGGTTTACACATCAGTCAGACTTTGGACAATCCATGGAAAGATGGATGAGGAAATAAAAGCAGAAAATGCTGGAAATATACAACAGGTCTGTCAGCGTGTGTAAAGACAAAAGACAGAGTTTGAGTGCTTACCATTCTTCCCGACCAAGCCGTGAGTAATGTACTGCTAGTTCAGTCCCACTACTCCACAGGTCACAGTATATCAAGAAAGTTTCCCACCTACTGAAGAATAGCCAAATTAGACACGCTATTTGTCCGCCCGAATAAAGCGCACCAAACTAGGTTTCTTTAAACAACAACAACATTAACTATTTATCAGATCTAGAAATAATAAATCTTAACTACTAACGAGATAAATCTATATTTATGAAAAGCTCCCTAGTTCCTTGGGCCTCATGCACACACATATACATTTTAAAAAACAGTTAACCAGGGGAAAGGATTTTTGGTTTACAGCTATTTCTTAGGAATAAAAAGGAAAAAAATAAAATGAGTGAGTTTATCACATTCTGGTCAGATGTTTTCAGTACGGCGAGGTGTCCCAGAGTTGAATAGTCAAATGCCACTCAAAGTCTCTCCAGGCACTGTTGATGAACAGTCTGTGATGAGTAGGCATTCATGGCAATTTGTCTGCAGCAGGCATCACACAAGTCTTTCAGCATGGATGCAGCAACCGGTCTGCTCAGGACTCACTGCAGCAACATTGCAGGTTCCAGGGTTTGCCAAAACACAGAAGGCAACAGGAACCACACAGGATGCAGGAATTCTTCAGAGACAGGAGGAAATAGGAATCTGCCATCTTTCAAATGCAGGATTTCTTTTCAAGAGATGCAGGTTTCCTTTGTAGAGAGAGGTCTTTTTGTCTAGTCTCCAGGCAGGTCACAGCCAAATTTCAAATGCCTGCTCCTTGTCCAACTCACTGGTCCTTTTCAATCCAAAAGTGAAGCTAATGTCAACAATCAAGTCATATGACAATCATAAATCTTGACCTGTCATTCCCCTGCTGAGTTGTTTGGAAACAGGTGCCTTGCAGCCTGTGTATTTCATTCAGTCCAAACCCACCAAGGTTCAGCAATCAATGTCCACAGAAAATCCTTCTCAGTTTTTAAAAAACACACAGAATTCTAAGTTTTTAATACAAAACAAAGCCTTGTAACCCTTGCCATTTCTCATTATACGTGCTGACTGACCTGCTGTGTATGTCCTGCATTTACTCTTTCTATTTCAGATTTCTAGCCTTTCCTTTTTACTCCAAGATGGTTTAGGGTTCTCTTCCCTGCTCCATGTTTCCAAAAGTACAAATAACCAAGCCGCTTCGCCACTTCCCCTTAAAAGAGCCATGTATATTCTGCTAAGGAAACACTGCTGCATAAATAATTCCATTCAAATGGCTGGCAATGGGCTGAATAATTGCCATTTGTGCTGTAATCCTTATGATTCTATGCAGCCTATAATATGAGTGGATCTCCTCAAAGTTTCTACAAGATGCCTTGCCAGAGAGAGACGGCCTACTGGCCAGGAATCAACAGTGATGTTGAGATAGTGGTGAAATCCTGTGAGGCATGTTGAAGTTGTCAGCCAAATCAACAGAAGGAACCCTCAATTCTGTATGAAATGCCTTCAACATCCATGGGCGAAGATCGGCACAGATTTATTTCACATTCACGGTGATGATTTCTTCCTCGTTATGGATTACTTCACCAACTTTCCGATCATCAGGTGGCTACAAGCTACGTCAAGTGCAGTGGTTGCTGATACAGTTAGTGCTCTATTTAGTCTATTTGGCGTGATGGAAGAAATTATCTCCCATAATGGACCACAATATTCAGCAAGACCATTCCAAGACATGGGTGCTGGGTGGGGAGTCCATCATGTGACATCGTTGCTGCAGTATCCAAAGTCCAATGGCATGGCTGAACACATGGTGTGCACCATCAAATCGCTAATTTTAAAGTGTAGGCAGACAGGACAAGATCTCAAGGTTGTAATGCTGCATCTCCGAGTTACTCCATCGGACCTGGGCTTACTGTCACCTGCAGAGTTGATGTTTGGAAAGCAGGTAAGAATTACCCTGCCCAGTCATCATCTCTAAGTTTTCCACAGTAAAGGATATATTTCTGTCTAAACAAGGTATGACAGGCAGGCAGGATCAGAATTAGCTCAATTGCGAGTAGGACAGAAGGTCAGAGTCCTCAATCATGCATCAGGAACTTGGTATCCTGCAGAGACCAGCCCAGATCGTACAAGGTCCAGACACCCAATGGTGCGATTCTCAGATGGAACTGAAGTCAACTCAGAGAGCTGTACGACAACACTACATGTGACAATGCAATGGCATCACAGACACGTTCAAAAACAAAGTCTGAAAATGAACATACAGAGGCTGGAAGCACAGAGGAATAACAGGTTAACCAGAGTTCTCAGTTACCAGAGTCTCAGAGGAGTCATCAAAATGAGCTCAGTTCTGGGAAGAGGTTTATGACATCAAGATCAGGATGGATAAGCAAACCTCCTCTACATTTTAGAGAGTGTTAAACTTGCTTACTTATAAATAACATTTTGTTTTAATCATGTATAGTTAGTCCGAATTGCAACATCATTGTATATGTTTTTATCTTTGGAAAAAAGGAGGATGTTGTGGGACGACCTTAAGAAGACCACTTTAAGAAGCTGTAAGTGAAGATCACTGGAGAGCATGACCAGGGAGTTGTGGGTATAGCCTGACAGAGTGAGATGTGTGTAGATGTGTTTCTGCAGTAGCTATAATTTAGTTCCATGACTGTCGTCATCCCTCCAATACCTCGCACATAGTTATCCTATAGTGGATTATTGACTACAAGAGGTGTCACAGCAGAATCCGAACCCTGATATCCACACTTCCAGCAGAGGTCCCTAGATAGTGATTGGGAACAGCCTGAAGATCAAGAAACCATTAATAGGATCCCTGCTGTAATCAGCTAACGCATTGCTAAGACCTTTATCGATTAAATTGCTGTGTAGTTTATAACGGTAGATTCAAACACAAATCAACAAACACTGCATTAAATTCAACAACTTTGCATCATTGATAGCATTCCTAGTGATACAGTTAGAGTCCCATTCACTCTATAGCCAAACAACCGATTCTGCAAAGTAAGGATGCTGCCTGTTTTAAAACTCCTCCATGTGAAGCCAATTTGATCTGGCATTATGAACAATATGTAATATTGAATTGTCAACCTTGGGTTTAACAACAATATTGGACAGCTTCCTTGCTTCCAACAGAAATCAGGTTTGCAGAGCAGTGTTTTATATATATGTGAAGCAACAATGGGGTCAGGATTCGAGTATTTTCTATAGAACACTCTGGTGGAGTCATCAAGGCTGGGGCTTTCAAGGATGAGATGAATGAATGGCTGTAATTATTTCTTTAACCTCTGTTTTTTTCCTACAGAATCTTCTGTTCCAGCAAGACGCTGGAGAGATTTAAACCATTAAAAGAGGATAGTACAGGTCTTTGTCAGACACTACACATTCTGAGGTGTAAATAAAGACCTTCCTAAAATCTTGGATTTGCTTCTTATTTTCCCTCAGTAATGATCAAGCCACTATGCTTCGGTTTCTATTATGCTCCTAGTGTTTTGAAGTGGTAGATCCTCAAAAAGCAGAGCTCATGTTCATTCTAGTCAGCTCAACTTCTGCACCAAAGATCCCTTTGCACTTCTAATTTGTGGATGTGGGGGAGGGGGTAAGTGATAATCAGACAGGAGTTTCTCAACGGATTTCATTCAAAAGCCTCCAAAACAAATAAGTCAGGCATTCTTTCCCCTTCTTGTGTTTTCATGGTCTTTTCTTTTTCAAGGTTTCAGTTAAGCCTCGAGATGTTTTGTCCTCCAGAATCACTGTTGATTGGTATTTCCCCAGAGATGCTAATTTAGTAACAGCATCGTCCCATCTGTGATTATTTTTTTGAGTGGACAAGATGTTCAGATTTTTTTATTGATCTTTTCCCTTATTGTTTCAGACTTTGGAAGTTGAAATATGGAGAGACATTGTACTGCATGCAGCTGTTCACAAATATTTGGTATTGGATTTGAGATACGTTGCTTGTTAAACATACCTTACTCTCAGTCCTGGCCAAAGATTAATAGATTGGAGAATTATATATTCGTTGGCAGTCTGCTTCCAAAATATGGATTTTTTGAGCAATTTCTAATGGCCCAATCCTAGCAGTTAAATCTAAGTCTCCACAGATTAGGAAAAAGTATGGATGTATCCCCCATTTCACTACCAGAAATGGGAACACATATTTACCTCTAGATTATCAGGAATTAGCTATAGGACCACTTACCCCACCCTGCCTATCGATAACTACCTGGAAAAATAATTGCAAACCCTTCTACTTTCCACAGGATCCACTGGAGCCGGGCTTCTTCGACAAAACCTCCCAAACCTGCAGTCTGCATCACCTAAACAACATGGGCTGTGTGAAAACAGCAGCACCTTTATGTTCCCCTCCAAGTCACACACCATCCCGATTTGGATCATTACATTGCTGTTTCTTCATTGTTGCTGGGTCAAAATCCTGGAACTCCCTACCTAACAGCAGAGTTGGAACACCTTCCACCATACAGACTGCAGCAGTTCAAGAAGAAGGCCCAACACCACTTTCTCAATGGACATTAAATGCCAGCCTTGTGAGCAACACCCATATCCTATGAATGATTTTTAAAAAAAATTAGATTGCCAGAATAGTAAATAATTTGATTTAAGACATGGAATGTGAGACGCTGTCTCTGTGCATAGGTACTGCTCTGTTTTACAAGAGGCAAGCCAACCTAAATCCAAAATAACCTGAAAAATCCAATTGAATGTCACTTCAGGTTTGAAGTTCATTGTCATCCTTGCAATGCCCATTATATTGACGCTGCCCAGCGATGGTATATGGGTCAAGGAATTGATGATGCCAGCGTCTCTGGTATGTTGTGGGTGGGCAGATGTCTTCTAATAGCAATGCATTAAACATAATTCCCTATTTGGCTGAAAGCTGATAATCACACTAAAAGCATATGTCACAAAGAAGCTATTCTTTTTTTCAACTGACATGTTGCTAGTTAGAGTTTGGTTACATGCTTGATTAAAACTCATGGAAGAGAGGGCTACATGTTCAATGAACCATTTCTTCGTTACTTGACCCTTTTAAAACCTATGACATTGCACTGGCAAATAGGAACATGCAGACATGCCTTCCCTTATTAAAAATACAACACACGCATTCTACGACAGTGTATTTGTTTGCTCCCACACATGCTGTTATGATGTCATATTCCCAAAAGAGATGAGTAATTGTGCGATGGTTCATTAAGCAATAACTTCTGTTTTGCCGGGAATGTGCTAGACAATAAACAGCATTGTACTTATTACAAGCTCAAGTCTCTATCCAAAAGCACACTTGGTGCTATTATATTTAAAGAATTAGGGGTAACACTTATTTTTAACAACTGTTGCTGGTGCTGATGTTAAAAACAATTTTGATTGCCGATGTGTTAATCTATTACATTCAACAATTCAAAGCGGATGTTAGTGCCACCATATAAATACTCAAACAGTCATTTGAATAAAAGTTAACCACACAACACTCTTGTGCTGCCAGGGCGAAATAGGCAGATGCTATCTTTGAAGTCAAAGCAGCCAGTTTCTCCATCTTACCAACTCCTCTCCCTCACAAAGTCTAGAAAATGCTTGTATAAAATTTTTATAGCCGCTGTGGAAAGTAGCATTGAAAACTGCATCATTCCTAGGACAGATTGTGGTACTTACATAGCTTTGGTACACTGAGGATCTTCAACATTAATTGTAATGATGGTTGTGATGTGATATGGTCCTATGACTCCATTTGCAGGCCAAGATTAGGTGATGAGTATATACGAACATACGAGCATACGAATTAGGAGCAGAAGTCCACTCAGCCCTTCGAGCCTGCTCCGCCATTCAATAAGCTCATGGCTGAACTGCTTACTCCGCATTTCCAGCTGCCCCTGATAACCTTCCGCCCCCTTGCTTATCAAGAATCTATCTACCTCTGCCTTAAAAATATTCAAAGACTCTGCTTCCACCGCCTTTTGAGGAAAAGAATTCCAAAGAATCACGATCCACTGACAGAAATAATTTCTCTTCATCTCTGTTTTAAATGGGTGACCCCTTATTTTTAAACAGTGACCCCAAGTTCTAGATTCTCCCACAAGGGGAAACATCCTTTCCACATCCACCCTGCAGGATCCCTCAGGATCTTATATGTTTCAATCAAGTCTCTTACTCTTCTAAATTCCAGTGGATACAAGCCGAGCCTGTCCAACCTTTCCTCGTAAGACAGCCGGCCCATTCCAGGTATTAATCTAGTAAACCTTCTCTGTACTGCCTCCAACGCATTTACATCCCCCAGTACTGTACACAGCACTCCAGATGTAGTCTCACCAATGCCCTACATAGCTGAAGCATAACTTCCCTACTTTTGTATTCAATTCCCCTCGCGATAAACAATAACATTCTATTAGCTTTCCTAATTACTTGCTGTACCTGCATACTAACCTTTTGCGATTCATGCACTCAGACACCCAGATCCCTCTGCATCTCAGAGCTCTGCAATCTTTCACCATTTAGATAATATGCTTCTTTTTTATTCTTCCTGCCAAAGTGGACAATTTCCTACTTTCCCACATTATACTCCATTTGCCAGGTCTTTGCCCACTCACTTAACCTATCTATATCCCTTTGTAGCCCCCTTATGTCCTTTTTACAAGTTACTTGCCTACCTATCTTTGTGACATCAACAAATTTAGCAAATATATCTTTGGTCCCTTCATCTAATTCATTTATATAAATTGTAAAAAGTGATGGCCCCAGCACAGATCCCTGTGGCACACCACTCATTACATCTTGCCAACCAGAAAATGACCCATTTATGCCTACTCTCTGTTTCCTGTTAGCTAGTCAATCTTCTATCCATGCCAATATGTTACCCCCTAAACCATGAGTTTTTATTTTCTGCAATAACCTTTGATGTGGCACCTTATCAAGAACTCAAATAAATTGGTTAAACATGATTTCCCTTTAACGAAACCATGTTGACTCTGACTTATTACCTTGAATTTTTCTAAATGCCCTGCTATACCGTCTTTAATAATAGTTTCTAACATTTGCCCTAAGATAGATGTTAAGCTAACTGGCCTGTAGTTTCCTGCTTTCTGTCTTCCTCCCTTTATGAATAAAGGAGTTACATTCGCTATTTTCCAATCTAACGGAACCTTCCCCGAATCTAGGGAATTTTGGAAAATTAAAACTAATGCATCAACTATCTTACTAGCCACTTCTTTTCACACCCTGTGATGAAGTCCATCAGGACCCGGGGACTTGACAGCCCGCAGCTCCAACAATTTGCTAAGTATCATGTCCCCGGTGATTGGAATTTTCTTTCCCTTCCATTTCCTGACTTACAGCTAATACTGGGATGTTACTTGTAAAGTGAAGACCGATACAAAATATCTGTTCAGTTCATCTGCCATCTCCTTATTATCCATTATTAATTCCCCAGACTCAATTTCTATAGGACCAACGCTCACTTTGTTAACTCTTTTCTTTTTTAAATACCTATAGAAACTCTTACTATCTGTCTTTATAATTCTAGCTAGCTTTCTTGTACTCTAATTTTACCTTCCTTATCAATCTTTTAGTCATTCTTTGCTGTTTTTTAAATTCTGTCCAATCTTCTGACCTACCTCCCATCGTTGTGCAATTAGAGGCTTTTTCTTTAAGTTTGATACTATCTTTAACTGTTTTAGTTAACCATGGATGGCCCATCCCACCCTTGACATTTTTCTTTCTCATTGAAATGTATCTATTCTGTGTATTCTGAAATATGCCCTTAAATGTCTGCCACTGCACCTCTATTGAGACATCCCTTAACCTGATTTGCCAGTTCACTTTAGCTAGCTCTGCTTTCATGCCCTCATAATTGCCCTTATTTAAGTTTAAAATACTGGTCTTGGACCCAATCTTCTGTCCCTCAAACTGAATGTAAAATTCAATCATATTATGATCACTGCTACCTAGGGGTGTCTTAACTATGAGGTCATTAATTAATCCTATCTCACTGCACAATACCAGGTCTAGTATAGCCAGCTCTCTGGTTGGCCCCAGAATGCATTGTTCCAAGAAATTATCTCGAAAACATTCTATATATTCCTCATCTAGGCTACCTCTGCCCATCTGATTTTTCCAGCCGAAATGTAGGTTAAAATCCCCCATAATTATCGCTGTACCTTTCTGACAAGCTGCCATTATTTATTCCTTTATACCCCATCCTACAGTGTAGTTAATGTTAGGTGGCCTCTACACCATTCCCACGTGACTTCTTGCCTTTATGATTCCTTATCTCTACCCAAACTGTTTCTACATCCTGGTCTCCTGAACTTAGGTCATCCCTCTCAATTGTGCTAATACTATCATTAATTAACAGAGCTACCCCTCCACCTTTTCCTAGCTTCCTGTCCTTCCTAAATACCATGTACCCTTCAATATTCAGGTCTCAATCTATGTTGTCCTGCAGCCATGTCTCTGTAATGGCTATCAGATTGTACTTATTTATTTCTATTTGTGCTCTCAGTTCATCTGTTTTGTTTCGAATTCTACGTGCCTTCAGATACAGAGCCTTTAGTTTTGTCCTTTTATTATTTTTGTAACTTCTAGCCTTATTTGTTGATGTACTCTTAGATTTGTACTCTCTGTCCCTTCCTGTCACAGTCTGTTTATCATTTCCCATATTAATATTTTTTTAGATTAGATTAGATTAGAGATACAGCACTGAAACAGGCCCTTCGGCCCACCGAGTCTGTGCCGAACATCAACCACCCATTTATACTAATCCTAAACTAATCCCATATTCCTAGCAAACATCCCCACCTGTCCCTATATTTCCCTACCACCTACCTATACGAGTGACAATTTATAATGGCCAATTTACCTATCAACCTGCAAGTCTTTTGGCTTGTGGGAGGAAACCGGAGCACCCGGAGAAAACCCACGCAGACACAGGGAGAACTTGCAAACTCCACACAGACAGTACCCGGAATCGAACCCGGGTCCCTGGAGCTGTGAGGCTGCGGTGCTAACCACTGCGCCACTGTGCCGCCCATATCTTTCTCTCTTGCCTTGTCTCTACTCCTTGATTTACCATATCTTCCCAAGTTTGATCCCTTGCCCCCACTATTCAGCTTAAAACCCTCTCTACTTCCCTAGTTATGCAGCTCGCTAGAACACCAGCCCCAGCACCTTTCAGGTGTAGACCGTCCCAACGGTGCAGCCTCCACTTTCCCCAGTACTGGTGCCATTTTATTTTATTTTGCCAGTGCCCCACAAACCAGAACCCACTTCTACCACACCAGTCTTTGAGCCAGCATTAATTTCTCTAATCTTATTTGCCCTATGCTAATTTGCGCACGGCTGAGGTAATAATCCAGAGATTATTACCTTTGAGGTTCTTAATTTGGTGCCTAACTCCTCATACTGACTATGCAGAACCTCTTTCCTTGTCCTGCCTATGTTGCTAGTACCTACATGGACCACAACGACTGGATCCTCCCCCTTCCACTGTAAGTTCCTCTCCAGACCTGAGCAGATGTCCTGAACCCTGGCACCAGGCAGGCAACACAGCCGTCTGGACTCTCGCTCTTTGCTGCAGAGAACAGTGTCATTCCACCTAACTATACTGTCCCCAACTACCACTTCCCTTTTTCTCCCTCCACTTGAATGGCTTCCTGTACCATGGTGCCATGGTCAGGTTGCTCCTCCACCCTGCAGCCCCCACTATCATCCAAACAAGCTGAAAGAACCTCAAACCTGTTGGACAATCGCAAAGGCTGAGGCTCCTGCACTTCTGCCCTCTGGGTCCCCTTACCTGCCTCAGCTGCAGCCACACTCTCCTGTCTCTGAGCACTAACCAAATCAGAAGACCCTATCCTAAAAGGTGTTACTGCCTCCTGGTACAAAATGTCCAGGTAACTTTCCCCCCTCCCTGATATGTCGCAGTGTCTGCAGCGCGGACTCCAGTTCAATGACTCTGAGCCGAAGCTCTTCGAGCCGCACACACTTACTGTAGACGTGTTTTCCCTGGATCACACTGGCATCCAGGAGCTCCCACATGCTGCAGCTGTGACACATCACCCGTCCTGCCATCCTTAATGTGTTTTAATTAACTACTAAATTATTTTATTCAATTTTTTTTGTATGTTTTATTAAGCTTACCACTAGTTCCTTTACTATTTTAAACATTAGGATTAGAATGGGCCTTAATCACTTACCAGATACACACCAAACAGGTAGCTTCTTCCCAAACCAATCCCTACCTGCTTGCCTGTGATGTTTGATGCTGTTTGATTTAAATTGAATTAAATTAAAAGTTTATCTGGATACTCAGCCCAGCGGCTCTCTGCTTCCCTGCTCCCTCTGTTGATTGTGATGTCACTCTGATGTCACGTTTCGATTTTTCCCTGCTCAGCTCCCGCTGCTCCCACTGTGCTCCTCTCTCTCTCTCTCCACTCCTGCTGTGATCCTCCCTCTCTCTCTTCACTCCCACTGTGCTCCTCGCTCTCTCTCCACTCCCGCTGTGATCCTCCCTCTCTCTCTTCACTCCCACTGTGCTCCTCTCTCTCTCTCCACAACCGCTGTGCTCCTCTCTCTCTCTCTCCACTCCCGCTGTGCTCCTCTCTCTCTCTCTCTCCACTCCCGCTGTGCTCCTCTCTCTCTCTCCACAACCGCTGTGCTCCTCTCTCTCTCTCCACTCCCACTGTGCTCCTCTCTCTCTCTCTCTCCACTCCTGCTGTGCTCCTCTCTCTCTCTCTACTCCCGCTGTGCTCCTCTCTCTCTCTCCACTCCCGCTGTGCTCCTCTCTCTCTCTCCACTTCCGCTGTGCACCTCTCTCTCTCCACTCCTGCTGTGCTCCTCTCTCTCTTTCTCCACTCCCACTGTGTACCTCTCTCTCTCTCCACTTCCGCTGTGCTCCTCTCTCTCTCTCTCCACCCCCGCTGTGCTCCTCTCTCCCTCTCCACTCCCTCTGTGCTCCTCTCTCACTCTCTCCGCTCACGCTGTGCTCCTCTCTCTCTCCACTCCCTTTGTGCTCCTCTCTCTCTCTCCACTCCCACTGTGTACCTCTCTCTCTCTCCACTTCCGCTGTGCTTCTCTCTCGCTCTCTCCGCTCACGCTGTGCTCCTCTCTCTCTCCACTCCCTCTGTGCTCCTCTCTCTCTCTCTCCACTCCCTCTGTGCTCCTTTCTCTCTCTCTCCACTCCCGCTGTGTACCTCTCTCTCTCTCCACTTCCGCTGTGCTCCTCTCTCGCTCTCTCCGCTCACGCTGTGCTCCTCTCTCTCTCCACTCCCGCTGTGCTCCTCTCTCGCTCTCCACTCCCGCTGTGCTCCTCTCTCTCTCTCCACTTCCGCTGTGCTCCTCTCTCACTCTCGCTGTGCTCCTCTCTCTCTCTCCGCTCCCGCTGTGCTCTTCTTTCTCTCCCCACTCCAACTGTGCTCCTCTCTCTCTCTCCACTCCCACTGTGTTCCTCTCTCTCTCACCACTCCCACTGTGCTCCTCTCTCTCTCTCCACTCCCGCTGTGCTCCTCTCTCTCCACTCCCGCTGTGCTCCTCTCTCTCTCCCCACTCCAACTGTGCTCCTCTCTCTCTCTCTCCACTCCCGCTGTGCTCCTCCCTCTCTCCACTCCCTCTTTTCTCCTCTCTCTCTCCACTCCCGCTGTGCTCCACTCTCTCTCCACTCCCACTGTGCTCCTCTCTCTCTCTCGCCACTCCCACTGTGTACCTCTCTCTCCACTCCCACTGTGCTCCTCTCTCTCTCCACTCCCTCTGTGCTCCTCTCTCTCTCTCCACTCCCCCTGTGCTCCTCTCTCTCTCTCTCCACTCCCGCTGTGCTCCTCTCTCTCTCTCTCTCTCCACTCCCACTGTGCTCCTCTCTCTCTCTCCACTCCCACTGTGCTCATCTCTCTCTCTCTCCACTCCCGCTGTGCTCCTCTCTCTCTCTCCACTCCCACTGTGTACCTCTCTCTCTCTCCACTCCCGCTGTGCTCCTCTCTGTCTTTCTCCACTCCCACTGTGTACCTCTCTCTCTCTCCACTCCTGCTGTGCTCCTCTCTCTCTCCACTCCCTCTGTGCTCCTCTCTCTCTCTCCACTCCCGCTGTGTTCCTCTCTCTCTCCACTCCCATTGTGCTCCTCTCTCTCTCTCCACTCTCGCTGTGCTCCTCTGTCTCTCTCCTGTCCCGCTGTTCACCTCTCTCTCTCTCCACTCCCACTGTGCTCCTCTCTCTCTCGCCACTCCCACTGTGTACCTCTCTCTCTCCCCACTCCCGCTGTGCTCCTCTCTCTCTCTCCACTCCCTCTGTGCTCCTCTCTCTCTCTCCACTCCCGCTGTGCTCCTCTCTCTCTCTCTCTCTCTCCACTCCCGCTGTGCTCCTCTCTCTCTCTCTCCACTCCCGCTGTGCTCCTCTCTCTCTCTCCACTCCCACTGTGCTCATCTCTCTCTCTCTCCACTCCCGCTGTGCTCCTCTCTCTCTCCACTCCCACTGTGTACCTCTCTCTCTCTCTACTCCCGCTGTGGTCCTCCGTCTCTCTCCACTCCTGCTATGCTCATCTCTCCCTCTCCACTCCCGCTGTGCTCCTCTCTCTCTACTCCCACTGTGCTCCTCTCTCTCTCTCTCTCCACTCCCGCTGTGCTCCTCTCTCTCCCTCCACTTCCACTGTGCTCCTCTCTCTCTCTCTCCACTCCCGCTGTGCTCATCTCTCCCTCTCCACTCCCCCTGTGCTCCTCTCTCTCCACTCCCGCTGTGCTCCTCTCTCTCTCGCTCTCCACTCCCGCTGTGCTCCTCTCTCTCTCGACTCCCGCTGTGCTCCTCTCTCTCTCTCTCCACTCCTGTTGTGCTCCTCTCTCTCTCCACTCCTGCTGTGCTCCTCTCTCTCTTTCTCCACTCCCACTGTGTACCTCTCTCTCTCTCCACTTCCGCTGTGCTCCTCTCTCTCTCTCTCCACCCCCGCTGTGCTCCTCTCTCCCTCTCCACTCCCTCTGTGCTCCTCTCTCACTCTCTCCGCTCACGCTGTGCTCCTCTCTCTCTCCACTCCCTTTGTGCTCCTCTCTCTCTCTCCACTCCCACTGTGTACCTCTCTCTCTCTCCACTTCCGCTGTGCTTCTCTCTCGCTCTCTCCGCTCACGCTGTGCTCCTCTCTCTCTCCACTCCCTCTGTGCTCCTCTCTCTCTCTCTCCACTCCCTCTGTGCTCCTTTCTCTCTCTCTCCACTCCCGCTGTGTACCTCTCTCTCTCTCCACTTCCGCTGTGCTCCTCTCTCGCTCTCTCCGCTCACGCTGTGCTCCTCTCTCTCTCCACTCCCGCTGTGCTCCTCTCTCGCTCTCCACTCCCGCTGTGCTCCTCTCTCTCTCTCCACTTCCGCTGTGCTCCTCTCTCACTCTCGCTGTGCTCCTCTCTCTCTCTCCGCTCCCGCTGTGCTCTTCTTTCTCTCCCCACTCCAACTGTGCTCCTCTCTCTCTCTCCACTCCCACTGTGTTCCTCTCTCTCTCACCACTCCCACTGTGCTCCTCTCTCTCTCTCCACTCCCGCTGTGCTCCTCTCTCTCCACTCCCGCTGTGCTCCTCCCTCTCTCCACTCCCTCTTTTCTCCTCTCTCTCTCCACTCCCGCTGTGCTCCACTCTCTCTCCACTCCCACTGTGCTCCTCTCTCTCTCGCCACTCCCACTGTGTACCTCTCTCTCCACTCCCACTGTGCTCCTCTCTCTCTCCACTCCCTCTGTGCTCCTCTCTCTCTCTCCACTCCCCCTGTGCTCCTCTCTCTCTCTCTCCACTCCCGCTGTGCTCCTCTCTCTCTCTCTCTCTCCACTCCCGCTGTGCTCCTCTCTCTCTCTCCACTCCCACTGTGCTCATCTCTCTCTCTCTCCACTCCCGCTGTGCTCCTCTCTCTCTCTCCACTCCCACTGTGTACCTCTCTCTCTCTCCACTCCCGCTGTGCTCCTCTCTGTCTTTCTCCACTCCCACTGTGTACCTCTCTCTCTCTCCACTCCTGCTGTGCTCCTCTCTCTCTCCACTCCCTCTGTGCTCCTCTCTCTCTCTCCACTCCCGCTGTGCTCCTCTCTCTCTCCACTCCCATTGTGCTCCTCTCTCTCTCTCCACTCTCGCTGTGCTCCTCTGTCTCTCTCCTGTCCCGCTGTTCACCTCTCTCTCTCTCCACTCCCACTGTGCTCCTCTCTCTCTCGCCACTCCCACTGTGTACCTCTCTCTCTCCCCACTCCCGCTGTGCTCCTCTCTCTCTCTCCACTCCCTCTGTGCTCCTCTCTCTCTCTCCACTCCCGCTGTGCTCCTCTCTCTCTCTCTCTCCACTCCCGCTGTGCTCCTCTCTCTCTCTCTCCACTCCCGCTGTGCTCCTCTCTCTCTCTCCACTCCCACTGTGCTCATCTCTCTCTCTCTCCACTCCCGCTGTGCTCCTCTCTCTCTCCACTCCCACTGTGTACCTCTCTCTCTCTCTACTCCCGCTGTGGTCCTCCGTCTCTCTCCACTCCTGCTATGCTCATCTCTCCCTCTCCACTCCCGCTGTGCTCCTCTCTCTCCACTCCCACTGTGCTCCTCTCTCTCTCTCTCTCCACTCCCGCTGTGCTCCTCTCTCTCCCTCCACTCCCACTGTGCTCCTCTCTCTCTCTCTCCACTCCCGCTGTGCTCATCTCTCCCTCTCCACTCCCCCTGTGCTCCTCTCTCTCCACTCCCGCTGTGCTCCTCTCTCTCTCGCTCTCCACTCCCGCTGTGCTCCTCTCTCTCTCGACTCCCGCTGTGCTCCTCTCTCTCTCTCTCCACTCCTGTTGTGCTCCTCTCTCTCTCTCCACTCCCGCTGTGCTCCTCTCTCTCTCCCCACTCCAACTGTGCTCCTCTCTCTCTCTCTCCACTCCCGCTGTGCTCCTCTCTCTCTCTCCACTCCCTCTGTGCTCCTCTCTCTCTCTCTACTCCCCCTGTGCTCCTCTCTCTCTCTCTCTCCACTCCCGCTGTGCTCCTCTCTCTCTCTCTCTCTCCACTCCCGCTGTGCTCCTCTCTCTCTCTCCACTCCCACTGTGCTCATCTCTCTCTCTCTCCACTCCCGCTGTGCTCCTCTCTCTCTCTCCACTCCCGCTGTGCTCCTCTCTGTCTTTCTCCACTCCCACTGTGTACCCCTCTCTCTCTCCACAACCGCTGTGCTCCTCTCTCTCCACTCTCGCTGTGCTCCTCTGTCTCTCTCCACTCCCACTGTGTACCTCTCTCTCTCTCCACAACCGCTGTGCTCCTCTCTCTCCACTCCCACTGTGCTCCTCTCTCTCTCTCGTCACTCCCACTGTGTACCTCTCTCTCTCTCCACTCCCGCTGTGCTCCTCTCTCTCTCTCCACTCCCTCTGTGCTCCTCTCTCTCTCTCCACTCCCCCGTGCTCCTCTCTCTCTCTCCACTCCTGCTGTGCTCCTCTCTCCCTCTCTCTCCACTCCCGCTGTGCTCCTCTCTCTCTCTCCACTCCCACTGTGCTCATCTCTCTCTCTCTCCACTCCCGCTGTGGTCCTCCGTCTCTCTCCACTCCTGCTGTGCTCATCTCTCCCTCTCCACTCCCGCTGTGCTCCTCTCTCTCCACTCCCGCGGTGCTCCTCTCTCTCTCTCCACTCCCACTGTGCTCCTCTCTCTCTCTCTCCACTCCCGCTGTGCTTCTCTCTCCCTCTCCACTCCCGCTGTGCTCCTCTCTCTCCACTCCCGCTGTGCTCCTCTCTCTCTCTCTCCACTCCCGCTGTGCTCCTCTCTCTCTCTCCACTCCCGCTGGGCTCCTCTCTCTCTCTCCACTCCCTCAGTGCTCCTCTCTCTCTCTCCACTCCTGCTGTGCTCCTCTCTCTCTCTCCACTCCCGCTGTGCTCCTCTCTCTCTCTCCACTCCCGCTGTGCTCCTCTCTCTCTCTCTCCACTCCCGTTGTGCTCCTCTCTCTCTCTCCACTCCCGCTGTGCTCCTCTCTCTCTCGACTCCCGCTGTGCTCCACTCTCTCTCTCTCGACTCCCGCTGTGCTCCACTCTCTCTCTCTCCACTCCCACTGTGCTCCTCTCTCTCTCTCCACTCCCGCTGTGCTCCTCTTTCTCTCTCTCCACTCCCGCTGTGCTCCTCTCTCTCTCTCCACTCCCGCTGTGCTCCTATCTCTCTCTCCACTCCCGCTGTGCTCCTCTCTCTCTCTCCACTCCCGCTGTGCTCCTCTCTCTCTCTCTCCACTCCCGTTGTGCTCCTCTCTCTCTCTCCACTCCCGCTGTGCTCCTCTCTCTCTCGACTCCCGCTGTGCTCCACTCTCTCTCTCTCGACTCCCGCTGTGCTCCACTCTCTCTCTCTCCACTCCCACTGTGCTCCTCTCTCTCTCTCCACTCCCGCTGTGCTCCTCTTTCTCTCTCTCCACTCCCGCTGTGCTCCTCTCTCTCTCTCCACTCCCGCTGTGCTCCTATCTCTCTCTCCACTCCCTCTGTGCTTCTCTCTCTCTCTCCACTCCTGCTGTGCTCCTCTCTCTCTCTCGCTCTGTCTCCAGTCTCCGACCCGGGACTTTTGGCGTGCTTTTTAAACCTCCGCTCCCGCCGTGCTTCTCTCTCTCTCTCTCTCTCTCTCTCTCTCTCACTCCGTCTCTGTCTCCGATCTCAGAACATCCATGGTCAAATGAATCAGTTCTTGGATTGTGCCAGTCCTGCAATTTTATCATAACAAAGAACAAAAAAAATGCAATTCCCATCAGTAAACACATTTAAATTACAAAACACTCAACAAGGAGTAAGATTGTATCATGAAAGATTAAATGACAAAATGAACATTACAAAACCCATATTAACTCATGAGTTTTGCATGTAATTGCTGCAGCAATTAGTGGTTGGACCATTGGATTCTTCCTCTTTGGCCTCCTTGTCTCGGGAGACAATGGGTAAGCGCCTGAAGGTGGTCAGTGGTTTGTGAAGCAGCGCCTGGAGTGGCTATAAAGGCCAATTCTAGAGTGAATGGTTGGACCATAGGATTATTCCAAACATAATTCCATCTTTAGGTTGCACACTGGAAAAAATCCTGCATTCTTGATCTTCCATCTGTATTGTCATGTCTATGGCCTCTGATATCTAGTGCCATACAAACTGCCGCAAAACATATTCATCCATTTGGAAGGTACATTCTGCAGTGTAGGTAAGTGTGTCCCTTTTCAGATGCATGCATAAACCCATCACTATAATTAAAAACCTCTCAACCAAACTGCTAAAAAGAAAACATGCAAGTAGTCCCCATTTGCCTCATATGAAATGCCCATTCTCTCCCTCTAAATCCAAACCACTTGAGTGCAGATTGATTAGATCATTTTAAGAATGAAGGAACTTGCATTTCTATAGCACCTTTTAAAACATAGGAAAGCACTTCACAGCCAATCAATTACTTTAGCCACGTTGTTTTTGTGCAGCAGCCAATTTTGTATGTAGCAAGAACCCTCAAGGAACAGTGAGATGAATCGCGAGTTAATTTTTTTTGGTGATGTTGGTTGAGGGAGGAATTTTGGCCAGGAACTGGGAGACTTCCATGCTCTTCTCCATAAACATACCACAGGATCCTTGACAAGCAACTGAATATGTCAGTAGGGCTCAGCTTAATGTTTATCCAAATGATAGCACCTCTGCTGTACTGAGGTGTCAGCCTAGATTAGGAACTCACGTTTCTGATTGAGCCAAACCCACTCTTCTGGAAGCAGTCGTGTGTGCTTCCAATAACAGTACAAAAATATTTACATATTCCTTTTCTGTTTCCTTATCACTCTTTTATCAGCCTTCCTGGCCAGCTAGGAGGTCCATTCACCAACATGAAATGCAGGTATAAAGTTGCTGAACCTTGATTCTGAATTACATTCAGTGAAAGTCAGCAGTTGAGTGTTCCTTACTTAATTATAAAAATGTCATTATTTCACTACGCATGATATTTTCTTCCACTTATAACAAAGGTACTTTTAAGAGCATAAAGAGACTTCTAAATGCAGCAGGCCACCACTCTTTCATTGATCTTTACCACAACTATTTGCATTCTTACTGCACCCCTCAATCATTTCCATCTCCACAGACACAGCAGGCTGCCTCTTTTTTAGGGATGCATTCCTTCATCACCCATCCTGCCCCTGAATGGCTGACTGACTGCCCAATGGTCCCAGCGGGAGGATGGAGCCTCATTAACATAAAGACGGCTAGCTGGGGGCGGAAATTGAGTTCTTTGGGCCTGGGAAAAGATATGTTAGTGGTTGGGGGGGCGGGGGGTGGGGGAGGGTTCATTCCTGTGGGGGAGGGTGGGTTAGTGTTAAGGGTTAGGGGGATCTGATGCAGCAGCACCCTAGATTGTTTTTATGCAACCCGGAGGAGCATCTGACTTTCATTTCAAATGAGGCCTACAGCTTGTTTCAGATTAGTGCTATGACCACCAAACATTGGACCCCTTTCAAACTGGCATTGGCAGATTGTCGAGGTAAACAGGGCGGTGAGGATACAGATCCCATTTTTAGACCCATTCCGAAAGGAAAATCAGCTCCAAGGTGTTGGCCAATACCATCGGTGGGACTGGGGTAGGAAGTCAGTCCCCACCATTTTGGGCTGATACCACCCCATTTATTTGGGTGGGAGGCTTCAAACTCTCCCCCTTTACTGCCTTAATAAATGGCACAATTCCACTGTTTTTACCTTTTTTGTAAAAATGCTCACTTGATTTTCCTTCTTACTCCAAACCTTCCACTATTTAACTGGGGTCTGCTAGTATTTGAAGCACAATTTGCATGAACAGACCTTGTCAATCCATTTATAGTCTTGAAAACTTCCATTATGTCACTGAAAAACATTTAAATGCACAGCAAGCTGCCTATTATTCTGCATCGTATAGATTTCTGCTGCCCAGACCATACCTGTTGTTCACCTCTGTACTCCCTCAAAGGTGATGATGTGCTTCCTAGAATTACCAGCACCTTATACAGTGACAATCGCTGATTTCTTGTTTTTATTTCTGTATCCTCACCGCCCTGTTTACCTCGACAATCGGCCACTGCCAGTTTGAAAGGGGTCTAATGTTTGGTGGTCATAGCACTAATCTGAAACAAGATGTCGGCCTCTTTTAAAATGAAAAGATTACAGTATCCTGGCAACCCAGTGATACCTACCTCATCCAGCTGACCATTCTTCTTGTAGGAGCCTGATTATTGAATATGTGATAGTATATATGATCAGAGAGGACATCTCAAAAGAATCCCAATCTCTCGCTCAATGTCCACACACTAGTAGAAATTACTGGATTACCATAGGATCATGAACCTCACTTATTTTTTCTTCCTACCCAATGGCACTCAAGCCAATTACATTTCCTCCACCTCTGCCAAAACTGACATCAGTCAATTCAGTAAAGATGTGGAACCTTCCAGGACTATACTCCTGATGTGTTGCATTTACCCATGAGTGCCCATTGGAAATCCTAAAGTAACGTTAACAGTTCTTTTATTCATTTTCTAAGCTGCATCCTCTTCAAATAAATATTCTCTTCTTCCCCTTTCTTATTCTGTCCAGCTCCCCAGAGCAGGTAGACAACTGCGCAACCATGTTAGCTTTGCTCAGTTGGCAGCACTCTTATCCTTAGGTCAGAAAGTTGCTGGCTTATGCACCAGGAATTGAGTGTATTATATAGGCTGGAAACCCAGTGCAGTGTTGTAGGAGTGCTGTACAGTCTGGGGTGTGATACCTCACGTGCAACATTAAATTGAGATTCCACCTGCCATTTGAGAAGATCCCATGGAAGAAGGGTAGGGAGTTCTCATCAACATAATCATTAACGTCACATCCCAAGGATGGCACCTCCGACAGTGCAGCACTCCCTCAGTACTGCACTGGGAATTTCAGCCTAGATTTTGTGCTCAGGTCTCTGGAGCAGAACTTGAACCCATAACCATTTGGCTCAGAAGCACGAGTGCAACTCATTGAGCCACATATTTCATTTAATCTTTATTACTCCGAGGCAGCTCCGAAACCCATTGCAAGGCAGCGTAAAGAAACAGGCAGGATCAGCTGTCCCTCACCAAGGGAAATGACTGTCCCCTGCTCAGCACCTTCTCATGGCAGCACAGCTGAGGTTATATATTCAGTGTGAGGAATTGTGAATTTGAACATATATCCTCCCATTTCATTTTGGGGCACATTGCAAATAAGACCCTCAATTTCTTTTCTCTTAAAGACAAATATTCTGTTCCCCTGGTGCCTCATTGGGTTAATATGTTGCCTTGTGTGGTACTGAATCGTGCAGACCAAGGCTTGTTTCCCAAACCATGCTGAATTTATTGATCACAATTAGGGCTGTACAATTGGCCCATGGCCTTTGGGTAAGGAAGGGAGAGAGTTGTTAAGAGTTTGTACTGCTGATCACTATCTGGTGACTCATGTCGGAGTGTGCACGCTTTTGGTGTGGGCTGAGTTTTACAGGCCCTGCTGAGAGAAGATCGAAGGTGGGGGCCCATAGAATTGCGACAGAGGTGGGGGGTGGGGGGGGGTGGCAGAGGACCTTTGCCTTCCCGTGCATCCGAATTTAGTCAGGGGTGCGATAGGCCGATGGCGGCCTTTGCGTCCAGAGGTCAGTTGAGGCCCTTGAGTGGCCTATTACCGGCCACTTAAAGGCTTCTTCTTGCTGCCTTTGGGATTTAACCAGCCGTGGGGGCCTCTGTCACGCGGGGAGGTCACCCAGTAAAATGAGTCGACCTGTCTGCGGGCTTGGAGGACCCCTGCCAGGAAAAACTCCATATACATTAACCAGCCACACCCTGCACTAAATGCCCACCCCTTGCCAGGGCCTGCTGGTCTGGCCTCGGCAACGCCACCTCACTTACTTTGGGTCTGGGCTAGAGCATAGCTACCCGACCCGAACCCGACGGGACCCGACGACATGTGTCAGGTTCGGATTGGGTCGGGTCGCTCTTCTGGGTCCAGCATTCGGGCTCGGCTTGGATCAGGTCGGGCCGGATTGGACACAGTGACAGCCAGGACATCAAGGCAGGAAACACTCCCCACTAGTCTGCAGTGAGCGATGTCATCCAGGGCAGAGCACAACCTCTTCAATAAAGTTGATTTTATTCCGGTGGTCGGGTCGGGTCTGGCGCAGGAAAAATGAAAGGACTTGGGCCGGGTTGGGCTCGGGTCAGATGTGGTTCTGTCGGGCTCGGGTCGGGTTTCATTTGCAGACCCGAGCAGGCCTTTAGTCTGGGCTCCAGTGCTAGGCCTTGGTCCAAGGCATCTTGCAGTACCAATGGTGCCACTGATAATACTGAGCTGCCAGCCCTCTGATCGGCCAGCAGCTCATGGAGGCAGGATCCCTGTCTTAACAGGGACGGGGGTCCTGGTGCCAGGCACTTAATTGCCTGAGCACCATAGAATTGCGCTGGCGGGAGTCTACGAAAGGCCAAAGTGGGGTTTCCCCTGCCTTTTCAGCCCGGCACGGGGAGCCCCGCCGACGTGACTAAATTCAGCCAGGATCAGGCTGTGTTGTGATTTTCCCCATAATGCAATAACTTGCCGACACGCACTGCCTAAATTCACACATGAAGAATGACCAAAGAAGTCACCTTACTGGAGTGCTGTTTGCACACATGGAAATTTCTGAGCATCAGTCAGCGCCTTCAAGAGAGGAGCGAATAAAAGAACTTGCAATTATACAGCATCTTTGACAACCTCAGGACATCCCAAAGGGCTTTGCAGCCAATGAAGTTTTTTCAAGTGCAGCCATGTGGGCAAAAAAGAGAACATTGGAAAATACTATAAAAAGTTATAAGAACTATTTCCTCATGAAATAAGTTAAGTGGAATTCACTTTCTGGTGTCTACTTAATGACAAGGCAACCATCGTATCATCTGATCAGCTAATAGCAGATCCACCCCTTTAAATTACAAGCATAGGCTGTGCTTCCATTTATGAACACATATCAATCTGTGCCTAAATGATCTTAATTCATCTAATTTATCTTTGATGAAACTATTAATAGATGGATTGATGCTCCTGTGCAGTTTATCTCTAGGCTACTTACATCTCAATAATTGTACAGAGCTTCCCCATTGGCCAGTTGAACTTTTAATTATTTTATTAATGAGCTATGTGTTTATTGAAGTTCAAATAAAGGTTTTAAAAACTGTTCACCCACAAAACCACAGAAATCATGGAACCATAGAAAAGTTACAGCACAGAAGGAGGCCATTCAGCCCATCGAGTGTGTGCCAGCAGTCCTTTAAAAAGGAACTAATTAATCGTACTGTGTTTGTTTATAAGAAGTTGCATTTATTAACTTGCCAGTGACGCTCACATCCTAAGAACGAATAAAAAAAATCCATTAATGCTGATAGGTCAAGCTGAAGAAGGGCGGGGAGGAGACTCATGTGGAGCATAAACGCCACATGGACCAATTGGGCTGAATGGCCTGTTTATGTGCAATAGACTCTGTATAGTTCCATGTATGTGACAATATAAGGGTGAGGCTTCAGTGCAAGTATTCATTAAGCAAAGCAGGCAAGTAAGTATTCACAATAGGACTTTCTGGGCCAGAGATTTGAAGTTCTTTATTAATGCCCTGGTTATAATGCAGGCCTTATGTTAGAGAGATATGATCCTTCGTACTGCTCCGATGCAAGAGCTGCTGTGTAACTCTACTTATCACAGTGGTACCTGTGGCACTGCAATGCCAGTAATTGTCACTGGCAGCTCACTGACAACAGTTGCACAGTAGCTGCAGCTGGTGCATGCTGGGGTTTTGTAATCTTTAAGACTGAAAATAAAACTACGCCTTTGCCAAATCTACTAAGCTGCCTTTCCACTTCTCCGTATTGATGCTGTAATGCTCATTGATTGTCTGAGCTTCCCTATCTTGTGCCCTTGAGCTCTCAGCATACTGAGTCAAGTACTCTTCTGCCTCCTTTCAATGTTCAGATCAAGACTCATCCCACTGCTTTATATTTCAACTAAGTTTTTACCAGCAACTTAAAGCTGTGGAACTCCTTGGGCCAAGAGTTCCTGCTTTGGGCACAATCGCCAATCTGAGAGCAGATTGTGCTCAAAATTGTACTAGTTTTAAGGAGCGTTTTATTTTGCTCAAGTTTCATCACAAACTCCTTTGCATATCAATAAATGTAAAATCGTCCATGAGGTCAGTCAAACGGGCAACTTTTTAGAACGTAAACTTTCTGTTAAAAGTGTGCATTAAAAAATATTCCTTGATACATGTAACCGTGGTAACCTGGTGCAATTTTACTAATCATCAAAACTAAGTATTTTTAATCATAGAATCATAGAAATTTACATCATGGAAGGAGGCCATTTGGCCCATCACGTCCACGCCAGCCAGCTAGGAGCCATCCAACCTAATCCCATTTTCCAGCTCTTGGTCCATAGTTGTATGTTGTGGCACTTCAAGTGCATATTCAAGTATTTTTAAAATGTTATGAGGGTTTCTGCCTCTACCACACTGTGAGGCAGTATTCCAGATCCCCACCACCCACTGGGTGACAAAAATGTCCCTTCAAATCCCCTCTACCTCTTACCCTAAAGCTTTGCCCCCTGGTTATAGACCCCTCAACCAAGCAGAATAGGGTCTGGCCAATCCATTCTACCGAGTCCCCTCATAATTTTATACATGTCAATTAGGTCTCCCCTCAGCCTTCTCTGTTCCAAAGAAAACAACACTAGGCCTATCCAATCTTTCCTCATAACTAAAATTCTCCAGTCCAGGTAACATCCTCATAGATCTCCTCCCGAACCTCTCTAGTGCATTCACATCTTTCCTATAGTGTGGTGACCAGAACTGCACGCAGTACTCCAACTGTGGCCTAACTAGTGTTTTATACAGTTCTGGCATAACCTCCCTGCTCGTTTATCCTATGCCTCAGCTAATAAAGGCAAGAATCCCTTATGCCATCTTGATCACCTTACCTACCTGTCCAGCCACCTTCAGGGATCTGTGTACATACACTCCAATGCCTCTGTTACTCTACACTTCTCAGTATCCTACTATTATTGTGTGTTCCTTTGCCTTGTTAGCCTTCCCCAAATATATTACCTCACACTTCTCCGGATTGAACTCCATTTGCCACTGTTCCATCCACCTGACTAGTCCATCGATATCTTTCTGCAGGCTACAGTTTTCTTCTTCATTATCAACCACACCGACCAATTTTTGGTACATTTGCAAACTTCTTAGTCATATGCATACATTCAAGTCCAAATCATTGAAATATACCACAAAAAGCAAGGGACCTAGTACTGAGCCCTGTGGAACCTCACTGAAAACAGCTATCCAGTCACAAAAATACCCATTGACCATTACCCTTTGCTTCCTGCTTTTGATTCAATTTTGGATACAACTTGCCACTTTGCCTTGGATTTCATGGGCTTTTACTTTCTTGACCAGTCTGCCACGTGGGACCTTATCAAAGGTTTTGCTAAAATCCATACAGATGACATCTAACAGCACTGTTGGTGTACCTACGCCCCAAGGACTGCAGCAGTTCAAGAAGGCATCTCACCACTACCTTTTCAAGGGCAATTAGGGATGGGCAATAAATACTGGCATAGCCAGCGATGCCCACACCCCCCAAACAAATTTTTAAAAATGCACTACCCTCAATGACCCTCCTTGTTATCTCCTCAAAAAATTCAATCATGTTCGTCAGACATGATCTTTCCTTAACAAATCTGTGCAGATTGCCTTTGATTAATCCGTGTCTTTCTAAACGAAGTATTCATTAAGAGCCATACCAACATCCTCTGCCTCCACACACAGGTTACCCTTACGATCCCTAATAGGCCCTACTCTTTCTTTAGTTACCCTCTTGCCGTTTATGTATTTACAAAAAATCTTGGGTTTTCCTTAATTTACTTGCCAATATTTTTCATGCACTGTCTTTTGCTTTCCTAATTTCCTTTTTAATTTCACCCCTACACTTTTGTACTCCTCTAGGTTTTCTGCAGAGTTGACCCCTTGGTATCTGTCATAAACTTCCCTTTTTCCTTTATCCTCTCCTTTAAGCCCCTTGACACACAGGGGGCTCTGGATTTGTTAGTCCCAACCATTTTCTTTGAATGAACATACTTGCTCTGAACCCTCACTATCTCTTGCTTGAGTGAGGTGGGTTGACGAGGCCTGACCAGCAGGCCCTGTCAAGGGGTGGGCATTTAGTGCAGAGGGAGGAACCATCATTCTCATTTGTATTCAGAACTGAATACCAGTTGGAGAGCGACATGCACTCAAAGAATCCATGCCCTGCCTGCCTGGTCCTCCTTGTCCTTCTGGTGGTGACCCTTTCCCTCTCTGCCTGCACATTTTAAGCTGCGGGGTGACCACTTCTAGAAACTTGCTGTCTATAATACTCCCAACCTCGTAGATGTTCTATAGTGACTCCAGCCATTGCTCAAGCTCTGAAACCCAAACCTGCTCTAGCTGGTGATAATTCTTGCACAAGTGGTTGTCCAGGCCACAGGATGCGACCAGGAAGTCCCACAAAGCACAGGATGTACATTCCACGGGGCTGAGGTGCCCTGCCATACCTTTATATACTATTAACTAGAAACACTTACCAGCTACTCACAAATCAGTTCCTTCTCTGGTTGTGACATCCCTTTAGCTGTTTTGCAGATGTTGCTTTTATTTTCGGAGATTTCGCTGGAGGCTCTCTCCCCCACTTTAACTCATCGTTTGCTGCACTCAGTCCCCACCCAAGTCCACCACTGCTGCCAGTGAGACTCTGGGCTTCCTCTCTCTCTCTCTGCTTTAACTCCTCAATCGCTACACTCAGTCTCCACTCAGGTCCACCACTGCCACTGCTGCCAGGAAGTCTCTCTAGTGAGTCTTTCTAGTGAGTGTCTAATCCACCACCTGTGAGTAACCCAATTTCAAATAACTGAAAATGACTTTAAAAAATATACAGAACCATTTGTTAATTATATTGCTGTGCAGTAGTCAGTTTCTTAGTAAATAAAAAAATTAAAAGCTTTCAAAAGATGCCTATCAGTCTCCTTCAGCCTAAAAAAAATTACTTTTAAAAACTCCCTTGAAATTAATTGAAATGCACATTAATGAATAATTCGATTTGGGGGTGTGGCCAGTTTTGTGGGTGGGACCTGCTTTGAGCATGATGGTTTTTAAATGAGTGCAAAAGGTCATGGTGACTTAGTTTTGCACAGAACATAATTTGTGTTTAAAATTCTGCAATCCTTTGCACTGGTTTGGCCAATTTCGGGTGAGTTGTGCTGGAAGGGAAAATGAATTGAGTGCAAAATCTATGCTGACACTCCAGTCCAGTAGTGACTTCTGAATCTAGGCTAAACTATCTCAGCCAAGGCTGAGGGAGCAATGCACTGTTGGAGGTGCCAGCTTTCAGATGAGTCATTAAACCAAGGCCCCATCTGCCTTTTCATTTTCTGTTTTGAAGCTGAGCAGAGGAGTTCACCCTGGTGTCCCGGACAATATTTATCCCTCAACGAACAACACTAAAAAGCAAATTATCTAGTCATTATCACACTGCTGTTTGTGCGACCTTGATGTGCATTGTGTTTCCTACATTAATACAGTGACTACACTTTAAAATTATTTTATTGGCTGTAAAGCACTTTAGAACATCCCAAGGTCATGCAACTTTTACCTTTATTCTGTCACCTTCGACTTTGTTTAACCTCGGTGGTGTCCCACGTTGTTGCCCGTGGTCCTTCGACTATCTCTCTTGGCTACGCTTTTTACAAACATCGAAAGGAGCCCAACCATTTCATTGGCCCCTCTTTAATCATTGGAAATGGAAGGCAGTGAGCAGAGATCTGGCCTTGCACTTCGAGTGCACACCTACAGACCTCTGGCACCTTCATGCATTTACCTTTGATCACACATCGCCACAACTCTGCCCCCCGGCAGCCATGCCAGTTGGCAAGCAGCGCAACGGCAGTTGTCCACTCACACCACTGTTAAACAGCAGATAAGGACTGTGGCACATGGTAATGTGTTAAAGGTATTGCATTAATGCGAGTTGTTGCTGCATAGCGCGTGGATAAAACATTATTACTCATGGCCCCTAAAAGTTATTTTCAAGGGATGTAAATTAAGGGGAAAAGAAGTAAAAATAAGTAAAGGTATACTGATGAAAGCTCATCTCATTGATACACAGTTAATTCCTCCAGTATTTAGTTGCAAGAAGCAATTCAGTTTGAAAATTTCATCTGCAGTGAAAATATGTCTCTGTATTTAGATCAACTATCTAACTGCCACCAAGGGTTCATTGGAAGCAGCCCTTTGTTACTACTTGATGATGTCACACCATTTGGTTCCTTAGGATTAATTCACAAAGTAGATGAATATTCCAATGATGATGACTAATGCTCAGTACAAGAAATGATGAAAAGGAAACTAGCTTAGGGAACCAGATACTGGAAGGATGCTGTGCGGAGTAGCCAGCAGCGAGCAGTGGGACATCAGGAGCTGCTTTTAAAAAGGTTGCTAATGATCTTTCCACAGCAATCAACAGCTGCTCTCAGCCAGGGGAAGGCGTTCACTTTGAATTGATTTTTTTTTCCCTGAGTAGATGAAATAATAAAAAAATTTAGTAATATAAATTAAACACTGCAGTAATGTTCACTGTACCATACCTTGTTTATAGACACAAATCGGATCTGAATCATTGAATAAATCAGATCTTCCAGGTTCCTGTTTGTAGCATCGCAAATTTAGTCCAGCTGGAATAAACACTACATTTTTCACTGATGGTGTTTGTTTCAAATAGTCAAGTTGCAAAGTCACTGCCAGTATAAGTGGTACCAAATCAGCAATGGTTGGGGAATGACTGGGCCCACATATCTCTTAACTTGCTGTAACTGTCCTGCGATTCCTGCAAACCATTTTAAGTGAACTTGCTCCTCAGCATAGAATCAGAGAATCATACAGTGTCGAAAGAGCCATTCGGCCCACCATGCCTGTGCCGGCTCTTTGAAACAGCTATCCAATTAGTCCCACTCCCCTTCTTGTCCCCCATAACCTTGCAATGATTTCCTTTTCACGTATATATCCAATTTCCTTTTGAAAGTTTCTATCGAATTTGCTTCCACTGCCCTTTCAGGCAGTGCATTCAGATCACAACAACTCACTGAATAAAAAAAATCTCCTCATCTCCCCTCTTTGTGAAATCAGAACAGATATTTGTCTAAGCATATGCTCCCTCAATGGCTCAGTGAGATTATAGTGAGTAGCTGAGGTGAGCTTTATAAGGAGGCCTCATGTCCAATTCCTGGTGTGCGCTGAGCTAGCTAATCTTGGCTGGGTTGGTAGTAGGGCCCCTAACATTGGCTTTACTATCCCTGCATTAGAGATAAGAAACATCGGGCAAGCATCAAAGTTCAGTGATCTCTGCCTGAAGTGCACATGGGTGGTAATCAGGCGAAGACAAACTACTTCAGCAAGAGCTGGATACCAGCAGCAAAGTCCAGCAACGCCACAGTTTTAAAATTCTAATCCGTCTTTTCAAATCCCTCCACAGTCTTGCCCCTCGCTACCTCTGTAACATCCTCCAGCCCTAGAACCCTCTGAGATGTCTGTGCCCCTCCAATTCTGTCTCTTGCGCCTTCCCAATTTCCTTCACTCCACCATTGGCGGCCGTGCCTTCAGCCACCTAGGTCAGAATTTCTGGAATTTTCTCCTTAAATCTCTCTGCCTCTCTACCTTCCTTTAAGGTGCTTCTTAAATCTGACCAAGCTTTTGGTCACCTGCCCTAATCACTCCTTATGTGGCTTGGTATTAAATTTTGTCTGATTATTTATTTATTTATTTTTATTTTGAGATACAGCACTGAAACAGGCCCTTCAGCCCACCGAGTCTGTGCCGACCAACAACCACCCATTTATACTAACCCTGCAGTAATCCCATATTCCCTACCTACACTAGGGGCAATTTACAATGGCCAATTTACCTATCACCTGCAAGTCTTTGGCAGTGGGAGGAAACCGGAGCACCCGGCGAAAACCCACGCAGACACAGGGAGAACTTGCAAACTCCGCACAGGCAGTACCCAGAATTGAACCCGGGTCCCTGGAGCTTTGAGGCTGCGATGCTAACCACTGCGCCACTGTGCCGCCCTCCTGTGAAGTGCCTTGGGACATTTTAAAGGCACTATATAAATATAAAAACAGACTGTAATAGCTTCTATAGGTATATAAAAAGGAAACATTTGACTAAGACAAATGTGGGTCCATTACAGGCAGAGTCAGGAGAATTTATAATGGGGAATAAAGAAATGGCAGAGAAGCTAAATGATTACTTGGTGTCTGTCTTCACTGAGGAAGATACAAGAATTCTCCCAGAATTAGAGATCCAAGGGATTAGGGAGAATGAGGAATTGAAGGAAATTAGTATTAGTAAGAAGGTTGTATTAGAGAATATTCTACATCCTAGAGTGTTGCAAGAGGTAGCTATGGAGATAGTGGATGCATTGGTGATCATCTTCCAAAATTCTATAGATTCTGGAGCGGTTCCTGCAGATTGGAAGGTAGCAAATGTCACCCCGCTATTTAAGAAGGGAGGGAGAGAGAAAACAGGGAATTACAGACCTGTTAGTCTTACATCAGTCATTGGGAAAATGCTAGAATCTATTCTAAAGCATGTGATAAATGGACAGTTGCATAATAATGATCAGATTGGGACGAGTCAACATGAATTTATGAAGGGAAATCCTGTTTCACGAACATGTTGGAGTTTTTTGAGGCTGTTACTAACAGAATTGATAAGGGGGTGTCGGTGGACGTGGTATACTTGGATTTTCGATATAGATAGAAAGCGGGGTGACGTCCTGCAGGCAGATTTTAGAGAGCTATGAAAGAAACTAGCAAGCAGGACCTCAAAGGCAGTCATCTCTGGATTGGTCCTGGTGCCACACACTAGTGTGTATAAAAATAGGAGGCTACAGCACATGAATGCATGGCTGGAGAGATGGTGCAGGATGGAGGGCTTTAGATTCCTGGGACATTGGGACCTTTACAGCAGATGATGCAACCTGTACAGGTCAAGGAGGTTGCACATCAACAGAGCCAGGCCCAATGTCCTAACAAGGTGATTTGCTACGGCTGTGGGAGAGGATTTAAACTAACTTGGCAGGGGGATGGGAACCTGGATGTAGCATTAGAAAAGAGAAACTAGGTGGACAAAAGATTGGGAGAGGCAGATAGCACTAGAGTAAGAAATAGTAAGGTTTTAGGTGCTGACTAAGAGCAAATGCAATAAGGTCTAAGTCAGGTTTACAGTGTATGTATGTAAATGCAGGAAGCATGGCAAATAAGATTGGTGATAGCCACATGGGAATATGATGTTATGGCAATGCGAAGACCTGGCTCAAAAAAGGGTAGGACTGGGTACTAAACATTCCTGGGTACAAGGTGTTCAGGAAAGATAGGGGAGGAAAGAAAGGAGGATGGGTGGCAGCATTGATTGAGGAGGATATTACAGTGTTAGAGACAGAGGATGTCCTAGAGGGGTCAAGGACAGAATCTATTCAGTCAGAGTTAAGAAACAATAGATGAACTATTGCACTGCTGTGTGTATTCTATAGGCCATCAACTAGTGGGGAAGATATAGAGGAGCAAATTTGCAGGAAAATTCCAGACAGGTGCAAAAACTATAGAGTAGTGATAATGGGGGACTTTAATTATCCTAATATAAACTGGAATAGTATTAGTGTAAAGGGCAGAGAGGGGGAAGAGTTTCTGAATTATATTCAGGAGAATTTTCTTGATCAGTATGTTTCCAGCCCAACGAGGAAGGAGGCCTTGCTGGATCTGGTTCTGCGGAACGAGTTGGGTCAAGTGGATCAAGTATCAGTAGGGGAGCATTTAGGGAACAGTGATCATAGTTTTATACAGTTTAGATTAGCTATGAAAAAAGACAAGCAGCAATCTAGAGTAAAAATACTTAATTGAAGAAGAGCCAATTTCAATGGGGTGAGAACGGATCTGTCCCAGGTAAATTGGAATCAAAAATTGGCAGGCAAAACTGTAATGAAACAATGGGCTGTCTTTTGGATGAGATGCGTTGAGTACAGCTGAGGTACATTCCTACAAGGGGAAAAGTGTGGTAAGCAAAGCCAGGGCTCCCTGGATGCCGAAAGAGATAGAAAGTAAGATGAGGCAGAAAAAGGGTGTGTATGACAAATGTCAGGCTGATAATACAAGTGACAACCAGGCTGAACATAGAAAGTTCAGAGGGAAGTGCAAAAGGAAATAAGAGAGAGTAAAAGAAGAGACTTGCAGTTAACACAAAAGGGAATGCAAAAGTCTCCTGTAGGCATATTAATAGTAAAAGGGTAGGAAGAGGAGGGGTGGGGCTGATTAGGGAGCAAAAAGGGGATCAAAATGCATGGAGGCAGAGGACCTGGCTGAGGTACTAAATAAGTACTTTGCATTTGTCTTTACCAAGAAAGAAGATGCTGCTAAAATCATAGTGAAGGAGGAGGCAATTGAGACACTGGATGGGCTAAAATTGATAAAGAGGACGTATTAGAAAAGCTGGCTGTACTTAAAGTTGATAAGTCACCAGGACCAGATCAGATGCATTTGAGGATGCTGAGGAAAGTACGGATGGAAATTGCAGAGGCACTGGCCATAAACATTTAATTCACCTTCGATATTGGGATGTGCCAGAGGACTGGAGAATTGCAAATGATACATCCTTATTCAAAAAAGGGCATAAGGATAAACCCAGAAACTACAGGCCAGTCAGTTTAACCTCAATGGTGGGAAAGCTTTTAGAAATGATAAACCAGGACAAAATTAACAATCACTTGGACAGGTGTGGATTAATTAAGGAAAGGTAAATCATGTTTAACTAACTTGATTGAGTTTTTTGATGAGGTAACAGAGAGGGTTGATGAAGGTAATGTGATTGATGTGGTGTATATGGACTTCCAAAAGACATTTGATAAAGTGCCACATAATAGACTTGCCAGAAATTTTGAAGATACGGAATAAAAGGGAAAGTGGCAGCATGGATATGAAGTGGCAGGAAACAGAGTAGTGGTGAATGGTTATCTTTGGGACTGGAGTGGCGTTCCCCAGGAGTTGGCACTAGGAACACCGCTTTTTTTGATCTATATTAATGACCCAGACTCGGGTGTAACAGGGCACAATTTCAAAATTTGCAGCTGACACAAAACTTGGAAGTATTGTGAACTGTGAGGAGGATAGCAATAGACTTCAAGAGGATATAGATAGGCTGGCGGAATAGACAGTCACGTGGCAGATGAAATTTAATGCAGAAAAGTGTGAAGTGCTACATTTTGGTAAGAGGAACGAGCTCAGGCTATATATAAAATAAAAGGTACAATTTTAAAGGGGGTGCGAGAACAGAGAGACCTGGGGGTATATGTGCACAAATCATTGAAGGTGGTAGGATAGGTGGAAAAAGTGGTTCAAAAGGCAAACGGGATCTTGGGCTTTAGAAAATAGATTACCAAAGCAAGGAAGTTATGATCAATTTTTATACAATACTGATTTGGCCTCAACTGGAGTATTGTGTCCAGTTCTGGGCATTACATTTTAAGAAGGATGTGAAGGCTTTAGAGCGGGTGCAGAAAAGATTGACGAGAATGGAAGACGGATTTCAGTTACCTGGATCGATTGGAGAAGCTGGGCCTGAACTCCTTAGAGAAGAGAAGGTTGAGAGGGGATTTGATAGAGGTGTTCAAAATCATGAGGGGTTTAGACAGAGTAGATGGGGAGAAACTGTTCCTGTTGGCGCAAGTATCAAGAACCAAGGACACCAATTTAAGGTAAATGGCAAAAGAACCAGAGGTGACTTGAGGAAAAACTTTTTTACACAGTGAGTGGTTAGGATCTGAATAGAATCATGGCTTTCGAAAGGGATTTGGATAAGCACCCGAAGAGAAAATAATTGCAGGGCTATGGGGAGAGCACGGGGGAGTGGGACTAGCTGAGTTGCTCTGGCAGAGAGCCGGCACGGACACAACGGGCTGAACAGCCTCTTCCTGTGCTGAAACTATTCTCTGATTCTAGAGTGTGTGGGGCCTCTGAGCACTGTGCTGCACATTCTGGCTTCGGGCCTGAGCTTCAGCAAATAGGGTTAGACTCGAAATGGTTGCAGCCTGATGTTTTACTTTAAGTGAAAAAAAAATCCTATTTTGCCTTTTTGGGTTAAATAGGAAACTTAGTGCTATAGTAGCTGAGATACTTTCTTCAAAAATGGGTGGGATAGCAGGTTAACACACTATCCCTTTTGTTCTCGAATTTGGGTTTGAACCCCACCCGAAATGATCGAAGAAAGTAAAAAAAAGCTTGCATTTATATAGCACCTGTCACAACCTCGTGATGTTCCAAATGCGCTTTACAGCCAATTAAGTACTTTTTTTGAAGTGTAGTCACTATTACAATATAGGAAATACAGCTGCCAATGTACGCACATCAAAGTCCAACAGCAATGTGATAATGACTTGAGGGATAAATAATGGCCCATGACACCAGGGGGAATTCCCCTGCTCCTCTTTGCTGAAGTGCCACAGGATCTTTTATGTCCACCTGAGAGGGCAGACAAAAGTAAAATGCTGCAGATGCTGGAAAACTGAAGTAAGATCATAAAAAGCTAGCAATGTTCAGCAGGTTTGGCAGCATCTCTGAAGAAAGAGAGTTAACATTTCAAGTCGATGATCATCATGATGAAAGGTCATCAACCTAAAACATTAACTGTGTTTCTCTCTCCACAGATGTTGCCTGACCAGCTGAGTATTTCCACTATTTTCTGTCTTTATTGTTCGGGCATATGGGTCTTTGGTTTAACATCTCATCAAAAGTTGCTCCAATGCTAAATGATGTACTACCATGTTTATGCTGCTGTAAATCTGAAATAACATGAGGGTATACGCAATGCTCTGAGATCAGCAGAGTCTTACTCTTCATTGAACTTTCCAAAGCAAGAAATGGGGAGATCTGAGTGCTGCTGTTTATCCATAATATGTCAACTGTATTAGAAGAACAGGACATGACCATTCTTCCCCAATTACTTTGAGATGAAGGCATTGGCCATAAAATTGGCCATAAGAAGGCTTGTATTCCTTTGAGTATAGAAGATTAAAGGAAGTATTTTAAGTTGATTAAAGCATATAACAGGGTAGACAGAGAGAAGCTATTTCCCATGCTAGGAGAGTCCAGAACACGAGGCCATAACTTTAAAATTAAAGCTAGGCTGTTCATGGGGTGATGTCATGAAGCACTTCTTCACCAAAGGGTGGTGGAAATTTGGAACTCTCTCCCCCCAAAAGCTGATGAGCTTGGAGAAGGGGGGAGGGGGGGCGGTGGTCAATGGAAAATTTCACAACTAAAATTGATAGATTTTTGTTGGGTAGGAATAGTAAAGGATAAGGATCCAAGGGGGGTAAATAAAGTTGAGCTACAGATTAGCCCCAATCTAATTAAATGGCAGAACAGGCTCGAGGGGTTGCATGGTCTGCTCCTGTTCTTATGCTTCTGCTTTCCTAAATTCCTCATAAGTGCTCCCACTCCACCAGAATTACTTCACTGAGGAATTCCATAGTCATTGGCTATGAGCCAAGTAGACTAGAAAGCCCCTGGTTCAATCCACGTTCTGTGTTGTTATTTGATCTCATCTGGTAGCAATGCGGAAAGAGAAAGTTTGCTAGGGTTCCCATTCCTGATCATTATCCAACAACACCTGCCAAAGGTGATTGTGTAACAACAATGATTAAAAGTCAGGATGCGGCCTAGCTGTGATAACTTCCACTGTCCCAAACAGACTGCTGCTGCTCACTGTCATAACCCTTTCTAGAATAACGCTACCTGGTGAAGGTACTGGTGGGTGATCACTGGCCATCGAACCATGTTCCAACCATGGGATGTAAACCTTCAGCAGAGGAGGGTGAAAATAAGAAAAACTCTTTGACCTGACACAATATAAATGAACTCCTGTCAACCTAGTTATTGGTGCATGTCAGACCGCTGTCTGAGCAGTATGTTGGTGCTATTAGCTAACTGGATGAAGTAAATTGCACTCACTGAGAGCTCCAGTGTCACTGTGCATGTGCAGGTGTGCCTGCATATAGTGTGGAGGTGCTTTAAGTGTCAGAGGAAACTGGAGCCACAGGTAAATGTAACACACGAGGTTTGAGTGACATGTAGCTTTTAAGGCCACTTTATTTACACACTATAAAAAAACGCTTGCATTTATATAGTGTGTTTCACAACCTCAGAATGTTCCAAAGTTCTTTAAAGCCAATTAAAATACTTCTGAAGTGCAGCCACTGTTATAATGTAGGAAACGTGGCAGCCAATTTGAACACAGCAAGATCTCACAAACTACAGTATGACCAGATAATCTGTCTTAGTGATGTTGATTGAGGGTTAAGTATTGGTCAGGACACCTGGAGAAGTCCCCTGCTCCATCAAATAGTGCCATGGCATCTTTTACATTCATCTGTGAGGGCAGATTGTTAGTTTAACATCTCATCTGAAAGACATCACCATCTAACAATGCAGCACTCCCTCAGCACTGCACTGAAGTGTCAGCCTAGATTATGTGCTCAAGCCACTGGAGTGTGACTTAAACCCACAACCAGCTCACCCAGAGGCAAGAGTGCTACCAACTGAGCCACCGGTAACACTGGCATAAAGCCATTTTAACTGTATAATTAATCGTATAATAGTCTTAAGTGAAGTGACTTTGGGAAATCTCAGTCCAATACAAAATTATCCACTATTTGGCAGTGAGAAAGCTAAATCTCATTTTAATATGCCACAAGTTGGCTGGTATGAGAAATGCAGATGTCACATTGGTGCTGTTCTGAGGTTGATATGAAGTGGGATTGGTGCAGAGGGAGCTTTATCCAATATGTAACCCATGCAATTTCTGCACTGTATGTGCTTGGTAACAGTGGGTATAAAAAGTTGCAAAATGTGCCATTCATTAGCACTGGCATATCTCACCTTGATATGCACAGGATTTTATCCTAGACAAATTCTTTATGATTCTAAAGAACAAAGAACAAAGAAAATCACAGCACAGGAACAGGCCCTTCGGCCCTCCAAGCCTACGCCAATCCAAATCCTCTATCTAAACCTGTCGCCTATTTTCTGCATTTATTCTGCATCTATTGAGCTTGCCCCTGGTACTGCCTAATGTTTGATTCCATCCAGCATGCTTACAAAGGGTTTTCTTAGTCGTCAAATACATTAAAATGAGCCATTTCACTCTTCAGGGAGGAAAGCAGCAGCGGCCCCTTCTTGCCCCACAGCCACCTTACCAGCCAGTTACCTGCCTTTTGTATAAACTTTTGTATAGAATGGAGCCTAAGTGGAATGACCTGTTCCGTCACCATCCCAGACTGAAGAAAGACACATAGTACAGCGACTGACTATGAAGAAAGCAATAAGAGACATAAAAATGCAAATATAAACATTACGAATTGGGTTTCCACCTTATTCCTGTCTTAAGTGCTGTGTGTGAAAAATCCTTCAGGATGTTTTGACTCACTGCCTTGGAGTCTTCAACCCTTTGCAAACTCAGCAAAAAGCTGAAGAAGATTCAAGGCTGGGAGCCAAAACATCTTGGGAGAATTCCGTTCGCAACACTTTAAACAGAAGTGGAAACACAATTTACTGTGTGTGATTCTCAGCACTCCAAAACAATGAGAGATGAATTTCCCTCTCTCTCTTTCTCATTCTCCACTTTATTTTTTGTTTTCTTTTCCTCAAATTATCTTGGGTGTTACTCCTTACAATAGAAAATGATTAAGTGATCAGCCCTGAAATTGTAAACATATTCATGCCCAATGTAAAATGCATGGACTTCATAACCTTTCAGATATAATTAACTGTGTTACCATCTTGATATTTATTGAACTTCAAGAGTGTCGGTAACAGGATATAGTTTTATAACACATCTGTTAATGTTCTATTAAAAACTACAGGAGTGCCATTCAGCAATCATTTTTCATATTTCTACATGTTTATTGCCCTTTGTTTCTAGCAGGAGAAATATTTCTGGCAGAATTTTTCTGCAGCCTATTTACCTAAATTGATATTATTTTTAAAGAGATTCTGCTGTATTTAAATACCAACAGGATGTATTATATATATATATATAAATGACTGCTTTATTAAGACAGTGTGGAACCCCATTGGCCCTTGTCTAAAGACCACCACCACAAACTATTGAATCTTCCAAAATAGGGGATGGCAAGATTACCACTTCCCGTGCATATTGTGATTCAGATCTAATTGTTTTCTTACATGTTAATATTGTGGATTTAGAGAGCATAGATGCAAAGGTTACCAGTATTATATTTTATTATTATGTGGACAAATCAGAGGCTGTAATTTTTTAAAGAGTATAATTTTTAAAGAATCTGTGTTCTGGTCATGATTCCTGCTGACTGCTTTTCCTTGATGGCCAGGAAACGCGAAATTAACCGATCGACTACAGTGCCATTTCCCCATTAGTGCACATAACAGACTGAAACCTGCTTATAATAAAACACAGGCATGGAATTTCCTTGTAATCAACCGTAGATTATTTCTCTGTGAAGCTACAGTAAATATGTCACAAACACCTTTAATACCCTTCTGTGAGGGTTGCCATCTGCTAATTTGCCTTACAGAAACAAAATCTCAAAAATCATCGGATTATCATATCCCATCTTAACTTTGTGTGACGGTGTAAAAATGGGTGATGTGAGATGGCTAGCTGTTTTACTTCCCTCCTGATTTTTATCTCCATCAAAAACAACAGGGATAAAAATTAAGCAAGGTATAAAATGGATTGCTGACTCGCTATCATTGTTTTACACTATCAAGATCCACTATACCCAGGTTTCATTCCTGGTCTAGACTGGGTTGTACTGAGTTACCCCATCTCCGCCAGGTTGGCCATAGGGGTGCTACAATTGGCCCCATTGCCTCTAGGCTTAAGAAGGGGACAAGTTAGCTGGAGTTTCTGCTCCTGATTTTTTTTCCAGTGATCACTCCTGGAAGATGCATGCCTATGGATGTTGGGTGAGGCCAGATCGGGGTTGGCCCATAAAAGAAAGACTTGCATTTATATAGTATCTTTCACAACCTCAGGACGTCCCAAAGTGCTTTACAGCCAATGAAGTACTTTTGAAATGTAGTCATTGTTGGAATGTAGGAAATACAGCAGCCAATTTATGCACATCAAGGTCCCACAAAAAGCAATGTGATAATGGCCAGATAATCTCTTTTTAGGTTGGATGAGGGATAGTTATTGGCTAGGACACTGGGGAGAACTCACCTGCATCTCTTCGAAATGGGATCTTTTATGTTCACCTGAGAGGGCAAACAATGCCTCAGTTTCACATCTCATTCGAAAGACAGCACCTCTGACAGCCTTGATTTTGAGCTCAAGTCCCTCGAGCGGGATAAGAATCCATAACCTTCTAACTCAGAGATGAGAGTACTCCTCACTGAGCCACAACTGATATGGCTCACAGTTAAATACTCAGCCAAAGTCACAAGCTGGGTTGATACATGAAGTTTGGGCACTGTCCGAAGCCCATAGAACCTCAAACCAGCAGGAATCAGCACTCGAGCAAAGAAGTTCATAAAGGGGCTAATACTGGCAAAAAAAAAATGTTTTAAAAAACTAAGCTTCTAGTTCTTTTTCCCATAATTGTTGATGGAGAGGGTGGTATCTTCATCCACTCACACTCAAAGACAGATTTTACAATGACAGCCACCTATACAAAGCACGCCCACAGATTATTTGCCACACACAGCTTCAATATAAAGGAACCCCACTGAAAATAGTGGAGCTAGCAAACCTGTATAATTTATATTACACATATATAAAACTATCCATCCTGCATAATAAATAATCAATTGATTTTGGGCCTGTAATCAAATCTGTTTTCCAACAACATTGACAAACTGCTCAAGTTTTCCTCTCAAACTTCATGACATCATCTGAATCATGCAAAGATATCAATTACTGTATATATTACCATGCAATTTTATATGACAATTGACTTGACATCACAGAATTCCAAAACTCCAACCTATTTCCTCCTCATTGATTATACAATAATGCACCTTATCAGGTGTCAGCTTTGGCTCAGTGGTAGAATTCTTGCCACTGAGTCAGAAGGTCATGGATTTAACCCCTACTCCAGAGACTTAACCACATAACTTCAGCTAACACTTCAGTTCAATAATGGGGAGTGTTGCTCTATCTCAGAGGTGCTGTCTTTCAGATGCAATGTAAAACCGAGGACCCTCTCACTCAATGAAAGCAGTAGCATACAAGGGTATGGTTGTGCAGTAGCTATGTAGCTGGACTAGTAATCTAGAGGTTTGGATTTATAAATCCAGAACTCAAGTCCAACTATGGCATTTTCAGAACTTAAATTCAGTTTAGAAAATCTGGAAATGATAAATTGGCGTTAGTAAAAATAACCACAAAACTGCTTTAGTATTATTAAAACCAAACTGTTTCACTAATATCCTCACCCAGCTGGGCCTATATGTGACAACATTCTCCCACACCAACAATTAACTACCTTCTGAAGTGGCACTCAGTTTTATCAAAATGCTGGGCTGCAGCGGCTCGAGAATAAGACTTTCTCTAGATAAATAGGGACAACCACATCCTGACAATGAATTTTTAAAAAAACAGTGTCCAATGTCACAATTCAAAGAGGAGCAGGTGAGTTACCCCAGTGTCCTGACCAACATTTATCACTCAACCAACACTACTAACAGTAGATAATCTGGCCATTTGCCTGATTGATGTTCATGTGGGAACTTGCTGTGTGCAAATTAGCTGCCACATTTCCTACATAACAACAGTGACTACACTTCAAAAGTATTTCATTGCATTTAAAGAACTTTGAAATGTCCTGAATTTGTGAACAGTGTTATATTAATGCAGGTTCCTTTTTTATGTCACATAAGCTATTTTCTGTCTTAAGAAGTCAAAGCATGTCAGTCACACTTAAACTGAATTTATATCACTTTATTAAATATCTTTTCTTAACGACACTGACTATGACTGAAAAGTTTGAATGTAGAGCTGCTGGTTTTGTCATTCAGTGTTGGTAGGAATGAGGCCTCCACAAGGTGGTGGTCTCACAGTGGATTAGTGCTGTGTCAGCCTTAGTCTAAAATCAGGAACTGAAACAATTGCTCAGAACCCTCTGTACATTGTAATATTGTATCAATGTCATGACATCCCTTCCCATTATATTTACTTGTGTAATTACAAGTCTTTGGGTCAACTTTGACATAAACCTTTGCTCGACGTGGCTCAACTGCACTGGCTGCAAAATTCGTAACGCTCTGACACACGAATGATGCACAGTGTCAGGGCATTCAGCCTCATGTGCCCTCTACACTTCTTTATGTATGTGGCATAGTTGGTGGTGATACCAATATTGGAGAGAGCCCGAACATATACGGTGCAGAGGGGTGTGTCAACCCAAGGAGCAGAAGATAAGGACTTATAAAAGAAAAGGATATAATGGCTACTTAGAAACAATGATAATCAATCAGGCATAAACTACATAAAACATAAAGTCTTTATATAGCATGAAACACCAATGAAATAAACAGCAGTTTTCTCGCTGTCAATCAGTTTTAGAAAAAGCAACAAATAAACACTGACAGGAATAAGTGGTGTGATTATTTTAGTGTAATATCTTATCGTCTTTTTGGAAAGTTCTAACAATTCATTCTGTAACGTTAGCCTTTACTCTTCCAGTTGCATTTGCTGCTCTTCCCATTTTCCTTGATTATTTTCCTTTCCTTTTAAGCAACATTTTTGCAGAGTTCCTGTTGTACTCACCCTTGTACTCTCGATTTAATAGGAGTTTGGTGATTAAGTAATTATAATGGGAGAGCTACCCTGGGTAAGATTTTCTTTAATCAGAGTTTGAAAGAAGGCTGTGAGTTCAGTTGTGTCCTTTGGCTCTTCATAGTTTTGTAATTTAACTTTCTAATAATCAGTGTGAGAACTTTATAGAAAATCAATGTTGCTGATGTAGTATGATTACAGCCGATTTCTTTTTGCTGTTAACTGCAAATGACTTTCTATGCACCATGGGTTAATTCGGTCTGGCTGATTCTAAATAACCCTCAGTGCACACAAACCTCCTTCCAGCTACGACAGAACTGCAATCAAACCATCCACGCACATAACAGGGTTGGCTGGTATTGTACACAGACCCCGCTTTCATAAGCTAAATCCCATTTGGATGCTGAAGTATTTGCTCATATTAAATTTCACGTAAGTGATATTGCAAGATCCTATGACATTCACATCCCCCAGGGGACCCCTTCAATCACCTCGCCCAGCCTGTTCAACACAACCATTTTGTTTATACATTACTGCCCTTGCATAAAAAATGCTGAATGGATCTTTTTCTCCCTCTCCTTTTATTGACTGCTTGGCTCATTTGCATAAATGCAATTAAATCATTTCCACTCGTCCTGTTTTCGAGCAGAATGCAGTATTTATTGAAATGTGCATGTAAAAAAACTAACCTTTTAACGTGCATTTGATGTGCTTTAGAAAACTCATTTGGGTTGCAGCGGGAGCTACTGTGATTAGCATTAACCTTACTTCAGAAGTAGTTATTGTCAAAAGAGGTTAGTTAGAAAGGGTGGGGATGGTGGGGATGGGTGCGGGGGTTAAACTGTGTTCACACCGACTGTGTCACATTGGCGATTTAACTTGGACTTCAATCACTTTAGCTGAGACAAGGTCGGGAACTCCATTATCTTTTAACTGTTTGTGACTCCTCTGACCTGTGTATGTGTGTGTGAGAGAGTGTGTACTTACTTACTTAGGTGATCGCGGAGCTGTTTCACTGAAGCCATCAGGATCCGGACCCAGATTTCTCAGATCTCCTCCTCCAGTAAGATTGCTTCTTCCTAAAGATGCGGTGTGTGCCCTCTCCCACCCCATCCACTTCCCCCCACCCATCACCTCTCATCGTTTTGAGATAAGTTTCATTCATTCAAAGTGAACTGGCCCTCATTAACCCACGTTAAAAAAAGTGGCCGTCAGTACTCGGCCTCTGGCAGTGAGACTTACTTCTTGAAGTCAAATGGTTGCGGTGAGATAATGATATACAACACACAGCAATCAATAGTGCACACAGTTATTTAGCCTTTTATCCATTGTGCTTTATGCCTGCACTGGAGATACTTACTTGCCGCGTATACCTCTTTCAGAGGATGGGACATTATGGGCTGGGGTCGTCTCCAAGTTGACTAGCATTATTGCTAGAGTTGGACATGCGGAATGGGTGAAGGGGTGAATATGCAAATTCCTCATTCCTAAGATTGTACCCTAGCGTCCCTTCGATAACCCAACCATCCAGCGAAACTCAGCCTGGCCTTGATACAACTCATTCTCCGGCAGTGGCCGCTCACTTGAACCAAGTCCAACCCCTGAAGCTCAAGCCTCTGCCTGCAGTACCTTACCAAGGTCATCAAAGACCTTGGGGCCTTTTCTAGCCAGATGCCTCCAATGGATGTTTTATGCATTACTTTAAATAGCGGAGAAACCCCAAAGGTCGGGTCAAGAAGGGAATTAACATCTTACAATCAGTCATGTGTTGCTGAATCATGCTCAAAATGATGAGTTATTTATTGTACTTCAAATCCCACATCAGGGAGTTTTACAAAATACAGAATTGTGGGATGTTTTGTCTATTTTGTCCAATGTTTCCAAACTAACCAAGAACTTGGAGTCGCTTCTGATAGCGACGATAAGACAACATATATTCGTTCTGATGACTTTAAGATTTCTATTCGGTTAACTGTTTTCACTCGTGTACCTGCCTCGATCCAGTGGGCCCCATTTATTGACACACTGGTTCACTTCGCGCTCCATTCCCCCGTCCCCCACCCCGTGGGAAATCCGTGGAACCGGTTTCTCTTCCATGGCATTGAGCAGCAGGTTAAACTAATAAGTTAAACGAGTAACATTTAACGGAATGACTCAAATTATCTCGCAGTTTCTGCTTCTTTTTGGTCGTTGCAGATTTTCCGCTCTGCTGTGCAATATTTTGCATATTTTCCCTCGCTCCTAATCGAACACACCCAATTTGGACCCCCATCCCAAACCCACATTCTACCCACAACCGTGACTCTGTGTCCAGCTCAGGGACTGCGAGGAAAGATAAGCAAACACCAGGCAGATCAGCCTCTCCGATGTAACACTGCTTTATGCGAGCAAGCTGTAAACAAGGGAAGGCTTCTGTGAAGGTATTTGTAAAAGCCGTATACTGCGGAAAGCTGAAAATAAAACAGAAAATGCTGGAAATACTCAGCAGATCTGGCAGTAGCTTTGGAGAGAGAATGTTATTTTTTTCCGTTATATCTAGTTATTGCTAGTTATATTAGTTGCAGTACTGGTCACAGAGTGAGCACTCGCAGACTCTGCTCCTTTAACGTAGTTTAGTTGCATTCACTTTCGCAGTCCTTGGACGATATAATTCAGTGTATCCCGATTAAGTCTATGAAATGTTCTTTGGGGAGTGAGTGTTAAAAGGAGAAGGTTATGTAACGGTACCATTTTCTTATGATTCCCACTTTCCTCTAGCTGATTTCCCCTATCCCGAAAACAAGCCCTCCACCCCCTGCCCGTCCGGTGTATGTGTTGGTAACATCTTAATTCATCTCAATGGGTTTCTTCTGTGTGAAAACTGGGATGGCAGATTCTGTTTATATTTCCCTGGAGTATAATAGGGGTATGGGGAAATAAATTCGCTAAAGCTATAATTTTTTTTTAAAGCTGGCGTATAAAGCAGCCGAGATGGCGCATTGGAATGACAGTTTGTAACTGTGTAGTGAAGGTTTTGTCTGTATTGCAAGCAAGTGACTTTAAAACGTGGCTGCAACTGTGTTAGAACATGGGTGCTGGAAACATTTTTAAGCAGGAACTGGTCCCTAAAAAGGGCCCGCTTCAGTCCCCAAAGTGATTATTGGAGGTGAGCAGAGGTTTTGCGGCCACACTGTCTTTGTTACTGTTTGTCTAGCTGCTTCTGCACTGAGGGGAAGAATCAAGACAAACTCCAAGTGGGGGGGGGGGGGGGGGGGGAAATCGACCAATTTACCCCTGCGTAAATATTTCTTAGAAATGTTGAAGAATTCCTATTACAGTTTTAAAAAGACTTGCATTTCCATAGCGCTTTTCACCACCACTGGACGTCTCGAAGCTTTAGTCAATTAAGTACTTTTGAAGTGTGGTCACTTTTGTAATGTAGCTGTTCAAAACTAGCACTCGAGTAAATGCAATGATATAAAGTATAAAACACACATTTTGGTGATCATTAAACTATCTCTGAATATCGCAATAAAACACACGACTTGGCCAATGCCTGCCCTCGGAGATGCCAGTCACCTCACTACGCAGCTCACTTCAATTTCCTTATGTGTCGGCGGTACAGGGTAACCGAGCTACAACTAACGGAATCGTTGAAGGGTAGATGTCCTGGCATTCTGGACGATAACTTTTTTAAAAAAGATTTATTTTGCTTGATAGGGTTATTTTCACTATGACACAGAAGGGGCGCATACCGCACTCGTGAGTTTACAGATGTTTATGAAACAAGCCCTGCCGGCTTCTGTTGCCATTTGACTTTACTGCAAAATCACTGAGCATTGTGTACCAGATAGATCGCATTCAATGACAGTAAGGCGCTGGTTTAAACAGCGAGGTTTATTTCTTGAACATTGAAATCACACAAATGCAGCAAAACAATGTTAATTTACTCTTTATTTTTGTTATTTTAAAAAATCTGAGGCAATACAGAAATGTACACACAAAACTAAATCCACGGTCACTCTGCTGCTCTGTTCTAACCGCCCCTGGAAGCTGATTCCTGGTTTAAGATTTTTATTGCAAGTTCAATCATTTGTGTTTTTAACAAATGGATTAATCAAAAAGCTCTAAGCTTCTATCATATGCAAGTGCTGCCACAGTACAATGCAAAGGAAACTATCAAAACATATTTCACTTCAAACATTTGGGGGCCCACGTTTGCTGCTCGTTCATATTTACAGACAAAACATTCATTCCTTTCCTCCTGCCCTCAAATAGGTTGTAATTCAGAATCAGCCAACTGGTCCCTGGGTTGTATAGGGCGTCTGAGACCCATCTCCCTGGTAAATGCAGAATTGTTACAATGTTTAAGCAACTTTTCATGGAAAGTATTGGGACTGTATGATTAAAAAGGTGATTATAGTAACGATATCTAGAATACAAACGGCTGAATGGCATGGCGATATTACATACTTTTTATTTTAAAAATGTATTTTGTTAAATATTTCTTGATTTACTCCTTATTTGATAGGTGAAGAGGTTTGCTCAAAAAAGCGTATGATGAAACAACCAACTATGAGCCGGGATGCCTCCTTCAGTCTCTGCCTGTCCTGTATTGTCTAGGATTCCCTGTGGAGCCAGCGAACAGATGCGGCGAAGGGCTCCTCCGGGGAACAGTCAATTATTTAATTATACAGGACTGCATTCATTAAGGACGCAGGTCTGTTTCGTGGAGTCCGGGCAGCCCCGATAGGAACACAACAGCTCAGCGTCAACTCCTTGTCGACTGTGAACTGAAGGCCGTCTGCAATAACAAAGGGTCCAAGTTTACCTTGAACTTCCCATCCTTAGGCATCGGAAAACCAGGGGAGATGAAATTCCCAGCACTGTTTTTACTGTTTATATCATTCTAATTCACTCTCACTCTCTCCCCCAGCACATACACACCGTATGTTCATTATTTAACTCTAAATTGTGGTTGTCTATTAATCACTCTTGCATTCTTTACTCTGCACATTTATTTATCCCTGTATACCTAGCCACCTGTTTATACCTATGTATATGACAAGGTATATGAAAGCCCTTAACATTTATATAACGCTACAGTTTGACCTTTGTGGGTATATAGCGAGGGACCTCCATTTCAATTCCACTATTAGCACACTATATATCTTTTAGATATTTATTTCATGTGTCTAAACATTACTGAGCTGAAGATATAAAATATTGATATCACAGTAACATCATCTTCCTACCAGTACTTGTATTTCCCTGTCTGTCCCTCTACATTCACATATAGGGCAAGACATTCGCGTTCATACTCTCTCTGAAATCCATTCATATGTTGCCAGTCCCGGAAATGTTGTGCGCTTGGTTATTGTGTGTGTGTGTGGTGGCAGAAATGCAAATGCTTCATGGTGGGAATCACAAGCTTTCTGTTTCCATTTTTTTTGCTATTAAATCACTTTAAAGACCCGTTTCAGTAGAAATACGGTAGTGACCAAGCCTGTGTATGTTTGATTTTATTTTTCCACGGAGGCGGAGAGGAATAAATGCCCAGTTTCTGCGCCGGTCAGGCTCGTGTGGAAATGCTTCCAGTTTCCTGATTCTATTTTTAGTTGCTGTAACTGAAAGCTATAGTTTTTGTTTGAAGTTTTAAAACGTGCTCTAAAAATAAAGCGCTATATCGCAAGCTAAAATTGCTGGCAGTCTTTTTTTGTTGCTGCAAAACGCACATTGGGAGAATGACACGGCGATAGCTGGGTTTAACACTGTACAGTAGTGCATGATACGTGTGGTGAAACAGGAGGCGGAAGGCTCTATATGTCCCAATTTGGACATTCCAGAGTGTGAGTCGGAAAAAGGCTGTAATTACAGTGGAACACAAATAGAGGAATACGAAACTGAATATCATCAATATAAGCAGCGCACAGAAATAGACCAGGATAGGTACAAAGATTGATAGATAACCCAATGAATAACTGGTAGATACCATAGATAATATGCATTTAATACAGCAGGCTGATATATACTGAACAAGAACCGGTGCTTAATATACGGAGACACTATGAGATAGATCGAGCAAGTGTCAGGAATACTCGTACAGTAAATACAAATTCTCTCCAACGCACTTATGCGGGGACTACTTTTCAAATTGAAAGCCAAAAAAAAACCAGACCGGATTTTAAACTAGCTTAAATGCACGTTCTGATTCCAAACAGCTGCTGCTTTACTTCAAGCGGCGAATGAAAGTGATTGGAGACCTGATAGTCTCAGCCAGTGATTCGGTCCATATATATGTGTGATAGGAAGGTTTAAGATACTAAAGATGTCCTGGGACATGTAGCAAGAAACTGCCAGATGTTTAGGGGAAAAAGTCACAGTAAATGGGCGATGTAAAAGTGGTTCTTTGAGAGGGGGGGGGGGGGGGGTGATGATTGGGAAAGCAGATGCTGTGTACCTGCACAGAATAACTGAGGGAACTTATTGCTACTGTCAGTGATTGCCCTACGCCAGCATAAACTCACTGGTACCTTTTCCTTTTTTAAAAAAAGGTGACCATCATTTATTAAACGCCACACGACTGAAGCGTTTCTCCCGATATGTGGCCTTCCGGCCTTCCAACAACCGAACAAACACTGGAGTGGTATCTGTCACATTCTCCGTCTGATTTCCTGCTCTAATTATTGTAGCGGAAGATGTTTGGCACTTATTAAATCTAGTCTTACACCCAGTGATTCTCTACAGTAATGAGTCAATGCATCTCCGGGGCCGACTTTTTGCTCACGAATCGTTTTATTTCATTTTCTGCCGGTTGGTATAGGACCGTTCCTTTATCGATTTAAAAAGAGATTATAATCTGTATTTCATGAACCGCTCTATTTTATTGCTCGCTTGAAGTGTGAATTAGACTAATTTTTCTATGTAAAAAATACAGAGCGAGATGTCGGTTCAAAACTGATTTGCACCTTGTCCCTTTTCATCATTATTTCCAATGCATTTACTGAATTCTCTCACACATGCACAGACACGCAAACACACACACGCAGTACTTTGGTTCTCTATGTTCTTTCATAGCGCCTACCTTTTAATGAGTTGAGCCCCATTTGTTGTGCTTGTCAGTGGAAGTAATGGAGTAGCGCAGCCCCAGAGACAACAATGACTGCGCTCAAACACCCAGCTCCTCACTGCCTTTTAGTTGGCAGTTTAAAAAAATGTTCACAATTTTATTTTGGTCGACGTGAATTCCTCAGCCCTAAGATTCAATTGTCACCTTCATCGATAGTCTGCTACCTACAAGTAAAAGAAAGATGTTTTTAATCCTCCAATATAGTCATACAGCTTGAAGACACGAACCGCGTTCAACCGTAAATTTTGTGACCATTATTCTATTATTTAACAATTATATATTTGTAAAACAATATAAATTACAGGTGCACTGTAATTCAGGTCGCACCCTACCGCATGAAGAAAGTTGTCAAAAAACATACGATACAACTGATACGTTTGTGCTTTTAATCCAACATTTTGCACATTATCTTAGTATCTCAGTCACATCAATAAAAAAAGCTTCAGCGATTGAAAGCTGCAAAATGAGTCCCTTGTTCAAATAACTCTGGCTGTGATCTTTATTACAAATGTGTCGGGCATAACATTCATTTCTTTAGAGCTTTAATTATTTACTAAAGCTTCAATTCAATCTTTATTTTTCGTTATTTATGGCATTGTCTGGTGGAGGTCTGTATATTCCGGCTCGGAATTACTTTATTTGGCGCGTATTTTTTTGCAAGATTAAAATGTGCGTGGATCCTCGTGTGGGTTGCTTTTCATTCGGTGTTGAATTCAGAGTTACTGGTGGTCAATGGGGCTCCTGTTTTGTGTGTGTGTGTAGATTGCTTACGCCGGATCCTGGAGCTCAGCTTCCCCGCCTTTCCTTGCAGGCTCCCCGGAGGACAAGCAGCCCTGGCTCTGCCCCCTCTCTCATCTCATCTGCCTGTCCGCTCCATCGAGCTGATTAACAAAACGCCAAACGCAACTCTATTCCTAATTCCCCAGACGTCAGTGTCAATCAGCTTTTAGATATATATAGCTGTGGGCGACTTCTTCCTCCAGTAAATCTGCAGCGCTCTACATTGTTGGGGGAAGGGGAGGGGAATAAAGGGTTTCGCGGCAGAATGTCCGGGCTATAGTTCCAAAGCAGCGCTCGGGTCGACCGTCTCGTAATAGCCCCGAAAAAAAATGTTTAGGGACAAGGCATTCTAATGTTATCTATCAATGTGTTTGAGCTAGAAAGTGGAAAGCGCTATGACACGAGATAAAATTTTTTAAAACGAGTCCCATATGTATGTTGAATACAGACAGGCCGATCGATTTGATGACGGGTTCGAAAGGAATGCTTAGATTGCGTGTTGAGCAAATCGTATTAAAGTTGGTGAATTTCCTTCGACGTCCCCCCCCCCCGCCCCCATCTTTAAAGGAAAACAAAAAAAAATAATTCTCGCCATTGCCCTTCCAATTTCCGAAGAAAGACCACTTACCCCTTTGCAAATAAATAACAGGGTGCGAGAGGGCTGGGTGGAGATTAGCTTGATCTGTCTTGCTCCTGTGTTCATGTTGAGATTGAAAAATAAATCTCCAGGATGCCCTTGAGAAACGTCTCAGCAAATTCTCCATTGCAACGATTCGCTCAAGCTGAAAAACAACAAGCTAGTAACATTGAAAGAATTTGCTTATACAGTACTTAGAACGCAGCTATTGAAAGGAAAGGTCATATTTAATCTGACCAGAACAGGTTTGATGGCTGTAGACAATAGAGGCGATCCCCCATTTATCCCCCACCCCCACCTCGCACTGCCAATAAACAAAAGACGATATCTTTGTCGCGATAAATGAGTTTTCCGAGAATTTAAAATGTAGTAGGAATCCGGGAAATCTATAAATCGTCGAATCGGTTAATGAAAAAAAGAAATATATGACGGTGCAAATCATGTCCTCGACCCTTCTGATCCCTGCTTTCCGGAGGGAGGGCTTTGAGACGGGAAGAACAGCTACAGAGTTTTCAGGCACATTCACACAACACCCAGTATTGCATGTCAATCGCCTCCCACTCTTAAAGCGGGTATGCACCACTAAATCGGGTCTTACTGTTCAATTTTATTTTTCTATTCCTTGCGTCGGTCCATACGGGTCCATACACCAGCAGATTTGATCTGGCGTTGTGCTTTCCTCTGCAAAAAATAAATATTGTGCAACCAAAAATGAACTCAATCTAGTGACTCGTGGTGGCCTGATAATTTATGAAACCGGGTGACTACATACATCGAAAGCTCTGAGACCGCAGTCTTTGTATCTTCAACTGATTTAAGAAAGTAGAGATTCACAGATTCGGTTGTTGGGTAGTTAGCAGAGACAGGGGCAAATTACAATGAACCCTTGGGATTTATGTGGCGTTTAGGGATTAGGAAGAAATACATGTAATCAGAACGCTCTAATAAACTCGCATGAAGTGCCAGTTCGAGTCAATTCCACAGACTTGAAATCAGCCAACCAGTTATATGTGTGCACTAGAAACTATAAGGGGAGAAAGATTACTACAACAAAACAGTGCAAGTGAAACAATTGGGTGAAATTATTTGAGATACTCAGAGAGGAGATCACGCACCATCATTCCTACAGACATCAATGTTTGGCTATTAACGGTCTGGGGAAGGAGATACAAGACTTTAATTCGACTTGTTCCTCTCGATTACGCTTGGGTGACATGACAGCTTTAATAATCCAAGGACAACAGTTTCACACAAAGAAAGCGTCTCTTCACTCGGTATTTTTCCCCCCCCCCTTGATTTGTTGTCTTGATTTAGCAACAAGCCCATCCGCGAATGATTCGAAACGGCTTGATAGAGGGAATGATTATAATTATTCCAAATTACAATGTAACCGGGTCTATAGCCGCAGCGATTGGGTTGCGGTTCTGTTTGCAATTCGTTTCATTTTCGACCTTCTGGGGGAAACAATAGGGGATCCGAGATAGCAGCCTGTGACAGATTGCGGTCTCCATTCCCGTTTGTTTTTCCTTTTTATAGTGGCTGTTTGACGAAAACAAGGGCACTCGTTGAAGTCAGTTTTGTCCAATCAAAGATAATAATTTCACATTAAATGTGGAAAAAATAGATTTGCGGCATTCTGCTCGGCTTTATAAAGCAAAAAGGCGGAAAGTAGTTGGACCAAGCGAACCCAAACGGGCACATTTACAAAGTTATTCCTTTTTATCTCAGATGCAAATCCTGACCCAAGCACCCAACTCCTTAGCAACATGGGTCGCTTGTCTGCCAATAATAGGCGACAGTGATAAGGCCACATTTAGTGGGACGTTGTTTAAAGGTGTGCTTGTGTCGAAGATTATGCTAAAAAAAAATTAGGGCGATTCTAGCCAGCAAAAGAATCCCTTTCGCCTTTTGCATTCAGGATCAAACTAAATTCGGCTAAAAGTCAAATTACAACTCAGTTTTAGTCTCGGATAGAGAGAGAAAAAAATAATTGTCGCTTGAAGGAAAAAGGAATGTTGTTTTGTGAGTGGATTTGCGCTCCCCCTCCCTCCCCCCACTTCCTCCCGGGAACATGTGACCACGGGGTGGCGATTGCATCGATTTTTTGGTGTCGCGGCGCTCCAGACTCGGCTGGGAGCGACACCAGAGGGCCCGGGGCCTCCTATCAAGGGGATGGAGATTAGGACAGCGAACAGCCCCCACACCCGTCACAAGACACCCGCTCACCGTCTGCTCTGACCTCCATTCCTTCGCATCGTGCTGCTCCGATCCACAGAGCATTTCGTAGGAAAAGCCAAACAACAAAACAAAAAAAAAACTTATCAGTTGTTCCACTTAATCGCCATGGTATTTCGCATTAAACTTTACTCCCTGCTTTATACCTTTTATGTCTCGAACTTAAACCGCGTGTGTCCCAGTAAGTATTCTCTATGTGTTTTGCGTGAGAATGATCGTTGCTATGTTTCGGCAGGCGCTTAATCTATTCGAGACTGCAGGAACACTTTTGCATAAGGAGATCTAATTGTGTGCTGTTGTTGGAGCCGGATTCTAGTTAGAATTCGGCTCTGTGATCAACTCAACAGACAACCTGACATAAAATGGATTTTACTTTTGCAAGACAGCTCAGACTTTCTAGGCTCGGATGACTAAACAACGAGGCTTTTTAAAAAGTTATTTTTGTATGTATGTGTGTTAAATAATGTTTTCGTGTAACACTTCCTCACGTGCAACGTACACGCGTTGTGCAAACGTTCATAGTCTATTTAAAATCCAACACCCTTTAAAAAAAACTTGGCGCAGATGGTTTTGCAGACGTGAGGTTTGGTTTGCCTGTTTCGGATAGTTATGCTTTGCCCTTCCCCCTTCCTCCTGTCTGGCTTTTGCTGAGGTTGGAATCAGGCCAAAACTCAGTGAAGCTTGACTGAGCGTTGCAAGTCTGCAATGAAAATTACATCGCAAGCTCCGCGGCTCCTTCCTTCACCTCGTAATAGTCGGCAAAATGTTTAAAGCCAAGTAGTTTTGAGAGAGAGAGAGATGGAACACGGGAACGAATGAGTGCAGCATGTATCTGCAGATCGATGTAGACCTCGATCCCGTGGTCTGTAATAAAGATTTCACATATGTCACGCAAAGCGGTGAGCTGTAATCGGCAGCATTCCCAGCATTACATGTTCTGCAAGGTTATGTGTATAGTTTAGTTTCTTTGTGGAGGTTTATTCTCAATAATAACTTCCTCCTGTGAAAAGTACTTGCCAGAAGACAGACAGCATGAGAAACCCTAACTTGTATCTCTACATCGAAATACCAAAAAGCTACAGTGCAGACTTCCCCTCTTTAAAACCTTTCTCAGACACTTTTAACCATACTAGCTCGGTGCACGGTTACCAAACTGTCGACTCCAGTGACCCCCAAAAAGCGAATGTTGATGTCCTGCAGTGTTTGAAACCCATTATTCTCCATGTAGACTTTCCAGCCTATATGTGAAAAGCCGTTAATGGCGATGTTGATGCTTAGCTGAATTTTTAACTATGGAAAAGGGAATAATGAAGGTTTTCAAACGTGCTTCGCACTTCTAAACTTCCATATGGGAGTAGGTTGGGGCATTGTATCAATTCACAATGGCCACACAATCTGTTTATATAGATACATGTATATAATGTGTGGTTGGCTGTGTCCTATATATATGTAGAGAGAGACTCGCTTCCAATTATGAGCTGTCAATTTCAGGTCGGTCTCTCAGATTTAAATCAGCCAATCTTAATGGGCGAATCCTTGGCAATTAGAACGCTGAGGAATCAAATTAAAATAACCGAAAGTAAAAGGATCTGGTAAAGTAATTTGAAACAAGGGTGGCCGGGGCACAATATGCTTGTTACTAACCTATCAAAGGTAGTTGTAAGGAATTTAAATCATGATTCTCGAGGATCAGCTTTAACCTACAAGGTGCTTTATTTATTCCTGTATAAACTATTCAAAATCGGCCAGGAATTCAGGCAGATAAGATCATTACTTAAAAAAAAATTACAAAAGCCAAGTTGACGAAACTTGATACAAATTCGTATTAAACGATTTGACTTACCTTGTCCCCTCATACCTCACAGAAACACTCACGGTGTACACGCGTCCAGTTATTTTTTGATCATTCGTAATTCCCCTTCCCCTTCAACTCTTGTCAAATATTCTCCAAGGGATTTCAAATGGAAAACCTACCACTGCTATCCTTTGTCTTTGTACTTCTGTAATATGGGTCACTAGGTTTGACTTGCGCTCTGGGACAGTCTGAAAGAAATGTTCTTAACACGGAGCTGAAGCAAAGTAGACGATCTAGATCTTTACCAAGTCCCTGGACGCTCTAAAAATCAATTTCTATCTGCTTGAAGACTTCATATCATTAAATTATTCAAAATGCACATTTTCTTACTAGCAATTGGCATGATTAAAGCATTGTGCAGAAATATTGTAAAGTAATATTTGTATTCATTTTGTGCAAACTTTAAATTGTTTCCCAACCAGTGTCAGCTTTTGCATAACAATGAAGTACATTGATACCATCAAATCAGTGTATCATGTTGCTGTATAATCAGTATTAGCATTTTCATACTATATAGTCAGATCCTGATCAACCCCCAGCCTCCGCCAACAAATATCTTTAAATCCTATTGTATCAGAGATAGTTCTAATAAGGTCCCAAGTCTCAACTATTTATAGAAAACCTTTAATTCTAGAACCAATGTTGTAGAAAAGGACATCGGCTCGTTTCTTCCCATATTTTCACTTACTGTCGGTGGGCAGCAAGAGTTTTATGACGAGTCTCCAGTACTGATGGTCAAAAACAAAAACGTTTGCATTCGGTGTAACAGTTGTATTAAGTATATTGCCCTGGAATTCGATGTCACCGGGTTTCAGGTCACGACTAATCCCTAATTATTTTTGCACATTTTTGCATTTCGTGCTATGTTATTCAGATTGAAAGTACTGTACTTAAATAATAAGCCGATTTACCTTTGGGTCAAAATCAGATTAGATGTTTCATATAAGCATTAACAGCATTAATTTCTATTATTTACACTGTAACTGTCAATTCGATTCTTATATTACTTGGATTGTCTATAGACTTTATGCCAACTACTGGTTAGAATCGGGATGGAGACTAATTGCATCACAGCCTCTTTAATAGAAATTATTTATTTTTCCTTTCGCCCCCCCCCCCCCCCCCCACTTTCCCCTCCCTTTGGCTATCTGCGATTGCATTTGCTATCTAAATAAATTAGTTATTGACTTTAAAACATTTAAATGTGAAGGATGCAAGATATTCTACTCAAATCTGTATTGTGGTTGTAACTTTACTACTTAGGAGATCTATTAAATGAAATAAAAACAAAAGGGCGATTGGGGCAGCAATGAGTAAGCAATGCCTAACAATAATCAAACAGCATTAATTACCGTGCTTTTATTTTTTATATAATATATACACAGGGACATGCAGCCGCATTCCAATAAAGGGAATAATCCATTGGCCACTAAAAAGTGTATTTTTTTCTTCTCATGAATATTTGTTCAGCTGTAAGTCACTCCAAATAATGATTATACACGCTCTGTAACACAAGTCATGAGTCTAGATTTACTGGAACTGCGTGCTATCGTTTCCTTTAAATCAGGGGAAGATATGCAGCCATTTAAAAAAAATCAAAAGAGTTAATTAATCAAATACACAAGAAAAAAAATTATACGCGTTCCACTTACTTGCCTGGTGACTTGAATTCTCCACACATTCAATTTTCCTTTTATGGGATTAATTTAAATATAGATCGATTTCCGTGACATCAAAAGACCGAAGATCACCTCAGGTCATTGATGTCAGCGCCATATTGGCCTTCAGTATATGTGTGGATATTAAGTACAATTAAATAGACCACCAGGTAACCGGATTAATGTAGGTAAACTGTACTGGTGCTGGAGGGGAGAAGTAATAAGTACAGTATTGTAAAGTTTGAGTGAGCAAATGTCATCGTGTCGTAAATACTGGCCATATTTGTCTGTATAGTGCGTTGTAATCTATACATTAGGAATCACACACTCCAGTTTATGTACTGTACACATCAAAGAATGTCATGCTAAATGTTAGAATGTGCAGACTTCAAGCAGTAATGGGGGAGGGGTAGACATACGAAATATAGACGTGCTTCTGCTCGTTTAGAAAATACTATTATAGACTCGGCTGTGATTTGCTTATAATAGAAATGTAAAAAGGTAGTCGATGCAATACAGCTGAATTTGTCGCGATATTTACCAGATATGTAAAACCACGAGAATGGGGCTTGGGAGGTAATTTTAGATTTTAAAAGTCGGTAAAGCGTCAAAAATGAATCTCATAAGAAACGCGAGCACAAATGAAGAATGCAGATAATATCGCCTTTCTTGATTCAGTCGCCTTCCTTATGTGTTGAATGATCGAACTTGGACTGATCTCGTGCCTTGTAACATTGCCTTTTCCCTCGTTATCCCCCTTCTTTTTACTACTACTATGCCGTTCAATTACTATCTCCCTGTTCTCATTTTAATTCTCCCACTCCATTCATCCCCAGAGCCGGTTGACACCTTCTATCTCGTCATCCCTTGCCTTTCTTTCTTCCCTCGTTCAGTTTTTGCTTCTCCCACATGATTCATTCCAAGGGAGCAGCTGATATCGGGCAGTCATTAGTAAACAGATGAGGCACAGCTTTGTACCAGCATGCAAAGTTCCTTTTATCCCCTGTAATAAATCATATGCCTGCAGACAGAGACAGCGTGGAGAAAATAATAAATACACAAGAAGATGCGTTTGCTTTTTTTGTCACCTTGCAACTTTACCAGTCTGGACCATTTCTAAATCCATGCATTATTTATCCCTTGTGTAACACTGCCTTGGGTTACAATACTATTTTAAGTTTTTTTTTTGGAAGGGACTAAAAGTCATTATACAAGTCATTGTTCAGTGCTCATTATTTTAACAGAAGTTAAGAAAGATGGTATGCAGCTTTCGCACACTTGCTGAGGATTAATATTGTTTAAGGTAATGTAAGTATATCGCTGTCTTAGATAGATTCTCCTCCCAACATCTTGGGAAATATTCTATCGGATCATTCACTTCTCTATATATCTCCAAGTCCATAGATGACCGTGGTGCCGAGGCGAAGTATCTGGAAGCCTGTGACATTGCAGAATGCGCACACACTTAAAGCCATTGCACCCATCTTTCCCAACAATCTACCTTGTCAATTTCGCGTCAGTTTCTCAAGCTTCCGAATCAACCAGTGGCTCCCAGTGAAATGTAACAATTCACTGTCGGCTTCATAGCTGCTTCGGTAACATGTAAATTGCCTTTAAAATAATATAAATGCTACCATGAATGCGATCATCACAGGCATTTAAACAGACAAGGGACAATATGCCGTTTGTTAAATTTTGATGGGTAAGGCTGGGGACTTTTAAAGGAACAAGTACACAAAGAGAATCTAAAGGGAGGCATAGAAGAGCCCCTATACTGTGAACATAAAATGCTTAGAGTGGGTAATAAGGATTTCGCCTGCATGTTCTAACAAGCCCTAAAACTCGTCAGGATCTGCTAGGGGCAGGCACTGGAAAAGCTCTGTTGTCCAGCATTCTCTGTCAATTAACAAGAAGCTCTTTTATAGGAAGCCAGGGGCTCTAAAAGAGCCTGTTTGCTTTCTGATTTCAGAGGCCGGCTCGCGTTTCCAATGATGGAGGGAAGCATGTGGCGTCAAATTCGCCCTTAGCCAGGTCCCTTCCTCGTCCTGCTCAGGGTCCACGCAGATCCTTGGGCGCTATTTTTCAAGATTAGATCCCCCCAAACAAGCACCGCCCCCACCTCATTTTTATTGTTTGTGAATCACTCCTTCCCTGTTGTCGACTAGGATGCTATTCTGAGTACAAGGTGATTTATGGTCCTGGGGGTAGAGGGTGTTCTCAGCATCCGACAGCTGCTACGACGCCACCCTAACAGAAAAAGCAGACGAAGACTCTCTAAAGAAAGCAGACGTTTAGAAGAGAAGTGAAGCTACAGTAATGTACAGAGAACCCAGTACTGGTAACTTACAACCATCTGATGTAGCTAACGTAGACCATTTATTATTAGAACATGTGAGTTTAATGTGCTCATCATTCTGATAGAATGGAATTGCTGGAGGTGGCTGCTTGGGGTTGAGTTCTGTTAACGATAGCCCGGGGTGATTGGAAACTCAAATGTTTGTACCAGGTCCAAAAATAATCCACCGGCAGACCTGGAATTCACGAGTGAGATCAGGGCACACTATGAACAGGCGCCTGTCATTGATTCTATGCTTAGTCCCTGGCTGTTCGGTGGCATTTTAGTATTTAGGCTTTATAGTATACACGTTTGTCAAGACATGTTAAAATGTATTGACGAGTTGCTCAGACATTAAGCAACCTCGTCTCCCGCCCCCCGGACAGACTGGGGAGGCTCCGCAGAAGCCTGGTACAGCTCTCAACTTCTAATTTAATGTTATGGTCAAAAGTAACAGGAAAGAAATGTGCATTCTAAACTGTTTTCAATTCCGTGTGTTTCTATTTACATAACATTCTGTAAGGGCTTCGGTCCTTATAAAGAAATATAATTAACAGTTGGAGGGGAGGGAAACATTTCGTAAAGAAACTGATGGCTTTTTACACCAGGAAAAAGTACAGACAGCTAACCATATACTTGCAATGCCAGTAGTTCAATACGACACACGGTCCAATTAACTCGCAATCATTACCCTGCAATTTGGGGAAACATGCTGTACAACATATAGAACTGTTGGTAGAATTTGTGCTGAGGTGTTTCAGAAACTTTGCATAAACTCAGAGTGGCTGGTATAAAAATAACAGAGCAATGGGTTTGGAAAATGTCAGTTAAAGAAAGGGGCCTTGTTTGAACCAGGTGACAGATCAGCTCATTCTTCCAGTAGACCGATTTAGCTAACTTCCTAACTTTAACGCAGTGAATATCACTAACACAGAGACTTTACCTATTGATCAAAGGCTGGTGTCCAGCGCCTAAAACGTGCGGTTTAATCTCGTGGCGGAAATGAACGTTTTCATTCCCAAATGCCTAGTGTCAAATCCTCTCTAATCTTTATCCTCCTGATTCCGCTCCCCCACCTCCCATTATTTCTTTGCACAAAAAGGTTTTGGAAATCCAGATTTAAGACGGAATTACGTAAATAATTGTGTGTGTTATGTTTCGATGCCCAAACGCGCGTTGCACAAAGTAGCCCATATGTAGCCTTCAACGAGGCATATTTTCACTAAAGAATTCATGTAGCACTGGCCCCAGTGGGTGACATTCGGATCAGTTCTTCACAGACGGAATAGGAGCCGTAAGCATTTTTGTTTAGCTTACTGTTTATTTGACTTCACCAGCATAGCCCAGAACACTAAAGTGATTCAAGAAGATGAATTAGCAGCCGAGAGACCACTTTTTAAATGACTGATTTGACTGTTTTCCAGTGCCGCTGTAAGATGGGGACGCTCTGATCTTAGTGCTCTCGTCCCCAGAACTGTAGTGCCTTTGATTGAAGAACGATGCTGGGCTAGCCCAACGTGCATGTCCGTTCCTCACCTGCGCCCCCACCCCCACCCCTCCCCCCCGCGCTAAAACTCTCTTGGACCGAATTCCCTTCGAGGTACCGCTACTTACACTGGACTTAGAGAGATATCTGTCTGTCTGTATTATGTAATTGTACCGGAAGGGTATGTTCCCTAACTTGACATGTCCCTTACTTCAAATATAGTTCACAGTTCCAAAGTCCTTTTGTTACACGGTTTAAGTGAGCTCCTGGGAAATGAAGTTGCATTGCATGACAACCCGCCAAAGCTTGGTCCCTCACTGCAGATGATTTTAAAAAGGTTTAAGTAGCGCTTAGTCGTAGTTCAGACCACTTGGAGCTAAGGTGAGCACGGAATCCTCAGCAAAGCCTCCCCAATGAAACAAGCGTGTTGTTATACTCTGGACGGTAACTCTTTTTAATGTGTATTTATGACTTGAGGACATGATTTCAATTTAGGTATATTGCAGAAATCCAAAGCCTAATTCGAGAGAATGCACACGCGATGTGGAACCATAACCAAGACAATTTGCCAAGGAGAAAACGTTCGACTTTTTATTATCATCACGGATACGCTGTAATTCTGTTCAATTTCCTCACAGATAGGTCAGTAAAATATAACGCGCTCAAGCCAGAAACGGTGTCAGCTCACGTGTCTCTTTAATAGCCTGTCCTGGTTATCTTAGTTTAATGTTAGTGCACATTGCTGCAGAGAAAAATATACATGCAAATGGCTTAAGATGAAGTAGTCTTTATCTAGGATTTGGCCTGAACTCTAAACTGGAAGAGTTGAGGAAAGTTTGCTAAGGCTGCTTTTCCCCCTCAGCCGTAACCCAGGTTACAGAAAACGTCTAAACAAGATACAGAAAGAATTGTGTCAAAGACTGATTTGTTGACCGTTGGATCATTTCATTACCTCAGTGCGCCGCTTCGTTTTATTGACTCAAAAGCAGTGAGGCTGAAAACACGCCTCGTTTTGTCAAACCCTCCCCCTGTAGTTGAATGTGAAAGGACATACACAATAGCATCCTTATCTGCAGATACACTCAACCAGTTCTCTCCGGTTGCGGTGCGGGCTGGAGATAGGCGATTTCTGGTATCCCTACGCTACATAAAGGTAGCGTTTACTGTGCTAGACGATGTGGCCATATTGTAAGGCACGTTTTAGCATAACGACCGCAAGTGGAAGTGTAAAACAGACATGGTCACAATCGCCTGCATGTTTCGCTGTATGTTCTGGACTGATTCGGCGCATTTTCACACTGCGAGCAATACGGAGCAAGCAGTTGCTTGATTAATGTGGAGCAACATTACATTGTGTAGGGTTAGATTTATCTTAGCAACCAAACACGCACATTCGATTTATAATTCGCTTTTTGCCTAATCGCGTCCCTCTCCGCAATATGCTGAACGATGCAAGACGCGGTCAGTGTTTTAATTCAGATTGATTGTATAGGACTTTAGACAGTGACAAATAGATGGGTTAAGAAATAGAGCAACGCCCTTACATAATTTACTGTGGTCAACCCGGTGAGATGTATCGTCACACTGCACCTCTGATCTCCAGCTTTGTGATGAACTGTTTGCAATGCAAATGTCCGGGAAAATTAACTGATCTAAATCAATGAGCTTGCGCGCACCCACACACACATAGGCAGAAAACATTACGTCTACCTTAGCAAATATAAACGGTGCAAAGTAGTCATTATCAACCGCACCGCCCTCACACATACACAACGGTATATCTTGGTGCAAAGTTCATGTAGATTTTGCTTTTGTGAACTCGGATTCCAATTCTGACCACAAAAAATTGATCGGTTATTTTCAGAAATTAACGACTATTTTGTCACAAAATTGATCGCAGCTCTTAAAGAGGCAAGTGGTGCCATTGGAAGTTAGGTAGTGGTAGTTGAGGTTCGGAATCTAGTACTGAGTGAGCATGGGGTCATCTCGCTGTACGTGTGTCTAGTGCAGACCCCCATTCCAAAGCTTTCACTAGAATTACTATTGGAGAGCCTCGGCGATTCTAGTCCACAGTAGATTACAATCAGAGACATTTTCAAACGCTATGTTGATTGACACATGGAGACCTTAAGCAGCACACCAAGGACGTGACGTTCTTTGAAATATCCTTTCAACTTTGAAAGTTTTACCACATCTATTCCTAGGTGTCTTTAATGTTTTAATGCAACGTAAATTGCAGTAACAAATTGCCTTCTCAGTATCAAAACCTGTTGTTCCCACACAATTTTTAAAAATGAACTATTTGAAGTGCAAACTAAATGAGCGTGTGTTTAATTTCTGGTTATGTAAACTCGATTGAATAGACTGACGAGAAGGGGAATTGTTCCGTACAGTGTGAATTTCAATAGCAGGAATGAACGACACCCTCCCCCCAAGTTTTTAACTTGTTCCTCAAAACCACTGCACTGCTGCAAATTACTGACCTCTGAGAAAACAAAACGACTGCGAAGTTTTAAAAGATACCCTCGAGAGAGAAGAAAAATACACTGTCAGACCCCGCCCATCCGCCAAACCCCGTAGCCGCTGCAAAAATTCAGTTCGAAATATGGCCTTAGCCCCAGCGGTGAAATGGACGTCCGGTATGCACTGAACTGACTGACTCCCATGAAATGTCTTCTACGATGTTTTATAGAAGGCATCACCTACTCAAGTCACATCATGCAACCATTCTATTAGTACAATATATTGGATTTGAGTTCAGCTCCTTATGGGCAATATCCGAGGACTCATCGGCTCTGTTTATACAAGGCTTTGCGAAGTGATATAGCTATATCACCTTAATATTAGATTTTAAATCAATTTTATTTCATCCTTTTATTCATATTTGCTCGGGCTGGCGCCTAGAACTCTAGGCAAGTTTGAAAGCCACTTTTAAAAAAATGAAAAATGCTGTGCATAGTATTTAGTTTTAAATTGCGCCCTAATTTGACCCGATTTATCAAAGGATAGATATTTTCCAGTTCAAACCTTTAATCTCCGGTTTAAAGCAGCAGCGCCTCTTTCCCATCTGCAGCCCTGTCGCTTTCATATAAATTCAAAAATCAATCAACGAACTTATGATCTATACACGGGTTGTCAGTAACTATACTGCTGTGATACAATTTAACTACATCTGAGAACCTTCCAAATGAAATAAACTCAAAGCAAAGGGGCCCCTACCACTTTTTTGTGGATTTTAATACACACTTTGGAAAAAGAGAGCCCTACAAAGCTCACGATGATAGTTGCCCAACTATTAATGAAAGCCTGCCAATGACATGTTGGATTCAAAAGAACTAGTTTGCGGTGCAAAATGTTCAGCTTACAGCCAAGCCACAAAGAGCCCCCTCCCCAACGAAAAATCGAAAGTTAAACATTTCATGGTAGAATTAGGACATCCCGTCTTAAAACGCGACCAGAAATGCCCATTTGAGGCCTTTGGGAGTAGAAAGCTATTTCTCTGACATCCACTTTCCTCAGTTCTCTCTCTCGGTCGCTGAAATTAGCGTTTGAACGGTTGTCCGCTGTCGAGACAGTTGTGTGCGGGGGAGGGGTGGGAGGGGAGAGCCCCTTTCATTCCATCTACTGCTAGCCCTTCATTCCTTGATAACGCGACGAGCAAAGTCTCTGTGTTTCCCCCAAGGTAATTAATTGTTGTAAGGGCTGGTTGGAGTCTGGAGAATTTGGGGCTCTCGTTCTCGTTCTCTCAGTTCTCCCTCCGCACCCCACCCCGTCCAAAATTTAATCCAATGACGCTAATCCTCTAAACAGTTTTATTTTAGGGTTGGGGGAGGGAGTCACTCAGTTTCGACGATTGGTCCACCCTGTTTTCTAGCTCTTTCTATCCCATTTCAATATCGTTCTCTCAAATCTTTGTCAAGCAACGACTTTGAATTTGCATGCAGGGCGGTTTTTTTTTTTGGGTGCTTGTGCCTTCATTAAAAAAAAGTCTATATATAAAAGCGAAAGCTATTTGTGGTATGTTACACGTGGAGAAATGGAATGCATTGTGTAAATTTGGAGAAGGGTGCGAGCTGGGCTTTCATTTGCAATCGCCGCACATCTTTCTAACTCCAACACCCTGCCACGTGTTATTAATGTCTGCCAGGGAAGCAGTGAATACATTTGCCAGCAAACTGTAACTCGGCATCGAAGGCTTGTCACGGAGGCAATGCTATTTACCGCGGCATTTTGCAAATAAAAAAAGCCTTCAACTCAAGGGCGAACTACCAACTAAATCGCTGCAATGGAAAGCATATAGCACAATAAATTTAGCTCGGTAACCTTGCAGGCTGTAGTATGCCCTTCATTACCCAGACCTCAAACATGGCTCCCAATTGCTCGAATGTTTTATTATTTTATAAATTAAAAAGATTACACACGGTTACAGTTCTATCTGTCATCAATACCTATGACACACTTAAAGAGTTCAATTCAAGGATCAGATATGCACAGTCATAGCTCGGCAGAAATATAAAGTTTAAAAAAATACATTACAATCCCCTTTGTCGATTTAAAGCAATCGCGCACTCCACAAAGGCACATGTACTGCACGATATTAATCAGACGATTTACTGTTATACATACCTAATGACGTTACAGCTTCTGTTGCATCCAAGTGTTTAAAACAACGAGTCACAAACTGTGAACAAAATCAGGGAAAGAAAAAAAAATTCACACGGCGTGCTAAATGTAACCAATTGTTTTAAGATTCCTTGACACACACACACACACTAAGAATCCAAGGAGCAGGCGTTGCATTTAATTACAAGCTGATGGGATGCAATACATTGATTTCCTACATTTTAAAATATATCAACGTTTTTCCCATTAGAAGAGAAAGGAAGGGGGAAAATAAGTTGGAAAGGAAGCTGTCAGTCATTACTGCTCCATTGATCATTCACAATCTTCTGCATTCTGCTGCTGCCATCAGTTCGTCCGCATTAATTATCCCTCCCCTCCCCCTTTCTGTGCGGCTCCCCCTCTCTCGCTTTCTTTCTCCATCCTGTCGCCAATTTGAGACAAATACAACGTTGATGAGTCCTCCAGAAGTTGCTTTTCTTTCATTCGAGGCGCGATTGTGCCTGGGAGATATTCAGATGAGCTCTTCCAAACATTCAGACGGTTGTTCCCCTGGCGCTCAGGGAGCTCATTACTATTTTAGTCCCTTTCCTTGTGTTAGGGAACTGGAGAAACTTGAAACTGCCTGAAAAAAAAAACATGGAACAACACGGCGAGGCAAAGTAGATGGGGAACTTGAAACTCCTCGCAAGATTCTTATTACTATTTTGATCATTCACGAGAGAATGGGGGAGCCTGGAAACGGTGCCATTCTGGGCACCATTGTAAACGTTCAATGCCGTACAAAGGATCGCCTTGAAACCTCCCGTACTCTCTAATTGGTTTTTCAGGGACGTCGCGAGGGGGAGCTGGGTGAGCCAATCAAAGGCGTGTTTACATTGATTGATTGACAGCCGCTCCAGCCAATCGGAGCGTCAATACACGGGATGATTGACAGGAGGCAGGCGATAGCGAAACAATGTGTGCTTCATTGCAAAAAGAGAGTTTGGAAGACTGGCTAGAGTTGAAAGAGGTTTTTTTGCATTTTGTTTTCTGTATGGCGATTCCACAATCTGCGTTCACCTAAAACCTGGATTTAAAACAAAACTGCGGGAAAACTACTCAGCAGTCTGAATCGCCCATAAACGTGAGTAAAGTTTTACAGCTAACGTCCTCTTCTAACTATTGCACAGTCAACCGTGTTTGTAAGACGTGAAGTAATGAGAAGGCGCGTAAACCGTGGAAAACATTATTCCGGGTGCATTCGCACAAGTTTTGATTGTGAAGTGAGATTCACCAGAACACAAGCCGTTCTCGGAGTAGAGGTTGGATTGTTTGTTTAATATATATGTTTACAATTTTGCTGCGGAAGAGACTGTTTTACTCTCTGCTGAAGTTAGACCGGAGCTTTTGTAACGCCGAGTGAGAAGATCGGTGCTTATTTGCTTCCTTTTTTTAAAAGAAAAAAGTTCTACTTTCCCCTTTTTTGACAGAAATGAAAATAAGTGAAAATAATCAAAGGTGGATGCGTAATGAGCTCTAGATATTTCTGAAAACCGAATAAGTTACATTTTACTCAAAAGTAGAGGGAGGGGGGGGGAGTTGCAGTTGATTGTAGTGTTTGATCAAATGGCTGTTTTTAATTAAAATCAGGATTTAAGCCATTCCATGAAACACTGGCCAAAGCCAGAAAACGAAATCAAGGCTCCACAAGGATTCAGTTGGCAAATGTGGCGGAGCCTTCTCGGCACAAAAAAAACATTGAATCTATCCGAAGATGTTTTTAATAATGTCTCCTGCTTCTACTAGTACATTTTGGGATAACTTACACGCCTAACCGATGGGTTTAAGACATTTGTGTCTTCGACATTTGCATGTTCCAGCATGTTTATGCATCACATATTGGGTGAGAGCAGTCATTTGTGAATGAACTTGGGATTTAAGAAGCTGTTAAAATTCGCAGTGACAAAGCAGCTATACTCTTTAATGAGGAAACAAATCGGTCGATTGTACGTGAACGAATCGTAGCAATTGAAATGGTTTAGTTAGATAACGAGGGGTAAATGTTATTTTTAAATCAGCTCTCCTGGACACGGCTGCACTGCAGTGAATAGATCCAAAATATTCTCTGCAGAGTTAAGCTTTCACTCTCTGCTTGTCCATTAGTGACGCTATATTTAATTTGAACATACAGAGTCTGAATCGGTATTTTTTTTTTAAAGATTAGCATTGTATGCAGTGTTTTAAAGATGGTGTTTAGCTTCTGAATGTAATTATTTATGATTTTATATGGAGAGAAGGGCTCGTGTTTACATTCGCTGGTTATTTTTCGCAACGAGCAGCTATTGCAGGCAGCTGTTTTTTCAGTATGTACCGACACTCCAAGCACATACTTGGAGCTGTAAAGTTATAATAAAGGCGGGAAGATTAACCTGACCGAACAATTCCTTATTCTCTGCTTTTATGTTGGCGAATGAGGGGCGCGGGGTGGGTGGGGTACTCGTATAATTTTCCATCGGAATGGTTTTAGAAGCAATGTTTAGGTTTTCAGACTCAATATCTGTGGGTAAAGTTATTTAGTGAATGGTGAGGCAGAACTTGAATTCGATGATAAAATAGCTGTTTACAAAAAGACTCGGCAGATGTTGGTAAACCATGTCGTACGAGCGCTCACATTTCCTTAAATTGCAACTTCTGGTTAAAAGGGAGCACATACGCCGATCTACAAAGGAAAGGGAAATGTTTTGAGTTTAACATGAAGCGTGAATTGTATTTTCGCCCCTGCTTCTTAAACCAGTACTGCGATATTTTACTGAGTTCCTGCAAAATGTATGACATGAAGAATCAATATTAATTCTTAATTGCACCCAATACATTGAGGTAATGTTTCTCTCTCCTCTCGTGCAGATGCCGTTCAGAATGCCTCAAAAAAAGCCTGATAACACCTTTGTAAATCTTGGGACTGTCTAGTAGCCTGAATTAAACAGGAGGGATTTCTTCCGAAACAAAGTTGAAAGGATTCGCGCTGACTGATTATGGATGGGAGAGATTTCGGCCACCGAACTGTTCACGTCCCGTCTCCTCTGCTTACCGGGCTGGGCATGGAGGCTCACAGGGTCGGCGCGCCCGCCGGCAGGATCGCTCCCTCGGCCGGCCACATGAGCTCGGCGCTCGGCTCTCATCTCGCCCCGGGCAAGTACCTCTCCTCCCCGGTTTCGGTGCACGGCCACTCGGGTAAGCCTTCCTCTTATAATTCTCGATGTGATCGCGCGAGTAGATTAAAAAGGCGTATCTGTGTTACATGTGGGGCCACCTTAGAGTTATCGGAAATCTGTTTTTAACCAATGATTTTTCAAAACCACGAGAGTTTGCTTAGTGAAAGATAGTTCTTTAATTGAGAGGGGGAGAACTGAGCTGCGAAGGAGATTGTAAGGATTCTAAAAGTTTGCTTAGAAGTTCTGCAAACTTACTTTTTTTTTTACATACAATGATCCAATTTAGTATGTAAATTGTGTTAACATTTTAGGCAAATAATCCTTAACAATAATAGTCAGGGCCAAATGTCCATTATCCAGATCTCATTGACAGTAATCAGATGTTTCTGTGTAGTTCCCTCTTTTATCAAATGTTAAGCGCATTCGGAGTTTTTTCCCCCATTGTGAGTAATTGTTACTGTTGTGTGGAGAATCGGTACTGTCAGACAACGGAGAGGCAGCGAACTGTTGAATATAATGAATTAAATGCCCCGTTCTCTCAGAGTTTTGTGTTCAGTATTAACCGACAGGCTTACTTGTAGTAGTATTGAGATTGAGGAAAGGGGTGAGCTTTAGTTCAAGGGAGCCATGTCCGTCGAAAACGTTCGAGTTTAGTGTATATCTGTAGCGCTAAACAGAATTTTGAAATCCGCTCTGTAAATCAGCGTTTTAAAAAACAGAGAATACGAGCCGGTGAAGACCAGCGTTTGGTGCTGAGGTTATATCTTTAGAGCGGCGGCTTTCCTTTGGATTTTTAATTCCAAACCTTACTTTTTTTGCAGACGAGAAATATGTTTCCCTATAACTAAACTGGTGTTGATTCCATGTTGGTTGGGAAGTGGCATTTGGCGTTTTGTTCTGGTTTGCAGACTTGCTCCTTTCAGTGCGTTGCCAGTCAGTCGTTTCCTCTTTTTTTGTATAAAAAAAAATCGAACTCCACATATCTTAAACTGCAGAGCGGTTAAAAGCAGTGCGGGAGGGGAAAAAAAAGGTTCCCATCTGCCAGGTTTAAGGCAGAGAATGTGCAGCTCGTCTGGCAGAGGAGTTTTCAGTAAAGGGTCGTCCCCAAAAGTTAAATTGAGAGGAACTTAAAACCGATCTAAGTTGCAAACAACTATATTTGGTAAATTCGAGCAGATATTCCGTAGTTTTGTGTAAAGTGCTTCTAACTGTTCTAATTCTCACGCTAAAAGTGTCCTTTTTGTATGTAAATACACAAGTAAATGCAGACAGCAATCTTTAGTGTGTAACGCTTCGGTCGGTGGATATTTCTTCTGGGACGGAGTTTAGGCGAGGTTTGTAGGAATGGAACTTCATGTGCATTCGCTATACGTTCCCGGGTGCCCGTTCTCCATCGACCTTTTTATTTTTGAACGTTTATGCCAGGGAACTGATGGTAAAACCGCGCACACTCCAAAAACGCACAAGACATAAACAGGCAGAAATCTTGACCTTACAAAGCGAAGTAAAAGGTGCTGGTTGGGGGTGGGGAGTTAAGGGTGTTCGCCAGCTGGTTAAATGAATTGTAAATGTTTCTTCAGGAAGCTGCCCCTCGCTGACTATTTTTCCCTCAAGCATGCAAATTGTCTGACATTCACGCTTGTTAGGGTTGATTAGAATTGCGCAGATTGTAGAGTCACCTTGTATGAAAAAGGACTGGTGGAGCAGGACGTAGGAAGCGCTAAACATGACGCTTGTGAAACCACATATATTTCATTGTATGGGTATATATATATATCTATATATATATATCAGATGGCAAAATGATTTGTAGGCAGTTCGAGATTCCAAGGAGCAATGACATATGCACCTTGAAAAATGCATTATTGCTAATATTAGTAAGCCCAGTCTTTAATTCATTCCAGCACGTTTACTAAGGTTTAGACCGTTAACTATTTACATTTTGACCGTCGCTGCTTTGTGACTATGTTTACAAACTGGAGCTTTTTTGCAGTAATCGTCTGCTTTATTGTCAAACGCGGAGGATCTTTTTAAAAAAGTTGCAGTTCCCTTTATATTATTTCCCCGGATCTATTGAGCCAGATTGCCAGCGATTAGAGTTCGTTATTGCGATTCTGCTGCCCCAACACCGTTCTGTATGAAGTGGAAGGTTTAATTTTCCTATATTGCTTTCATGCATTTTCGCCTGCACAGCTGAGGTTAACTGTTGTGTGCTTGATAATGGAGGATTGGGGGTTTAGTTCAATCCCTACAGGCAGAGCCGAAACCTTTTTGATTTCCTAGTTTAAAAAACGTTCAGCGGTTCCCTACTTTACAACAACAAACATCTCAAAAAATCCTTCATTGGCAGCAAAGCGTTTTGAAATGTTCCGAGGTCGTGAACGGCGCTATATAAATGCAAGTCCCTCATTTACCGAGCTATATAAACATCTGACGGCTTCTTGCTTGAGACGGCGGCTCAAAAGGAGACGCTTTTCATATATTTTCTTTGGGCCAATTTGAGTGATGAGGCTGACTGGTGTATGCGTAATCCTGGAGGAATGAGGCTTTCATTCAAACCCTGTATGTTCCGAGGCAGAGCTGAAACCTTTATGATTTTCAGTTTCTCTCCTTGTTTCCTAACGTTAAATATTAATCGAGGTTGCTCGGCAAATCTTCCTCTAATACTGCACTTGGTAGTTAAAGTGTTAAATCAGTGCTATTTCTTGTACACTTGTAAATGGTTCCGATGGTGAGTGTGCCTCTCTAACAGTTACATGCGCTTTCTGCTCATTTTTTGTTCATCCAGTTGAGTGAAATTGACTTTTAATATGTATCTTTAATAATTACTGTGAATGGCAGCTTTCGCTGTCCATATGTCCTTACCACATTGCCTTAATGGCTTTTTAAATATTACATTATGGACAGTGGTTTTAAGTTACTGTTAAAGACTTCGGCAAACGTGCAATCGGAAGGTTGCTGTGCGTTAAAATTAAGAATACTCGGTCGTATTTCTTCTCAGTAGCACTAGCTATCCAGGATAGACTTGTGGAATTACCAACTACCCACAACAGTGTGGGCGATTCTCTTCAAATATATGCAGGGGTTAGACATGAAAAACTGGCCTACTTAAAGCAAGGCATATTAATATGACCATGAGAACTGTATGGAGTAAAACAAAAAGTGTAAAACCCTATTTAAGAAGCTACATGAAATGAAAGCGCACAGTTTAATGTAAACAACTCTACCAGGCCATTTCGACTGGGTTTGACTATCTGTAGGTGTGTTGACAAGGTAGGACGGTTGAATCTTAGATATTCTGCTTTTAAAACGGAAAGGCTAAAGCTTGGGAAAGGACAGTACGCGACTGGAGACCTTGATGTGATACTCCACATTGACAGTACCCCCAACAGTGCCCTTGGAAAGTACAATATTAACTGGTACGATACTCTCTTGAAGTATCTTCTATGCCATATCCACTGAAAAATTCACATAGGCTTGTGTCTGTATCAACATAGCGCGCAAGACTTAACTATGCTAAGAGAAAGCCGAGTAAAGGGAGTGCGTTTCAAACCCCGTATTTAAGGGCACTGCATTCCCTTCCGTACTTTATTTCGCCGTGACGGACTCTCGTCATTTTAAAAATTAAGCCCGTGCCCTCTTTACCAGCTCAAATTCTCACCGGGTCTGGACTCAGCCTGACAAGAGGGATACTGCGATCGTAGCGTCGCCGCGCAGAGACCCGAAGACTGTATCGTGGTCTTTTGTGCATTTTACTATAATCAGGGACAGGGTTTTTCGCCGTCGTTTTCGGGCGTAGTGTTCGGCCAACGAACCTATTCCAGCGAGGTAAAGTCAGCAAAGTTGCTCCTTAAGTTATGCCAGCACGGGACTGACTGCCAAAGGCAGGAGCGGGTCGTTTTCCCCTCCTAGCCAGACGGAGGATTCTTTTAGATCAGTGCCGTTTTGGAGACTTTAATAAGGTCAGGATTTGCATCAGCAAAGTCGGGAGGCGCAAAATGACTAAACTGGTAAAGGTCAGCAAACCACTAGAAAATTCAGACAACAGACCGGGGATTGCAAACTGTGTCGCTTCGCTACATACTTCGGCCGAGAAATGACATTATCGCCAACAAAGCCACCCTTTTAGTTTGATATTTACTTTAACTTTCGTTGCCCATGCTTGCTTGAACGCAGCGTATTGAATCTGTTTTGGTTGTGATTTATCGGGACATTAGACAGCGTGGTCCACTCTTTGATCGTTTAGCACTGAGTGATCCAGTGCCCAAAAGAAAAAGTTTCATACGCCGAGGACTAGGTATGATAAATGAGTCAGATGGCTCTAAATTACAGCCTGACCCCTTCCAAAAATGGAAGTTATTTGGCGCAGCTTTAACCCTATTCGAGTGATCAGGCTCGAAAAGACGTGTATATTTATCAATGTATCTGTTTCATTCCCTATTCCCTGCTTTTGCTGCAGTCATAATGCAGGGGAGCACAGTCTTGTTCTCGGGGGTTCAAAGCTTCCTCCAAACAGACTATTTAAGATGAACATTTTGAGAACTGAGTCTCAGATACAGTGCGGAACCCCTGAGGATACTAGATCATAGAGGAAGCTAGAGAAGTTCGCGAGGGAGAAAGGAACTGAAGGGTGGATGGGGGAGGCTCCTATGGAGTATGGACCAGTTGGGCCGAATGGCCTGCCCGTATCTGTGCTCTGTCTTCTATCTATGTAACATGGGGAATGTGCCGAAAGAGCTGTCCGGCATCCAAAGAGTTAAAATCGGAAGGCGAGTGCAAATGGTCATCGGTGTTGGAAGGACCGGGTTGAGATCGCGATGTCCAAATCAGCACGGACAGATTCTGAGCAGCCTTGTCCTAGATAGCAGGGGGGTGGGGGGGGGGGGGGGGGGGGGGGATCCAGTTTGAAACGCTGGCACCAGAGAGACCTGAAAGCGCAGACACTAAACAGGAGCCTCGCCGCTCCCTCAGGACTGAATGCCAATGTCCTGTACCACAATATCCGTTTCGCAACTGTCTTAACGTCTATTTTCCACGTCAGTCTTCACACATAACACACACAAAGTTCAAGATTTTTTTTAAAAAAAGGTTCCATGTTTACATTTATTTTCCTTCCTTCCCTTGGAGGTTTAGTCTAGACTTTTACTCACCCGGTTTATACACATTCAATAAGTAGATGTAATCATACTTTGAACGGCTCCTGGTTTATTGATTTCTCGCCACCACTCCAGGCTATTACTGAAGGGTGAAGGACGAGGAATGTTGCACCGCGCCGCGCTGTGTGAGCCATTATCAAGGCATTCCCTTTGCTTGGGTTGAATCATTTGACAGACTTTAATTTACCCCCAAAATATTCCGCTGAAAGCTTCCTTTTGATTAGTCGACTGAAGGGGCTTTAGCTCATTTTAAATACTCCTGTTTGATTCCGACCTCCAAAGTATTATGTCGCCCTTCTGTCTCCCGCACCCCCTACCCCTCAGTTTTATTTTTGCTGCAAGTTTTAGGTCTAGTGACTGTAGCAGTTTAGCTGTGTTTTTACGCTTACGTAAGACATTGAAGTTGCGATATAATTTCTAACTGGAGCTTTAAAAAAAAAACCCTTTCCAACCAGCGAAAAGAATTGGGAATTTGCCATGTTTAAATCGGAATGTCCCTGTCAATTCCACGTCAGTGTCACGCCGTCTGTGAACTGAGCTAATTTATACGGTGGAGTAAGCAAATAGGTCACTGCCCTTACAGTTTGAAACATAGTGTCAGAGAAATCCAAGAAGCGCCATAATGCAAATTACATTTGTAGATCGGCGTTAGACTTTATTTTAATGAAAATGGTTGTAGTTTGCCTTTTCTGTGAAACATTAAGAAAGGTGGGTGGAGGAGTCAGGTACTAGTGCAGGAAATCACCAAGTTAATAAATTGAGGAATTAAAGATAAGGTAAATCAGGAGGTTCCCTCATGGAGTGACTCCAGGTTTGGAGTTATAAAAATCTCATGATTGTAGTAGCCTGAGCAGGCTGACGGATTAAAACGAATGTGTAGTTTGAGATCGTTGTGAATACTGGAGGAGGAAAAAAACCTCCATGTTTAGGTTAGCTAGAATCTCATTTAAAACTAATGCATTCGTCTTTAAAGTCGAACTTTTTTTAAAAAATGGGAGCTGTTATGCTCTGGGAACACATTGCTGGGAAACGATGGTGGAAACAGTTTTAATAGGAACTTTCAAAAGGGAATTCGATAAATGCTTGAAGGGGAGAAATGCAGCTCTGTGGGGAAAGCGAAGCGGGGAGAATAGCATCGCTCTTTCAAAGAGCGGACACCGACACGATGGGCCGAATGGCTGATTCTGAAAGCAGGACATTTCCGTCCCAGCTTCACATTTTACATTTTAGTGTCGCCCGGGAGAGGGTTCGGGCGATAGAGTTACTACTGGAAAACACCCTAGTGAAGATGTCTTCAGCTTTTGTGTATTTGTTCTTGTAGATTTTCAAATGCAGTCTTCGACAGGCTAATCCCGCAACCGACAGAAAATAAAGATAATCTTTAGCTTTAAGTCCCCCCACCCCTCCCAAAAAAATATTGAGGCAGTCATTATTGGTAATTTCTCAGAGCATAGTGGCTAACAGCGATTGGCAAGAAGTTGGTGTGCAGTATACAGCACATCGGCTACTAGCAACTGCATTGTGGTGAGTGGGTCGGGAGTTAATGTCAGATAGGGTTTTTTGTGCCCATTAATTCGGAAACATTAGCAAAATTGCTATTGTTTTGGAAGATTTTATTTCGAGCGAGCCCACCGAGCTTATTATCCGCACAAGGTCCCTCGATAAATAATTTCCTAGAAATCATAAGAGTTGAAAGGGCACTTTGTACCCCCACGCCCTTTTTTGGTTTTTCGGCATCTTGTCCCACTGAATGCTCCTGGAGAACACTTGGGTTTTGTTACTGCAAAACCAATCTCTTTATGTGTCTACAAGCAAGCGGCCAAGTCATAAGTTCCAAGTGTGCTTTTGTCTTGAAGTTTACAGGAATCCCCCTTTCCATAGATCCTGTAGTTCATGTCACAGACTATATTCAGAGGCATTCACCCATTGCTCTTTGTTACTGGGGTTACATCCACGTCGTCGGTCAGACCACCAAGCGCAATGGAAGCAAGAAATTCAAACCAGACGGATTTACTCATGTTGTTCAGTTACTCGTGGCAGTCCCCCATTGGCGGCCGTGTCTCCAGCCGTCCAGACCTTAAACTGGAATTCTCCCCCAAAACCTCTCTATCTCTCCCCCACCTTCTTGAACACTCCTTAAAAACTATCTCTATAAGTTCGTTTTTGGTCACCTGTCCTAACATGTGGCTCCATATCATTCTGTCTGATTACGCGCTTGAAGCACTTTCGGATAAATTTTGCCATATTATAGGCGCTATATAAATGCAGGTTGTTCTGTACATTTCGTGTCGGTCTGAGCTCAGAAACAGGGGCAACTAGTCACAGCCCCGCTCCCCCACGCTCACGCCTCCTTTGCACCGACAAGTCGAAACTGATGGGCGCGCATTTCACTGCTGCTCCAGTCCAAGTTGTATATGCATAAGCAAGTTTTGCGGTGTTTTACCCGTTATGACAAAGTGCCAGTGGGAGAGAAATTGAATGTCAAATCTTAAGTATTCATCCACATTTACAGCGAAGTTTCTATGGAAACACATTATCGTGTACTTCCTCTAAGACCGTGGAGCATCCTTATAGTAGCAAAATGGTAATGAGGGGGAAAAAACCTGGAATACCTCTGTAAGTAACTAAGAGGTATGTAGTGCCAATGAATAAAGTAGAAAGCTGTGGTACAATTCGCTCCAGTTTTAGTATGCCAGAGAGCTTACCTCGAATGGGAAGGACTGTGTTACTTCACATGTCTAGATAGTATTAAGGGACCTATTACTATTGGAGCGGAAGTGCCTTCAATAGGGTTCTATATAGAGGAGAGTGGGTGTTGTTGGCTTGGGTTAGTGGTGAATTGAAATGTTCTGCACTATTCTAAACACTACTGAATGTAACTATTCAGAAACATTGCTTATCTACTCTGACCTGTAGTAAGTAAGGACCACCTGCTTTTAAAAAAACCAATTACTCCTCTGTCTTCACAAAGGCAATTTTTTTTAGTGCTGCCTTTCATGGGGCGCTGGTCATTGCTGTTCAGCCAAAGACTGTGACCTGGCTTAACTGTGAAGTCGCTAGGAACGCCAGACATTTCCTTTGCGTTTGGGCTTGGCAGTAAACGGGGTTCCGCACAGAGCCGTGTTATTTGCCAGAGTATGGAGCTTGTCAACATTTGCATGCTTTGGGTTCTGCTCTTGTTTTAATTAAAGTTTCCCCAGAGGCCGGAGCTGGATTTTCTTCCAATACACAGAGGTATAGAATAAACACAACACTGGTGGGTGGGGGGGTCTGTATTTTTGGACATGCCTGTCCAAACTTGGCAATCTTTGCTGTACTTCAGGATATTAATAATCCTTTCATTGACTTAAAAGGTAATGTGTGCTTTAGCGAAACGTGGAGCGCTGGTCTGTACTGCAATGCTGTGTGTAGGTTAACACTGCCCGTCTATATTGCAGACAGTAAAGTATATTAAAGACCTGTTTGTCAGTGCTTTAGTGGTTCTGGTTTACATTGGGTACCCACAACATTAATTAAAGCAATACACATAATTATCTGAAATGTCAAGCAGTGATCGTCTTTGCAGGCTTGACGCTTGAAATTTACTCTTTACAGTCTTTTACCAAGGCTCCCACTTTATACTCTGATCTTAAAAATCCCATCTGTTATAGATTTTCCTTTTTATCTTGGACCATATCATTGCCTTTTAATGTTTTAAAACGTTTGCGTCTTTATTCCTGCTGAATTCACTCCTTAAGACCCACCAGAATTTTGACGGGTAAGTTGAAGTTGGTGCATTTATCAGAAGTTATAGAAATGGCTTACTATACATACATTTGATCTACCGTTTTTGCGGTGCTACTGTCTTGTTGAGACGTATCGCCCTATAGATGGAATGGGCTATATGTTAACATTTCTGGGCACGCTTGCATTTTTAAAACTCCCACCGTGAAATAGAGACGTTATAATTTTAATTCAGAGAAACGACATCTCTTGAACATTGTGGACAAGTTGTATAATCGCCTCTACCTGCACACCTACAGTTTCTGGAGAGACCGAATCCCAGGTTTGTGTTTTTAAATAAAGGATTCGACTGCTTGCTGAACGGCATAAAGTGGTGAAAGTTTCTTTTTAAGAAACACACGAGTGGGAAACTCAACAAAACTATTTCGAAATGCTGATTGCACTGAATTGTTTAGTAGGTGTTTATATATTTTTTTTAACCAAGAAAAACAAGTGTATGTATATGTGTGTGTGTGTGTGTTGGGAGGAGGTTAGTTAAAGTAATGGAAGCTGCCAGATTGCAGCTGTCAAATGTTTATTGTTCTTAACTAACTACGCAAAAGGAGAGGCGAGAACACAAACTGCTGCTGTGCGGTTGGGTTCATATATTGCGATGCATAATTGAAAATGTACTTGTGAAAAGCCAAGGCCAAGGGAGCGGCATGCTGCTCCAATCATGCTGCAATCCTGGTCGAACAGCCAAAAGCTGTCGATCTCCCAAACTTAACTCGGATGAATCGAGATTTCATTTATTTTTTTGATGAGGTGAGACTTTGATGATCAATTTGTCCTGTTTTCTCCCCTTCTGTTTCACCAGAGCTTTAGGATAAGTCAACGTTTCTGGGGGAATAAGGAAGCACAAAATCGCCCCCAAAACCCCAAGCAGCCAATGGACAGATACTACACATTATCCAGAGTTCACTTTAGACCTCCTGTCCTACCTGACTGCTCAAACAGTCCTTGAGAGGGATGGGAAATATCTTTTTTTGTTAAGCTCATGCAAAAAAAGTTCCAAACTCAAACTAGTAGTGCAGTATATGAGCAAGTGTGTGATAGGATAACACAGTTGTACCATTGAAGGGAAATGGAAGCATTTCTCTTTACAGCCCTGTATAGATGTTGTGAAATCTAGTTATATATTTAAGAGCATTTTGTCAACTGTAGAATTTTATAATTTTATGTGCATACAATAATAATGGCAAAGGAGAGTGAAATGAGTCTTTAAAGTCTCTGCCAGAGTCTCCACGGTGCATGCACTTCCACAGCAGCCCACTCTGAGCTTTTGTGTTATCAGTTCAAATGATTGAGTCTGGCTGACTGCTGGCAGCTCTCCCCTTGGTCCAGGCTTGTTTTTAAAGAGACACAAGGCAGATTCCAGCCTGACAGCCCCGTCACTTCATTACAGTCCACAGCCCCCTGTGCTCAAATCCCTCGTTGCAATTTCTTTAAGCCTCTCTGTTCACCAGCACCACCACCCCCCCACACACGCACAACTCCTTTGACCAGAGTTATAGAAGAAGGAGAAAACAATGAATAATGCATAAACCTGTTTGAAATGCGTGCCAATCCATAACTTGGAAAGGCAAAAGCGCTGAGGATTCTTCTTTTCTGGGTCTTTTATTTGCACAGAGTCAGCAGATTGCCTTATCTCTGGTGCATTGCTTTGGAGAGGAGAGAGGACCCATCTGTCTGGACACTTTGAATATGGTGGACCATTTAAGTGGATGAATTTTTCTTTTTTTTGGAGGGGGAGGGAAGGGGTCTGTGCCACTAAGCCCAATGGTATAGATTCACATTTTAACCATCAACCCAGATTAAGTAGGAATCAATGCACTATCTGTTCACCCCAGCCCACTTTGCCTGGTGCAGTATTGCTCTGTAAGTTTAAACCATTTCACATCAAACTTAATGAAAGCCACGGTAATACCCTTCCTCCCGACTTCACCTTACATTTAGAAATAAGTCACAGGGCCGATCGATAGAAGACACATGCACTTTTTCTTTTAATGCGCTGTTTACGCAGATCGACCTATAAACCCACAGCTTGCCTTCATGTTTCCAGCTTCAGAGTTTCATATGGTGGAGATTCTGCTGAAGTTGAACTGACAACGGCCAACTGTCGATAACCTGGAATACTTCTTAATCCTAAATCTGTATACTTGGCAATATTTGTAAAGGTGATATGTTTAATTGGTTCCTTTATGGAGGGAGAGTCAGAGTATTACCCTTTATCTAGCTGTCCAGTTAGTTTCAGTTCAGTCCTGGTGCAGCTACAAGGTATGTGTATGGCAACAGACTGGAGTTATACTGCAAAACTGCAGTGGTACTGAGGTCAGTCATAAATTAAATTCTGCTCCCCACCTGGCTACTTTATAATGTTGTGAGTGTCCATTAACATTGAGAAGAAAGCTTAGAAATTGCCCGAGGTGCCTGTCTACTCTTAAAACACAAATCCATATCGATCTGGAGTTATACTGCATCTGATGTGAACTCAAAGCAGTATGAAGTGGACTGCCACAGGGACACCCCTACCACTTGGGTTTAGTTGTTGAGTGGGGTTAGGCTGGGACCACACTTCCTGACTTATGCTGCCATTTTTATGTCAATAATACATACCCAAAACAGCCTGACATTGAGATAAGCGACAGTATAACTGCATCGAGATGAAACTGCTTTGAAATGCTAAAATGTAACTGGATTGATTGTCATTGTTTGAAATTCAGGTTTTGTGTTTAAACAAAAAAAGTGTTGATTTTTGATCCCTGAATTAACACAGACTATAATTGGATTTTTAAAAATGTATTCTCAGGATATGGGCATCACTGGCAAGGCCAGCATTTATTGCCCATCCCGAGTTGTCCTTGAGAAGGTGGCGGTGAGCTTTCTTGAACCACTGCAGTCAGTGTGGTGAAGTTCCCCCCACCGTGCGGTTAGGGATGGAATTCCAGGATTTTGGCCAGGCTTCAATGAAGAAATGATGATATGTTTCCAAATCAGGGTGGTGTGTGACTTGGAGGCCCCTGTTGTCCTTGTCTTTCTAAGTGATGGAGGTCATGGGTTTGGGTGGTGCTGTGGAAGCTTAGCAGAAATTTAAAAGTATCATTATTGAAGAAGTATTAAATTTTACAATCGTAGTCTTACTTTAACTTGACATATAGATGCCAGCCCTGAAGGACACAAAACACTTCTTTCTTAACCCAAATTGAAGGTGGCCTTGAAAATGGAGAATGGAGTAATGGCCATCTAGGGAAAAGTCCCTGCGAAAGCTTTTAGGTTAGGGGCATCCTTTTGTAAAGTAGTAATTTCAAAGTGAAGACTGATGTGTTTTATTAGCAGTTAGTGGGGTGTGTCTGTCAGCAGCAAAGTGTCTGTGACATCTCCCTAACACCCGATGACTCTTAACACCCCATGACATAAAAGCAATCAGAAGCTTCCAAAAAAAACCTCTTCAGTCTTAGGTGAGAAAGGAATTGGTTTCCATTATTTTTTTCTCTAACTTTGTCTGTAACAAGCCTGATTCATTTTGACCAGATATGTTATATCTACATCTGATTGATACAAAGCAGAAAATGGTTATAAATCTCTAAAACGAGATAAATGTGGCAATGGTCTTGGAAACATAGTAACATTATAGGAAATACGGAGGCTGCTCTTTATGAAATGTAACTGTCCTCAGACCAACATATCTTAAGAAGTGCTTATCATATTGATAATTGTATGTAAATGATTAGAAGTAAGTGTGTTGACATATGCAATATTTCAAATCATTTTGGGATTCTTTCCAATTGATCTATCTTCCTTTATTTTCATGGATGTTAATTGATGCAAAACCAATACTGAGAACCCTGAGTGTTCGGTCGACAATAATATTGCTTAAGTGTAACTGTAACAGCAACTACATCCCTCCCCCTTTTAAACTTGTACTTTCTAACATTTGATAGCTGAAGTTTCTTGCTCTCACCATGAAGTATAAAAAGATTCTTTGAAATTGGCCTGATTATATCTCTGAGTGATGCGTTCTGAAGTTTTCTGTGCTGCCTGACAGGCCCCATCTTTTCTGGGTGAGAATGCCTGTGTAATACAGATTCTATGGAAGAGAAGGTGTAAACTCCTTCAGTGCTTAATTCCCTAGGAATAATGGGGAATTCAGCATCTGAGTCAATAATCTTTCAGCTTACTTTACTGGCTGCCTTTGCATACAACATCCCTTATTTATTCCCACACTGTGCCACAATAAAAGACTTTGGGTGGAATTTTAAGCTGTCCCCTATGGAGGGTTTGGAGGAGGGGAGAGCAAAAAATCAGGTGGGATAGTGGAGGCCGGGGTGGGGAGGGGAAGGGGGTGGGGCCGCCATCATCCCGCCTCCACCGAAATTTAGTGCCGGACTGGACGGCCATTCACATGCTGCCAATTGAGGCCCTTAACTGGGTAATGAATCCCTAATTAAGGGCCTCTTCCCACTACAGCTGCAATTACCCATATGGCGGGTGGCCGTGTCACCGCACGGGAAGCACGGCACATAAAAACATTCCAGCTGCTTCCCGGCTGTGGGGGGGAGGGGTGGGAGGCTGAACGAGGGACCCAGCATTGGGTAGGGGGGGACGCTGAGGACCACCCCGCTGCCCTTGCTACCAACCCACAACCCCCACCCCGCAAGACGCCGACCACCCTGACCTACCTTAAGCCTGGTTCCAGCGCTGCTCCTCTGCGGTGACGCTGCAGCTGCTGGAGTCTGATTGGCCGGCAGCTCCGCAAGGCTGGGAGTTCCTGCGACGGGGTCCTAAATCCTGTGGAAGGCCTGCCGCTGTCCAGTTAAGTGTCTGATTGGCACTAAATTTGGCAGGCCTTCCATAAAAGATGCGCGTAGGGATCTCGGCATCGGTTTCCCCTGACATCGAGACCCCCGCCACCAGCATGAAATTCCACGCTTTATTTTTACATTGATGCATCCGTACAGAAAAACATTTTCTTCCAAACTGTTAAAACCCCACAATTTTACTTTTTTATGTTAACACTATGCAGTTTTATGTTTGTGGGTGTGATAATCCCATTTCTCACAGGTTTAATATTCAACATGTGTACAATCCAGAATGATGACTCATGTATGTGAAATGACACCTTGATGGTCCCAGAAGTAGCTTAAAAGGTGGAATTATTGCTTCAGTGGAGGTTATGCACAGATAGGATCTGCTGTCTCTGAACAGAATCAGTGTGTCCTGGATATTCTTTCACTCAGGCAAGAGGCAATTATAAATTGTACATACATATGCAGGGACCATCCTCCAATTTGCTTGCACTTAAAGTTGAGGAAACCGAGACTTGGTCACAAGCATTTTTATTTGTTTGCGGTTGAAGATTGCTTGGACATGTTTTGACAGGAAGGCATTTGAGAGAACTGGTGAAGTATTAATTGCTTTGATCCCTGGTTGGGCCCAGTTTGTGAGTTAACTTTTTCCAGTACTATCTGCTGTGTGCTAAACTGGGAATCTGTCCCTTATTAGCCCTGACAAGGACTCGGTTCCTTTACGGTGTTTGCCTTATGTTATAGCTTTAAAAGGCAATCTCTTTCTTGGCAAAGGTTTAATTGCCTCATCTTGAATTTTCTGTAACCCTTGGGAGATTGCATAATATGCAACAGTACCAGATACATAATGTTTTTAATGGCTGTGCTAACTCCACGGAATGGTTTCTTACATTTCACAGAGCCTGAATCTGTTTCCCATCACCAAACATATACAAGATTGTGCAAGTCAGCCTTACTGCTAAACATTATAAAGCAACTCGTGTTTGTGTGTGCCTGTCTGTCTGTGTGTGTCTGCATGCGTATGTCTGTGTGTGAGCATGAGTGTGTGTCTGCTTGGGGGTGTGTGTGTCTGTCTGTTTGTGTGTGTGTGTGTGCGCCCGAGTGTGTAAGTGTGAGAGCATGTGCGCATCTGCACCCATTTACTTAAAAACAACCACAAATGCTAGGCTGTATTCAGAGGAAGGAAGACTATTTCTTAATGTTTGGTTAGATTTTAATCTTTTGAGGACTGTTATCTTGTTTCACCTATAATAGCATGTTTTAATATTTTTCAGTGCGCTCAAATGCACAAAAAATACTGTTCAGTGAATTGTGCTTTGCTCAAATTCTGCTTTGTAAGGTCTAATTTTTGAAATCTTCAAAATAGAGCACAGAATTCAAATAGTGACGTATGCATAAAACAGATTAAAAATCCTACATTCCCCACTTACAGTCCCTCGCACAACAATACCAGAGGCTTTGAACAGAATGTGAAATGTGATATTTTGTGACTTATAATAGTCATTTACTGACATCAATTTGAGCTTTTGGTAAGTCCCTGTCCAACCTGTAATGTGCCATGTAGAATATTATCAAGTGTGCCACAATATTATTATAGAAATAGATACTCAACTAATGAATTTGTCCTTGAGTTGGTCTGGGCACAGTACTTTTGCCCATGTACTTTATCCAGTGGTTAAATTGGAGGCCAGCTAGCGACATTGCAATAACACATAACACAGCAAACGGTGAAATATATTTTTAGCCTTTCAGTTTATTAACTGAGCAATTGACGCACATGCTGATGGAAAAATATACACACACACAAGCATAATCCCAAATTCTGAGCATGCTGAGGCTCGTTGGCAGTTGTATTTGTTTGTTTGTGTGCCAATATGTTTAGTAAAGCCCAAATTCTTGATTTAATCAGTAATGGATTGAGGATTCGATTACAAAAATAATTGGCTGCCGTGGCTCTAATAAAGATTTATGAGGTACCCCAAAAAGAATAAAGGTGTTGGTGGCCTAACAAGAGGTAATGATGATTTATTGCACAGTTCAGCTGTGGCCAATAAATCTGTATCTGTTATTCTAATGAAAGCTGTGACCTTTATCCCCTTGGTGAAGGATTCTTTAACTTTATAACGTGGTATCAATTACAAAATTATGTTTCAACTGGAATTTGAACAATGCAAAATGTTGAATGTTTTAAGAAGTGCAGCAGTATTAAACTTTACAAGATGGCTGCCTTTCACCTCCACTGCCCCACCCCTCCCCCACTGTTTATAAATGCTATTTATTTCAAAAAGGCTGTAAATGAAAAGTCCTGCATTCCTACAGAGTTTGCTGATTCGACTTTTAATATTCACCAACTTTGCTACAATAAGCTTTTTTAAAAGCAGAGCTTTTGGCATATTTTCCAAGCTCCCAAAAGACCCTCTGCTTAAAGCTCAAGTAGATTTAATAATAATGGCAGGTCACCTAAACCATGAATTGCTAACACTAGTGAATAGTTTCTACTTCTAGTTTATTTGAACAACTAACAAACATGCATCAAAATACATGAGTCAGAAAGAATATGATTTTTGATGTTATGCATGGCCTCAGCTCATCTGCTGCTGAAACCTTCATCCATGCCTTTGTTACCTCTTGCCTCAACTATTCCAATGATCTCCTGACTGACCTGTTATGTTCTACCCTCTATTAACTTAAGCTCATCCAAAACTCTGCTGTCTGTGTCCTAACTTGCACCAAGTCTCATTCACCAATTACCCATGGGCTTGCTGACCCACATTGGGCCCATTTGCCCTCCTGTAACTTGGTAAAATGACCACTACTTATATGGAAACCTGGACAGTGAATGTCGGCAGGCAAGCTGGCCACAGAGAGTGGCACAGCTTAGATTAGAGATACAGCACTGAAACAGGCCCTTCGGCCCACCGAGTCTGTGCCGACCATCAACCACCCATTTATACTAATCCTACACTAATCCCATATTCCTACCAAACATCCCCACCTGTCCCTATATTTCCCTACCACCGACCTATACTAGTGACAATTTATAATGGCCAATTTACCTATCGACCTGCAAGTCTTTTGGCTTGTGGGGGGAAACCGGAGCACCCGGAGAAAACCCACGCAGACACAGGGAGAACTTGCAAACTCCGCACAGGCAGTACCCAGAATCGAACCCGGGTCCCTGGAGCTGTGAGGCTGCGGTGCTAACCACTGCGCCACTGTGCCGCCCTAAACCAGCTGTGGCTGGTTCCTGCCCTCACCCTACACCCAACTACCCACATTTACCAGCTTGGAGAATCTGCTTTGTAATCTGATGAGAAACAGGATAGTGAAGATTCTGAACTACACTGTACTCATTTTTTTTTCTAAATATGGTACTGGGCTTTAGTTTTGTCTTGGTGTTATTCACCATAGTTTCTAAAGGGTTTGTCCAAGCTAGTGGAACACAGCTATCTTTAAATTGAGAGAAGGTTTGGCACCAGGGCACAGCAGTGATGCAGGTTCACAAACTGAAGGATTTAGTCACCCGCGACTGGTGTATCAATCCGCCGAGAGTCCTGGGTCTTCAGACTAAAGAGTCAGCTACTGTTCTCTGGACAGCTTCCCTCCGACAGGGTGGAACCCACTTCATGTCAGGATGTCACTTTTCAGACATTTCCCTTCAGCAATACGATATGTTGAAATACCACAACACTGTAAGATTTCAATAACTGCACGGGGAATAAGGAGTAATTGCATTCTTGTAAAGTGAAGCCGTAGCATGGCTTTTCATTATTCATTAATGCTATAGTACAGATAAATGAGCTACACCCGTTACCTGCAATTTAAACTTCAACAACAGAATTCAGCTGTTACAAATCCCATTACCCAGATACCTAACAACAACTTGCATTTACTTATCGTCTTTAATGTCGTAAAACATCCCAAGGTGCTTCAAAGAAGCATTATCAGACAAAAATTGATACCGAGCCACATAAGATATTAAAACAGGGATAGGGGTAGGTTTTAAGGAGGAAACGAGGTAGAGAGGTTGAGGGAGGGAATTGCAGAGCATGCAGACTAGGAGCAACAGCAGCCAAAGGTGGGGCAAAGGATACTGTGGATTTCAACAACCTGCACACACAAGTCACTGATAGACCAGTGTCATTCAAAATATAAATTTGAAATTTAAATATCAATTAGTTCAAGCATTTGGTAACTAGGTTTAAAATATAACTTTTTTATTCTTTCATGGCATGTGGGTGTCACTGGCAAGGCCAGCATTTGTTGCCCATTCCTAAGTGCCCTTGACAATTGAGTGGCTTGCTAGGCCATTTCAGAGAACAGTTAAGAGTCAACCACATTGCTGTGGGTCTGGAGTCACATGTAGGCCAGACCAAGTAAGGACGACAGCTTTCCTTCCCTAAAGGACATTAGTGAACCAAATGGGTTTTTACGACAATTGATGATAGTTTCACGGCCATCATTACTGAGACAAGCTTTCAATTCCAGATTTTTTATTAATTAGTTGAATTTAAATTCCACCAGATACTGTGGTGGTGGGATTTAAATCCATGTTTGGATTACTAGTTCAGTGACATTACCACTATGCCACTGTGATGTTAGTCAGTTTCTTTTTACTTTTTAATATCAACTCCTCTTTCAGTAATTTCCTTTGTTAATTTTCCTTAAAGGTGCTGCTTGGTGATTATCCCACAGGAGCCCTCCTCCTCCAGCACCTCACTGAGTGGGCATTCTTCACCTGTGAACTGTGGTGGTATCCTCAGGCTATTTGCTCACAGGGGCATCCTAACCATGTCCTGACCTCACCTGTTGTTCACAATGGCAATTCTTCCAGCAGGGATCACAGGAGACCTTGCATATTATTCCCAATCCCCCCACCCACCCCCTCCACCCCCCACACCCATTTCCAAACGTGCTGAGTCTAATTGTAGCATACCTGCCACAACCTGTTTGAGACCAGCTGTTTCAGCACAGACTAGGGCTTAAACTCCACTCATTTACTTTACTGAACAAACTTGCTGACTCTTCACCAAGCCATAGTATCAATTCTTATCATTATTCCAGGTCTTAAATTCTTTATCCTCACATCATCTTTTTAAAATGAGGCCAAATATTTTGGATTAATGTTGGCCGCAGATAAAGAAGACATCTAAAAAGATCTCTATATTCAGAAATATCATATATATAATGATAAAGGAACCAGTAGTTTTAATATTTTCAGTGTAAATCCCGGCTGAAGCTTTCTCCAAAACCCTCAGTGTAAAACATATCACGGAATTCTCACTGCAGGAGAGAGAAAGCTGACTATTGCAAAGTGTTTGGTTTGAATCTTGAGCCCTCACATGCCAACAACAACTTGCTTTTGACATGGCAAAGCATTCCAAACGGCTTCCTAAAATTGACAGTGAGCCACATGAGAAGACATTAGGGCAGGTGATCAAAAGCTTGGTCAAAGAGATAGCTTTGGTTTTAAGGAGTGTCTTAAAGGAGGAAAGAGAGGGAGAGAGGCGGCGAGGGAATTCCAAGAGCTTTGGGGCCAGACAGCTGAAGGCATGGGTTTCAATGGTGGAACAATGAAAATCGGGATGTTCACTAATCTCATGCAATATGTGACAAACTATAGTTTGATCCAGTCTGATGTGATGTGAAATGAATGAGGGTGGAGGTACACTGTAAGCCCTTGAGTAGGTGCTTCAGGTCACCTTGTAGGGATCTGCTACTGAAGTTTGGTTACATAGAGGGAAAGAAAGAACATAGATTTATATAGCACCTTTCACATCCCCAGGACACCCGAAATCGCTTTACACCCAATGAAGTGCTTTCAAAGTGAAGTCTTTGTTACATAGGCAAATGTACAGCCAACTTGTGTAAAGCAGATGAGATAAAAGATCAGTAAATCTGCTTTGGTAATGTTAGTAGAGGGATCAGTATTGACCAGGACATATGGAGACCACTTTGCTGTTCTTTGAGTGGGATCTTTTACATTCAAGTGAACAGGAAACTAGGGCCTCAATGTAATGTCTCACTAAATATCTCTGACAGTGCAATGTCCTTAGTACTACATTGTATGGACTGATTATACTGGATACCTGGAGCTAAAATACCTCTGAAATGAGTTTTCCAATGTGTAGAGTGACCACTATGTCTAATGTTTGTTGTTTGATGTCCATTTAATGGTATAGCAGCAAGGTCATATTCCATATTATTCCCCAATCTGATGTATCATGAAGTATCTCAGATTTTGGTACCAGAATCAGTAGAAGCAAGTTATAAGGAAACACATAACTGAGTGTAAACTTGGCGATTTACAATAATACTGGTCAAAAGGAACAGATTGTGGCATTTCCATGCCAAGCTTTTTTTTACATTTCAACTGCATTTTTCTTCATAAAACAAAGTGCCTTGGAGCCTTTGTAAATAGAAATTTGATCACAGTGATCACAGTCGATGCAGCTGACTGACACAGCACTGTTGAAGAACAGGTAAACTCATTAACAATGTTCAGCAGAATCCATCTCAAGATAGCATATCTCTGAATAAACATTCCCACCAATACTCCTCCAACTAATAGTTGTTCCAATTATGAGCAAATGTGAAAGGAACTGAGGAAAATAACAATACATGAAGAACTGGCAGTTACATAAATGGAAATAAAACAGGTTCTTGTTCATGGCAATAGTGAAGATTGTGATTTTATTTGTAAAAACCCAAGTGTCAAATGGTTTGAAATTCTCCCCTCTCTCTCCAAGTTTTCTGCCCCCTTTTCCGGGAGGTACTGACTTGTGCATGGGTACATGACCATAGACGCTAACAGTCCTCCAGCACCTTAAAGCCTGGCTGCCCGACCCGAACCCACACATGTCGGGTTCCGGTCGGGTCTGTATTCTGCGTCCAAGATTCGGGCTCGGGTCGGGTCGGGCTGGACTGTACTATTTGGTTTCATATTGTTTTCGTTTTAATCCACATTTAATCTAATATGTTTGTTATTTTCGTGTCCGGCCGGGCATTTGAAAAAATTAAAGGACTCTGGCCCGGGTCGGGTTCGGGTTGGCTGTGGTTGGGTTGGGCCCAGGCCAGGTTTTAATTCTATACCCAAGCCAGGCTTTACAGCACCTCAGACAAAAAGAGTCATTCTTAAGACATGAATTTGGTCTGTCAGTAGTGAGCATTTCCTCACCTGCACTTTCTAGCCCGAGTTTCTGCACAGTAATCAGGAGCAGGAACCCTGACCAGCCTAGCTAAAGCAAGCCGTGCCTAGTGCCTTTCCACCTGCCATTAAATCTACCTGGCCCATAAAGCTATATGGAACCCGAGAAGCATACTTCCACACTGAGCTAGCCCCAAGCATGTACAATTGGAATTCTGTTCCTTTAATTGGGATTTTAACTCTGCTGCACACTTCCAGTGATGTTGAGTCCTCGTTGAGGTGGAGTTTCTTGGATGCTGGGCACCACCCATTGCTCATGTCTGAGCAACGACATGCGTGTTGGCTGGCTATTAACACACACACACACACTGGCGGTGGAAAACTGGCCAATCTGTCGTCTTCCTAACTCAAGGCCCTGAGGCGAATTAGATTACCCTATTGTCACTCTGGCTGAGATCAGCGCAGACAAAAGATTAAATCCTGGACCTTCCCAGGCTACACACAGCTCAACTACCAGCTGTCTAAACCTGTGCAGACATTGAACGTGACTGGTGGGGAGTTACAATCTAACTTCTTAAAATGTGCAGTGCACTGGAGGGGTGGGTGGGGGGGGAGGGAAGCTGACTGAAGGGATGTGGTAGAATATTTTGTCACACAAAAGGCTGTGCACTGCAGAACAATTCAGGCCTGAAAGGTCACCCCTTTGCTGGTAATGACATGTGCTCACTGCATGCTCTCTGCCAAATGCTTTTGTTTTTGTAAATAAATGTTACTTGTCTGATGAGACGTAATACCGACCATTATCTCTAGGCTTTTAACAGAATTGAGCAGATTGTTCATAAAATGCTCCTTGTGGCTTGGTGGCTGTGACTCCCAGACACTAAAACTGGAACCAACTGGTGACTGTGTGCAGACGCACCCTGCTGATTGGATTGTGGTTTGGGAGTATTTCACCCAGGACCATTTTTGGAGGATTCCTTGCATTGAATGCACACTATAAATTTCAAACTGGGTGCATCAGAGCAAATCTAATCATGGAAAGACATTTCTTGAAAGTGGTATCGCTGAGGAAAGTGTGGGGTGTAATTTCCTCTCGTCAGGGGGTTGGAGATAATCACCATTCCCTGAAGAGATTACATACAACGGCACCAGGAGACAATTATTAACTCTTTAAAGACTGAGACCAGAGGGAGGGATTGACATCTGGCAGCATGCCTATCAGGCAGAATCTTGCTGATGCACTTAAGAGAAACTAGATAAGTACATGAGTAAGAAAGAAATAGAAGGTTATGCTAATAAGGTTAAACAAAGTAGGGTGGGAGAAGCATAAACACCAGCACAGACCAGTTGGGCTGAACGGCCTGTTTCTGTGCTGTAAATGCTATAGAATTTGGTAGTGTGGATTTCCTTACATTTGATAGTATTGCTTCAACCTTTCTGGTAAAGATGCTTTTTCACTGGCTCTGTTTAAACAACTTGCATTTATATAGCACTTTGAACGTGGCAAAAAAATATCCTAAGTTGCTTCATGGAGCCATAAGCACAAAAACAGCTGTTGAGCTAAGGAAGGAGAGATTGAGAGGGGTGACCAATAGCTTGGTCAAATACTTGAGTTTTAAGGAGATTCTTAAAGCAGGAGAAGGTGTCAGAGAGGTAGAGGGGCTTACAGAGTTCCCTGAGTGTGGGGCCCAGGCGGTTGAAGGCACGACCGCCAATGTTGGGGCGAAATGAGAGGGTGATGCACAAGAAATCAGTCAGGCGAATGAAGAGTTTGGAGGGAGATGAAGTTACATAGGGAGGTTACATAGTTTGGGGCTAGAGGAGGTTACAGAGATAGGGAGAGGTGATGCCACAGAGGGATTTTAAATGAGAGGCATTGGGGGACAGCAAGCCAATGAATATATGGAGTTTTCAGGGAGAGGTATGAATGAGGGTTTCAGTATGGATTGGCAGAGGCAGTAGGTGGAAGTAGGTAATCTCTGGGATTGGTTGGATATGGGTGTCCGTAGCTCAGCTCAGGTTTGAATAAGACACTGAAGTTTGAGGTGGGATTCTGGAAAATTGGCATCCAGGAACCAGCTCCTGACAGTTAACAATTGTGAAATCCAACTCCCTCATCCTGGCGCAGACTCACACAGTTTTTCGGCAGGTGAAGGGAGGTGGATATAGCCATGTAAAAGTGCAAGCTGGTTCACAGACACCAGGCTATGGAATCTGACCAAAAACAGCAGAGCGGAAAGAAGTGTTTTCATAAAGGTTTATGAAAGATTACCAAAAAGAAACAAAATCTGGTCAACTAGCACCATTTTGCAGACAGGTTTGACATTCTAAAAATATAAGCACATTTTGTTATATCAAGAGGTGTGACTAACTGTGGTGGCATTCTCGCAACTTCTAAAAGGAGTTAATTAAGAAAATAAAAAGTAGACATAAGTGCGTGGTACAAATATATAATGCCATCATCACCTGTCTCATCAACAAGATCACAGCCCGAACGGTTTATGTAATCCTCAGTGTCAGTGATGGTAGCTAAAGGCTGGAACATAGTTTTGCTGTGGCTCCCTATTCCTTTTCTGTCTTTGTTACACATGGCCACATTTAGTATCGTTGCCAGTCTTCACAGTGGTTCTGCTGTTCACATGCCTCTTATGGCAAGAGTTCAGTTTAACATCAAAAGGTACATGTGTGAAATCCTCGAGTGACAAGGAGACTAAGGCTGTTGCTTGTGAAGGAACAAAATGATAAGGTTATTCATTATATATAATTTTTTCTGAGCTGAAAACTGTCCCAGTCTCCTTGTCACTGCAGGACTTCACACATTATATTAAATATTTATATAATATGCATGCCAGAGTTCCAAAGCTGCAATAAGAAATAAATTCATCTAGCCAAATGCAGGTTAATGTCTTAAGATTGTGATCCATCAAATCCCAGCACAGTATTTCCATCCTTGATTTCTGCTTGTATACATGCGACACACCCCACAAACACACACGTTAAATGTAGGACAGAATTGCTTCACATCCTTCTAACAGTAAGAGTAGGTGTATAGCATTTACCTGAAGTGACTAGTAATATTTGTATATGTAATTACACAGTGTCATGGGCAGATATTTGATGTGTATGTGAATAATGCATGAGATGTTTCTACGGAATGTTCCAGAATACATCAGTTGGACAGAATGAGCTCGCAGATTTCTGTGGACTTTAGATCGCTTCACTAAAAAGTGCGACGAATTGCAATGTTCTTCAAGTAACCCATAACTCCTTTTCATTTCTCTAGCTGCATGTAAAGTATAGCTTGGAATTTGCTAATTGGACAACAAATGGCAGATCTGTTGTTTATTAAAGTCAAAAGGTTAAATGCAGATGCACAGTAAAGGCTACGGATGTCTCTGTAATTACAGCCCATGATGGTACAATTATAAGTGTTTATTAAAGGTGTCACTGTAACTTGCTAATCATGATATTGCAGAACAGCTTTTTAAATGTGGATCTTCTCTCACCTTAACCACCCAAAAAAAAACACACGTGTGAAAGAAAAATAAAGCTTATTTATGGTGTCTGAATCCATTTCCTGTTCACTGCGAAGCAGACTAGCAGTAACATGTTCAGCTTGAAAAACAGATGGGCATGGGTTTGAGCCCCAGGGCCACCTGAGGTTTGAATATGCCTGGTGCTGTCGAGTCTTCTTAATGTTCCTCCAAGCCACAAGGTGGAAGGCCTGTGAGAGTCAATTGCACCTCCAAGGTGGTGCGGGAAGGGAGGGGGCTAGGAGCTGGAAGAGGGGAGAGTAACAGCCAAAAGTGATACCGGCAAATCCATAGTCTGACTTGGAACAGTTGTGGAGAATTCTGTTCCCCGCTTAGAGGTGGAATGAAAGTTACGTGCCCTTGCTTAATGTGGAGATTAAAATATTTTTTCAAAATTTATTTTGTTTTCTCCCCATATTGTAACCTAAAATAGGACTGAATAAGGGTCTCGAATGAAATCCATTCTAGTAACCTTTTTTCCAGGCTTAATGATGCCCAGCAGGAATTTGTAAATAATTACATCAAAACTTTGAAAACAAAATTGCATATTAAAACAGACACTAGACTTATTATGTTGTACAAGTTGGTACCCAGATGCTTTATGCATTAGAATATGTTCATTTAGTTCCACTGTACTGCATGAATTCAGCATGAGCATTAATACAGTAACAATAATGGATGAGATGTACTCTTAATGAGCCCTGTGATGCCAAGATTAGCTGATGGATATTTGGAGTGGTTGAGAATGAATTTGAATTTGCTTTGTGTCCTAAAGCAAGGTTTTTGTGGTGAAGCTGAATTTTTATTTTTAGTTGTGAATCTTTTGGGACTTGCATAGTTTCTGAAATAGGTAAATGTTTAAAGAAATTTGAGACAATCCACATAAGTTGAAATAAAGAAGGGCGGGGAGCAGGCCAGAAAAAGACTCAGCGAATGTTGTCAGGCACAGGAGGGAATGGAAGATCTATAAAGTTTTGACGCAAGGTTTTTTTTTCCAGAATCTGTTTCAATTCCAGACATATAGTTCTTTTTGTTTCCTGCAGGACTCTAGGGACAAAACTGAGCCAAATCGTCTGTCTTTAAAATCAGTTCCATTCTTTTATCCTTCATGTACAGTATAAATATGTTGCTCTTATACCCTTTGACACAGATTCAAAGATGTTACAGCAGCTAATATCGTCTTTATTTCTCTTGCCTATAATTCTTGCTTTCCCATTCGTCCACCCCAGTCCCAATTCTGTCAGGCCGCACTGCAAGGAAATAGAGCTTGCATTCTACATGTCGATCTAAGTCGAGTTATCTTGCTCACAGTAACAAATGGGAGTTGGACTGATGCAAAAAAGATGATTGTGCTTTCATTTGTGATAACAAATGCTCACAAATATTTAACCCATTTGGAATAAAGTACAATGAGTCATATTATTGGCAAGCTTTACCATTTCTGACCAGACGTGTAGCTTCCACCAGTGTAGACATTGCCAGGGTTGAAGTGTGGCTTTCATGGCAGAAAATTACATATCTCCTGTTTTTCCTTTAAACAGTTTAAGTGCTCTTACATTAACAAGCCATAAGTTGTGGTTGTGGTTAATACCCAACAAAGAAATTATACAGTTTTTCAAAAATGCCCAGGTGCACACAGCATGAGGATGATTTAAAAGCAATTTTATATTATATATTGGAAAAAGAAAATTGTAAAACTATTTTCAGGGAAGCTCTCTGGGTGGTAGTGGCTCCATTTTTTTTAACCCTTTCTGTTGTTGAAACTCTACAAGCAAGAATGGCACATCAACAGCAACAACAACAGACAGGATGGGCCGAAGGGCCTGTTTCTGTGCTGTATAACTCTATGACTCTGTGAATCTAACTTCCATTTATATAGTGCCTTTAATGCAGTAAAAACGTCCCAAGGCATTTTACAGGAGTGTTATCAAACAAAATTTGGCACTGAGCTACAAAAGATGTTAGGACAGATGACCAAAGGTTTGTTCAAGGAGGTTAGTTTTAAGTAGTAACTTAAAGTAGGAGAAGGGAATCAATGGGAGCCAGTGCCTCTGAATGATTTAAAATCTGTATTCACATCTGTAGCCTTGACAAGAATGAGGTGGAGCTGGGAGTCCATTCCCCCCTTGCTCATGTACACATGTGCATTTTATTTTTTTAAAACCCCTGCAGGCTCATGTCCTTTCTCAAAGTGCAGTAGATGGGACTCTGGTGTCAGTAAATACCCACTGACTGGCTTCCAATCTCCAGCACGCAATGGACAAGAGTTTTCTTTAAGGCAAAGTGAATGCATAACTTGCAGCTCTAAAGCTGATTAATCACGGGTGTGAAGCAGAACAAGTAAGGGCAGGGCAAGGAAGTGAACTATGTAGAGGGTTCTGTGGGAATCGCTGCTCCAGCAATTAAAGCAGATTTATGTGTGTGTGTTTTATAAAACAAGAACTGACCAGGAACAAAACGGCTGGTGCACGAAAAACAGACTCAGCTAATGAGTGCGATTTAATGGCTGTTTTATGTTTGGTTTTCACACAGACCCTGGCCCCTTGCTGTAATATGCATTATCAAGAACTAGAACAGATTTAGTTGGAGGTTGTGTTGTTGAAGTAGGTTGCAATAATAGCAACTGTTTCAGCGCAGATTCAGTATGCTGCATTGTGGGATCTTAAAGTGTAAGTTCAGTTAGACGGATTATTGAATGACAATTTGTTTTTCATTGCACTTACAATGGAACAACAGACTCAAAAGGTGTCATTTTAATCAGTAACGGCTTTTGGTTATCAATGCAGCTTTTTCCCCTCTTTAAATTGCCTCCTCTCCAATCCGCCCTGTGTTAGGGTCCCTAGCCTGAGGCATTAATGCCTCTAGTAGCATGCTGTGGCTCAGATTGCCTAACTCCATCCCTGATCAGTGATTGAAGCTGAGACCAGTCTCATCTATGTGTTACCCAAGCGGCCAATCTTAATCTGTGAGCTGAGAAAATCAGGTCTGGCAGGCTATTTTGTCACTGTGGCTTCACAGTTGAGTCTGATCCTTCAGCCATGGCTCAGTTGGTAGCACTCTTGCCTCTGATACAGAAGGTTGTGCATTTAAGTCCCATTCCAGAGACATGAGTGCAAGAATCTAGGCTGACTCCCCAGTACTGAAGGAGTGCAGCACTGTTGGAGGTGCCATATTTTGGATGAGGCGTTAAACCAAGTCTGTCTCTCAGATGGGTGTAAAAGATCCCATAGTACTATTCAGAGAATACTGGGGGTTTCTCCCTGGTATCCTGGCCAATATTTATTGCTCAATCAACATCATATATTGATGTGCAACAAATTAGATGATTTGTTTGAATAAACTTGCAGCACATTATCCAATCTGTTTGACTTTTATAAGAAGGAAATGGGAGAGAATCGCTGTGCAGTCTTGCCTTTGGAATATTCTAGAAGGAAGCCCAGCCCAGGCTGGCATGCTAAAAGGTAACTAGCCTCTCTTTCAGCTATCCGCACATTCATAACTCTGATTTACAACGCGCATTAAAATATGGCACAATTTAATATCAAGTAAACAAGTCCGCACATGCTCCTGCATTACATTCTGTTTCTAATTGCAGCATTGGGTTTGAATGTTGGCATTGCCTTCAAAATAAGACTTTACTTCTGGCAAACACTTACCTTGGGTTGGTTTGTTGAATAGCAGAAGGTATTGGGGAACAAAACACATTTGATTCCTTTTTAAAAGCAAAGGTGGTGGCTGTAGTTAGTAATCGCGATGTAAATGAACGTAGATGTATTTCAAACTGCAGCCTCTCTAGTTTTCCCCTGAACTGTCGCTATAAACAACCACATGTCCTTGCTTTCAAGGTTGTTTTCAAGCTGTAATTTAGCCCCGGCAACACTTGCCTAGGTGCAAGACATCAATGTCAGCACATTGCAGGATATTCTGCGAATGAAGGAGAATGTGAGACTTAAACAGTTTTTTTATATAACTAGTAAACAGCATAATTCAGACACCTTGGTGTGTGTGTGTGTGCATGGGTGTATCCATTTATATGCAATCTACTTTTAATTCAAGGTCACTTCATTCAATTCATCCATTAATTTGATTCAGGCAAGCACAAAAATGACAAATGCTGTTCGACGTAATATGAATGGCTCGATAATTCAAATTTTCTTCTGAGCAAAGATGAATATACAGAAGTAGACTTTGCTAATCAAAAACTTTCAGCATTAAGATAACACTGGCATGAGAAAGAGAATGACAGCTCAGTAAGTCATTATTTGTCTTATGATGGTGCCGTGTAACCTGTAAAGAAGAAAGACAATTACATGGTATATACAATACAGAAATAGGCCATTCGGCCCAACTGGTCTATGTTAGTGTTTATACATCACATGAGCCTTCTCCCACCCTGCTTCATCTCACCCTATCAACATATACTTCTATTCCTTTCTCCCTTGTGCATTTATCTAGCTTCTCCTTATATGCATCTATGCTATTCGCCTCAACTACTCCACATGGTAGTGAGTTCCCCATACTATCTACTCTTTGGGTAAAGAAGTTTCTCCTGAATTCCCTATTGGATTTATTAGTGACTATTTGTGGCCCCTAGTTTTGGACACTCCACAAGTGGAAAATATTCCTCAATGTCTGTTGCTGGGGTTTTGTTAAAACAGAGGGTCATTGCCCAGAAACATAACTGAAACTGCCAGCCATATAAATACTGTGGCTACTAGAGCAGGTCAGAGGCTGAGAATTCTGCAGCGAGTAACTCACCTCCTGACTCCCCACAGCCTGTCCACCATCTACAAGGCACAAGTCAGGGGTGTGATGGAATACTCTCCACTTGCCTGGATGGGCACAGCTCCAACAACACTCAAGAAGCTCGACACCATCCAGGTCAAAGCAGCCTGCTTGATTGGCACCCCATCCTCAAACATTCACTCCTTCCATCCCGGACGCACATGGCTGCAGTGTGTATCATCTACAAGATGCACTGCAGCAACAGACTACAGCAGTTCAAGAAGAAGGCCCACCATCACCTTCTCAAGAGTAATTAGCGTTGGGCAATAAATGCTGGCCTTGCCAGTGATTTCTGAGAATTAATAAAAATAACTATTATTGGGTAATTTGATAGAGGTGTTTAAAATAATGGAGGGCTAAGACAGGGTCGATAGAAAGGTAGATGGTTTCCAGTGGTTGAAGGTTATGAAACAAGGGTGTATGGATATGATTAAATATGAGCTTTAGAACAGAGGAGAAACTTTTTAACACAGAGGGTTGTGAGCTTGTAAAATACACTCGCAGAGTTAGTGATTGGAACAGAGACCATGTCAATATTTAAGACTAGGTTAGATAGGTGATGGAAGAAAAGTGGATTAAAGAGTATGGGAACCAAGTTGGCATGTAGAATTAGGACTACTGCTTTTGTAGAGGGTAAACACCAATACATATCAGTTGGGCCAAATGGCCTGGTTATGGGTTGTACTTTCTATGTAGTGCAGTGTAAGGTATAAAGGCCATCACCAGGGGTCTTCAGTAGAGATCAGGCCGCCTGTGGTCTCACTCCCTTGTTTCATTTACTCAAAATGACTAATGGTTTTTACAGTAGCTTTCCAGCCTTGTATCTATTAGATGTGTTTAGTTGATTTAAAGTTTCTGAACTGTACCATTAGGCATGGAAAGATCTGAACCTTAAAAAAATAACATAAACATTCGAGGGTGGAAATAAAAGCTGTTGTCAGTTGTGTGCGGTTTAGATGTTTTGGGCTTCTGTAACTTTTCAGCCAATCAGTAGCAGAAATTTAGAGATCACAGATTTTATTTTGTTTTTTGTTCCCTGTCTGTCATATTGTGGACCGCAGCAACTGGTTGCTGCTGTTTGTAATGGGATTTTGTTTGCAATTAAAAGGCTTTCTCTTCAAAGCTTCCTGGCAGACTGATACAAAAGGTGAAGGCACATGGGATCAGAGGGGAGCTGGCAAGATGGATACAGAACTGGCTTGGTCATAGAAGACAGAGGGTAGCAGTGGAAGGGTGCTTTTCTGAATGGAGGGATGTGACTAGTGGTGTTCCGCAGGGATCAGTGCTGGGACCTTTGCTGTTTGTAGTATATATAAATGATTTGGAGGAAAATGTAGCTGGTCTGATTAGTAAGTTTGCAGACGACACAAAGGTTGGTGGAGTTGCGGACAGTGATGAGGATTGTTAGAGGATACAGCAGGATATAGATCGGTTGGAGACTTGGGGGGAGAAATGGCAGATGGAGTTTAATTCGGACAAATGTGAGGTAATGCATTTTGGAAGGTCTAATGCAGGTGGGAAGTATACAGTAAATGGCAGAACCCTTAGGAGTATTGACAGGCAGAGAGATCTGGGCGTACAGGTCCACAGGTCACTGAAAGTGGCAACGCAGGTGGATAAGGTAGTGAAGAAGGCATACGGCATGCTTGCCTTCATCGGTTGGGGCATAGAGTATAAAAATAGGCAAGTTCTGCTGCAGCTGTACAGAACTTTAGTTAGGCCACACTTAGAATATTGTGTGCAATTCTGGTCGCCACACTACCAGAAGGACGTGGAGGCTTTGGAGAGGGTACAGAAGAGGCTTACCAGGATGTTGCCTGGTCTGGAGGGCATTAGCTATGAGGAGAGGTTGGATATATTCGGATTGTTTTCACTGGAACGACGGAGGTGGAGGGGCGACATGATAGAGGTGTACAAAGTTATAAGCGGCATGGACAGAGTGGATAGTCAGAAGCTTTTTCCCAAGGTGGAAGAGTCAGTTACTAGGGGAAATAGGTTTAAGGTGAGAGGGGCAAAGTTTAGAGGGGATGTGCGAGGCAAGTTCTATACACAGAGGGTGGTGAGTGCCTGGAACTTGTTGCCGGGGGAGGTGGTCGAAGCAGATACCATAGAGACGTTTAAGAGGCATCTTGACAAATACATGAATAGGATGGGAATAGAGGGATATGGGCCCTGGAAGTGCAGAAGGTTTTAGTTTAGGCAGGCATCAAGATCGGCGCAGGCTTGGAGGGCCGAATGGCCTGTTCCTGTGCTGTACTGTTCTTTGTTTGTTCTTTGATTGCTGAGGGGGTAAATACACTCTCTACAATGGAAATAGACTGTGCAGCCCAGGAAGGTCCTGGGAGTGCGCAGTGTGGGCTAGGGTAGTGGTAAGGCTGCTACAATTAGCATCGGTACTCCTTGGGGGGGGGGGGGGGATGAGGAAAGGAGACAAAAAATGAGCCAGCATTCCTACCCCTGCTCACAGTCTAATGGGTCATGCTGGAAACTGTATATATGTGGGCCCCTTGAGGGAGTGCAGTTCTCTAGAATTGCATCAGAAATGTATAAAAGTTTATTGGATAGTGTCCCCAGTTTGACGTGTACAGTTATCTATGATTATTTGGTTGTAAAACACTTTGGAATATCGAGAGGTTATGAAAGGTGTTATATAAATACAAGTCTTTCTTTAAGTCCTTCTTTCTCAGTGCAGACTGAATGTCACTGGATTATCTCAGAATCCAGCACATTTCTAACTGAATCTGCAGTACATACACATGATACACACTCTGTATCATTGACAGCTTTTGGAATTGTTTGTGATGAGTGGGGGTTGGGAGGTGGAAGGAAGTGGCACGTGCGGCTATTAAACTCAGCAGTGAACACCTGTGGTGACATAACTTTAAATCATGACCTCATGCAAGCAATTGTCTTCATATCCCAAATATGACACATGCATACTCTGCACAAATGTGCACTTCCTCTTTGTCGGTTCACAGGAGACCAGCAAAGCGATTTAAAGATGAGTTCAGGAGAGTTGGTGCTCATGGGTTGCTCCCATCCAAATTCTGTCATATGAAGTAAAAGGCTGTGCCATGCACCCTCTGCACTGACGCACCAGGGTATTGGGAATGGGCATCTTCATGGACTACTGATGCAGGTTTTCTTCTTGTTTCCATTTCAAAGGTCCACCCCCACCCCTATATCTGTGCCACAGGTTATATTCCAACAAGACCATTAAGTTTCAGTTTTAACATTTAAGAGCAAAAGCTGATGGACAATAATATTGCAATCAGACAAAATATACAGTCCATATTTTTCCAGCTATTCTTTGTTTCATTCTCTTATTGAATTGAGCCCTGTGGGTTTTACACAAAGGTTTCTGCTTCACACTTACAGAAAAGAGTCTGAATTTTTGCTTCTATAAATCCTTGTTATTTAGAAAGTGCTGAAACCTACACAAATGCTATAAGGGAGCTAAGTAAATGAGAGAGCAACTGAGACACGCATCTAAGGGCTTGTTCTACAGGTTAGATTTACTGCACAATAGGCTTCCTGTTTACCCTGTATCCCTCGGGCACTCCCTGACATGAAAAGCAATATTTGGACAGCAGGGAGCTGAGGTCGGTGTGTGATTTCTGTCTCCCTAAATGTACAGCTGTACAAAGCCAGCAGTATAACTTTGGTCCCATGAGAAAGAAAGCCTTGCATTTATATAGTGGCTTTCACGACCTCAGGACATCCCAAAGAATTTTACAGCCAATGAAGTACTTTTGAAGTGTGGTCACTGTTGTAATGTAGGAAACACAGCAGCCAATTTACATGCAACAAGGTCCTGCAAACTGCAATATAATGACCAGATCATCTGTTTTAGTGATGTTGGTTCAAGGATAAATATTGGCCAGGACAACGGGCAGAACTTTCCTGCTGCTCTTCGAAATAGTGGCATGGGATCTTTACATCCACCTTAGAAGGTAGATGAGGCCTTGATTTAACATCTCATCCCCAAGGCAGCACCTCTGACAGTGCAGCACAACCTATGTCCTTAAAATTCTTTTTCACTATTGTTTTCAAAAAATTCTCCCCCCTCCACTGCTCCAGCAGAAATAAAAGACCCAGAATTGACAGCAATAAAATAAGATACACAGTAGTTTATTACACTTCCACTGATTTTTCAGAATCAGGACTGCTGCCACCATAGCTGTACTTCACATTATGGGGGGATTTTACGCAGGTGATCGGGGTCTCGGTCACTGGCTGAAGAGCCGGTGAGAGCCCTGTGTCGCCTCCTCAGCGAAAGGCCTTCCGTATTAAGTGCCAATTAGACACTTAAGTGGACAGTGGCCGCCTTCCCGGGATTAAGGACACTGATGACGGAATTTCCGCCCGCTGAGCTGTCGGCCAATCAGAGGCCAGCAGCTCTTTTACGTAGCAGTACCACCGCAAAGATGGTGGCTGCTGAGGGTAATGCACCCACCGGAGACCCAGGAGTGTCGAGGGACCCAGGCCACAGGTGAATCATGGTGGGAGAGGTTTCGTGGGGTGGGGGCCATGGGTGAGGGGCGTTGTCGGGGATCAGTAGCAAGGGCAGGGGGTGTGGCCCTCAGTGGGCCAACCCCCCCCCCCCCCCCCGATACCAATTCCCTTGATCAGGCATGAAGTGGGCATCCCCCCCAACCCACCCCCGGAGCCAGCAAGCAACCTGCATGGGTTTGCTTGGCATGCTTCCCGCATGGCAACAGGCCCGCTCACTGCAGGGCTAAAATTGGCAGAGGTGGGATGAAACCCTTAATAGGGCATTAATTGTCCACTTAAGCGCCTCAATTAGCGGCGGGCTCGTTTAGTTTAGATTTAGTTGAGGTGGGAAATGGCGGTATCCAACCCACCGTTACCATCCTGCCCAATTAAATGCTTTCCCCACGTCCAAACTCACTGCAGGGAACAGCGTAAAATCCCCCCTAATGTTCTTGTGAGACAAGTAAATTCAAACCATAAAGTTGCAGAGATTAAATAAACACAGTTAGGCCTCAGGCTATAAGAATACCAGCAGGAACATCAAAAAGCTCACTGACATTACATCATTATTGCCATGAACTGTAGGAATTTCCCTTTTTTAAAAAAAAAAGATGTTAATCCAAATTAAGAGGCTCCTTTTGGCCTGATTTGTACAGAGAATGTTCAGCTCTCTTGCAAAGGAGTTTCAAAACTCTCTTAAAGTGCATATAGTAAAACGTACAGAGCCAGATACTGGTACATAATTTTGTCAGATCGCTGTGCTTCCTGGTTGCATAGTAGGGCTGAACACAACTTGTCCGTATTTGGTCATGTTGAATCAAGTTAAAGGCAAACAACAAAAAAAAGGATGGGCAGCCATTGCCTTTAAATTGAAAGGGGGCTAACAGATACCAGGCAACCCCATGTGATCCTTAAAGTGATCTGTTTTAGGAGTCTTAAAAAGAAATGTTTTCTTAGTCGTAAATTGTTTAGGTGCAATGTCCTTACTGTGCTTTGTGATTGACTCTTAATTCCTGTCAGGGGATGACGTCATTTTCCAAACAGAATCTGGAAAAAGGAACAAAAAGAGAGAAATGCCGAGTTGAAACACGGTCGCGTGCCTCACTTTTTAAAACAACCCAGGAGCGAAACAGAGCGTTTGGTGTTACCACAAAAAGTTATTTTTTGAGAATCCAGTCAAACTTAAGAGCGAGGTCTTCCGTTCTTCAAGGTTTTTCTCTCTGCTCTCACAAGATGCAAGTTTCTCAGTCAGCAAGATAACTGCTCAATGTGGAACTGATACCAAGGATCAGGAAAGGCCGAGCCAGGCCTGTGCTGAGCTTGCACTGCATTAGGACTTGCAACTGGCATCATGAAACAGTGGGGAGCAAAATCAGCCATAGTTACCGCTCCCAATTGTTGCCCAAGCCTAAGGCTGTCGAGTGAGGACAGGGCGGGCTTGGCTGTGAAGTCTTGCCTAGTCGATTAGCCCGCTGACACAATGGGCAACTTAGAAAAATTACCAGAGGGTTGCTGATGCCTCTGGAACCTTCCCACAGCTATAGACTACCACCTTAAAGGTAGTTGGAGAGGGCTTTAAATATATGTATATTTAAATTCTAGCATTTGTTTCTTTAGTCTTCTATTCTTGTCAAGTTCTCACTCTAGATTCAGTCCATTTATCCCAGTTCAGAATTAGCTGACCAACCAAAATCAAATCAAACCCCACAATTTTGTTCTTTGTCTTGCCGCATTCTTGAAGTATTGTGAGAGGCTCTACCTTGATTATCCAACGATAAGTATTAGTAATTGCTGTATTTTGTGACATTTAATATCGTAAATGTCTGTCGCATACTTGCTTTTAGCAGATGTTCTCACAAATCATTAGGTACAGCCACTTAATTATAGTCCTGGAATAGAAAACACAGCTCCTTTCCCCTTGGTCTCTGGGTCATCCAGTGCTATTTAAACATAGCCTGTCAAGCACCATAAACATGCAAACAACATATAAACACTGCAGCAGCAATCTTCTGCTTATAGAGCATTGTTCATTTTTTTATATACAAACTCCATCACTGGCTGCTTTAGATTTCACTCTGAACTTTATTGTTTCCAGCAGGTCAGATTAATCTCTCGTGAGTTTGAAATTGAATGTGCGGCTGTTCTGATGGGCGCGTTACAAAATTATATTTGATTACATACTGTCCTTCAGCCACTGCCTGGGTGGAATACTAATACACAGCAGAGTGTTGGTGAATTCCAATGATGTCACCTTCACACAGCAATTTGCCTGTCACTTCAAGCGTTTTGCAATTGTCCAGCAGAGTGGAATCATCCAGGAGAGGCAGGTGGCCAATTGCAACCGAAAGACAACAACCTGTCAAATAAAAAGGATGGTCTCGAGTATAGACTTCAGTCTGGCCTGTTGCGTATAATGGCCACTCTGAACACCCTCCCCCTCCTTTGCCTCTAGGTAATTTGGCTTAATAGCCAATTGACCACTAACCACCTCCACCAATCCTGGGCCTCCAGGCATTTTTTTGCAGAACACAAACCTATCTTGCACTGCATAACATCTGCAGGCATGAGATCCAGGGAAATGACTGTGCAATGCTGCAAATCATGTTCTCCCAAAGGCACAGTTGGGAGGGGAGGGGTGTAGAATGGTGCTTTCTTGCTGTGGAGAGCCAAGAATGGGCTGGGGGCTCTCCACACTTGTAATCCTATTCTCCACTTTATAGAATTGCAAAGATAAACAGAGTTGCAATATTTCTACTTTTTCTTTGGCCATTGCAGCTTGCAATGAGAATGGTGGCCGAATCACCAAGTCCTTTCCTTTTTGGCCTCCTTGTCTTGAGACACAATGGGTAAGCACCTAGAGGTGGTCAGTGCTTGTGGAGCAGTGCCTGGAGTGGCTATAAAGGCCAATTCGAGAGTGACAGATTCTTCCACAGGCGCTGCAGGTAAATTTGGTTGTCGGGGCTGTTACACAGTTGGCTCTCTCCTTACACTTCTGTCTCTTTTCCTGCCAACTGCTGAGTCTCTTCACTCACCTCTCTTCAGCCCTGCCTTTATAGCTGTCTGCCAGCTCTGGCGATCACTGGCAACTGGGTCCCACGACTTGTGGTCAATGTCACAGGACTTCGTGTCGCGTTTGCAAACGTCTTTAAAGCAGAGACATGGACAGCCGGTGGGTCAGATACCAGTGACGAGCTCGCTGTACAATGTGTCCTTGGGAATCCTGTCATCTTCCATGCGGCTCACATGGCCAAGCCATCTCAAGCGCCGCTGGCTCAGTAGGGTGTATATGCTGGGGATGTTGGCCGCCTCGAGGACTTCTGCGTTGGAGATACGGTCCTGCCACCTGATGCCAAGGATTCTCCGGAGGCAGCGAAGATGGAATGCGTTGAGATGCCGCTCTCGGCTGACATACGTTGTCCAGGCCTCGCTGCTGTAGAGCAAGGTACTGAGGACACAGGCTTGAAACACTCGGACTTTTGTGTTCCGTGTCAGTGCGCCATTTTCCCGCACTCTCTTGGCCAGTCTGGACATAGAAGCGGACGCCTTTCCCATGCTCTTGTTGATTTGTGCATCGAGAGACAGGTTACTGGTGATAGTTGAGCCTAGGTAGGTGAACTCTTGAACCACTTCCAGAGCATGGTCACCGATATTGATAGATGAAGCATTTCTGACATCCCGTCCCATGATGTTCATTTTCTTGAGGCTGATGGTTAGACCAAATTCGTTGCAGGCAGCCGCAAGCCTGTCGACAAGTCTCTGCAGACACTCTTCAGTGTGAGATGTTAATGCAGCATCGTCAGCAAAGAGGAGTTCCCTGATGAGGACTTTCCATACTTTGGTCTTTGCTCTTAGACGGGCAAGATTGAACAACCTGCCATCTGATCTTGTGTGGAGGAAAATTCCTTCTTCTGAAGACTTGACGTGTGAGAGCAACAGTGAGAAGATCCCAAACAGTGTAGGTGTGAGAACACAGCCTTGTTTCACGCCACTCAGGATAGGAAAGGGGTCTGATGATGCACCGTTATACTGAATTGTGTCTTTCATATTGTCATGGAACAAGGTGATATTGCTTAGTAGCTTTGGTGGACATCCCATCTTTGCTAGGAGTCTGAAGAGACCACATCTGCTGATGAGGTCAAAGGCTTTGGTGAGATCTATGAAGGCAACGTAGAGGGGCATCCATTGTTCACGGCATTTCTCCTGTATCTGACGAAGGGAGAACAGCATGTCAATGGTAGATCTCTCTGCTCGAAAGCCACACTGTGCCTAAGGGTAGATGCGCTCAGCCAGCTTCTGGAGTCTGTTTACAACGACTCAAGCGAAGGCTTTCCCCACTATGCTGAGCAGGGAGATTCCACGTATTCCTGGAGAATCCTTTGAAATTAGGTACTATTTTTTAAAACTTTAAGTGGAGCAACATTACTACCACAGTGAAGTTACAAGCTGACAACCTGATTTGCAGCATTGCAGAGTCATTTCCCTGGACCTTATGCCTGCAGATGTTATGCAATGTAAGATAGGAATTTGTGTTCTGCGAAAAATGCCTGGGCAGGATATGCCTTTCATCCCAAAATGACTTTAAAAGGTGATAACTTGTTCACATTAAATCAAAGCATTGGTGGAAACCACAATGTAAATGAGGAAAAGGTGCAGAATCGAGATGAATTATCTAAGGTGTGAACTAGTATTTTGCACTACTTTCAACACACACCTCTTTTAAGTGTAGAGACAATAGCAGACATTAGCAGCTTGGCCAATACAGTAGGCATTTGCAAAACTTTTCATGCATGGCATTATAGCAAAGGTTGCAGTACATCATTGTTCTGCCATTGTCTTAGAGAATACTGGGCCACTGTTGTTAACCCTCAGGCCTCTAATCTTTCATGATGAGATGATCACAAGATAAATTCAGACCAAGAAGCCCCTTCAGCCAGTTGATCTAATCTTTCCATAACACCAACCCCCCTCCCCAGTCTGTCAATTACAGCAGCTAGCTGTTTCTTAAACGCATCCTGGGTCCTGACTTCAGCTTGCCTAACTGTGCCTCTGTTAAACATGCAGTTATCTGAAAAGCTTAATGTTTTGGTGTTTCATCTCTGTGAAAGCCTCTTCTATTGAATTATGTCATATGTGTCGAGGCACATATTTTTAGTAGTGCACATTGCCCACACTCAGGCTAGCCCATCTTTGAAAATGCTTATTGTTCTTCTAAATGGCTCCATTTAATGCCACCTATTCACAAGCTTTCAGACTCTATACAGTAAGACTATGGAGTGCATACTACAGAGATGGAACCACATGGATACAATCAGCTACACTCCAGTAATGTAAACATGAGTGAAACACAATGCTCAAGTTCTTTAAACTATCCCATTTACATGTAAAATAGCAGCACTATAGCATTAATACAACCAGATTAAATGTGTGGAAATCAGCCCTGCACTGCTCTCTGAGTAGTTTCCTGTTTAGTGCATACAAATAGATTAGCAGCCTTCTGCGCCCTTGTGCTTTATAATGCTTGTCACTGCAGACCATAATTTCTGTCAGGGAGAGAGAAAAAAAAGTGACCCCAGAACGAATATTCTTTTCCTTAACCAAGAGGAGCCCCTTTTGGTTCTCAAAGGGCTTAGCTCAAGTGATGAATAAGGGCGAAAGTATTGATTTTATAATAGAATTTCAGAGCGACTCCCAAAATTTCAGGGCTCTGGTACTGAATAATGAAAAATAAGTCTTTTAATAAAAAGTACCACGTGATGAATGTTAGTGTGGAAATAATGTGGCATTGCATTTTCCACTTTGGTTCCTGTGTTTCTGGCCTGCATTTGAAGGAGTCCAGCCCTCCCAACAAGCGGTCAGCTGTCTTGCACAATGCTTGACCAACAAGAAACATCTGGACTTCTTTTGGGAAAGTAAAAAAAAACCACATCTTTCTCAAGCCTCGAGGCCAACAGCTTCCTGTGATTGTCATGTGGCTTGATTGAAAAACGTCCTTAACAAAAATGTCTAAACAACTGTGTGTCTGCTTCTACTTAGCCCTGACTTAACTGCAGCTGCTGCATTTACAGACGGGATACAAACAATGCAGCTGTTTCGATTCAAAATCCAATGGTAGGGAGGTGCAAAAACAATATAAAACTTTAACTTTGCCATTTACTTTCAGCTTGAAACCTCTGTTCTCTGATATAAAGATGTCAGCTCTGGCACAGTGAGTAACAATCTTACCTCTGAGCCAGAAGGTAGTGGGTTGGATCCTCACTCCAGAGCACAAAATCTAGGTTGACATCCAGAGTAGGACTGAGAGAGCGCTGCAGCCATTGGGGGTTCCGATTGGGAAACATGGCCTGGGGTCCCAAAGAGAGAGCGGAATTGTTTCTTAAAATTAAAAGGGAACCACTGGGAGCATATCAGAGATCCCTCCAGGGGAGGGTGAGGGTTCGGGGGTGGTGGGGGGGGGGAATAATGGGGGGAATGGATGACCATGTCAGAACCAGCAAGCTATGCTGGACCTTCTGCCATGGTGGAGCTAGTGGGCACCCTAGATACACCCCTAGGGGCACAAGTGTCTGACCATTCACATGAGAATCTAAAGAGTTCCCCGTAGCCTAGAATTCCTTGGTAGGTTAATGGTAGAAGGTCGTGGACAGGTGCAACCCAGCACCAGTACTGGGATCTCCCTCTCCCCACAATCACTCCCCCACCTCACCCCTCCCATATATATTGGCCTCCAGTGAATTGAAATCATTTGAATAAATACACCTTGTTTTGTAGAATGGAGCACTGTTGGTGTACCTTCTGGCAGGGCCCATAACATTAGCCCTGCTATGATGTTTCTTTCTTTGCCAGGATGTATTTCAAATTGATCTTAAAATTCATCAATGCTGCTCTTTATTTCACTATCTATGGATTTAACTGGTCATTGTACTAACTGCTGTTAGCAAAATGGGTACCCATTTACCCACGTAACAACACATCAAAGTACCTTGTTGTAAGTGAAATACCTTGGGATGTTTCTGAAGCGCACAGCAAAGTGCTTATTAAAGGCACTCCCTTGCCCCATTTTCATTGGTATTGGATTTTAGAAAGATGCCAACAAAGTATATATTTAAAACAAACAGAAAATGCTTGAAATACTCAGCAGGTCAGGCAGCATCTGTGGAGAGAAACAGCAGAGTTAATGTTTCAGGTTGATGACCTTCCATCATATTTTTTTTTTATTTCTAAAATATACTTTATTCATAAACATCTGTAAAATTTACATTGCCAGACAGTTTCCAAACAGCACCAAAAAATACAAACATTGCAAGGGAGATCAGTTTCTTTCAATACTGTCATGAGTTCCTTCCCAACCCTTCCTTTTCACAATTGTCATGTCAATTACAGTTTTACATTTACAGCAATTGAGAATATTAACGATACAGTTCGAGGGGTTTCCCATGGATCCAGCCCCTCAGTCCAGCTTGTTGGGGGAACCTTACACTGTGGTCTTTCCCCATTGAGCCTTTGCTGCGGCTGCCCCAAGCTTTAGTGCGTCTCTCAGCACGTAGTCCTGGACCTTGGAATGTGCCAGTCTGCAACATTCGGTGGTGGACAACTCTTTGCGCTGGAAGACCAGCAAGTTTCGGGCAGACCAAAGGGCGTCTTTCACCGAATTGATAGTCCTCCAGCAGCAGTTGATGTTTGTCTCGGTGTGCGTCCCTGGGAACAGCCCGTAGAGCACAGACTCCTGTGTTACAGAGCTGCTTGGGATGAACATTGACAAAAACCACTGCATCTCTTTCCACACCTGCTTTGCAAAGGCACATTCCAGGAGGAGGTGGGCGACCGTCTCTTCCCCACCACAGCCAACGCGGGGGCATTGTGCGGAGGGGGCGAGACTTCGGGTGTGCATGAAGGATCTGACGGGGAGGGCCCTTCTCACCACCAGCCAAGCTATGTCTTGGTGCTTGTTTGAAAGTTCTGGTGATGAGGCATTCCGCCAAATGACTTTGACGGTCTGCTCGGGGAACCATCCGACAGGATCCACCGTTTCCTTTTCCTGTAGGGCCTTGAGGACATTCCGTGCAGACCACTGCCTGATGGACCGGTGGTCAAAGGTGTTTTCCCGCAGAAACTGCTCCACGAAGGATAGGTGGTACGGCACCGCCCAACTGCACGGAGCGTTCCGCGGCAATGTGACCAGGCCCATCCTTCGCAACACCGGGGACAGATAGAACCTCAGCACGTAGTGACACTTGGAGTTTGCGTACTGGGGATCTACACACAGCTTGATGCAGCCGCACACGAAGGTGGTCATCAGGATGAGGGCCACGTTGGGTACATTTTTCCCGCCCTTGTCCAGAGATTTGAACATCGTGTCCCTCCGGACCCGGTCCATTTTAGATCCCCAGACGAAGCGGAAAATGGCTCGGGTGACTGCCACAGCGCAGGAGTGGGGTATGGGCCAGACCTGCGCCACGTAGAGCAACAACGTGAGCGCCTCGCACCTGATGACCAGGGTCTTACCCACAATGGAGAGAGATCGCTGCCCCCACATGCCCAACTTTTGTCGTACCTTGGCTATTCGCTCCTCCCATGTTTTGGTGCACGCCCCGGCCCTTCCGAACCATATCCCCAGCACCTTCAGGTAATCTGACCTGACGGTGAAGGGGACAAAGGATCGGTCAGCCCAGTTGCCAAAGAACATGGCCTCGCTCTTGCCGTGGTTAACTTTGGCTCCCGAGGCCAGTTCGAACTGGTCGCAGATGCTCATCAGTCTGCGCACGGACAGCGGATCCGAGCAGAAAACGGCGACGTCATCCATGTACAGGGAGGTTTTGACCTGAGTGCCTCCGCTGCCTGGGATTGTCACCCCTCTTATGCTCGCATCCTTCCTAATAGACTCAGCAAAGGGTTCAATACAGCAAACAAACAAGACCGGGGACAGAGGGCAGCCCTGTCTGACTCCAGATTTGATCGGGAAACTTTCCGATTCCCACCCGTTGATAGAGACTGCGCTACTGATGTTTGTGTAGAGCAGTTGGATCCAATTGCAGATTCCCTCCCCAAACCCCATTTTGGAAAGCACGTCCATCATGTAGGTGTGCGATATCCTGTCAAAAGCCTTCTCCTGGTCCAGGCTGATGAGGCAGGTGTCCACCCTCCTGTCCCGTACGTAGGCGATCGTATCCCTGAGTAGCGCGAGACTATCAGAGATCTTCCTGTCGGGTACAGTACAGGTCTGATCGGGGTGAATCACCAACTCCAGTGCAGACTTGACTCGACTGGCTATGACTTTGGACAGAATCTTGTAATCAACATTAAGCAGTGAGATGGGCCGCCAATTTCTGATTTCTGCCCTCTCCCCCTTCTGCTTGTAAATGAGGGTGATGATGCCTTTTCTCATGGATTCTGACATGCTGCCGGCCAGGAGCATACTCTCGTATACTTCCAGCAGGTCCGGGCCGACCCAGTGCCACAGGGCCGAGTACAACTCGACCGGTAAGCCGTCGCTCCCGGGAGTTTTACTCGTCTCGAAAGACTCGACGGCCTTTGTCAGCTCGTCCAGAGTTAGCGGCTTGTCCAGTCTCTCCCTCCTGCTGTCATCTAAGACCTCTGTGATAGATGACAGGAAGGACTGGGAGGCACTGCTGTCTGTGGGCTTCGCGTCATACAACCCAGCATAAAAGGATTTGCTGATCCTTAGTATGTCGGACTGCGAAGACGTTACCGAGCCATCTTCTTCCTTCAGGCTGCTGATAACAGAGCTCTCTCTGTGTACCTTTTGGAAGAAGTAACGCGAGCACGTCTCTTCCTGCTCGATGGAGCGGACTCTGGACCGGAAGATGATCTTGGAGGCCTCCTTGGCAAAGAGCGAGGCCTGCTGGCTCTTCACCTCTTGGAGGTCCTCCTTGACCTCGACCCCCATTGACTGCAACCGGAGTAGATTTTGCATAATTTTCTGGAGTCGGGACAGTTCCCTCTGTCTCTCTCTCGCCTTCTGAACACCTTTGTGGATGAAGAACCTCTTGATGTTCTCCTTAATCGCTTCCCACCAGTGAACTGGAGACTCAAAGAGATGACCTTCCATCATATTGTTATATACAGAGCTACTACATTCCTGTCTGTCAGCTCAGCAGCTGAAACAATAGGTGTGTATATGTTTGTGTGTACATTTGACAGTCATGGTACCTTTGTCTTTACAGGTGAACCTGCTTTGCCACTGTGCTCTAATGAACAAAGCATTTCTGCTTCTTTCAAGCCCCTCATAATATTGCTCCTGGGAGCTGAGCAGTGTTCATTGTTTCTAACCTGAGATAGGGATTGCCTCCTAGCACAGCATAAAATTGGAATGTTAAAAAAGTGTTGGGATGCCCAGATTGTCAAGCTTTACAACACTGGTAATGTTGTAACCAAAAGCCTTATAAAGATAAAAGCAAAATACTGCGGATGCTGGAAATCTGAAATAAAAACAAGAAATGCTGGAACCACTCAGCAGGTCTGGCAGCAGGTCTGGCAGCACCCTTGAAGGGTCACTGACCTGAAACATTAATTCTGCTTCTCTTTCCACCGTTGGCCTTATAAAGATGATGGAGTGAGTGTACTTTAAAAAAAAAAGTTACAGTTGATAACTTAGTAGTAGCTTTATACTATAACTAATATGGCGTGAAACTGAACTGTGAGGGAGAAGTGAACAAAGAGCAGGGTAAAGAGTGACGTGCTCTGAATATCTGACTTTTTATAACATAACCTCATTGTACCTTGAAGGGTTTGGATAAGGTAGGGAAAGAAAAGCTGTTCCCATTAGCTGACGGTACAAGGACTAGGGGTCACAGTTTTGGGCAAGAGATGCAGGGGAGATATGAGGAAGAACATTACTATAGGTAACACCTATTACTCATAGGTATTTCAGTACTGATTTGAAAGGAAATATTTTAAACAAATTTGTAGAGTGTTTGAACCTCCAATGCTTTGGGATATCCTGAGGTCGTGAAAGGCACTATATAAAGGCAGGCTCTTTCTTCCTTCTTTTCATGCTGGCATTACATGTACAGTTTTAGACCTATAACTTGTTACAGGCACAAGTTCCGTTTTACAATACCTCCCGATGCCACCGCCTTGCTGGTATTGGCATGGAGTGGAAAGAACAGAAAGAGGCCATCTGTTTCTCAATGTCCCTCATTTTAAACTAATTAAAGCAATTTCAATCTGGTCTTTTTAAAGCATTGTTTGTGATTCTAATTCAAACCATAAGCCAGTGATAACGTGAAAGAATTAGAGTTGAGAAAATGTACAAGGATTGGGATGCTTTCAGCTTTTAATGTTTAGATGTTAAACACGATGTTATAGACCATATTAATACAAGATTAGCATTGACTATCCAACATCTGTATTGGAACGTGCTTAAATCACAGAATATTGTTTCCTGTCGAGAATAAGTGAAGGGAACTACTGAATGTATGCCCCTAATTTTTAATATAGAACTACAGCACAAGGACCATTCTGTATATTTATAGGCACACAGTACTATTTTTCAATATATTTTTGAAAGTGGAGTGTTGAGAATGGAGTGTTTTTGCAGAAGGTTACTGCCAAATTGGGTACTTGACTCGCATTAACCATCAGGTACAAAATAGATTTTGAAAACTGATATGTTGAATATACCTCTATGATATCCAAGAAACTTCACTTCCCTTGTGACTAAATTTGGCTGGGCAAATCTCTCTCCCACCTTTTAGTGACCAAAGTGGGCCACTTAAAGTCATATCCTCCCTTCCCAACCCCAATAAAACCAGGTCAATGACTTGATTTATCTTACCCCCTTCTACGGACCAAAACTAGCTGCCCGAGACCCCTCCCTTCCACCAACCAGTAGCAGAGTGCTTGGACCCCATTATAATGAACAAGAGCAATAAAGCATCTTGGCCCCTTTTAGCTCCTTTTCCACTGCGGGAGACCCATCCATTTATTTTCCTCACCTCTCTGATTGCTCTTGGTTACTATATAAATGCAAGTTGTTGTTGCTCATTCTGGATCCTCTGGGAAGACCCTATGAACAAAGACCCTGGCCTTAAGTCAATCTGGCAGGTTTACATTGGGATTGACCCTGGGTGGGTGAGTGACACTTACATGGCACTAAACCTAATGTAAGAGCAGCCTCCATCAGTCAGGATTTAAGATCTTAAAGGTTTACAGTAATGGGAGTCTGAGTGTGAAATACAACAGCAACTACCAACTTCAAAAACATGAAAGGAAATCTCCCAGCAGCAGATATTCTATTGCATGTTCAGTTTTGAGCATGCACCACTGAACAGTACCCTTTGCCCACTACTTTGCTGCCAATCAAGGAGCCCAGGTGTGGAGAGCTGGGTACACAAGGCACATACTCTTGACGTTAATCTGAGCCGTGAGAAGCTGGGTACCTCAAACTCCATGGCACCCTGGAGGATTTTTTAAAGAAACAGAAGAGCTTATATTTATATAGTGCCTTAGCATGTTCTTACTTTCAATGTTGTTCTGTAGACAAATGCAGCAGCCAGTTTGAGCATAGTCAGCTCTCACAATCGGCTGCCAGATAAATGGCCAGTTACTCTGTTCGTGGTGATGGATGGGCGAGGAATGCTGCTCAAGAGACCAGGAGTATTCCATGCTCTTCTCCAAACAGCATCATAGGCTCTATTACACCCAATTTGAACAGGCAGATGGGACTTTAATGTAACGTCTCAACTGAAAGGTGACATCTGCAACAAAGCGATATTTCTTGCTCCAAAGTAACCGTTTCCCCTCCCCCATCTCCAAAGGCAGCTTGAATTCTGAAAGCATATCAGGATAAAATGATTCTCTCCTCCCCTAAAGGCGCTGACTCCTGCTGCGCCACATTGCGGGCATCCCTCTGACAGCTTGCCCATGCGACCTGTCTTCACGGCTAAGTCTATACAATGAATGGTGAACAGACTTCACCCGTGGGACAGGAAAGAGCATCACAGCCAAGCTTAGCCCTGTCCTCACCTGCACTTTTCCGGGACAACTCACTGGATAGTGGTCAGGAGCAAGCCACCTGGATGAATTTTCCCTCTCTAGCCAAAGAGCATGACTCCGATGGCTGCTCCAGCAGCTGGAGCATTCCTAGCTTCAAACTACAGGAAAAATATTTTGTCACAACAACAGGGCATTGGGGCTCTCAAACAGCAGAAGTGCAAACTGTGCCAAGTGCGTTGCGGGCATTCCCAATTTTTTTTTACTTTTGGGGAAGACTGGCTGGGTCTTATTTAGAATTGCAGTATTGGAACTAATACATGCCATATATACACACACATACACCAGTCAAACTGGTCTTCTGTATTTAATTATGCTTCTGCATGTTGTTTAGCAGGACAGAGGAAGTTGCAGAAAGGCACATTACTCAGCTTCTGCAGGGGAAGTTGTGCAAAAATTGGCAATTAGGAAATACTTTTCTTCTTCCTCCCCCAACACGCATGTGTTTCCTCAGGCTAAAGAATATATTAGGGTAACTGTGCTAACACTGCTCTTTATAAAAACATGTTTTGTGGATTCATTAGGAGAGGTGAACACCTAGTTATTATGTGCAAAACACTGAGCTCTTCCAGTGAGCAATTCCACTGTATGGGTGATGTCTGGTGTATCTGTATATAAATCGTATCCTCAAATACTTCCTCGCTTGTTCAGTCTGTATTTAATGCTGCAGAATAGAAACAGTTCTTTAGATCCTGATGCAAAGATGCGATTAAATTACTAGGAAACCTGTAGACCCGGAGCTTTATAAATAGAGGCAAAGTTCAAAAGCAAAAGACTTATGCTAAACTATTATAAATCACTTGCTAGGCCAAAGCTAGAGTATTATGGTCACATCTGTGCACCACTGTTTAGGGAGGATGTCATGGCTTTGGATAGGCTGCAAAGGAAATTTCCAGAATGGTACCAAATATGAGGAACTTTAGTTATGTGAAAAGACTAGAGAAGCTGGAATTGTTCTCCTCAGAGCAGAGGAGGTTAAGAGAAGATTTAATAGAGGTGTTCCAGAACTATGAGGAGTTTTGATAGAGTAAATAGGGAGAAACTGTTTCTACTGGCAGGACGGTCAGTACCCAGCAGATGTGGATTTAAGAAAATTGGCAGAAGAACCAGAGAGGCAATGAGGAGAATTTTTTTTACACAGCATGTTGTTATGATCTGAATGCACTACCTGAAAGGGTGGTCAAAGTAGATTCAGTAATAACTTTCAAAAGGGAATTGGATAAATACTTGAAAAGGAAATATTTGACAGGCTATGGGAAGTGGTGGCACTAATTGAACTGCTTTTTCACAGAGCTGGCATTAGGCACGATGGGCCAAATGGCCTCCTGTGCTGTAAGATTTGATGGTTCTATGAGCCCAAGTTCAGTTCCTGCTTTATTCTGAATTCACTGGTCTTAGATAGCATGTTACACATGGCAGAGCACCCTGGGCTAAAGAGGGAAATAAAATCAGCCACAGATAGTGCCATCTAATGACTCCTGCTGAAGACTACATGTGTGTAGATATCTGGGGTGGATTTTTATGCTCTTCACCCATGGCAAGTTTGGAGGCAGGGACAGGCATTTAATCAGGCAGGATGGTGGCGTGTGGGTACCCCACCACCTTTTCACCCCGATTAAGTCTGTGGTGGGAAGGCCCGTGGACGGCCTTCCCACCCTTCTGCCAATTGAGGCGCTTAAGGGGTAATTAATGCCCAGTTAAGGGCCTCTTCCCACAGTGGTGGGCGGGCCTATTGCCACGCAGGGAGCACAACATGCAAACCCATATGGCGTTGCTAGTTACTTGTGGTCTCCTAGGGAGTGGGGTGGGAGGGGGTCCCTCATTCAAAGGCACTCTGCCTGATTGAGGGACCTAGCATTGGGAAGGAGGGGGCCCGCTGAGAGCCATCCCCTGCCCTTGCTGCTGAACCTCTACAGCCCCTCTCCTGCGACCCCCCACCCACAATACCCCTCCTGCTATCACTTACCTCAGGCCTGGGTCGCTCCTCGATCCTGGGCCTCCGGTGGGTGTCTTTACGGCAGCAACCACCACCTCCCCAGTGGCACTGCTGAGCAAAGGAGCCAACCTCTGATTGGCCAGCAGCTATCAGTGGGCGTGGCTTCCCACCCCCAAGGTTCTGATCCCAGGAAAGGCCCAAGTGGCCTGTGAAGTGCCTGACTGGCTTGTCTTACAACGGGTTCTGCCCAAGGTAAGCAGCACGGCTCCCTCGTCAGCTCTCCAGTTGATGGGCTGAGACTGCCGTTACCTCCATAAAACTCCCCCCCTGGTGTGGACAGGCTTGATTCTGATTTCAGCGTCAACACTTACTGTCAGGTCTCACGTGACGAATGGCTGTTTCTACAATAGGGATAGTCAGTGACCATGGACCTCAAAGTGAGATAACACCTTCAAGGAGAAGAGGGGAGAGAAATATTGGGGAGGGCAGGATAGGGAAGAAATCATAAAAATTTGCTGCAGATTGAACACATGTATATGGAACACATGAAAACACCAGTTGGTCCATGAGGCTTGCCCCACACTCACAATGCCTGGAGCACCATGATCAGACACCTGCTACTCCATATGCCACCCCTACTGCCCACACAGTCATGTTGTCTCAGACGTAAGATGAAAAGTAGAAAACTAAATCCAGGGCCAAAAGGGGCAGGGGGTGCAGTGGTAGGGGGGAGGTGGGGGGCGGGGTGGCACAGTGGGTAATCTGGAATTCCTCCCCGACCCCCTCAAGCAATTAAAACCAGTCCAGGAGATGACACTAACCATGCATGTTATTGTTGAACCACTTGCCTTTCTTAAAATGTGATCTCTGCCCCAGCCAGATCCCTGTGCAGTTCCTTTTTGAAGGCATATATAAACAACAAGGATGTTAGTATAAATTGAGGACGAGATTTTTTTTAGCCAGCTGTTGATCTGCCCTTCTCTCATTTTATAACCGAGCCCAACCTTCTGTTGATAAACATTCCGCCATTTCAACATGTTAACAAGTTCCATCCTCATCAAGGACGGGATTCCTTTCAAATCCTGTCATGCTCCGAACTCTACAGAATATCTGTGAAATATCTGCGAGTGAACAACTTTCAGAGTTTTGCTAGTGGTTTCTGTCCACAGAGAAATATTTGCACAAGTATATATATATATATTTTTTTAAGTTGCTGTTTTTGCTCTTGAGCAGCTGGCACTGGTACACTCAACATGCCAGAGGCAGCTAGTGAATGATATGATATTGTTTGAGACTGAGGGTTGGGAAAGTCTCTGGGCTTACTGTAAGCCTATTTTAAGCAGAAAATGAAAGGTATAAAACCTTTGGTGTTAAGCTGGGCGTGGAAGAAGCACCTTATTGACTGGATGGCTCTTGTGTTTCTGGTTGCTTCATCTCTGGCTAATATCACTGCTTGCCACCTGCGACACTGTGCACTACTCTTTAATCCTGGGCTAAACCCGGAGTGAGCCAGCCATTGAACAAGGTATCATTACTTCAAGTGAATTAAGAAGCGAAATTTTTTACCCCCTAAAAGTGTGCGTTGGAATGCAGTATGAGAGCTCTGAGCAATGGCTTCCTGCTGGGAGTTGAAAAGCAGATGGGCCTGAGTGTGTCACACCTGCTTTGGGATTAGGTGTGGTAATGGAGTAAGGACTGACATTGACTTTATACTGTAACTGTAACCTGTGGCACTAGGTTGAGATTTCCAGGGCCACAGTTTTCTTTTTGAAATTCATTCTTGAGTTTGCTGGCAAAGACAGCATTTCTTTCTTGCCCATTTCTAGTTGTCTGAGGTTGGATTTGCCAGGCCGCCTCAAAGGGCACATAACAGTCAATTACGGTGGGACTGGAGTCATATTTAGGCCAGACCAGGTAAGGACAGTAGGTTTCCTTCCCTGAAGGATATTCGTGAACCAGTTGGGTTTTTACAACAATCGACTGTAAAAGGTCACTTTTACTGATAGCAGCTTCCTTGATATTAAGCCATCATGTTAACATCTTTCAACCTCGAAGATATTGCTAAGATTGAAGTGAGTCAGAAAATGTTAACGATGGAATTCATATTGTATATGAGGGACTAAGGCAAAGATACAGGAGATTATGCTTTTAATAGAATGCAGCAGTTGGGGGAAAACATAAGGTTTATATTTGGCACTTCTCTTTGTATAGAGTCAGCATTTTTTGTTGCTGCCTGTAGTCAATGCTTGTCTTTAAATGCAAACCACTTTTTTCCCGCAATAGTAGTATTTTATAATAGTTAGAACAGTTTGCTTCTGAGTTCCAAGCAGCTGCCTCATTAGCATAAAATGAAACCTGAATATCTCTTACTGCATTTTGTACATCACCTAGCAGGGTCATTTAGTAAACAAGCATAGTCGGACTGGCCTAATATTTAACTCTGATAACCAGATCTAATTAAACAACGCCAGACAACTGTGGTTATTACTTAAACATCGATAAATATTTGCTTTCAGCACTGCACGTCAATGGTGTGAATTTTTCTTGTTGAAAGAAAGGCTTTTGTGTTGATGGCTGGCTATTGAAATCATAGAAAGAACGCACTTGCATTTATATAGCGCCTTTCACAACCTCAGGACGTCCCATGAACAGCAATATGATAATGGCCAGACCATTTTTTAAAACTGATGTTGGTTGAGGGATAAATACTGGCCAGGGCACCGGGAATAACTCCCCTGTTCTAATCGTGATGTGCAAATTTTATATTATCATATGTGAATATGTCCCCCACTCGAGTTGAATATGGTAACTGGGATACATTTGTTCTGTTCCCTTTTTCTTTTTGATCTTGCTCTGCTACTCCACCCAGCTCCCCCAAGGCTTCTGACTCACACTGGAGTAGAATTCTATAGGTTCCCTCCAGCATTTTATAAAATGCATGACCTTTCCACAAACATGAGACGAGACAGTGGGCTGAATTTTACCAGCCCCTCGACACCATGGGTTGCGGCATGGGGGCTGGTAAAATTCTGCAGGCAGATGCCCGCCTCAACCCACGACATTAAGAAGGGCCCGCCACATATTATCAGCGGCGGGGGACCTCGGTGCAGCCCCCTCCACCCCCAACCACTCCCCGCCCCCCACCGCCGCCTGGCGGCAGGTCCTTCATCTCTGTATGCACATTGCCATTAAATATATTCAAAATAACTTACCTGCCATCCCACCTTGATTTTACGGCCTCTGTTCAGCCGTCGTGCACTTTTGGAACTGCACGGAATTCCGAGGCAAGAACCGGATGGGGAAGGGGGAGTAATAAAATTTTCAGGGCGGGAGGAGTGGAGGAGCGGGAAAATCAAGTTTTATTGGATGTGGGGACGGTGGGAAGGGGTTGAAGGGCAAAAGATTGAAGGTTGGGGGAAATGTTCAGGTATTTGAAAAATCAATTGATGGTCAATACGGGCAATGAAATGACCATTGTGGGGGTGGGGGGGGGGGCGAGGTTGGGGAAAGCCCTACATCACTTAATTTTATATTTAATAAAAATAAATAATGTTCTGCCCTTAAAAATTAAAATTAATTGTAAGGGCTTAAAGCCCTTTACAAATGGTGCCGGTGCTTGCACGGTGGCACCGGACGCCATTGCCGGGGACGCGGAGGTCGCCCCCTTATGTCATTGGGGGTGGGTGCTCCTCCCCCACTATTTAAATGAGCCCCCATGCGAAATATCGCGGGGCTCCACAGCGGCTGCTGAATGTGGGCACCCCGCCAAGTTCAAAGGGTGCCGCCACAGAGCATGGCATCCGAATAAAATTCAGCCCAGTAAGTGCAGACAGACTGTTCAACTGCAGGAACATCACAGCTGAGCCTAATTCCACGCTTAAGACTTGTGGCAGTGTTGGAGTGACAATCTGAGCCTGGATTTTCCACAGAAACCACTGTGTCAGCCAGTGAGTTACAGGCAGGATGGGGCTTAGGATTCACACCAAATGGTCTATTTTATAGCAAGCAAAGTCTATTTAATCAGCAAACAGTCTACAGTGTCTAATTAAAATGATTCTCTGAACTACAGTAAAAAGAACTTGTGGGTAAAACTACAGCTACATCTCCTGATAAAAGCACAGTGATTTATCCAGAAAAATGCAGTGACTGAAGAATAGTTGCTGTGTTTCTTGTAAGCTGAGCACACGCCCATCCGCAAAGCAATCCGAAAGTTACCGTGCAGGCCACTCACAAGTTATCCCTTTTAAGATACCACATGTGCTCGGCCCACAAGAAAATTTAAAGGTACCACACATTCAAATGAACAGGCCACACACAATGGAAGTAAATTAGAGAGAACAATAATAGTTAATAAATATTACGTGAGTAAAATCAATCCCAGTCACTTATTGCAGTGCGGTCTCCAGGAATGATTAACAGGAATTACTGAACCAACTCCACTCTAGCTGGGAATAGTGGCGTCACTATACGCACCCCCACCCCCCCCCCCCCCCCCACCAGACAAGGCTCCGACTACTGACTGAAGTCCCTTAATGCTGCACAGACAGGGCTTGGAATCTCCCTGTTTATACAGTTCAGTTTCCACACTTAATGTGTCGAATTTACTAACTGAGTCTCTGAGGGAAGCTGAGAATTGTTAGTGTAAAACAAACACTATTGTCACTTTGAGGTTTGCAGCATTCATGTGGTGTACAAGGGATCTTACTGATCACTGGTAAAAGGGAAGGGAGAGGGTATAGGAATATCCCATACTTGCAACATAATGCTCTTTATATTAAAGAGCCAATTTCCAACTCTGTAACATTACCCGATTCTGTCCCTGCCTCAACTCATCTTCTGCTGAAAGCTTCACCCATATCTTTGTTATCTCTAGACTTGACTATTCCAATGCACTCCTGGCTGGTGTACAACATTCTACCCTCCCCAAACTTGAGGTCATTCAAAACTCTGCTGCCCATGTCCATACTCACACCCAGACCCATTCACCCATCACCCCTGTGCTCGCTGAGCTTCATTGGCTCACAGTTAAGCAATGCCTTGATCTTAAAATTCTCACCCTTGTTTTCAAATTCCCTCCATGGCTGCACCCTATCTCTCTAATCTCCTCCAGCCCTACAACCCTCCGAGATATCGGCACTCCTCTCATTTTGGCCTCTTGAGCATCCCTGATTTTAGTTATTCCATCATTCGTGGTCATGCTTTCAGCTGCCTAGGCTCTAAGCACTGGGATCCCTTCCTAAACTTCTCTACCTCTCTATCTGTCTTTAAGCTGCTCCTTAAAATCTATCTCTTTGACTAAGCTTTTGCTCATCTTCCCTATTATCTCCTTATGTGGCTCGCTGTCAAGTTGTGCTTTGTATGGCTCCTGCGAAGTGCTTTGGGAAGTTTTATTATGTTGAAGGTGCTATACAAATAAAAGTTGTTGTTGTTTGTTATTAAGTCTGTGAAGAAAATAAGAATGGTAGTAGCAGAGTTTAAATACTTTTAACAAACCACCAGCTTGCCCATTCAATCCAACAGGATGTGACTAACACTGTGTAAATTTAACTAACAACTGAATGCATCCAAACTAGAACCTTGCAATTCAAGTGGAGTTTGATTTTTTTGGGTCAACTGCCTGTACCTGAGTTCCTAATAGAAGGCCTGCAAGTTGCCTCTATGCTCTGCTCAGGAAGCATGTTGCATGCACAGCCTGACCCCGTCTTGGAGTATTGTGGTGAATTCACGCAGGTTTGCTTCCTATCCAAGCTGAACCTAGGAGTGAAAGTGGCAGTGTTTAAGGAAGTAGCCAGTCTATGAGTAAAACACTTTGTACTGTTGGTTTTAACATTGTCTTTTTGTATCTGAGCTCTTGCTGTGAAGTCATGACCTTCGACTCTCACAGGACATTGTGTGCACAGCTTTTTTAGGGGCCTAACATTTGCATGATAACCTATTATGTTGCATTACTGACCTTGCTGAAGCATGCTCATCCCAGCCTTTGACACTGCCCTGTCACCTATAATCGTCTGTGTGATATTTGTAGCCCAGATTAAATTGTCTGTTATACCAGATGCTGTTCAGTAAAGAAAGAACTTGCATTTATATAGCACCGCAGGACATCCCAAAGTGCTTTATAATGAATGAAGTACTTTTGAAGTGTAGTCACTCTTGTAATATATGAAAAAAAGGAAGGCAATTTGTACGCAGCAAGGTCCCCCAAACAGCAATGTGATAATGACTAGGTAATCTGTTTTTCGTGATGTTGTTTGAGTAATAAACATTGTCCAGCACACCAGGGAGAACTCCCCTGCTCTCCTTTGAAATAATGCTGTGGAATCTCAGTTTAACATTTCATCTGAAAGATGACATCTCAGACAGTATAGTACTCCCTCAGCACTACATTGGAGTATCACCTAGAATTTGCACTTAAGTCCCTGGAGTGGGACTTGAACCCAAAACCTTCTGGCTCAAAAAGCAAGGGTACTACCACTAAGTCAAGACCTGTATATGCAGACAGCCCATCTATAATCAGATAGCTCATTGTACATTTTATTTTTCAATTGATCAGTGAGGTTTAGCCACAGTAAAGTACATTGATGCTGTGATGTATAAGCATATATTCTAATTCTAATGGCAGTAATAGACTCAAAGAGCTATCCTTTGTAATACTTCAGTATGTAACTTTGCCATATTGCTGCTGTGGCCTCTGTTTACCTCCTCAAATCTTCCCCTCTTTTCGGCTTCATTAAGTGCAAAGCATCCTATCCAATCTGTGCAATGCCACTGTTTTGTAGTTTTCACTGGAAAATGGATGGAATTGCATAGCTCAATTCCCTGAAGCTCCATTTAAGATCCCAGAATCCGACCTAATAAAGATGGGATTTGTGACTTTTTCAGTCATCGTAAACCAGTGACTCTGGTTACTATGCAAGCAAAGCTAGTTATGAAAGGAAGGCACTTCCCTCATTTGGGCCTAGGAATGAGAGGAAGGAAGTGAGGGAGAAAAATTTACAGTTTAATAAATCTGGACTGTTGCTGCTTGTTAGTCATGTACTGAGTTTTTTCTTCAGTTTTTATAGAATATAGATTGCAGTCCCACTTGATTTTATAATATATTTATATACATGATGTCCTAATGTTGTCAGATTCTCAGAACTTGTACTGGTCATCAGACCCTGATCTTCCCAGCATTGTAACTGTGTCATTGCCCCAGAACTTACCATAGGTGTTGGGTATAAGAACAGGGATTGGGACTGGCACTATTTTTAAGTTCAGCCTCATTTCAATCCATTAGCTCAGAAGGTGGTTTTGAAAAGGCATTGCAAAGGTGGGAGGTTTACGCTACAGTAATTTACAGTGAGTAAATGTTATACTGCTTGCTTTTGCTGTGTTTTAAATTCAGAATTGAATTGAGTGTAATTAGGGTTTTTTTGTATTGTAGAGTGGTTAATACTGTGGACAATAATCTGGCAGATCCTGACTGTACTGTCTCTCACCCCCTTCCCCTCCCTCTCCCCAAATCAGGTGATGCCTACCCCGGTGGCTCAACTCCTTTTCTTGGGGGTTTCGTCGCCAGTGGCCTAGGGACCTCGACTGCACCTCATGGAACCCCTGCTCCTTTGCCCTCTGACCCTTCCTTCCGTGGACCCAACCCCACAAATATCCAGATGGCACAGCTCTGGGTCGCACACCCTCCTGAAGGTAATAAAAAAAAATTCTCAACTGCACTCACTTCTTGGGTTTTACAGCCAATGCTAAGTCTACTGGCAGGATCAACAACGGGCTTAGGAATCAGCAGCTACATGTGTTGCAAAGTTTTTGTTGAAATGATCTAGAAAACAGAAAGCAGTAATATCCGAGCGACTTGGATATAAATTCTCCCACGCAAAACATCTGGAACTGGTCATCACTCAACAGGCCAAAAAGGTGTTCAAAATTATGAAGGGTTTTGATGGAGTAAATAAGGAGGAACTGTTTCCACTGACATGGGGTCAATAATCAGAGGACATTCAATTTAAGATCATTGACAAAAGAATAGGTGGGCGGGGGTATGGCAAAGATGATGTGATTTATGCAGTGCTTTGAATGATCTGGAATGCACTACCTGAAAGGCTGGCTGGAGGAAACAGATTCAATGGTACCTTTCAAAGGGGAATTGATAAATACCAAAAAAGGAGAAAAGAAGAGCCATGGGGAAAGAACAGGGAGTGGGACAAATTGGATAGTTCTTTCAAAGAGTTGACACAAGTTAGATGGGCCAAATGGCCTCCTTCAGTGCTGTAAGATTCTATGATGAAGGTAAAGCAGCAGACTATGAGAATTCAGGAAGAGGCTGCATTAGAGGAACTGATTTTGGATTAGAATCTAAGCCTTCAGTTTAGCAAAAGGAGGCAGAGAATGGAATTAAAGAGTTCTGCATTTTCCCAACTTCAATCTGGAGAAAATCCTTCTGGCGCTGAATTCTGAATGAATGCTGATTGTGTGCAGTTCTTCCCTCACTCACATCCATGGAAAAGAGGAGTAGGTGGGAGTAGATTTATGCCAGTATTACCTTTATCCCAGCTTGGCTGCCCTTTTCAATATTTTTTGCTGCCATTTTGAAGGGACTGACTCCTCAGCCAGCCTCCAGTACACAAAGGTCACCTGTCATCTCACATAGCCTTTACTTTGCGCTCATTATCAAGGGTTGTCAATCCCTCCAGGATTCTCTTAGAATTCCCAGGAATTCAAGATTAATTTGGTCATTGCTGTGAACAACCCAGGAGAAAAATCTTAACGCATTAAAAAAATTGTGTGCAAAACCTGGACAGCTGAGTTGATCTTTTTCCTCAGGTCAGTCCCTTTGGTTTATCCCTGACTGAGCCAGCCAGGGCTTCACCCTGAAAGCTCCCAAATGTAACAGTGGTTTCCCTCTTTAAACCTTATGCCTTTCAGTTTTGCTTTTTGTGCCTATTTCAGTTGACCAACACTGGGACAGGTATCAACAGGAAAACAGATCATGGAGGACGCACAGCTAGTATAATAATCCAGACATAAAGTTCAACTTAAAGAAAAGAAAAAATATGAAATCAAAATGACAGTATTGCAATAGTAATGGAGAGTATTCCATCAGAAATCCATCAGTATTCCATCCTCAATGATGGGGGAGCCCAGCACATCAGTGCGAAAGACAAGGCTGAAGCATTTGCAACAATCTTTAGCCAGAACTGCCGAGTTGATGATTCATCTCGGCCTCCTCCTGAAGTCCCCAGCATCACAGATGCCAGTCTTCAGCCAATTCGATTCACTCCGCGTGATATCAAGAAATGACTGAAGGCACTGGATACTGCAAAGGCTGTGGGCCCTGACAATATTCCGGCAATAGTACTGAAGACCTGTGCTCCAGAACTTGCCGTGTCCCTAGCCAAGCTGTTCCAGTACAGCTACAACACTGGCATCTACCCAGCAATGTGGAAAATTGCCCAGGTATGTCCTGTACACAAAAAGCAGGACAAGTTCAACCCAGTCAATTATCGCCCCATCAGTCTACTCTCATTTATCAGTAAAGTGATGGAAGGTGTCATCGACAGTGCTATCAAGCAGCACTTGCTGAGCAATAACCTGCTCAGTGATGCTCAGTTTGGGTTCCGCCAGGGCCACTCAGCTCCTGACTTCATTACAGCCATGGTTCAAACATGGACAAAAGAGCTGAACACAAGAGGTGAGGTGAGAGTGATTACCCTTGACATCAAGACAGCATTTGACCGAGTATGGCGTCAAGGAGCCCTAGCAAAACTGAAGTCAATGGGAATCAGAGGGAAAACTCTCCACTGGTTGGAGTCATACCTAGCACAAAGAAGATGGTTGTGGTTGCTGGAGGTCAATCATCTCAGCTCCAGGACATCATTGCAGGAATTCCTCACGGTGGTGTCCTAAGCCCAACCATCTTCAGCTGATTCATCAATGACCTTCCTTCAATCATAAGGTCAGAAGTGGGGATGTTTGCTGATGATTGCACAATGTTCAGCACCATTCGTGACTCCTCAGATACTGAAGCAGTCTGTGTAGAAATGCAACAAGATCTGGACAATATCCAGGCTTGGGCTGATAAGTGGCAAGTAACATTCGTGCCAGGCAATGACCATCTCCAACAAGAGAGAATCTAACCATCTCCCCTTGGCATTCCATGGCATTACCAACACTGAATCCCCCACTATCCACATCTTAGGGGCTACCATTGACCAGAAACTGAACTGGAGTAGCCATATAAATATCGTGGCTACAAAAGCAGGTCAGAGGCTAGGAATCCTGTGGTGGGTAATTCACCTCTTGACACCCCAAAACCTGTCCACCATCTACAAGGCACAAGTCAGGAGTGTGATGGAATACTCTCCACTTGCCTGGATGGGTGCAGCTCCAACAACACTCAAGAAGCTCGACACCATCCAGGACAAAGCAGCCCGCTTGATTGGCACCCCATCCACCAACATTCACTCCCTCCACCACCGACACACAGTTGCAGCAGTGTGTACCATCTACAAGATGCACTGCAGCAAAGCATCAAGGCTCCTTAGACAGCACCTTCCAAACCCACGACCTCTACCAACTAGAAGGACAAGGACAGCAAATGTGTGGGAACACCACCACCCGCAAGTTCCCCTCCAAGTCACACACCATCCTGACTTGGAACTATATCACCATTCTTTCACTGTCGCTGGGTCAAGATCCTGGAACTCCCTTCCTAACAGCACTATGCATGTACCTACATCACATGGACTGCAGCAGTTCAAGAAGACAGCTCACCACCACCTTCTCAAGGGCAATTAGGGATGGGCAATAAATGCTGGCCTAGCCAGTGACGCCCACATGCCATGAGTGAATAATAAAAAAAAATGCTCCTGACTTGTGTCTTGTCAGTGGCAGAAAGACTGAGGAGTCAGGAGGTGAGCCACTCCGCAGAATACTCAGCCTCTGATCTAACAAAATCCTTAATAATAGGCATAAAGAAGGTTTCTACCTGGGGAATCCAAAACTAGGGGTCATAAATGTAAGATAGTCACGAATAAATCCAGTGAGGCATCCAGGAAAAACTTCTTTACCCAGAGAGTGGTTGGAATGTGGAACTTGCTACTGCATTGAGTAGTTGAGCTGAATAGCATAGATGTATTTAAGGGGAAGCTAGATAAATGTACCAGGGAGAAAGAAATAGAAGATTATCCTGATGGGGTTAGCTGAAGAGGGGTGGGAGAAAGCATGTGTGGCGCATAAACACCAGCAAGGACCTTTTGGGCTGAAGGGCCTGTTTCTGTGAAGGACATTCTATGGAAGATTTTCTTTAAATCACTGCACACATACAAAGTTCAGAACATATTCACCACTCCCTCCCTAGATTCTGTTCCCCCCCCACCCCATGCCTGAAGATGATAATGGCCCAACCTGAATTCCAGAGGAACCTATTGGTGCACTCCCAACACCTGAGTTGATTTGAAAGTGAATCAACGCTGAATTTAGTTCCACTGGGCCATTTTTTCAAAATCAGAACGTGAATCCAGTCAGCCAGCTGATTAGATGGGTGTGGAATACAGTTAGAGAAAGAGCTGAGATGAGTCACTGAGGATTAATAAAACAGTCGTACTGACTGAAAGGGTCTTGTTTTCACAGTACTGATGCCATGTGCTCAGGCCAAGCCCACCCTTTCCCTGCTTTGTTGAGTTTACTTTGCCATTCAAAATAAAAAACATAGGTGTGGCTGGCAAACGGTGATTCAGAGTCAATCAGGCCAAGCTTTGTGTTCTTCAGCAATGACTCATGCAGTTATTGTAATGAATCCCATTTCTCTATTCAAATACAAACCATCCATTCATGAAGCAGTCTAAAAATGGAATTAACTGCTTCATGTCTGTACTCTTGACGGTAGGAATCCACTTGAACTACTGTGCTGTCAGTTCCACGAGTCATGTTGTGTTTGAATACTGAGCGGGAATTGTGGTTATTGATGGTTTATGTTGTTGTTAGTGTTACCACTGCACATGCCGTGTTTTGGTGAGTTACTCTTAACAAAACAAATTATGGTTTATACCACAGATTTTAGATTTAGTAAGTAGGTGGTTGCTTAATTATAAGTATGTGTCATTCGAGCTCCATTAATTCTGAAACTCCAACTTCCAACTTCTGAACAGAGAGTATCTGAAAGGACCAGGGTTGCTGAACCTAACTAGGTCAATTGAGGGACTTGTGCCAGGCCATAGCTCAGAATTTCTAGGGCTGTGCTCGATTACTGAATTGAACAATTAGCATTTTTTGGAAATCAAAGCTCTTTTACTTGTTTCTGGTGAGCAACTGTAAACCCAGTTGCAGTCGTGCATGCAGTTGCCTTTGGCTATCTGGGGCCTGTTTTACAGGGCTCCAGGGACAGGATAGTGCCAACTGAACAAACCTAGAAATGTAGCTTGGATCTTTGCTTTTCCTTAACTTGGTAGTCAACCTATGTATTGGCTGAAAACTCAGCTAAGTGCACCAAGTGGGGTTCACTCAGTGTGATACTAATATATTACTGTGAACACATTAAACTGCCTGTCTCATTATATAATGGGAACCATCTGAGGAACACTCTGGCACTGGGCTGGAATTTTTTTTAATGACTTACTGCAAAAGTATGATGTGATATTGTACGGATACCAGTTCCTTTGTCCATTCCACTGCTCCTTTCCCAAAGGCACTGACTCGTGCTGGAGTACAGTTTCATCAGCAGCTTCTGTTGTCCAATAGCATGTCCTAGTCATCAGCAGAGACAGTGAGTCGGCATGGCATACAACTATGGTATCAGCACCACCGTCCCCGGTTCATCAGCACTATTTCTAGCAGGGTTGCTGGATAGTGATCAGGAAATCACATCCTCTGTGATGCACACTTCCTCCTCCTCCTCCATCTCGACCTCTTTACAGGCTTTGATATAATTGACCACACTGTCCTCCTCCAACAGCTGTCCTCCATTTTATAGTTGGGTGGGATTTCTCTCACTTGGTTCTACCCTTGTCAATCCCGTCACAGCCAGAACATCTTCCAGCAGTGATCTTCCGCTCCTGTACCGTTGCCTCTGGAGTCACCTAAGGACCTATCCTTGGCCCCCTCCTCGTCTTCACTAACATGCCATCCAAAGTCATGGGGCTGAATTTTACCACAAGTGTCGGTAACTCAACATCGGGGTCATTTCCGGGTCGTGAACCCGCTCAAGGTAGCAGTGCATCTTCTGATTGAATTTTATGGGAAGCAGCCAATTAGTAGGTCGCCTCTGCATTCACTGTCCAATCAGGGAGGGCAGCCAGGAGCTGTAGAGAGCGCGGCCCATGGCAAGGGAGGCCATCGGCCCTCACTATGTGACCAGTGGGAGTGCTGCTGAGGCCCAAGCAGCAGGGAAGTACTGGAAGGCACATTGGTATCATGGGAGCAGTGAGACCTCTTTAGACCCATGACGATCAGAGACATCCATCTCCAGGAATTCCACACTCAATGGCAAGGCTGTGACGCAGGAAGACAGCAGCCTTGCCATTTTCCACCAGAAACATTTTGATCTCCTTCAGTTGTAACGCAGCCTCAACCTCCCTTTGTGCAGCTGTCTCCTCTCACTTGCTGGGATGTGGACACTGCGGAGCGCCCGAGTGGCATTGGCAAAATTGCTGTACTGCTGCAATAATCAACGTTAAGTGACTCCTTAATTAGCTTGATTGCATTCCTGCCGCTACCGCCACTGTCAGCGCTGCGTGCCCGCCTCCAGGAAAAGCGTGAGTTGGGAGCATGCCAGGGAGCTGGTTCGACGCTTGTTAGTGCAATTGTCCCGGCACCCCCCTCCAAAACCACCTCCATGGAAAAATTCTGCCCATGGTGTCATATTTCACTTGTGTGCTGATAACACCCAGCTCTACCTCCCCACCACCTTCCTCCACTGTCTCGGTGTTGCCAGCCTGCTTGTCCACCATCCAGTCCTGACTGAACAGCAGTCTTCTCCAGTCAAACATTGGGAAGACCAAAGCTATTGTCTTTGGCCCTGACCGCAGACTCTGTACCCTCACCACCCTGGCCATTGCCTCGGGTTGAAGCCAATTGGTCACAACCTCGAGGTCCTATTTTACCCTGAGCTGAGCTTTGGACCCCATATCCCCTCTATCACAAAGATCGCCTACTTCCACCTCTGCAACATCGCCAGTCTCTGCTCCTGCTTCAACTCATTGGCTGCTGAAACCCTTATCCATGCCTTCGCCACTTCCAGACACAACTATTCCAAGGCTTCACTGGCCAGCCTCCCATTCATAAAGTTCAATTCATCCAAATATACTACCCATATTACGTGCACAGAGTCTCATTCACATGTCACCCCCTATACTCCCTATGTTAGCTCCTGGCCCACACCCCCACCCCCAACTTAAAAATCTCATGGCCCAGTTCAGATCCCTCCATGGCGTCTCTCCTCTCTAACCACCTCCAGCCCTACAACTCTCTGCGATTCTCCACCTCTGACCTCTGGTACATCCCCCATTCCCTTCGCCCCACAATTAGCGGCTGTGCCTTGTGTGTTTTACAACCTCAGGACATCTCAAAGTGCTTTACAGCTGATGATGTGGAATGTAGGAAGTGCAGCAGCCAAATTGAGTACAGCAAGGTCCCACAAATAGCAATGAAATAATGCAATCATCTGTTTTAGGGATAAATTATTGTCCAGGACTCCAGGAGAAACTCTGCTGCTCTCCTTTGAAATAATGTCATGGAATCTTTTACATTCACCTGAGAAGGCAGACTGGGTCCCTTGTTTAATGTCCCATCAGGAAGATAGCACCTCTAACCATGCTGCACTGTCTCAGTACTGTACTGAAGCGTTTGCCTAGATTACGTGCTCCAGTCTCTAGAATGGGGCTTGAACCTACAACCTTGTGACTCAGAGGCAAGCTGCTACCCACAAAGCTTTGGCTGAAGGCTCAGTGGGCAATGGCTTCTGTTTCCCATTTAGCAGAGACTCAAACTGTTAACTCCTAATTTTTCTTTTGTGTTTGCAGACTGTAAAGTCTGGGTAGCCATGAGAATTCAGTGAAGGAATGTAGGGTGGAGGAGAGCAGAGATGGTCCAAAATGGAAAATATTTCCAGGGGGCTTTTTTGTTCACAGTAGGTTCTATTCATTGGGAAAGGTGGTGCTAATGACCCATGACGTCAAGGCCGAAAGGGCTGTGGAAAACCAGCTCGTCCTTTTGAGAAGGTGACTGATGACATTCTTTTTCACTGATCCAGTGTGTGTTGTGCCCTCAATTACTACACTGACACACAACAACACAAAAGCAACCTTTTATATAAATCTTGTGCGCCTCCTTTTAAATATCCCACTGGGTTACTGATGGAATATGGAAGTGGGGCAGTTTCCTCAAGTCCAGTATGCAGTGGACTATCAGCGCTCCTACATTGTAAGCAGGACAATGGACTATTGGTGCTCAAACAAAGCCCATGAGCTCCATACTACTTATTTATTTTCTTTCCTGCCAGCATATAAGATCAAGACGGAAGGCCCTGGGGGACTGTGGATCTGCTGCTGGTGGGTTTATTTTTTATTAATGAATGCCACTGATGGTAAAAGTGGTGGACATCTGCCATTCACTACATCAAGGTAAAACTTACCTCATATCAGGTTAGGCCTATTCTCATTGGAGTTTAGAAGAATGAGGGGTGATCTTATTGAAACATATAAGATTCCGAGGGGGCTTGACAGGGTAGATGCTGAGAGGATCTTTCCCTTTGTGGGGGAATCTACAACTAGGGGACACTGTTTCAAAATAAGGGGTCGCCCATTTAAGACGGAGTTGAGGAGGAATTTCTTCCCTCAGAGGGTTGTTAATCTTTGGAATTCTCTTCCCCAGAGAGCTGTGGAGATTGGGTCATTGAATATATTCAAGGCTGAGTTAGATTTTTGATCTACAAGGGAGTCAAGGGTTACAGGGGGCAGACAGGAAAGTGGAGTTGAGGCTACAATCAGATCAGCGATTATCTTATTGAATGGCAGAGTGGGCTTGAGGGGCCGAATGGCCTACTGCTGCTCCTATTTCTTATGTTCTTATGTAATAGTGCAAGGCTGTAGACAGTTCCATCTCCCTGACCACACACCCAAACTCCCAACCCCCTGTGACAATGCACCAATAATCAGGCTTTTTGCATTCTGAAAGCCCTTGGTTACTGTCTTATAACCATGAATCATCAAAGGGATATAACATTATATAGGAACAGGAGGCGGCCATTCAGCTCCTCGAGCATGTTCACCCATTCAATTAGATCATAGATGATCTGTATCTGAACTCCATTTACCCACATTGGTTCCACATCCCTTAATACACTTGCCTAACAATAATCTATCAATCGCAGTTTTGAAATATTGAATTGATCCCCAGCCTTAGCAGCTTTTCGGGGGAGAAAATTCCAGATTTCCTTTTTGTGAAGAAATACTTTCAAACATCAAACCCTGAACAGCCGAGCTGTACCTTTAAGATCACGTCCCCTTGTTCTGGATTCCGCCACCAGAGATTCTCTCTATCTACCTAATAAAATCCTTTAAATTTGTTCTTTAAATGTGACCGTGAAAAATATTTCAATTGAACCGCTAGCTGAAATTTAAAAAAAATGTTTACTGTTATATTGTCAGATTAATTAGGATGTTCATTCCTAGCAATGGCCCTTCCACCTTGCTCTTTCCAATGTTCCTTCTTAAGTTAATGTCATTCAGAGACGTGGACTCGAATCTGGCAAATGTCTAATGTATATATTCAGTGTTTTGACTTTTTGAACATTGTGGTTTTTATTAGAGGAGGATTCCACAAAAAGAAAGTTGACTTTAGTGTTGCGATTCACATGAACATGAACCAATAAAATGATACCAGGTTAATCCTCCCAGTGCCACAATATGACGGCCGGTTACTGACAAATACCTGCTTCTACCAGGAGGCTACCATTAAGACAGCTAACAACCTTAAAATGTGTGTGTAATTAAAATATGATTCTGTTTCCATTAGCAACGAAGCGCTCCTTAAAGGCTGATGGAGAGTGAATTCGGATTCGAGTAGCAGTGATAACTGCTCTTTATCCCCTCCCTACACCCCATACTCTCTCGACTACAGTTTGAGACAGCCTGCAGGGAGAGAAGGAGGGGGTAGTTTACAAGGTGTCGTGGAGAGACCCAGAAAGAGACCGTCACCTTCTTTCCTTGGGCTTTTCAAGGTTTATTCTTCCTCTTAAATTGAACCTCTAATCCGTCTGGGTTGGGGAGAGGTTGTTTCACGGATGGCACACTAAACGTAGCAGTTGACATAAATGTGCTTCCCACTAACGAAAACACTGGGAGTAGGAAATTGGTTTTTAATCTTGAATTTAAAATCGCCCCTTTGGGACCAAAATGATTGTTCTTCAGCTCAGCAAAGCAGCTAACCGGAGGATAAATCTGAGAAAAGTTGAATTTATATTCAGTGTGATCTTCGAGTCTTGGAGAATCAGGCAGGTTGTACCATACTTTGCTTTAACCCCTTACCAGCAGTATGTTTTGTTCACGCCTTTTGACCCTTTCCCATACACAGCAGCCAAGGTACTTGACTGAATTTCCATTGTAAATAATAGCCCATGTGAGTGATGCAGGGTTTCAATAAAATTAAAGCACCTGTTTCCCACCGAACCTATTATGTAAAAGTAAATCCTGTTTTTGACAAAATGTTGCAGATGTTTCCATTCAAGTGTAGTTCCCAGCAAATAACTGGACTGCAGTTTTGACTATCATTATTACAATATCTTTAATAGTAATGTCATTAATTAGAAAAGATATATGCATTTTTAAAATTTAATTTACCTTTTGCAAATGTGAATCATGCTAATATCTAGTGGAAAAAAACAATTGAAGTATATTCTTCAAATTCGACCCAGAGCTGTGTTGGGTTATCAGATCTCATCCATTGCGACACTTGACCTCAGCACCCTGAGTGGAGTGGGAAATCAGCTGAGGCTCCTGCTCCTGATATCTTTCCAGCCATTCCTGCTGGTAGGTGTGCAGGTTTGTTAGTAGGGCCATGCATAACTCCCATGGTTGAATAGCATGCTACTACTCAATATGGAAGTTGACAGGTGAAGAGCAGACTCCAGGATCATAGCCCAACACAAGCCAGTGAGCAGGGAGAATATTTTTCCCAAAGAGAACTTTCATTCATCATCAGTAATGAACACTGAATCCAATTAGACAAACCTAATGTAATTTATGTTCTTTATATTTTTCTCTAACCAAATCGGATTAAAAATGTCACTGATTCTCCTGTGGTCTCCAGTGTGTTATAGTATCTTATTCAAGCAGTGGCCTGGGCAATTGTGTGAAACTAAAAATAACTGATTATTCTGATCACATGATCAGCAATTTTTTTACAAGATGAAGCAGTTCATTATAGTATGAAATAATAGAGGGAGCTTATTTGTTTTATTAGAGCTCAGCACTATGACATTTTTGAAAATGCAAAGAATATTTTAACCAGAATCAATGGGCTTTTATCATAATTTCTACTCTGTAGCTTTCTGTTTCCCCGCCCTTTCCTCTGTACCCATTTACTAGTGTTTACTGTACTAATAGCTGGAATGGGCAGGTTGTCTTATGAGGAAAGGTTGGACAGGCTAGGCTTGTATCCGCTGGAGTTTAGAAGAGTAAGAGGCAACTTGATTGAAACATATAAGATCCTGAGGGGTCTTGACAGGGTGGATGTGGAAAGGTTGTTTCCCCTTGTGGGAGAATCTAGAACTAGGGGTCACTTTTTAAAAATTAAAGGGTTGCCCATTTAAGACAGAGATGAGTAGAAATATTTTCTCTCAGAGGGTCGTGAGTCTTTGGAATTCTCTTCCTCAAAAGGCGGTGGAAGCAGAGTCTTTAAATATTTTTAAGGCTGAGGTAGATAGATTCTTGATAAGCAAGAGGGGTGAAAGGTTATTGGGGGTAGGCGGGAATGTGGAGTTGAGGTTGCAATCAGATCAGCCATGATCTTGTTGAATGGCGGAGCAGGCTCGAGGGACCAAATGCCCTACTCCTGCTCCTAATACTTATCTTCATATGTTCATTCAGCCTCCCTGTGTCATGCATTGTTCCCTGGGCCCGGAGGCCAGCCAGGAGAGCTGAAATGCTGCTTAGAAGCCAGATATTGGAATTGGTGCAGTTGCCACCAGGGGTGACTCATTCTCCATTCTGGTGTTGTGCCCTAATTCGAATGGTGCCAGGGATGAGGGATTTTTCGCCTTAGAGCAGAGAAGGGAAGATCTAGGTGTACAAAATAATGAGCAGTTTTGATAGAGTAAATAAGGAGAAGTTGTTTCCACCAGCAGGATGGTTGGTAACCAGAGGATGTAGATTTAAGATAATTGGCAAAAGAAACAGCCGGGAGATGAGAGGACACTTTTTTAAGTGCAGTGAGTTGTTATGATCTGGAATGTGTTGTCTGAAAGGCTGGTGCTAACTGCCAAAAGGGAATTGGGTATATAATTACATAGAATTTACAACACAGAAACAGGCCATTCAGCCTAACTGATCTATGCTGCTGTTTAAGGTCCATGTGGACCTCCTCCCACCCCTCTTCATCTAATCCTATCAACATATCCTTCTATACCTTTCTCCCTCATTTACTTGTCTAGCTTCCGCTTAAGTGCATCTATGATATTCGCCTCAATCACTCCAAGTGATAGTGCATGCATTGAAAAGGAAATATTTGGAGGATTAAGGAAAAAGAGCATAGTGAGTAGAACTAATTGGATAAGTCTTTCAAGGAGCTGGCACAGGCACAATGGGCCGAATGGCCTCCTTCTGTGTTCTGTGATACTATGTGAGGCTGCATCCCACCAATAAAGCTGTGAGAATATCCTACAGTACACTATTGCAGCATCACTTGATATATTAGCAGAACAAAATTTGCAGGGACAGATGACGCACTGGTCAACGCCTGTGTTAGCAAAGAACTCTCCCAGATGATCAGGCCTCTTTAAATTAGTATTTAATCGGTGAAGCTTTAAAATCATTAGTAAAACTGCAGACCTCGTAGTTGCCTTCCTGAGCTGCTGATTTGTGTGACAATGTATAGCACAATCTCAAACATCTGGCACACTGCGATTTACAACCTGCACTTGGGGAATCAAGTTAATGTCATGAGATAAATGGATTGTCTTTTCTGGGAAGTTTTATGTGACCACTGACTGCTACATAACCTCTTTTAAAAGAATATTAACACACATGCTAAATTGTAAGGCAAAATTTCCTTTATTAATAGAAGAGTGAATAAGACCAATCTACGTTTCTTCTTTAAAAAAGTTTAATCTGACTACCAAGAGTGGATGTGAGGGATACTCTGTCTCTAAGCGGATGTTACATATTTGATGCCTGTTCTATCTGGCTCTGATGTATGGAGAGCCTTGCATCGCCTGGAGCTGGAGTGCTGAAATGCAGGCTAGAAGAACCTGACAGCACAGAGCACTTTGGGGAAAAAGGGAGGTTTCGGTTGGTTTTGTCTGAATGATGTTAGACCGCACAATCCTGAAGCAACCTCAAGTCAAATAAACTTCCTAGATGATCCATATTTGTTTTTCTTTTTGTAAACGCCTGGGCTTGTATTGGAATCTCAGTTTATGGATATTTTTAATGCTGCAGCTTAGGTGATGGAAAGTGTGGTGGATGGAAGAAAGTCCTTTGGCAGCCATAGTCCCTACTTTTGTGCGTGTTATTGACAAGAGCAGGTTTATGGGGGTATCGCACTGCAGGATTGACAGCTCACTGGTGCACACACAATGTGTAGAATCCTATCATGTTCCCTGTAAACTAAACCATCCTTTTCTGAGTGAGATTGCTAATTATATACCTGCCCTACTTTTATTTGTCTATGGATCAATTATTAACTTTGACGTTGACTGGACAATATGACTAGTTTCTGCTGGTCGTGATGTGCCATGATATTTTACCCACAAGGGGCAATGCACCCAACTGCAGTTTTTAATTTGTTCCGAATATCAAATGAAGCTGCTCGAAGCTCATTCATAGAATGGTACAGCACAGAAGGAGAACATTTAGCCCATCGTGTCTGAGCTGGCGCTTTGAAAGAGCTATCCAATTAGTTCCATTCACCTGCTGTTTCCCCACAGCCCTGCAGACTTTTCCTTTTCAAGTATTTATCTAATTCTCTTTTGGAAGTTACTAATGAATCTGCTTCCTCTACCCTTTCAGGCAGTGTGTGCTAGATTGTAACTATTCGCTGAGTTAAAAAAAACTCATCTCTCCCTAGTTCTTTCGCCAATTGTCATAAATCTGTGTCCTCTTTTTACCAACCCTACTGCCAGTGGAAACAGTTCCTCCCCGTTTACTCTATCAAAGCCCTTCATAATTTTGTACACCTCCATTAAATCTGCCCTTAACTTCCTCTGCTCTAAGGAAAACAACCCTAGCTGTCCAGTCCCTCCACATAACTGAAGTTGCCCATTAAATACCATCCTAGTAAATCTCTTATGAACCTTTAACGCCTTGACATCCTTCCTAAAATGTATGCCCAGAATTGGACACAATACTCCAGCTACGGCCTAACCAGTGGTTTATAAAATTCACTCGGTGCTTCTGAAAGTTGTCCAGTGGCTTCTGGTTCTCTCAACTGGAACCCATGAGTACTCCTGCAGTTTCTTGATCCAAGCTGGTTGGATTCAACTGTCAACCTTGTTTGGTATTTGGAATCCTTCAAACGAGCACTGGGATTGAGTTTGGCCATATTAATGAGCACTGTAAGGCTGGCTATATTGCACCAGCAAAAGCCCAGCGTGCTCCAGCTCTTGTTTGTGAGCGAGTTTTGTGAACCAACAAGATAGATCTTGCAAACCCCTACAAGAAATTCTACTGAGAACAGAGGGTGGGTCTCTGTTGAGTCTTCCTTGCACATAGTTTTGGAAATGGTTGATGTCAAACATTTGCTTTGACCCTTGCTAATACCTATTTAAGCCCAGTGACCTGACCTTTGAACTTATAGCCTTCTTGTACCCCACCCTGCCTTTCATCATTCTGGGCCCCACTGCAGATAGCTCAGTCTATTGGCAGGTTTGACAAAGTGCCTAATTTGTATTACTGAACAGCTTCATGTGAGTGTGATTGCCATGTGCATGAGAAGGGAACAATTTGTGAATTATCTGCTCCATCCATTCAAGGCTGCACTCCTCCCCCTCAAAATAACCCTCCAATTACCACGTAACCTTTTGGAGGCAACTGCAATCTATTTATTCTAAGACAGTGAGCAATCTGAAGGGTTATAGCTTAAGTGAAATGCTTTTGTGAAATAACTTACTCCATTTTGCATTTCTGCCTCAGATAGGTTTACCTAGATTTACCCACTTTCCATCAATTCCTGTTTAAAAAAGTGACCCAGAAAAATGGAACATTTTTGGCACTGTTTTGATTTGTATTTAATCCATTAACTGAGAATTTTGTTCTGCTGTAAACTCATCATTTAGTGCTAAAAACATTTCACTAATCAAAACTCTCCCAAATAGCCTCATTTCAGTGACTTGAGGGCAAAATCTAGGCTGATATTCTAGTGTAGTACTGAGGGAGTGCTGCACTGTCAGAGGTGTTGTCTTTTGGATATGTCATGAAACCAAGGTCCTGTCTGCCCAAGATCCCACTGCACTGTTTCAAAGAGAAGGGGAGTTCTCCCAAGTATCCTTGCCAATATTTAGCCAAACAACATCATTAAAACAGATTGTCTCATCGTTATCACATTGCTGTTTGTGCCAGTTTGCTGTGCACAAATTGGCAGCTGCATTTCCTATGTTACAACAGTAACTGTACTTCAAAACTTACTTCATTGACTGTAAAGTGCTTTGGGAGGTCCTGAGGTTGTGAAAGGCACTAGATAAATGCACTTACTTCCTTTCCTTAACTATTAAAGGATCAGAACTTCACAGCAGCAATCTAGTCTGATTTTTAAAATATCTACTCAATATTTAGTGTAACTTGAAATGAAATACATTAGTGTTAAATTTGAGTGATGTTTGCCATGAGTAAAATGTTGTTTTTACTTTTGCAGGTTATTCGCACCTGTCAAGCAGCCTTTATCCTCCTTATATTCCCCTCAGTCACTTGGAGCACCCAAGCAGTGGCAGTCCAATTCTAGCCCAGCTCAGCCAACATAGCCTGTTCGAGTCTCAGAAAGGTCAGTGCCTATCATTTGTTCAGGCATCTCTCACTTCATTTCGTTCTTTGGTCCATCGAGCTATTCTAATATTGGGAAGCAAACTCATCGGTGCTTTGATTGGATAATATTTGGTTTGTCAGTTGCTATGGAATGACAGAGTAATGGATTCAGACCTCTTGCTCAATGTCATTTGTTCCCATTCACACCTGGTTACATCTGTAAACCAATCCTTGATGAACAGCATCTTCCATTATTGGTTAATAAGTCCAATGCAATAATTCTGGTCTTGCAGACTGTCATGTGGGACTAACATCAAGATTTTAAGAAGCTTTGGTCCGTGTAGCAAAGGAGTACCTGGTCTTGATTAACAAATTATTGACTAACATCTAAAATTCTTATTTATGACGGGAGAATAAGAAGATGCAAGTCATTTTCATTAGAGAAAGGAGGATTGAAAGAGACTGCAATCTAAATCTTGAAATGCTGCAAATCACGGATTATGCTGTTGGAAGAAGATCATTTAATTATAGCTGTGTAAATGGAAGCTTTGAGCAATTAGCTGGCAAGTCTCAAGTTCTGTAGCCAGAAGATATTTTCCTCCTAGAGAATAGTAAATATATAAGGCAACACCCTAACTCATGTAGTTAACTCTAAGCTAATTAAATTCTTTTAAAAAAGGAGTTGTACGTCTATATGGTTTAGAATAGAATTGAAGAATGTAAAGGTCCACATTTGATACCTTAATAAATAAGCAAATGGATCACTATGTTCCAGTCCTTTTGGTAACTTGGAAATCTCATCACTGAATGTAACCAGTCAGGGTCGAATGATATGGATTGCAATGTTAGGTTGATATCCTGGGGATCCTGCTTGATGACCTTGGGGGAATAGGAGACAGAGAAATTTAAGAACTTCTTGGAAGCCAAACCTGTGATTAGTCACATCTCCCCAAGGAGATGATAAACAAGTTGGGGCGAAATTACATTATTGAGGGTTGTTCAAGGTCTCTTTAAAGGAGGAAATCTAGTGGGGAAAAAGGCCTTTTCTGACTCTATATTTATATTTGGTGTATAGTTTTGGGATTAATATAAAGCCATAAGCCAAAAAGAATCAAGCTCAGCAAAGTCTTTTCACAATCTGCTTGAGGTTTTAAAAGTTTTTTTAATGAATTATTTTATAATGAAACATATTCAACATTTTGAATGGGTGAGTTGTGAGATTCCTCTATAGGTAGCAAAGATACCTTACGATAGCTACATTTTTTCTGTTAAGAATGATGAAAACATTGGTATTTATGCAAATAATATTGTGCCCGGGGCCACATGTGGAAATGCTGTCTATTGTTTCTCAGTGGGAGCACATGCCAAGATCTGTTAAGATATTTTGCTTCAGAATGTTTCAATTTGCCTTCATAAACCTCGACTTCATAAATGCTACCATGAATGAAAAGCAAATCCCACTAGAATTGTACCATTAACTGGTTTGGTGAGAAATACTTGGTTCAAGATTTTCTATCGCCTATGTTTTACTTTCCAAATTAAAAACATGTCATGGCTAATGCTTCCTATATTAGTTTGCGTTCACAAAAGATTTTTTCCCCCATTTTTGCTACCGAATCGAAATGCTCATTTTGAACATGGTGATATTGTGGAATAGGAAAAATAAATTGGACTCACTGAAAAAAAAACAATAAAAGCTAAAGACAAAGCAGATGGGTCAACAGCAGAAAGAGAATGATTGGTTAACATTTTGACTGGCGCCCTTGAGATTAATTTATCTTTCTCATAAACCTGCTGTGGATTTCCAGCACTTTCTGCCTTCATTCAAAATTAGATTAAGTTGTGTAGATCTTCTTAGGTGACATTTTTTAACCTATACCATTTATACTCCCCAAATATTGAAGGAATGGATAATTGGAGCAAAGTGGTAGTTTTGTATTATTAAGATGTCAGTCTTACGGGGTAGAGAAATGCACAGCAGATGCCTGCTGGCACAAATTGGGCACTGGACCAGGTCAGCCTGAGGCCTGACCAAAACTGGGCCTCAATTAAATTAGACCAACAAGCTGAGGATGCCTGCCGCGCATCCCCAAGCAGCTTGGCAGTGAAGCGAATATCAATTTTGGGCCTTTGCTATGCTGGCAGCAGCCCTCAGTTACGTTGCCTTGGGGAAAGTTGGATTGTGATTGTCTGTAGATTTGGGAGAAACAACCCTGCTTGTCCTGGCTCCCCAGGAAAGCTTTTTTTTTAAAAAAAGGACAACTTTTCATTGGTTGCTGAAGAATCCTGAGTGTGGCACCACTGACTAATTCTGGAAAGGTGTTAGGCCCCTAATTGACATAAACAAGGGGTCTAATGCCTGTTTTAGGTGTCTGCTGTAGTGTCTAAACAAATGGGCCCCCATGAATTTAGATGGGAGCAACACCTGTGCAGATTGGGTGCAGGCCACCCCACTGCCAAATTGGTATGATTTGTGACCTGTTTTATGGCCAACAAACTGACACAACACAATTTCTGCCCCTTATGCCTTGATCAGTTGTTCTACAAACTAAGAGTGATTGGGATCTCAGTGTGGTACATTGGAATGGATCTGCGCACTTCAATCAAGTATGAATTTTTCTAGAATTGACTGTACTTCTCTTTCCAAAGGCTCAAAATTGACAGGAGATTTATTAGAAACCTAACTGCTGCTATGAGAGCAAATGTACCACATCCATCACTGACTTAGTGTTGGTCAAGCAGCTTAAGGACACAAGGTATCCTTGGTTAGTCATTTGTTACAGCTCATCCTAGGATAAAGGAGTGCACTAAATGTGAGCCTTCCCACTAACTCCGACAAGGAGGGAAATGGAAATCCAGTTATTTGTGTTCCACTATATTGAAACACGGGAGCCCCTTTTAATGAAAGATCCACATTCAGCTTGAGTTTATAGCTGCCTCCTGTATTTCATATGTCCTTTAGCCAGGAGAGTGAAATCATCTCAGCTGTAAACTTTAGCCATGGTCATTGATCAATGCCACATTGTGATGAGGTCAACTTTTTGCAGGGAGGGAATGCATCCATCTATTGAGCAGCTCAGCTGAGTATGAATAGAATTCTTCCCAATTAGTACAATCCACATTGAATTCCACTAGAGTGAGGATTTGAATTGTCAGTTTTGGGTGTGTAACCCTGCCCCAGACATTTTGAAACGGTTTTTATTCTGGTTGCTCTTATTGGAATACAACAGTATTTTAAAAATGAAAGCCTGTATCTTACGCTTAAAATACTAATAATTGCATTATAGAGTGGTGCACACTATTGAGAGCTGATTCTTCATAACATCATGGTCGATTGTCTGCCTACCCACACCCCCCAAGCCGGTTTCGGATTTCTTGCCTCCCAAGTGCTGCGGCCCACCTTTGAGGGCCGAGCCTGATTAGCATTTGACTGGCGGATTGCAGGTGGGGAACAAGAGCCTGGGGACAACCACCAGCCAGTGGTATCCCAAAATATTCATTAGGCTAACCGGATCCCCAGGCTGTAAGGATGTGGATGAGGCGTCCCAGTTTTAGGCAACCCAGGCTAGTTTTGCGGAGCCCAGAGGAGCTCTATAAGTAAGGTTAATCTTTGGGCTCCAATTCAGCTGGGCAGGCAGCTGAGTGGACGCAACCACCTGGACTGTTCTAAAATGTCACAAGACCCCAATTTGCATATCAAAGGGACTTACTCGCCTGACTCAGGCAGATGCTCCAAACATCTATCGGAAGGCCCAGGGGACAACTGTGGCATCTGTAGCAATGGCAGGAATGGGGCGGTAAGTGTTTCCCCACCATTTTGGGGCAGGACGCCTCAATATATCACCCACTGTGTCAGGTGTAGCAACAGGTCCACAAACCCCCCTTCTAATGATCTCCTCTGCTTGCCTAGTTGTTCAAGGCACTATTTTGGTGCCTTACTAATCAGAAGGTGCCAGGCTGAATTAGCTAATCTTAGCCAGTACTACAGTTAACCTTGGCACCCATGGTTTAGGAGGGGTAAAAATATCCATTTCTGATCCAGTGACCCACACAAGTGCGTCAATGTGAACATCGAGAGAGGACCAGATCTGGCTTGGCTGTCATGCTGTCCACAGTCGAATAGCCACCTGACACTCACTGTCCCAGGGTCTCACATGAAGACTAACCATATGTGCAGACATAAGGATGTGTTCGATAGAAACTGACCCCTACAAGAAACAGTGTGTTCAAGAGAGATGGGGAGGAAATAGGCATAAGATTTTTTTCTTATCTTTGCATATCATGAGTTGTAAATTATTTTACCACTCCTATCAATGGTAAAACGCTTCTAGCAGAGCTCAGATATTCAGGGCAGGGAGGAAGAATTAGTGGCTAGTCCGGGCTGGATCTCACAGGCTTACCACAAACTGGCTCAAGCAGCATTATCAGAGGTTGATAAATAGAAGTTACTTGTTCAGTAAAGCACAAGCAAAATACTGTGGATGTTGGAAAATTGAATGAAAAACAGAAAGTGCTGGAAACACTCAGCCCTACAACCCTCTGAGATATCTGCATTCCTCCAATTCTGGTCTTTTGCGCATCCCCAATTTACTTTGCTCCGCTATTAGCGCCCGTGCCTTCAGCTGCCTAGGTCATTAGCTCTGTAATTCCCTCCCTAAACCTCTGTACCTCTCGACCTCTCTACCTCTCTACCTCTCTGCCTCTCTACCTCTCTACCTCTCTGCCTCTCTACCTCTCTGCCTCTCTACCTCTCTGCCTCTCTACCTCTCTGCCTCTGTACCTCTCGACCTCTCTACCTCTCTGCCTCTCTACCTCTCTGCCTCTGTACCTCTCGACCTCTGTACCACTCGACCTCTCGACCTCTGTACCTCTCGACCTCTGTACCACTCTACCTCTCTGCCTCTCTACCTCTCTACCTCTGTACCACTCTACCTCACTGCCTCTCTATCTCTCTGCCTCTGTACCTCTCGACCTCTGTACCACTCTACCTCTCTGCCTCTCTGCCTCTCTACCTCTCTACCTCTGTACCACTCTACCTCTCTGCCTCTCTACCTCTCTGCCTCTCTACCTCTCTACCTCTGTACCACTCTGCCTCTCTGCCTCTCTACCTCTCTACCTCTGTACCACTCTACCTATCTGCCTCTCTGCCTCTGTACCTCTCTGCCTCTGTACCTCTGTACCACTCTGCCTCTCTGCCTCTCTACCTCTCTGCCTCTGTACCTCTCTACCTCTCTACCTCTCTGCCTCTCTACCTCTTTACCTCTGTACCACTCTGCCTCTCTGCCTCTCTACCTCTCTGCCTCTGTACCTCTCTACCTCTCTGCCTCTCTACCTCTCTGCCTCTCTACCTCTTTACCTCTGTACCACTCTGCCTCTCTGCCTCTCTACCTCTCTGCCTCTGTACCTCTCCACCTCTCTGCCCCGCTGCCTCTTTACCTCTCCCCTCATTTCAGATGCTCCTGAAAACCCTACCTCTTTGACCAAGCTATTGGTCATTGATCCTAATAGCTACTTTTGTGGCTCAGTGTCAAATTTTGTTTGATATTTGCCCCCGTGAAGCACTTTGGGACGCTTATGTTACGTTAATGGTGCTATATAAAAGCAAGTTTATGTTGCTAGGCAGCATCTGTGGAGAGAGGAACAGAATTAACAGGTTGGATTTCCCCTGTGACAGGCTCAAATGGCAATTAATTGTGATTTTCCCCGGAGTGGCCAGTTAATAGCCATAGGGCAGGCTCGCCATCCACTTAAGGACAGTAGCCATGTTTTAAACGCTGGAGGGCCAATCAGAGGCCTTCCAGCTTGAGAGCAGCAGCAGGAAGCCATTCAAGGTAAGTGAGGGCTAGGGCATTTCAAAATGGAGGCAACCCCTCTCCAACGTTTTGAAATTTGAAATTAAAAATTGGCCTTTGCTGCCAGGCCACCAGTGTAAGTGAGGTTGGTGGGGGGGGTGGTGTGGAGCCCCTCTCTAGAGTGGCCTGAGGCTGCTGCTGCACCCAGGCAGACAGGGAGGGCCCCTAGGCCTGCCTGGAGTGCTGGCCCTTCAGTCTGCCAAAGGAAGACAACCTCCAGGCAGCTAAACTGGCCCCTGTCACCTCTGGGAACCTGGAGGCCAACTGGAAAATCCCAGTCAGCCTCCTTCAGTTGGTTTTAAGTGGCCATTAATTAGTTTAATCAGCTACCCACCGCTTGTGGGTGATTGGCCCTGCGCACCCCCCCCCCCCTCCTCCCCTCACCTCCTCCCACCATCCTGCCTCCTGGAAAACAGCTTGGAGGCAGGATGGAGCCAGGGAACTGGCACACAGGCTGGCAGCACTATTGATGGCGCCTGCCTCCCTCTGTTCCCGGCCCCAGTGGGGGCTCAAAATCCAGCCCAACGTTTCAGGTCGATAATCTTTTCATCAGAAGCCTGTGATGAATGGTCTTGGACCTGAAACACTCTGCTCCTTTCTCCACTGATGTGGCGTGACCTACTGAGTATTTGTCACTTGTGCACCAGTTGAACGGGGAGGACTGAATTACCCAAGACATGATTTCTGCATACTAAGAAAGACTAAGGATATTGTTGTCTTTTCCATTGGGTTGACATTTGTGTTTTTGTTCATTTCTATTGCAGATGGATATTATTTACATGGCCATGCAGGACAATCAGCCCTTCATGGCACAACACACCCTCAAGCTGCCATCTCGAGGACGACATCCAATCACACGTCAGGCTCTATCCTGCGAGAAAAGGAGATATGTCACCCTCACAAAAGTTCGAAAGAGTCTGAGAGGTATCTCTCAAAAGACTCTAAAGAGAAAATGTATAGGACTGAGGTAAACGTAAACATGGCTAAAAAGGAGAAGGACAAGTCCAGGGAAGAATCTAGGCCTAGGAGTGTGGTGGACCTCACACAAGACATACGAACTGATAATGATAGGAGGATCCATCTTCTTGACAAACCCACCAAGATCGGAGAGCATCACTCTACAGTTCTTACCAATCACTCTCCAAACCGGGGTATTGGTAATGGAGAACCAAAGTCTAAAAACCCTTTGCAGACTTTGTCTCTTAGTAATTGTAACAGTGGCTCCAGTTCTTCATTAAGACTTCCCGGCACTGAACAGGACAGATGCTCCAAAGACTCTATTAAACATGATGAGAACATGAGGCCTTTGCTGCATGTTCACACGGAAAAGACCCGGAAGTGTGACACCGTGGTGACTTCAGTTGGCACTTTGCATATTTCCTGTGGCTGCCCATCACCCCACCCTTCTCAAACAGCACGGATGCCATCTTCTAGCACATTCCCTCCTCTTCCTGTCCATTCCAGTATCTACACAATCTACCCCACTGCCAGGGAGCCAGGAAAGGAACATAAAGTTATTGCACCTACCTTTGTGCCTTCAGTTGGGTTTTATGAGGACAGAAATGGCCCCATTCAGATAGCCTCTCAGGCTAGAGACAATAAAAATGACAAAAATAAAGATAATGATATCAACAGAACAGCTAGTGACAGAGCAGGCACTTTGCAGTGCCCCTCTGAAAGGACACTGGTGGATACCTCCCGGTTAATGATTGCACAGGATTTGCCAAAGCATGCAGATAGCAAAAGGATAGAAAACACAAGGGAAGAAGGGTCAGTCATTAGGTCCAACTCTTTAGCAATAAAGAGGCCCATGACCTCGGAACTGTTTTTGAACAAGCCAGGCCTTAGTCCTTCAGAAACTAGAGACTTACACTCAAGTAGTGCCATGTCAAAAGATTTGGTGAGATCAGGTTTTGAAGTCGATCACAAAACTCAAGAACGGGATAGGTTCCAAAGGTCCAGCTTGAAAGATTCTTGTAAAGTTTTTAATGGGGTGGATGTCGCGAGGCTGCACTTGGAACAATCCCAACTGAAGCGTTCTGGCACTCCGGAGCCAAAATGGAAGCCATTTGAAATGGCAACCTATGCAACCACTCAAATGGCAGCCTTGGCTGTGCAACACAGCCATGGCAGCAGAGCTGAGGAGGAACAAAAAAAGGCTTTCCTGGACCCAGCAAGCCTGCAACGATCAGCCATGGTGGGAAATCCCAGCGAGGTTTCGGCCATGCAGAGTTTAATAAAGTACAGTGGCAGCTTTGCTAAAGAGACATCAGGGCGGCCTGGAAGTGGCAAGAAGAGCCCATTTGGTGGACTGGGGAACATGAAGACAGACTCTAATCAGCACAGCATTTCAAAGATACAGCACCTGCCACTTCAACAACTGAACAAACAACTCAAGAAAGACCCAGAGAGGCCCGAGAGCGCAAAATCATTTGGGAGAGAAGGGTGCGGAACACAGGGTGAGGTGGAAGTGAGGCATCCACCTGTAGGGATTGCAGTAGCAGTGGCCCGGCAGAAAGACAACAGCAGCAAACCTAGTGCAGGAGTGATGGACAGGGATCGTTCCCTGTCCATGAACAGCATGAAAGGTAAGAACATGGCCGGCATAGCTTTGGCAGGCACTCGTGAGGGTGGACCATATTTTCTGATGTTAATGTTTGAACGTCTTGGCTCTTCTGCACTGCATAGGCACCCCCGTGGGAACGGTGATGTTGGAGGGGAGAGCGTGCAGTCGGAGGACCTCCTCATGGGTCTGCTCCTGGATCTGGCCACAATGGCCATCCACAATGCAGGTTGCACATGGCCAGTGGGAATTGGGCATTCTGGCTACCAGCCTCTCTCCCGCGGTTTTGGCCATGGATAACCGTGGAGCAGAAGCACGCAGTGTTCACTGGTATACTTGAGACCTTCCGTGATCAGTGGGCACCGACTGGAGGGCATAGTCAACACTGTATTTTATTTATTGCTATTATTTAAGGTCATAAGTTTCTTTTCTTGTTTTATGATTAAGTTCTTTATTAGTTGTGGCCCTCTATAAAGAGGGCACTTGTGTTTGGTTTTTAGCTGATGATTATTTTCGAAAAGCTGCCATGCATTTTGTAATTTCTCTTGTAATCCTTTATATCCAACAACAAACAACAACTTAAATTTCTACAGAGCCTTTAACATAATAAAATGTCCCAAGGCCCTTCACAGGAGCATTATAAAATAAAATATGGCACTGAGCCACATAAGGAGATATTGGGTCAGATGATCAAAAGCTTGGTCAACGAGGTAGATTTTAAGGACTGTCTTAAAGGAGGAAAGTGAGGGGGAGGGGTGGTGAGATGTAGGGAGGATATTCCAGAGCTTGGGGCTTAGGCAGCTGAAGGTGCAGCCACCAATGATGGAGTGATTAAAATCAGGGAATGCGCAAGAATCAAGAATTAAGGGAGTGCAGATATCTCAGAGGATTGTGGGGCTGGAGGAGATTACAGAGATAGGGAGATGTAAGGCCATGGAGGGATTTGGAAGCAAGGATGAGAATTTTAAAGTCAAGATCTCGCTTGACCGGGAGCCGGTGTAGGTCAGCGAGCACAGGGGTGATCGGGGAACGGGACTTGGAGCGAGTTGAGACACAGAGTTTTGGATGACCTTAAGTTTACAGCGGGTAGAATGTGAGAGACCAGCCAGGAGTTCTTTGGACTAGTCGAGTCTAGAGGTAACGAAGACACGAATGAGGGTATCAGCAGCAGATGAGCTGAAATAGGGGCAAAGTCGGGCAATGTTACAGAGATGGAAATTGGTGGTTGTAGTGATGGCTCGAATGAGGTCAGAAGCTCATTTTGGGGTCAAATGTGACACCAAGGTTGTGAACAGGCTGGTTTAATCTCAGACTCTTGCCAGGGGGAGGGATGGAGTCGGTAGCTAGGGAAAAGTTTTTGGAACAGGGACTCTAAGCCATGGCTTCAGTCTTCCCAGTATTTAATTGGAGGAAATTTCTGCTCATCCACTTGTTGTGGATGATTGCATTGACATCATGGCCCTTAGAGAAAGCTGACTGAGGGATGATGACACCTTACCCAGCGTCCCAACATAGCCAGGGAGCACCTGTGAGTGGAGAATTGAAAGGAGATATGTCGATACAAGAGAGGGGTCTAGGAGGGGTAAAGAAAAAAGAAGTTAAAAAAAAAGCAAAAGTGGAAAAATGACGTGCTCGTGTCCGGAATGGCAGATTAAATACCCCTGCAAATGGACTCAGGGGAAGTTCAAATTACAGAGGCTTGGTTCCATTAAAATTTGGATACATAAAAGCCTGATAGTAAATTGGAAATAAGAGATAATATGATGATAATAGGAAGTAAATGGGAGATAATAGGATGGAGTCCAGATTCAAGATCAGAGCTCCTGTGGTGCAAGTGATTTCGGTAGAACTGTTGTCCGAGTTTGGAGACAGTTTCGAGTGAAGTCCAGAAGCTGTTTGAGGTCCGAGTGATATTTATATTTATATGCAAGTGATTTTCAGTAGATTCAGGAATATGTTTTTAAATAAAGGAATTTAGGCAGGTAAGATATGGAGTGTTAAAAGTCAATGTAGTGATTGGAACTGAATGGGCTATTCATTGGTACAGTAGATCCTTTTAAAATTACGGGCCTCAACTTCTGGTTTGAGATACTGTGCACAGAGCAAACATTAAGTTGTGGAATTTCAAAAACTGCAAGGGAAATACCAGCACAAAGTCAGCTAGGTTAGACTAACAAGGTTTCGGTTTCGTTGTTACAAAGTGCCTTGGTGATCGAAAATGTGGTATTAAAACCAACAGAATTATTTGCCAAATTATCGCTAAAACTAGAGATTGGTTTTCCTTTTGTGATTGATTAAATAGTCCAGCCCCAGCAGCCAGATATTTTGCGTGTTTATAACTAGGAATGACATTGCAGAAAATATAAAGTAAAATCTTGGGCGCCAAGGTTAAATTGCATTAAGACCAAGAGCCCACGGCAGAAGGGACATATGGCCTTTAAAATTGTTTGCTTACTTAATGCTTGTTTAAAAAAATCATAATGCTTTGTGTGCTGGGAAATATAAAATTCAAAGAGCCTATGTCCTTGGTATTCTAAAACGACTGCTTGTTCAAATGTACAGGAGTGTGTTTTTGATATTTACCTTGAACTCATTAGTGACTGGAATGTAGCTTTCTATTTGTGCCGATCTATAGGAGCCTCCTTTTCTTTTATTTATGAGCAGGGGGCAAAGAATAAAGCAACACTGTGCCATTCAACCCAGTACGTCTATGTGCCGGTCACATGACCCAGCCCTGTCTATCATCAACAATATGATGTGTTTTTAATGTACAAATTGATTGGTGACACAGTGGGAGAGAATAAAGAGGAACACTTCCCTCCCTTTTGCATACCGTTGTATAGAAATTCTTTAGGCTAGACATCATGTGGTCTGCAGTTGAAATCTTTGTCTGTGAAGTAGTTTCTCTGGCTGTTGCCAAGGCCCAACAGTCCACAGTAGGCAATGGCAACACAGGGAGCTGTTTGTAAAGCATTTCAATGACTAGGATACAGGCAGCTAACATTAAATGTAATTTACTGAGCAGAACTAAAAGCTGCAAACAAGAACTGAATTCTAATCGGCCTTCCAGCCTGTTGCTAGGCGACAGGACAAGCCTTGGGAGGAAAAGTATTAATTTTTTTTTTATCCTGCGCAAGGAGATCCTGGTAATAACGTTAGCCTGCTTGTGATAAGAGAAGGTTCTAGACTTAGTGAGCTTTAAAGAAATGTAAAAGCAGAGTTTAGATGACAAATCTGCAGTATTGTAAGTAAAATGCTGATATTTAGGCCATGGTTGCCTAGACACAGCCCTAAGCCTTTCCACTGAGCATGGTAGGTGTGGGGCCTATACATACTCTTTTCTTACTTTCCTTAAAGACAAGGCTTCTATTCATAGATAGCAAAAGCAGCTTTCAGTATTTTGCAGAATTATCTCATTCTACAACCACCTGAAGGAATAAATGGGTGGGGGGGAGGGAAATTAAAATTGATTATTTAAAACAATGCTGTGACTTTGCTTTAAAATCACACTATTAATGGACTTATTTTTCCATTGTAGGTAGAAAAAATCGTAAAATTGAAAAAGAGGGGCTCCTTTTAGTTGCATAATTTAAGTTAATTCTTCCATCACCACAATACCGTACATTAAATCAAACTTCTCCAAATGGGCTCAACAAACATTTATGCCCTTTATACTCTGAAGCTCAGTAACCATTCACATTGTCAAAGTAAATGAATTATACACAGAATAGAGCCTTTATGACAAAGCTCAACATTTATTTTTCGCCCCTCAACCCGTCCCAAAAATCGACTTTCAAATGCAGCACTTCAAAGGTCAGGCTTTAGTAAAAGTCAGGTTTCCCATTAAATGTAATGCAGTGGAGAATGAATGAAGCAAATGAAATGTAGACCGTCCCTCCCCACTGCTACAGTCGCGATGCAAAGAACAAAATGTAGCACTAAGTACAGCCCATACGAGTGTACAAAATTGAGGGTCTGGAAGAGATGAGGTGGTCCATCAATCTTGCCCTCCAATAAGGGGGAAAAATGTCTGGTAAATTCCTCTCTGACCCCTCTCAGTATATCAAAACCACTCCAGGAGATGACACAGACTAAGTACAGTGTTTTGTGATCCTGGGTGGTCTTATGACCACCTGATATTTTACCTGTGTTTTCCTGGCCATCACATTCCTCTAAATATATGTAGGAAAACAAAGTTGTTCTGATGCAGAGTTCTTCACAGGCCTGGTTCAGTTAGGTCACACAGAGGCTTTAGAAATTGGCCTTTTTTTTAAACAGGAGAGACTCTTAGGCACCTTGATTTTTTTTAAGGCTCTCTACAGAGTCTGAAACGTTAACTTGGAGTTTATTTGAACTCCTGTTGAGTTTAGGTATCAGAAATATTTTTCTTTCACCGCCTGGTCCCAGGTCTTTATTTTTCATGAAATCTTTCCAAGTCTTTTCTGCACCTTGTATTACCTCTGACCCACCCTAAACAATGGTACAGCAGTGAATTGATTAACCTTGAAGTAGCTACTGATTGTAGTCCCCTCAAAATGTCAACTTATCCATCAAACCTTAAATTAGCATCATCAAGAAGGGTAAAATATTGGACTCTTATCTGTTAAACTGCTTCTTATTGTTCATTTAACATTTACACAAGTTCCAGCATCATAGGAATTATTAATGTAACAGTACAAAAATAAATTGACATTTTAACAATAACAACAACCTGCATTTATGTAGCCCCTTTAATGTCATGAAACATCAAGGCGCAGTCAAAGCAGTAGATTTTAAGGAGGCCTTTGAAGAGGAGGAGAGATGTGGCGTGGATGGGAGGTTTGCAAGGTGTAGGGATGAGGTTGTTCCACTGGCAGCGAAGGAGATGGCATACAGTGGGACAGTTTCCGAAGCACAGAGGGTGTGAGTGGGGTAACAAGACTGGAGCAGATTGAATAGGTGGGGTGGAGCATGGCCATAGAGGGATTCAAGAATGAGGGTGGCAGTTTTGAAAGTGGTGCACTTGGGGATGGGGGAATCCAGTGGGAGTTGGCAAAAATGAGGATGATGGATTAGGCGGGCGCAGCGAGGGACAGGAGGCAGCTGGCAAGGTTCAGAATGAGTCTGTTGCTGTTGTGATGATATTCCTGTTATGCTGTGATGTGCTTTACTTCTTCTCAGTGGATTTACTGAGCATCATTCGGTTGGAGCAGACATGGTGATAATTAGATGGAGAACGAGAAATTAATCCAAAAGTAGGCAAAGGGTTTTCTTCTGGCCATTAGTCCAAAGAAAAATCTTAACAAATGGTTTAATATGAGATTGTTTCTTGGTACTATCCCAAAGGGTCAGTGGACAAATGCATTATGTACACTGAGCCATTCAGAGTAGAAATGTGTATGCTTCAATCTATGGTCTTGATGAGTCAGCTGATCGAAGACCTGGGCAGGACTTTCAATTACCCATGGGGGTCTGAACAGGAGCAGGCACGCTTTGAAAATAGAGCTTCCAGATGGTGAGTCGGTAGCTTGATGCCACCGGGACACGCACAAATTTTCAAAGTGAGGGGCGGGGGACGGGGGGAGCCGGGAACCCGCTCGCCTCCAGTTAACGGCTCGTTAAGCACCGTGAGGAGCTTGTTAATGTGGAGGGCCAGAAGGAGATTTTGAATTTGTAAATCAGCAAACCCGACCAGTCTGGTGCCCATTGCTGCACAGCTGTCCGGTTCAAGATGGGCAGAAATGAAGGTTTTTTTTATGCTGCTAACTTTTTGGTCCTGGGGATCTTGCTCCAGATTGGGTGGAGTACTTTTCAGTTGGCCATTTGCCCACCTTTGTGCGCAGTAAGGCAGCTGGTCCTCCGCCATGTGACCTCCTCTCTTCTGCAAGGCAGCAGCAGGCTCCATCATGGTTGCAGTCAGCTTTTGCCACTTTGTGCTGTGCAGACAGTTCCCACCTCCTGGTAACACTTGGCACCACTAACTCGGCACCGAGCTTGCCTCTAGCCAATTTGATGATTGCGTTGCATGAGTGACACAGATGTGGCACAGGGTCAGAACCCAGCAATTATCTGGGCGTTGGGTTACCGACTCTGAATTGAAAATCAAGCCCATGGTAACAGTGAGAGAGTGACATTCAGACACAGTATTGCCATGGGCAGGAGGCGGAATTGGTCAGAGATCTTGGCCTGGCTAATATCGGATGACCCCTGTCAGAAAATATCCATAGCCAGTCACTGGCTGAGGACAGAGTCAGATTTAGCTTTTACACCTCTACCACACATGTCCAGAAGTGCCCTGACCCATGCAGACCCATGCACAAACTTGAGTTAATGCATCCTAGAAAGAATGGTGGCAGGTGGAACAGTGGTGCTCTAACTCAATTCACCATTAGTGACTGTTTAATGAGTCATGCCTTAGACACTAAGACTATGGTATTAACCCCCTCAGGACAGACAGGAGGGTTCCAGTATAAGTAGTGGCTGTGAAGAAACACTGCGAATGTGCAGCCTTCGAAATGCACATTGGATACTCCTCTCTGAGGCTAAATGTTCTTTACAGGGCACGGCAGTTCCAGCATTATGTCTTGCTCTATCATGTGCAGGGTTAGGCAATGGATTTTTATGAATCAAATTGAGATTAACTTGAATGATAACTGCTAAAAACCATGGCAATAAAGAAGCCGGGGAGAAATCTTTTCTCTGTCTGGCTTTGTTAGATAGTAGATTGATTCTAAGCGGGAATGTAAGAGCAATAGAAGAGGGATTTGTTTCAAAGGGCAATTTCCAATCGGCATTGATGTTAAGAGGCTCCTGTTGTGTAACTAGCTGTGATTGCTAAGGGGCTAAAATGCAAAAGAGCATCTCCATAAATATAATGTAGTATCACAGAAAGTGGTCCTCTGTTGAAGCCCCACAACCCTCTGAGATATCTGTGCTCTTCTAATTCTGGCCTCTTGAGCATCCTGAATTTTAATTGCTCCACTATTGGTGGCTGCACCTTCAGTTGCTTAGGCCCTAAGCTCTAGAATTCCCTCTCTATACCACTCCACCTCTCTACCTCCCTGTGCTCCTTTAAATCTACCTGTTTGACCTTTGGTCATCTGATCTAATACCTCCTTATGTGTCTTGTGTCATATTTTGTTTTATAATGCTCCGGTGAAGTGTCTTGGGACATTTTATTATGTTAAAGGCCCGGTATGAATATAGGTGGTTGTTGTTGTTGTTGTTTTATTCTAGAAGTTCTTCTGGACTAAGGACGGTTACTAAGAAGGTAAATAGCAACCGATTGTTTATACTAGTCAGCAGATCTGTGACGGCAGGGCACAAACTTAAGATAGTCACAAAAGAATTATTGGGTAAGTCAGGAAAACAGTCTTTACACAGAGGGTGGTAAGAATGTGGAGTTCTCTGTCCAAACCATTGTTGAAGTAGAGTCCATAAATACTTTGTAAAAGGGAGGAAAACGTTTTTGTACAGCGAGTGGTTAGGATCTGGAATGCACTGCCTGAGAGTGTGGTGGATGCAGATTCAATCGAGACTTTCAAAAGGGAATTGGATAATTATCTGAAGAGAAAATATTTGCAGGACCGCAGGGAAAAGGCAGGGGTGTGGGACTAGCTGAGCTGCTCTTACAGAAAAACAGCAGTACACGATGGGCTGAATGGCTTCCTTCTGTGCTGTAACCATTCTATGATTCCTGAGGCATTAGATTGCTGCTTGAAAAAGGATTATTAAAGGGCATTGGGGAGTGGGGAGGAGGTAGCTCATGTGCCGATATAGTGAGCTGCATTGTCTGTTTCACTGTTGTAATGTTCACTGGTTCTACATAGTGATTTATGACATTTACAACAATGTACACATGACCCTGTTTCACTGCATGTTTATTTAAGTAAAACTGATTTGATGGGAAGACCTCAGAGATTCTTGGCTAGGCCTGCTTTTGATGGTGTTCCGGTATGAGTCACACCGCGTCGATTAGTTTGTTAACTGGGTGTTAGTGGGATCTCGGAGTGGAATCTGCTTATTTTTTCCATCATCGTATGCACATTGTGGACTGGGAACAAGAGTACAAGAGTGGCTTTTTTGAAGGCACTGGCCTTGATGAGAGTTGCACTTAATGACCAAGAGCTGTACTGGCCCTGTGGTAACTGCGATTTTGACTGAACCTTTAAGACCCATTAAGTATGTTGTGAGATTATAATGTGCCCTTATATTGCAATATGTAAAACAAATGTCCCACAGTGTCTTCTTCATATTCTTCTTCCCCTCCCCCTACTGGGCAAAGGAGGTTATATTTTCGTGGGGAAATGGTAGAATTCATGATATTTTGCAATAGCATGATTGTCTACATTTCTTGATCCTTTAAAAACACCACAAAATTGCAAGTGAAATTTTTACGTCATCAATCCAATGGGAAGAATTACATTTCAATCATCTTTGGCAGCATGTTTTAAATTTCCTTGCAAATTTAAATGGAATAAATATTTGAAAGTGTCTGCAGTACGTGGCTGAGATTATGGCATTCTTTTGAGGTACAACATTTGGTCGTTTTCTTGTTTCCAGGACCTGGGCGCACAGACGACGAGCGAAGTGATGATCGACAGCGACATCGTGAGGAGCGTCTCATTGCCCGAGAGCAGGAGAAGCTGTTGAGGTGAGTGGGCCAGAACCTGGCAGACGTCCTCAGTGCCACATTTAGCCATCTCAGGGCTTTCCTTCAATTTAGGGCTTTATGTGTTTGGACCAGTCATGTTAGCACAGCATAGGCATAATTGGGTCAACTCAACCAGGTCATTGACAATATCAAATAGAAGACCCACCACAACCTTCACAAGAGCACCTAAGAATGGGCAACAAATGTGCCATGTAGGTTTTCTGTCTTTTACCATGGCAGTAATGTATTTAAAGTCTTTCATATAGCATGTAGTTCTTGTAAGTGTAACACTTGCATCACCATCATACTTTCCCCCCCATTTCATTTTGTTGACAATATCACTATTGTTATGAAATACCACAGCCTGCAATGCAGTTTGGTTCTGAGTCAGAAGTTCATGGGTTCAAGCTCCTTCCTCAGGACTTGAGCACATAAGCTAGGTTGACGCCAGTGCAGTACTGATTGAGTTGTGCGCTGTTGGTTGGAGCAAAGCTTCTGGTGCCCTGGCCAAGTTTTTATTCTCAACCAACATCATCAAAGAACAGATGACCTAATCATTTATCTTTATCCCTGTTTGTGGGATCTTACTGTCTGTAAAATTGATTCTCGTGTTTGCCCACAGAACAACAGTGAGCATGCTTCATAAGTACTTCATTGGCTTTGGAGATGCTGTACAAGCACAAGCTCTATCTGTCATTCAACTTGAGCAATGCCACAGGATATCTGCTCATAACATTAAAAAAAAGAAGAAAATTAACTTTCAGGAGGAAAGTGCCACGAATTGGTTGGGTTGATGTAATGTCTTGTAGGGATTGTAGAGTGACCAGCACGACAATGACCTCAGTCTAAAGTACATGTGTAACAAATTCTTTTCCTAATGTAACAATCAGGCCCATTCACTGCTATGGAAAAATGTTGTGTGAAATGAAAAGTAGCCTCATTAATTCCATTACCCCAAGTTCTACAAGTGTTATTATGTTCAAATGATCCAAGACAAACAGTTTTAAAAAGCTGCACTATGTACACTGGAAGAATTATTATTATATTTACAACTGGTTCCCTAGAGGGAATGTTTTTGCTTTATCTTTTTTCTTGACTGTGGTCCACCCTCTATGTGTCTGCTCTCACAAAGCCTCCAGATACAGTGACGAGACAGAACAGCGTCTGGTCCTGCATGACCACAGTCAATGAGACAGGGTTGAGCTGAGTAGGGTGGCAAGGGTACAGCTGCATTGCCTGAAGCTGGCACAGATCCAAGATGGCAGAGCTGTTGGAGGAACACAAAGAGCCCCTTTATCAGATTTTTGTTATTTAATCCTGACTTACAGCAGTTATTTTTTTTCCCTGTCTGTTAGTTGAATTACTATTTGGGACTTTTGTTTTTAGATATCCTCTTACATTAACCTCAACTTTTATGTTCCTTTTATAGACAGTTTGTGATGTGGTAAGAAAAGTGGCCGAGTGCTTCAATGTTGCCATAAATGCTATGTAGGGGAATTATAAAGGCTTGTTTATAACTGTAGTGAGTGTGTGATGAATGGTACAATGGTGAATTCCTCACATCTATCGCCGTACTTTGCCAGGGGAAATTGAAGTATTGTTCCACCAATTGCCCCATAATCTTAAATATTAAGATAGAAAGAAAGGACTTGCATTTATATAGCACCTTTCGCAACCTCAGGACATCCCAAAGTGCTTTAGAGCCAATAAAGTACTTTTGAAGTGTAGTCACTGTTGTAATGTAGGAAATGCAGCAGCCAATTTATGCACAGCAAGATCCCACAAACAGCAATACGATAATAACCAGAGATCTGTTTTAGTGATGTTGGTTGAGCAAAAAATATGGGCTAGAAAACATTGTTTTTCTTTGAAATAGTGCCATGGGATCTTTCATATCCACCTGAAAGGGCAGGTGGGGCCTCAGTTTAATGCCTCATCTTAAAGACAGACAGGGTAGCACTCTCAGTATTACATTGGAGTGTCAGCCTACATTTTGTACTCAAATCTCTAGACTGGGGCTTGAACTCACAAACTTCTGACTCAGAGGCAAACGTGCTACCCACTAAGGCACGGCTGATACCTTAAAAGGAAATCACTGCACATTTAGTGGCTTTGACTTAGCCATTCCCTGTTGCCCGGTTTTGGATCATAGAATTGCTGGTGGAGGTAGCCTAGGAGCAGACACTTTATAGCGGTCTCTTGCAGTGAAGTCATGATGTTCCATACCAGGAACATCACAAATGGGGACCATGTATCATGGACGCCTTGTCAGAACAGGAGTGCTATATAAAGTTATCTGCTCCCGCCAGCAGTTGGACAGTACAAAATAGGGTGACTGAGTAATGTTGATACAATACAGATAATTCCCTCTGTGACTTTTAACAATAGAGGACAATTCAGCAGACTTTTTAACATTGAACTCACTTCACAATACTCTATTAATCTGTTAGCAACTTACCACTGTGTGCGCCTAGTGTAATTGCTTATTTGGAAATTTTAAACTGAAAGACTGATGAACGTTTATATAAAATGTGATGAGCTTTTAAGTTCAATGGAAAGCTGGTACACAAATGAAAAATCACTTCTATATTTTGGAAATTTTCCAGGTAATTTTTTTTTTAAATTCCCCAGCTGTATGGAAGCTGCTTTATGCTGCCAGTAAAACTTCCCTTATAACATGAGGCAGTTGGAAGCTTGTCCCCAACATTTGTCTGTGCCATTTCATGACTTGGCTCATGTGAAACAAGAGCTTCTTCAACAGAGCAGGCCAGCTGTGCCAGCTTCACTGTGCCAGTTCTGTGGTGTGTTTGTGTGTGCCTCTACAATGAGATGCCCCACCTGTCGGAGCAGCCAACTTCTGACAAAACTCATTCCCAATGGTGATGAGCAAGCTCAGATGCCAGGCACACTACTTGGAAAGGTGACTGCTTGAGGTGGTGGGGGGGAGGGGAAGCCATTTCCCTGTCAACTGAGCAATTACATCTATAGCATGTCTGTGCATTTCAAAAGAGTTTTTTCCTTACCGCTCATGCCCTTCCAGTGCACACTTCTTCAGTGGATATCTTTGCTCCCAATATTTTGCTTCTAATATCTCCCCCCTCCCCAACATGTATAAGTGTGCTTGCACCAGCTTAGTGTTGTTGGGGTGAGGGAGGGCCAGATCTGATAACTGGGCATGCTCTATTCTGTTGGCTGATTGGTACTGTTCTAAACTTGACCTTGTGCCTGAAGGAATCCGAATCCTGCAGTTACAGTCTAAGGAAACAGCCCTTTATCATGCCTGCTCGATCCTACACGGATGAAAAAATAGCTTTTAGCCTTCACTTATAAAAAAAAACACAACAATGAAAGTTGGTATGTTGGGGGATTTGCCTTTGGAGAGAAAAGAACATGTTTGAAAAAAAAATCTTTTTATGGCCCTCTTTTTATTTGTCTGGGTTGAAAGGTTTCTGAAACAACTGACTGGAGACCCTGGTATTGGCTGATTTCCTCTGAAGTTGTTTGTTTGCCTTTTGTTAGTGTAGCTCAGTGGGTGTGCAGGGAGAGAGGGCCTATTCACTGCTTTACACCGAGGTGCAGAGCTGCTATACTGTTAAGTGATTTATGCTTTCCTGTCTTTCTGCTTGCACAGATAAGTCGAAGATGAAAGCTTAAGATGTTTGTTCTACAAAGTGCTTTTGAATTTCACTTTCCCAGCTCCCTCACAATACTTAGAAAAACTTAGATACTTAGATACATGTACATAAAAGATAACACTGCAAGGTCTAGCAAAATACGAATCCAACCATTTGCATTTTAAACCAAGGAAGTTTGCGAGTTGCAGCAAAGGTCAGGACATTTTAGAAATCTGTCCCTTAGCATCCTCGAATTGAACTGCAAAGTGCTAATGAATGTATAGTCGCAGGAGTTGGTCTGAAATCTCTCAGTGTCTCGGGATTAGTTTTCACTTTGGCATTTTTCTCTTGGTTTCATTTTAAATGAAGCAGTCCGTGCAGATGGCCACACAGTGGCGGAGCAAGCTACTTACTCCTCTGGTCAGCTGCTGTCAGTTTTCTTTTAAAGTTAAAGAGGCTAAGACACATTTGACTCTGTGATAAGGAAAATCAAAAGGCCTACATATTCATGCCAGCCTGTGTGTCCCAATATACAGTTCTTCAGTTTCTTTGCCTCTCTCCCCTCCTTTCCTCCCAGACCACTGCAATAGCAGCTCAGTTATAGCTCTTGGTCTGGTTGTACTTGAATGCAAGGTATTCAAATTCCTCTAATATATACCCAAGGAACAAGCCAATGTTGGACTAATATCTGACGTGCCCTGCAGTCAGCTTTTCAATAGTCATCGCAGGTTAACAGATCTGCTGGATGATATTAATGTCCATAAGCAGCTCTCTCTGCTTTCTTTCCCCTGGCTACAGAAAACCACCTCAGCAGTATAATTTATATGTATTTTCCAAATGAAAGTGCAAGGGTTATAAGCAGAATACATCATTATTGGTGTGGATGGATTTTTATTTCCTCTGGGATTTTTGATCGTAACTCATTCATAGTCTTGTCAGTTGTAAATTATTCAATCAACCTCTCTCTGAAATTAAAGCCTTAATACAATAGTGGCCATTTTACGACCTCTGTACACGTTGTTTTGCAAGAAATTTTAAACATACTTAGACTTTCTAAATGCAGCTTTTTTTTACATTAATCTTTGTTTGAATCTAATTGGCTATTTTCTCATCCAACCGCAGAGAGAGTAAGGAGTTGGCAGATTTTGCCCGGTTACACCCTCCAGGCTGCGGCACCAGTAGTCTGAACTCTAACCTGATGGTGATGGGAGGCCCGGCTCTGGCTGGAACTGGGCGCTGGCCGACCGATCCCACCTCACACTTAGCAGCTCACCCCTGGCTTCCTCGGACCGGGAGTCCCTCCATGTGGCTGACAGGACATCCGTATGGTCAGTATAACCCTGGAAATGGAACTGTTTTTTAAATTAATTTTGCAAGTTGGCATTTTGGGTTTGGCCTTACCTAGAAGGCACAGCACAGGAACAGGCCATTCAGCCCAACCGGTCTATGCTAGTGTTCATGCTCCACACGAGTCTCCTCCCACCCTATTCATCGAACCCTATCAGAAATACCTTCTATTCCTTTCTCCCTCATGTGCTTCTCAAGCTTCTCCTTAAAGGCATCCATGACAGTCGTCTCAGCAATTCCATATGGCAGCAAGTTCCACATTCTAACCACTCTCTGGATAAAGAAGTTTTTCCTCAATTCCTTATTGGATTTATTAGTGACTATCTTATACTTATGACTCCTAGTTTTGGTCTCCCCCACAGGTGCAAACACCTTCTCTACATCTACCCTATCAAAACCTTTCATAATTTTAAAGACTTTGGGCTGGATTTTAAGAGCCTGCCATCGCTTCCAGTGGCGAGCTCAAAAAATGGCGGCACACACGCCAAAGAGCCACCGCGATCTCCTGCACAGCGGCTCATTTAAGTAGTAGGGGCGGCCCACCCCACAGTCACGTGGAGGGGGTGGGCTGTCCAACACCAGCAATGGCATCAGCTGCCTGTGCGCAGGCACTGGTGCCATTTTTAAAGGGCATCCAGCCCTGCTGGCATATTTACATTTTTAAAGATACGCACCCCCAAAATTTATCAAATAAAATTCTAATGCCCCTTTCACACCCCCCAATAACAATTACATTAACTATTTGCCCTCACCCCCAAAACACTTACCTTTTAAATCTGACCTCCCCCTGCCCCTGCAGACTGCACAAAGTTTAAAGTTCACCCCTTCCCAACATCTCCTCCATTCATTACGTTTATTTGACCCCATCCCCACCACCTGTCCCCGCATTGAAAATCTTAACTCCTCCCCCCTCCCCACCAGTGTCACGCCAGCTTTCCCCAGATGGGGAATTGAAGGTATAGGTGTGCCGGCCGCCGTACTGAGGATCGCTGCGGGCCGGGTAGATTCAAGGAAAGTTCATTTAAATTTATTCAGCTCATTAATTTAAATATTGAAATTGAAATTGGGAGGGCCCAGCGGCTGGCGGGCCACCACGGAGCCTCACTGCTGCTGGGAGGATTGGGCTGGGCCCTCCCAGTGTCAAGTTCCATGGCGGGCCTCTGCTGCAACCATCTTCTGCACCCCCCTCCCCCCCCCCTCCCTGCCACCACGGAGCACGATGTCATGGGCTTGGTAACATCCAGCCCAAAGTATTACGTCACCCCTCAGCCTTCTCTTTTATACAGAAAAGAGTCCAAAGCTGTTCAGTCTTTTGTGAC